>NC_141058.1:4895700-5579450 GCF_041138505.1 Cibotium barometz
TTTAGCATCGTGTATGGTCTAGAGGCAGTGGTGCCTACGGATTTCTTAGTGTCTAGTATCAAGATAGCTCATAGAAGGTTGAGTCCAAAAGACTTAGGAGATCACAAAATTTAGTAATTACTGGAATCGGATAAAAAGAGACTACTTAGTGCCTGGACTACTGAAATAATGTAAAAGAGAAGGAAACTATAGGTGGGATAGGAACAAGTTCAAAATCTACACAAGTATAAATAAGAAAATTAAAGATATATATAGTAAATATATAATAATATATTAATATATATATGTACATATACATAATATAATGTAATATATAAATATACATAATAATATAATATAAATATATAATTAATAAATAAAAATATATAATAATAAGATATATCGTAAATATATAATACTATTATATTAAGTGTGTGTGTGTGTGTGTTTGTGTGTGTGTGTGTGTGTGTGAGAGAGAGAGAGAGAGAGAGAGAGAGAGAGAGAGTTTCTATGTGTGTGTGACAGTGTATGCAAGACGAGTGTGAGAAGAGGGAGAGTGGATGTAGTGTAGTGAGAGGGTTGTGTGTCTGTGCACATGACATCAGAGACATACAGAGAATGCATGTGAGGGAGATACACATAGATATGCATCTATTTGACAGAGGCACACATAGACACATGTACGCACACATACACACACTGGTACACAAATGTACGTACACATACACATGTGTACACACATGTACACAAATGTATGCACACATACACACACACATCTATGTGAGAGAAGCACACATACATGTACACAAATACACATAGGTGTATATAAATACACATACACACAAACATAGACATGCATGCACACACTCACTCCCACACCCTTGCACAATCATACACATGCATAGATGCATACACATATGCATGCAATTGCATATATGCACATATTCATACAAGCAAAAACTTCATGCTGCAATAACGCAAGGGTCACCTACTTCTGATAATATTCGATGGAGAGAAAATACTCCTACTCTATACCCACATCAAAACGCGGTTATAATATATACATTTATATATGTACACATATTAATTATGTGTTTCCAATAAAATATGTATGTCTTTTTGGGGTGCATATTCACTCTTTTTGGGGTGCATATTAATTAATGCCACTCACGTGGGTTATAACCATACATTAAAAGGAGCAAATCCTTGACGTGGTATAACATTTACAAAAATCCAACTCACATTGCTTGCAAACACACAACAATCATTTACATGATATTTCGAAGTACTCCAGATGGACAACAAGACAAATTAAAGCTATACATAACACAATAGCTACTTCAAAAAAAGCAAGCATACTCCTTTGGCAACCTAGCAAATTTTCTAGTGGTAAGAGAAAGGGGCAATAATCCTCTCTATTCATAATTGCTTCCTTAAACTTTGTAGTTTATTGCCACACAGACATATAGTTATTGCTGCACTCCTCTTCCACGACGGCAGGCTCTTCTTCAGCATCGACTATTATTGGATTCTATCGACTGCCTGCCTCATTGTGTTCATCACTGTTCATGATCACTTGGATGGTTTTCTTCTTGCGTATTTGCATTGAAATATCTTCTTATGGGCATGTCCATGTAAAAAATACTTTCAATGTCAGTGCATTGCATCACAGTCATGATCACTTGCATGGTTGTCTTCTTGCGTATTTGCATGGAAATACCTTCTTGGGGGTATGTCCATGTAAAAAACACTTTCAATGTCAGTGCATTGTGTCAAGCACAGGATTTTCATCACTTTCCAAATCGATGAAGCTCGTTTTCTATCCATACCATTACATGTTTTAAGGATGATCCATGATGCAAGAGTGTAAGATTTTTCTATACATACCATTCGAAGCAGTGTCGCACCAAATTTATTGAGTATGTAATTCTCCATGAACACATATGCACGCTTGAACAAATTCACCGAGACATGCACACCTTATTCTTCTGATCTTCTTAACCATACAGAGCATACAATTGCCGGCCACAAGTTATTTCTTCAGACGAAAAGTTGTGACAAAAAAAGCTTTTATGTAGATCCTTCATGCAGTAACCGAGCATACCCTCAAAGTGTGCATCGCAAGCCTCTACACATCACCAAACTGTCCTTCAGGTTTGAAAAAGTCTCATTGCATATAACATTTAATCAACTTGCCATACTTATTAGGGAGGGTGCCATCAAAGAAACCATCATTTGGAAGTGAAGGTGGTTTAGTATTCCTCCCATCTCCAAATGCGAACATGCCTTATTACCTTTCATATTGGGATCGTCGGAAGACCCTGCGAGACGATAAAAAAACAATATGTAATTACTTCTCTAGGAGAGTTTCGTGTTTGTTTAACACACAAGCCTATGTAATCAGTTATGTGGGAAACCTTCATGGTTGTTCAACACAGACAACCAATATAACACGTGTTCTATGCTCGTAAAAACATGCAAGAAACAAAGGTCCTAAGGATCTCACTTTCCTCTTGGCAGTAAGCATGTTGCATACGCACGAGGGACCTTCAGGTGGTGTGACTATCCTGGAAGATGGACGATTTGTACAAGCATTTCTTTGAACAGTAGATTGCTTTGACTCTGGTTCGTGTGACAAACAATACAAGGTGATAGTAGAGCAGGCGGGTATGCAGAGGAAACCTTTAGGTGGCATCCTTACAATTACACAAATAAGTATAACGACAACATCCTTATAAATAATCCTAGGGAGCAGGTTGCTAGAAAAAGAAATGATAGATGGAAACATGTTGGCATCTTTACAGGCGCATGAAGAAGTACCATGACAACATTCTTATTATAAATAATCCCAATGAGCAGCCATCTTTACAGGCGCATGAAGAAGTACCATGACAACATTCTTATTATAAATAATCCCAATGAGCAGCCACCTGAAAAACAAAAGATATACAAAAAGCTAGTGTGGGAACATGATCACCATGCTGTAGAACACTCAACGTCAGCTATATAGAAGCAAAACATCATGGCGATCCATATAGAATCAAATGGTCATCCCTGGAAAAGCGGATACATACAGGACTTGACAATCCAATGACCCACCGTGGCATCAGCTAGACGCTTCCCATGGCCATTGCATGGAAAGCACCCACATGCAAAACAACAGAATAGAAACCATGCCGAATGCCATACTATGCGCGTGAAGGTGATAGATGACGCACTCGCCACAATCGGATGACCACCATGGCATCAGCTAGAAGCTTCCCATGGCCATCGCACGAAAAGCACCCACATTGAAAACAACAAAAATGAAACCATGCAGAATGGCACACTGTGCACGTGAAGGTGACAGACGACACACTCGCTTTCTTATCACCACCCTAGGGCGACAACATGCACCGTTTGAAAGAAGAAAGAGAGAAAAGTTGCATCGCATTTCCACCCCTAAAAGCTGCCACATACAAAGAGCTTGGAGACACGTACACATATTACCACAGAAAGAAAATTAAGCAAGATATGTTGCCAAAAAGAGCCTCGACATTGTCCAACCTTGGAATATATCCACGTAATTAAAATACTTATCCTTGAATATACCTATATCTATTAATTAATTAAAGTGCTCTCCTAGAAAAAAAAAGATTTCGGTGCCTTATTTTTTGTACTGTATATTCAGACTTTTTTTGTACTTTATTAATTAAATGCCACTGACATGGCATTTAATTAATACAACCTTAGGCATGAGTTCCCCCACGGCTACCCCCTCCCTCTCTTCCTTCTCTCTCCCTCCCTTTACTTGTCAAATGAGCCCTTAATGGCCTTTTATTATAGAGAATTGTGAGACCTTAAATAGAAAGGGTATGGGTGAATCAATGGAAATAGAAAGGGTATGGGTGAATATGCATGCAAATAGAAAGCATATGGGGGGCATGCATGCAAATAGAAAGCATATGGGGGGCATGATTTCATTGCCTTAAATAGAGAGGACACTGAGGGATGAATGTATGCAAATGGAAAGCATATGGAGAGTCATCATTTTATTTACTTTTTCAAGCATTAATTATTACATACTAAAATAAAACCTTAGAAAAACACTCTTATTCTTTAAAATATGGTAGAATATATTTAATGGGAAGGCAAAAAATATTTAGGTGCATATATTTTACCTGTAATTGTTAGAGAGCAAATTGGCTTTCCGCAGGTGGGTGGTGCCGTCCATGCAAAACAATGAGCGTATGGGTCAGTGCAACGTTGCACCACCACTGTGCGTATGGCGTCTTCGAGCCACACGGGAGCCTGCCTCCAGTGGTCATTATCCCGGGCGCAGGGGGAAACCAGCTAGAAGTGAAGCTCACGGATGCCTACAGACCAGGAAGGCTGCTGTGCCGTACAGGCCACTGGTGGTGGTCAAACAAGAAGGACGAGGGCTACTTCCGGCTGTGGCTGGACGTGCCGGGCATCCTTCCCCCCTTCACCCCCTGCTTTGCCGAAAGAATAAGCCTCGTCTACAACCCGGACACGAAAACTTGCGAAAATGCGCCCGGTGTGGACTCGCGAGTGCCTTACTTTGGCTCCACCAAGGGCATGGCTTACGTGGACCCTTCTTTCAGGTTCTGACTCCCCGCCCTGTCCCTTCTCCCCTCTATTTTAATTGAGTCAAATTTTCTATGTTTAAGTGGTGCAATCTAAGAGATGTCAGTACTAAGATGCATATGCCCTTAACACTTACTTTTGGGTAAAGATAATGTGGGTAGGATGCCATCCCCCCAAAGTCTGCATCTTATGTGATCATGCCACTCACATTCACTACTAGTCATGTCGTTGGACAGATCACGCCCATTTAATCAGTTACAATGCGATGATACTCTTAGCTTAAATCAGCTACGATGAGATGATACCCTTAGCCGGCCAATGGTAATCCTCATGGCATCTGACATGTGTCTATGGAGGTATCCGGGGCTCTCAATGAACCCATTCTCCGTTGTGGGAAACTCAAATGGAGACACCCAGGTCCAGCTTGTATAGAGTCTTGTGAAATCCAGTTGGAAAAGATGATTGATCTCTAACCGGGAGGGATCCAAATGCAGGGGGCTGAGGCTAAAAGGGTGGGGGGTGAGGTCCATCTAAAGGCCGTGTGAATCAAACCAATGGACAACCCGAGAATACCAAGAGCGACTATGCCCCTCTGCAGCCACCATCCAGTGTATATATGTGATAAATGTAGGTGATAGGCTGGAAGAGGGAGGGGGTTGCCCCAAACTGTGCTAAGACAATATCATGTGGCACATAAGACTCTCCCCTGATCATACATGAGAATGTCATCACCTGTAACCTCTTGATCCTCCTCCAATTCTCTGCTCCTAGGTCTGGTCCCCCCAAAAGTGGCCTCATACATTGCTCTGGAAAGCACCAAAGGGGAGTCTTCCAAGGAGCCAGGACAGCCAAGGTGAAAGTGAAAGGTCAAGAACTCGAATATTGTTTACAGATTTGCATCATTCTAATAAAGAAAATACACCATTCGTGGTGGGGGCCCTACAGAGGGTATTCGGGACCCAATACTATGTCCGACTGCCTCTCTCTCGTTCGGAGAGATGATCAGGCCAGATATATGTGGGTGAGACTGAGGGCCGACACAGGCAGATTCTTGTATATTGCCATATGCTATTTTGCTCCTAGTACATCGACATATGCAGCACCTAGAGGGCAGTCTCCTTTCTCTGTGCTAGATGATGACATATGGGAGTTCTCTAGGGATGGAGACATCATCCTGTTAGGGGACTTTAATGCCCGGACGGGCAACCGCCAGACAGCCTTTTATGATACCTCGGAGGAGATGCTGAGAGAGCTGGACACTCTAGATATGGGATTAGACAGACGCTCACAGGATGTGGAGTGCACAGAGTATGGGAGATATTTGGTAGATATGGGGACTGCACATGGGTTGGCCATACTTAATGGCTTGCAGAGGTTTCCGTCAGCAGCTGGATTTACTTGCTTTCCACATAGACATGGTGCTAGCACAATGGATTATGTTATGGCTATGCCCAGCTTTGTTTCATGCATTGAGGACTTCACAGTTGGATCTCGGCCCATTGGGGTAGTAGTGGATCATGCATTGTTGACATTGACTATCTCTTTTCACTTTACCACAGCTCAGAGGACACGAGGGGCAGATCACACTCGATATACTTTTACCTCAGAGACTGATGCCATCTACACAGATGGGATTTACAAACGTCTGTACACAGAGGAGCCAGGGAGACCTTTGGAGGAGTTGACCCATATACTGACAGAGACTTTACATGATGCAGCGAGAGAGGCATATCCACATACTCAGCCTGGACAGAGACAGCGTTCTAGATGTATGCCCCAGAACAGCTGGTATGATGAGGAGTGCAGAGAGACCAGAGCCCGATTGCAGCGGGAGGTTGCTTTGGGAGTCACTACTCACCGACAGTCACGTATTGCCTTCCGACGTCTTGTGCGAAGGAAGAAGCGGGCCGGCCTTGCTCAGCTAGAGCAGGAATTATACCAGCTATTCTTGAGCCAGGATTCGAGGGAGGCTTGGCGTCTGTTTCATGAGTCCTCCCCTGCTTTGGCCATCACTTCTACAGAGGTCTGGGGTAGTTATGCAGCATCTCTATATACAGTTCCTGGACAGACACCTTTTCTTGACCCGCCAGCACCATGCCCACAGACATGTACTTTCTTTACCGCAGAGATGGTAAGGAAGGCCATTGATAGGATGAAGACTGGGAGAGCATATGATCATGATGGATTGGTCGCTGAGCACTTTATTCATGCGAGAGACATGCTGGCAGAGCTTCTAGCAGTGATGTTCAATCGTGCTATGTGCGAAGGCTTACCCGAGACTTGGAGTAGGTCCACCATCGTGCCTATCTTCAAGTCAGGGGACCCTATGGAGCCAGGGAATTATCGCACTATTATGATTGGTCACACACTAGCACGATTGTATGCATCCATTCTTGAGCAGCAGTTGAGTAGATGGGCAGAGAGAGTTGGCATTCGAGCAGAGGGACAGGCAGGGTTCAGGAGAGGTTTCTCTACTCTTGACCACATCTTGACTCTCCGGGCCATTATTGAGGAGGGCAGGTCGCATGGGCGACGGATTTATTGTAGCTTTGTGGACTTCCGCAAAGCATTTGATACAGTGCCCAGAGCCAGATTGATGAGGCGATTACAGGAGATGGGGGTACCCACAGAGCTCATATGGGGGATTATGGCTTTATATAGATCAGTTGCAGGACAGGTACGCACCCCAGAGGGGGTCTCTACTTTGGTTCACTCCACTATAGGAGTGAAGCAAGGTTGCCCGTTATCTCCTTCACTGTTTGGTATGTATGTGGATGAGGCTTCTGACTACATTGAGAGATTGGGGGACAGAGGAGCCCAGCTAGCAGGTACATGGATCCCACTATTGTTATATGCTGATGATATTGTGTTGATCTCTGATTCCCCTGAGGGTATGCAACGTCATCTGGATGCTTTACATGAGTTTGCACATGATAGTGGATTGTCTGTCAACCTTGGCAAAACCAAGGTTATGGTGTTTAACACCACGCCACAGTGGGTTAGGCGATCAGCTTCCACATTTACATATGGGCAAGAGATTGTGGAGTATACAGATGCATATACATATCTTGGGGTAGTATTCAGTGGGCCAATGTTTTCGATGAGGAGAGCAGCAGAGACTAGATTGACTAGAGCACATGCAGCCCTGGGTGGTTTGGAGAGGATGTGTTCGCAGGTTCAGTTTCAGGAACCTCGAACGAAACTTTGGCTTTTTGACACTCTAGTGACATCAGCTATGCTTTATGGAGTGCAGATATGGGGACCTTCAGTGGGCCATCACAGCGCAGGCGGGTGGAGAGGTATGGAGAGGCCTTTGGTATCTATGATTGCTAGGATTATTAGAGCCAAGGCCGTGGTACCTCATGAGATTATTCGAGCAGAGCCGGCGGCTGCCCCTCTGGTGATTGAGGCTCTTACGAGATCAGTCTCCTACATACATGGCTTGTGGGATCTCCCCCGAGACAGATATGCACGCCTCGCCCTGGAGTCCTCCCGATAGTTAGCTTTACAGGGAGACACGGCTTGTTGGTATGGACAGATGACATCTTGGTTCCAGGCACATGGTTTTAGCATGGACAGATTGCCTCCCTTCCAGTATTCTCTGGAGGCACCCTCTCTCACTCTCACACGGACAGAGATTACCAGACTCATCCGTCGGGATTTAGTTCAGCTGGACATTAGGAGGACATGGATACAGCCGACTGAGGAGCTGGGCACGAAGATGGCTTTCTACAGAGCATTTTCTTCAGCTCACAGCAGATGGTTTTGTGATCAGACCCAGTTACATGGATGTACACTTGTCTCATGCAGTACGATGTGCTATTGGTCAGATTCGCACATCCTCACACCAGCTTGAGATTGAGATTGGCCGATATAGAGGTGTACCAGCTGAGGCCAGGATATGCCGAGTATGCCATGGGGAGCCAGAGACAGAGCTGCATTATATATGCCATTGTACTGCATACTATGAGATACGTGGTCGTTTCCACTGTTTATTCAGAGAGGGTTTTGGACCACTTTCCAGAGTCATGGGATACCAGGACCAGAGGTGTTTGGGATTGTTCTTGCTTGAGCTGCGGAGACATAGAGATAGCCTGCTTAGGCGCACAGAGAGCCAGACTCAGAGGCACATTACAGATTTCTTTAGTCCAGCCATCACTGCGCCAGATGGACCATAGCAGCACAGCAGGACATGGATACCGCCCACACCAGGGGTACACTGATTGATCGTGCGATTGAGCTTGGGTGGTCAAGACGCCCACGACTACGGAGGGGGGCATCCCAGCATAGACGGAGGTTGCAGCGGCAGATTCGGATTATTCTTGCGAGGCATGCGGGACACCCAGTCAGGGTGCTGACCACAGAGGATATTGAGGAGATCCGCCAGTGTCCGATGCGGCACATATTATGAGATGGAGGCACCTCCATAGTGTACCCCTCCGTCCCACATGATATTGTATCCTCTCACTATATTCCACTCACCTCCATAGCGTACCCCCCCCTCGCTATATTCCAGTTCCAGTTTCATTTTCTAGGTGCCAGTAGTATCATCTTTATTTTTCATTTTCTGGGTTTTTTTATCCAGACATTGTATCAGATCCACCATGATGTAACTTTTGGTCTCATAGGTCATTATGGCCTTTTGAAGACGTTAATATAACATTTCATTTCATTTCATTTCATTTTTTCTCTCTCTCTATTTCTGCACTTGTCTCTCTATCTTGTGCGTTATCTTCGTCATGAAAGATTGCTGAATTCTGTCCATTGAAGTTACCGATCAAGCTTCCACATGTAAGATTCAGCCAGAAAACCAGAAAAAAAAGATTATTTTTTTTTGCGCTTGTGTGCTTGGTTTCTAGACTCCGGAGGACCACCCCTTTTGGTGTGACTCCTGTCCCTAGAATGGTTTTTAGCCTCTAGAGAGTCTTCCACACGCATAGTGGATGGTTTTATAGCGTTCCGGGAAAGGAAGTGCATATTCCCATTATGGCGAGCTTCGATGAAGAGAGAGAATGCCAAACGATGATGCGAGCAATTGCAAACCAGAGCACTAAGTTGGAAGAGTAGAAGGCGCTGATCTTGGCCCTGGAAGAAAGAACCCGTACTCCAACCCCTTTTTCTCTGTCTCCTCCTCTCTCTCCTTCTCTTTCCCAAAACCTGGTAGTAGATCCTCTTTCGAATAACCCCTCTGGAGGGTTACTACCGTAGCCGAGTTCGATACTCGAGTTGCAGATGCTAGTATTGGAGATTCAATTGATGGAAGACCGTGCGGCAGCATCCTATGCTTCTACACAAGAAGACGCCAGGCAACGCGTGGAGCACGAAAGATTTCATGCGGCTTTAGACGCAAGAGCAACACTAGCTTCTTCCTCGAGTCATCCTCCCGAGAGGATGAACCTCAGTAAGAATAATGATAAACTCGATCCTACGAGCCTTTATTCCCAGTTGCATCAATTTGAAGCTTATTTTGCTACTGTAAGAAAAAATGATATTGACAGAGTGATCTTGGCTAGTTGGTATTTAGAGGGCAAGGCCATTCCATGGTGGACTCAGTGGGCTCATGCCCACACCAGATTAGATATGGCAGCTTATGTCTAGGACGAGCTTGAGCGACTCGGAGATGAGTTCAGGGGGGCGCGTCAAAACGCGCAACCAGTCCTACAGTTTGCCAACAAAATCTCAAACTTATGTTTGCAAGAAAGAGCAGTTCCTTTATGGCCTTGACACACAATTCTAGTGGGAGGTGCGTATGTTTGAGCCAGCCACCTTCAAGGATGCACTCTCACTTGTGCAAAGTGTTGAGATGAAGTTCAATGGCAGAAAGCCCAAGACTTTCGAGCCTTCCACTCCCAAGGCACCCGCCTCGGGGAAAAAAGTCCAGAACCAAACAGGATCTTCCCTAGGATAGAGCATGGGAGCCTCTGGCTCCAAGAACTCGACTAATGTATACAAGCTTACTCAAGACCAGAAAGCTCAGGCAGGCAAGACCAGTGGGAAATTGAGTTTAGAAGAGACAACTCAATACAAGAAGGAGGAGGGTAGGTGTTTCTTTTGTCATACAAAAGGGCACATTTCTAGGGATTGTCCAAAGAAGACTACCACTCCATACACTACCACCCCAGCCTCTACGACTTCCCGTCCCCGACACAGACCCTAGCAGTCGTCCCTAGTTTTTCGGATCCAAGTTCTTCGGTCTAGTTGGGAGCTCGAAGATGAGTAGAAGAGTGCCCAAGACCAGGAGTATGAGCATAAAGAATTGCTCAAGATGTTTAGCTGGATAGGTGGCTAGAGAGTCGTCGTCTTGTTTGACAACGGCAACACGGAGGTTGTGGTAATGGAATAGGCCGCTCGGCGATCTTGACTTCAGTAGACAAGAAGGTTGAAGGTTTTAGCATAGGTATGACAACGAGCATCAAGTTTGAAGCTCAAGGTGCTAAGCTAATGATTCAGGGCATTGAGTTTGTGCGAGGCTTTATGGTTGCTCCTCTTGCAGGAGTAGACATTATTTTAGGAATTTAATGGTTTCACAAGTTCCAGCTAGACATTGATTGGGACAGGCACACTTTTCAGATTACCCGAAATGTGTCCAAAGCCCTAGTAGTCATTAAGTGTGAGCTATGGATCCCAAACTTTTCTCTCATAAGCCACATGCAAGCTGTAGATTATCGTGTTCTCAATAAGCTACTTGTAAAAAGCAAGTTCCCAATGCCTCAAATAGATTACATCTTAGATAGGTTGAATGGAGCCAAGGTGCTCTCGAAACTAGATTTGAAAAGTGGGTACCACCAGGTTCGGATTGTTGAGCAGGTAGCCTTCCATACGGAACGGGTCCACTATGAATTTGTGGTCATGCCTTTTGGCTTGACGAATGCCCCAACCACATTCAACCACATGAGGATGCGGATATTTTGAGACTTGATTGGAAAGTGTGTGTTTATATTTTTGGATAATATACTTATGTTCTCAGCTATGATTGAGCAGCATGACATTGATGCAGTGAAAGTTTTGAAGTTGCTGGAAAGCAGCAAGCTCTATGTCAATGAGAAGAAGTCAAAGTTTTATTTGACCAAGGTTCATTACCTTGGATACATAATCAATGCTGAGGCTTGACCTGGCCAAGATAGTCAATTGGGAGCTACCACAGACAGCTTACAATATCTGATCCTTTGTGGGCATAAGCCAATCATATTCCACCCACATTGACAAGTCAAATCTGCTAAAGGGTGTCAAGACTAGAGGGCAGCGGATCCAGCATTCAAGAACCTCAAGGTGGCTTTGCCAGAAGCTCCTTGTCTACCGCTGGCCTCGTGGGACGAGCCATTCCAAGTAATCACTAATGCGAGTAACATCACGATTGGAATTGTTTTACAACATAATGATTATATGTCTCGTAAGTTACTACCTGCAGAAAAGAATTACTCTATCCATGATCAAAAACTCCTAGCAGTAATTCAAGCTCTGAAATATTGGAAGCATTTCTTTTATGGGCGAGAATTTGAGGTTCGCACTGACCATCAGGCATTGCACTAGATTCACACAATGCCAACTGCACAGTGGAGTGGCCGTCAATACCGTTGGAGCCAAATTTTCCAGCAATTTGGTGGCATGATCGAATACCTTTCTAGAAAGGTCAATCTAGTGGCCGATGCTTTGAGCAAGAAGGGAACAGTGATTTGATTCAGAATACTAGACTAGACCTTGTTGGTACGGGACTAGATGATATGAAGCACACGTATGTGGATTCCGAGGAATTCGGTACACAATGGGGACAGGCATTGGATGCCACAAGACCATGTGTGTCACATGCGGAAGCTTTGGGAGTCTTCTTTCAGCCCTAAACACATGCTTGATGCAAACGCATACAGAAGATAAGAGGAGAGAGAGGGAGAGAGATAGCTGAGTATTCAGTGTAGTACAAAAAAGATGTACAAATCTTGCAGCCCGTACGTTGCCTTGAAAAGGTAGAAAATACCTAAGCTAATCCTAAATCTATGACCCAGTCCAAGGAAGGACTGAATCACCAAAATGATGAGCAAGAATTGCCTTAAATAGGCTTTGGAAAACCCGGTGGACTGGCCGACTTGCTGTCAGCCAGGTCTTGGACAAATTAATGCCAACTTGTTGCACAACTGACTGGTCTTACTCTTTGTCATGCGCTGGCCAACAGCCTCATAAATCCTCCACAAGACTTTCCCTGTCCACACCAGTAATATATGCTCCAAAATCTACTTCTAATCCTATCTTTTATCTGTTGCCTCTCCACAGTTGCATAGAAACGCGTTTCATACAGGTTCGAAACGTACGAAACGTTTTGAAACGTTTCGTCTTGTACGAAACGCGTTTTTTCATCATGCATATTTTAAAAACCTAAAAAACGAATCGTTTCGTATGTACGGCGCACTTTCGTTCGCATTTCCCAGTGGCGGCCGCTTGTGACTTTTCGCCGATTTGTGTGCCAGCTTGCCATCGCTCGTGAGTCGTGTCAGCCCGCCTGCTCCTTGGTGTCCTTGGGCCTTGTGGAGATCTTCCAAAGGGGTAATGTCATGTTTAGCTTTATGTTGGTTTTCTCTACACAACTCACAAAGCAGCACACTTTTTTCTCTTCCATCAATATTTATGGCATATCTTCCACGGTCCACCCTTGCTCTATTTGTCACTAGGCTGAAGGCACATTTGTCACAAACAAAGGGTTTTGGCATCGGGCCATGTAAGCATGTGTCACAAGAAATCTATGATAGCCTCAAGGCTTGGAAGGCCATGCAGCTAGGTATCCCCCTTGAGGATATCCCCAGTCCGGGAGAGCCTGAAGCACGTCAAAGTGTCTCCAAGAGGACTCGTATCAGAGAGGACGATACCAGTGGTGAGGTTGCAGGTGGTTCTAGCTCGGCACCTCGAGCCAAAAGAACTAGTCTTCTAGTGTTCAAGAAAGGACATGTGCAGGCAGGGATGCAAAAGGCTGCCATGAAAGAGGCAACGAGGGAGTTGATGAAGTTGTTTATTCAATGTGGATTATCCTTCCACATTGTCAGGACTCCTCGATGGAAGAAGGCAATGAGAGCTATCTCCCGCATTGGGTGTGAGTGGGATGGCCCCTCCTACGAGACATTGCGCACTACTGAGCTTCGCAAGGAGCAACTGGCTGTGGAGATGGAGATGGAGCCTCTGAAGGCCACTTGGGCAAAGTATGGTTGTACTTTGCTTTGTGATGGATGGACAGATGTGCGGAAGAGAAATGTGTACAACATTCTTGTGTCCTCCTGCAAAGGCACAATGTTCATTCGTGCCATAGATGCATCGGTGCCAGGGATAGTGGTTACAGGGGAGTTCATTATGTCCCACATGCGCCAGGCAATCAATGAAATTGGGCCTGATAACATTGTGCAGGTGATCACGGACAATGGCTCCAATTGTGTATCCATGGGCAGGATGTTAGAGGAGGAGTTCCCCAAGATTGTGTGGACACCTTGTGCAGCACACAGCCTTGACTTGATGATTGAGGATGTGGGGAAGCTTGATTGGGTGAGCCATGTATTTTCAGCTGTATCTACCATGGTGAACTTTGTCACAAAGAGGCCAAAGGTTTTGAGCATGTACAGGGCCAATAGTGATCTTGAGCTTCTAAAGCCCTCCAAAACTCGGTTTGCATATATGTTTATTGTGGTGGAGAGACTAGTGAGAGTGCGACATGGCTTATTACGTACTATTGTGTGTCGTGAATGGACCGCATGGGAGGACAAGGATGAGCCCAAGTCTATAGCATTCTCTCGTATGGTCATGAGAGATACTTGGTGGCAGGATGCAGAGGGACTTGTGAAGGAACTTCAGCCCATTTATAGTGTCCTTCGGCTCAGACAAGGGGAGTACCATTGGGCTGCTTTATGAGTTCATGGACAGAATTGGTGAAGCTCTCAATGATTTCACTACCTTGTCGCGTGACAGGTGCTCACCCTTGGGCTTTAACTTTAGTCTTTGAGTCTTTCTCTTGAGTCTTCCTATAAGTTATTTTATAAATCTTGATCTCTTATGTATGTCACATGTAGAGTTCAAGATATTAAGGAGATCTGGAATCGGCGTTGGGATTGGTTTCATAGGCCAATCCATGCTGTTGCTCACATTTTGCATCCCCTTTGGAGGAATGACGAGCAATACCTCAATGAGGAGCTAGAGTCAGGATGGATCGAGTACATTACCAAGTTGGTGAGAGTGGGAGGTGATATACAGCTTATGAGAAAGCTCCAGGATGAGCTTCTCATTTACCGCAACGGTAGTCATATGTTTGGGCGAGCTACTACATTGCTCAGGGAGACACAGTTGGAGCCAGTGTCTTGGTGGGAGAAATACGGTATTGGGACACGCAACTTGGTAAGGTTTTTTTGATTCTTGAATCTTGTATCTTTGTCTCCTATTCTTTCAAAATCTACATTCAAATGCTACTCTCTTTTTGACTCTAACTTAACATTCTTTTTTGTACAATGTAGAGACGGATTGCATTGAGAGTTCTCTCCCAGGATTGCAGTTCAGGGCCTTGTGAGAGGAACTGGAGTACATGGGCTCTTTTTCACACGAAAAAGAGAAATAGACTCTCCACAGCACAATTGGAGAGGCTTGTCTTTTGTCATTGCGATCTCCGATTGCTAGAACAAAAGGGTCATCCCATTGAGCCTCGCCAAGTGAATCCAGATAAGATTGATATCATGAAGTGCAAGGAGATTCCCGACATTCCTCAAGAGGAGAGAGACATCTATTCTATGCTCTATGAGAAGATCATGGCTCCGGCTCGCACTACATGATCTTCTCGAGAGGCTAGTACTAGTGGTGCACCTGCACCTCTAGAGGATAAGGCATTTGAGGACTCGGCTACCGGCAGTGACCTTGAGAGTGAGGCTGCAGAGGCAAAAGATGCAGATGAGGATGAGCATGAGGATGCAGATAGTAGCTAGCTGCCAGTATCATTTTATTTGGACATGTTATTTAGTTTTAACTTTGGACATGTTATTTATTTTGATCTTGGATTTTGAGTCATGACTCATCACCCACGTGGTGATCCTTTTGATTTCTGGTTAGTCATCAGTGATCACCCACGTGATTTGTGATATCATCATATCTTACATGTATTTTGTTTTTATTGAAATGAATTCAATGTGGTCTCTTATAAGTTATGTCAACAGTTTTTTCTTTTGTATATTTCAAGTTAAAAATATACATGCTTTTTCTATTTTGTATGAAACCTTTTTGTACCCGTTTCTTACCTTTTATGAAACGTTTCAAAACGTATGAAACCCGTTTCATACCTGCCGTTTCAGAAACGCCTGGCAACACTGTGCCCCTCAAGGGTCAGCCTTGGGATCAGCTTGCACATGTCTTACACATGATATCCCCCTCTACTAAACTTAATGACGGGATTCCAACTTCTATTCTGTGGAGTCCCAGACCTATCATCCTTCCCTTCTTGGCAACCTTTTTCACTGAAAACCCGGCCCGATCTCCAAATCTACTCCAACTCTGATGAAGATCTATGCGTCTGTTCCATCATGTCCCCTATCCCTTCATGTCCTCTGAAAGAAAATGGAAATAATGATGTATTTATGGTGGATCAAAGCATATGTATGCCATTACTAGTGGATGATTAAGAATATGATTAAGATGAGATTAAGCTAATCACACAAGCATGAAGAGGGTATGAATCAAAACACATGAACGGATTTCTCATTCCCAAAGGTGCCTTTTTATAGGCCAAGAGTACATCCTTGAATATAAGAGAGGTGGCTTGATTTTAGGAGAGATGGAGAGGAATGTGGAGAGGTGGAGTGATTGTAGGAGAGGTGGAGTGAATGTAGGTGTGCATTGCCCTCATTTTTCTCCTTGATTCTCTACAGAGGAGGCGCCCGCTTTTCACCTCTTTGGCTAGAATCTTGTGCCTTTTACAATGCTGAAGTTACATGGATAATAACCTTTGAACCTTGGGCTTTAATCTTGGCTTTATGTTTGGATTATTTCCAACACCCCCCTATAAGCCAAACATGAACACAATGACTTATGACTGACTTTGCCTAACAACAAATCCTCCTTGATACATTGAGATAGAGTCCCCCCTTAAGCACAACATAGGGTATGTGTACTCTTCTCTTACAAACTTCAAGGTATGGATTAACAACAAGTGGGTATACACAATAAAGAGTTAAGCTAACAACACAACAAGGCTTACTCAACAACTAGTGTTCCCACAAACATAAGGCATAGCCAAATATGACTTGGATAATGCTTTAAAAGGCATAAGAGTCATCTACATCTTCACACACTTGAGCAAGGTTGGTTTCTTCTTGAATGATGATCCTTTGGAGCAGATTCTTCTTGATGAGGTGGCTCATCTTCTTCTTTGTTCTTGATGTAGCTTTGAAGAGCTTGTCGATGGCTCCTCTCCTTTGCTTCTTCTCCTCTTTGTTTGATGAAGTTCTCAATTGGGTTCATGGTAAAGTGTGCTTGTATCATTTGCACAAGCATGATCAATATTTCCATGATAAACATGAAGGCTATTGAGAGCCCAAATCCATTGTTTCCAAAATGGAACTTGAAGGCCAATGGTTGCCTCAATGACCATGATGCACGAAGTACATTTTCATCAATGAAGAGTGCCATGAGAGATGTGAGAGGTCTTACTGATTGCATGAAAGCAATGGCAGTGTCTAGCTCACTTGCATGAAGTGTAAGCATGTAGTGATATACATGATGATGATGATATGCAATGGGTTGGTACATCATACTAAAGCATGAGCTTATTACTCCTTAAATCTCCCCTTAATGAGATCAAGCAAGTACAATGAAGTTCAAAACCCTAAAACACTAAAAAATGAGCATGTGAAAATGATGTAACTTTGTGCACCAAAATCTCAATGATGCCTAAGGATTTTTTTAAATGTGGAGCTAGGGCAAGATTTAGCAGTGGGTTAGCATTACTTTAAGCACAATAAACTCAAGATTAGCAATAATAATCAATGCTTAATCTTAAGATTACCAAAACTACTTTCTGTGAGTACCACAGAGCTGAAACTGGTTGCTGGTGACGATTTTACGTGATTTTGACCACACAGGCGTGTTCGCAGCGTTGGAAAAGCCCTAGGAATGTTCTCTTGAGCTCTGATTTGGTTGCAGTAGCGTGTATTTAACGTTTGAAGAGATTCTGACTGGATTTGGGGGAAACACAGAATACGTCGGCCTGCACACGATGTAGACCCCATGAACTGGCGATGGAGATCGCTCTGACCTGATGAGGAGCCCTCTCAAAGGGTTTGATGAATGGTGAAGGGGTTTAGGAGCATGGATGCTTTCTTCAGCTGGGGGTGCAGCTTGGCTATGTAGAAGAGAGAAGATTAGTGCTTATAATTATGATTATGGGCTAATGAGGTGAATAAAACACTTGATGATGGGCTAAGACATGCTGGGCATGGATCTGGAGCTCTGATCCCATGAAAGAAAATGGAAATAATGATGTATTTATGGTGGATAAAAGCACATATATACCATTACTAGTGGATGATTAAGATGAGATTAAGCTAATCACACAAGCATGAAGAGGATATGAATCAAAACACATGAACTGATTTCTCATTCCCAAAGGTGCCTTTTTATAGGCCAAGAGTACATCCTTGAATATAGGAGAGGTGGCTTGATTTTAGGAGAGATGGAGAGGAATGTGGAGAGGTGGAGTGAATGTAGGAGAGGTGGAGTGAATGTAGATGGGCACTGCCCTCATTTTTCTCCTTGATTCTCTACAGAGGAGGGCACCCTCTTTTCACTTCTTTGGCTAGAATCTTGTGCCTTTTACAATGCTAAAGTTACATGGATAATAACCTTTGAACCTTGGGCTTTAATCTTGGCTTTATGTTTGGATTATTTCCAACACCCTCTCCCTGAACACTTTCTCTGGTCTTCTTTTCCCGAGTATTGAGTCTGGCACTCTCACTCCACCCCTTGGAGGATCATCCTCCCTTGGAACCGTTGCCTAAAAGCCTTTCTTGCTGTGCCCTAAGTGGCATCCGACTCATAGGACCGCCATTCCCCTTGCGTCTTGTGGAACACCACCAACCAACCTCCTGGGAATTTCTTCCATGTCTTGTGTTTCTTCCCTTGGGCCTCGTACCTGTGCACTTTCCTATACCTTGGACCTGTGCACATTCATCTTGGACTGAATCAATGTTTAGCCTTGCTTAGACTGATGCTGAAACAATGTTGCTTGGTCCCCACACCACCAAAAGATCAAGACACGAGCGATGGTTTCATCCATGCGCGATGCAGTAAGGGTGGATGCGACATCGGCAACAACAATATCTCAAAACCAACCTAAAGCTCTGATACCAATGTCACATGCGGAAGCTCTAGGAGTCTTCTTTCAGCCGTAGATACCATCTTGGAACAACTTGATGCAAATGCAAGTAAGAGATGGAGAGAAGAAAGAGAGAGATAGCTGAGTATTCGGTATATTCTATAGTACAAAAAGGTACATTCTTGGCTAGCCCATGGCTGCCTTCATGTCATGTGCATGAAAATGCCATGGACATTCTCTGGAGCTAGTCCAAAAGGGGCAGCTAGAAAAAGACCAGAGTTAGGAGCAAGCTACAGTTTGGAGCCACTGTTGGACTTGGAGAAGGACTTGGATCCTTATCAGCTGTACCAGAGAAGAGCAGGAGCTGTCGGCTGAATCAGAACCATAGTCACAAGGGACAGGGGACGGTGACGGGGGACGAGGACGGGGACGGGATGGGGGACGGCCATAAGTAGGGAACGGGGACAGGGGACAGGGGAGGGAACGGCACTCAAAAAATACTTTTTTTTTTAATTTTTCTACTCTACACTTATTCTACTTCGGAAGTACATCAAAATGAGCACAAATTTACACTACTTCGGAGGGACGGGGGACGGCCATAAGTAGGGAACGGGGACAGGGGAGGGAACGGCACTCAAAAAATACTTTTTTTTTTTAATTTTTCTACTCTACACTTATTCTACTTCGGAAGTACATCAAAATGAGCACAAATTTACACTAAAATGGTAAGCTTTTGAGTCATATTAATAATTAAGTAGATACAAAATGAGTCATGACTCAAGAGTCAGGACTCAGGAGTCAGGACTAAGCCTTAAGGAGGCAAAATACATGGACGGACTCAAATGAGTCAATGACAAAAAAGTACTGAAGACTAGAGGCTAGAGGCTAGAGCTAAGTAGTAAGGCCCATGAATCATGATCCATGAATGATCATCCACGTGAAGTGCTCGCCTCATGGTCATGGGTAGCTTGTGCCAAAGAAGCATCAAGCTCATCCTCAGTCTCATCCTCACTGGCATGCTGCTCCTGCACCTCATCCTCTTGTTGCTCTTCTTGTTGACTCATCTCCCACTCGGTGAAGGAATCTGCCTTCTTGGTCACGCTCTTGCAAAGCATTCGCAAGTTCGCGCTGACGAAGACAAGGTCATTGGCACGCTCTATCCCGAGTCGGCTCCTCTTTCTAGAGGCAATGTGCCTGTAGGTACTCCAAAGTTGCTCCAAGCAAGAGGAGCTGACGGCCTGGCTAAGTATGCGGATGGCAAGCTGCTGCAGCTCCGGTCCATCTGAACCAAAGTCCTCCCACCATAGAGCAGCACCAACTTTGGAGCGGTCAACCTGTGCATCATGACAGCCATAGGAGCCATGAAATGACCTGTACATCGAAAGCTGGTCCCTGATCTTGCGCCTAACCGATGCATCAGGCACAAGACGATCCAAGATGACCCTCCATCCAGCGCTCACCTCCCGGTCGCTCTCCTGCTTGTTGCCTTGGAATTCTGGGTCCACCACATAAGCTGCTGCATGCAATGGAGAGTAGTAGGAATTCCACCTTCCTAGACACAAGGCATGGATCTCCTCGTATCTGTCTTCGTCTCAGGCACGAAGTCTTTCAACTTCTCTATCATGCGATCCATGGCCTCGTAGACCTTGCCTATGCATGGTTGCATAGCGTCTACAATCCTCAATAGGTGGACTATGGGCCTCACCATAGCATCTGTGGTCTTCACGCGCTCCCACCAAGAGGCGTCATCCGCCCGTAGCCTACACTCTTGGCCAGTGTTTGTATGGGACTCTTGCATGGCGACAAACTCGTCGCTAAGGAAAAGCCCCCTCAAAGCACCGCTACAATCCTTCAACTGGCCCAACATGAGAAAGTTGTAGGCAAACCGGGTGTCGGAATATTTAAGGAGAGAGAGACAGGACCTCTTGTTGAACTCATGCCGAAGTCTTTGGTGGTTGAGGACAAAGGAGACCATGGTGTTGGCCTCAATGAGCGGGCTGATCCATGGTAATGCCCCGATGTCCTTGAGGAGGTTGTTTAGGCAATGAGCCATACAAAAGGACACCATGACATGTCCATACATACCTTGGAGAATAGCTCCCGCCGCCCTATTGGAAGACTCCCCATCCGCAACAAAGCCCACTACATGCTCGGGGCCAACGATCTCCATGGTGGTAGCCCACTCCGCCGCAAGCACATCCGTGCTCTTCCCAGTGCCGGATGCATCATGAGATGAGATGAAGTACATCTCTCCACGGGAATATGCAACCATGCCGTGAATACTCCTCTTGCGGGTGTCACCCCATCCATCCACAATGAGGGAGACTCCGTTCCTCTCCCATTGCCGCTTTGTGTTGTCGGTCGCTTGCTCTACAATGCGCTTCTCCTTCTTGAGCAATGTAGTGCGCAAGCTCTCGGATGAGGGGAACGTATAGGTTGAGCCATACTCCCCAATCTTCTTAACCATGACCTTGAAGTATTCCGACCTATTCAAGAAAGTAATTTACTAATGAGAAGGGGACTAGGATGATGAAAACAGGAATGATGAATTGGCAATGATCGATTGCACTTACCTAGCCGCTTGAAAGGCAATGTGGTCGTGGAAGAAGAAGCGGCCCACCGCCATATCCACCTCCTCCTTCAACTTGGGGTTCCAATTCTCCCCAAGTGTAGATTGTCGCCGTGGGCCACGTAATGATTGAGAGGCCGTGGAGATGGAGGGTGCCGGTGTCGTGGATGGAGTAACATTCCGACTTGATGGTGAAGGTGATGGTGTGCATGATCCCGATCCACCACATGACTCCATTGTAGAGGCTTGAGTTCCTCTCCCCATCGTCGCGGGATCCACGGCCACTCGTGGTGTCCTTGTCGCTTCGACCGCTTTGTAGACGCTAAGCTTGTCAAGAAGTTCCCGTCTCTTCTCGGGCGTGACATTCGTGCAAAACCTCACCTCATGCCCACTCTCATGCAAGAGGTGGACTCGCACTTTGTCGGCACCACCCGTTCGCCGGTACGGGCAAAGCTTGCATACCCATGGCCGAGAACCGCCTCCATGAACGGATGTGGTGTAGTTAACCTCCTCCCACCATGTCCATCCCGTTGTCCTTCTACGAGAAGCCCCGGCACGTGAGGAGGATGCCATGGTTGAAGATGGCTTGACTCTTGAGCCTTGAGGAATGAGAGAGAGAGAGAGAGAGAGAGAGCCTTGAGGAATGAGAGAGAGAGAGAGAGAGAGAGAGAGCCTTGAGGAATGAGAGAGAAAGAAAGAAAGAAAGAAAGAAAGATATATTAACGTCTATGAGAGGCCAAAGTCGGCCTATGAGACAAAAAATAATACAACTGTGTTCTTCCGGTCATCGGAAGAAAAGAAACCAAAGAAAAAGTGTGCATGTGTCTGGATACAACTGTGAATCATCATGGATCGGTGGAGCCCATATACAAACAATATAAGGGGGGTGGGGATGTGGATGGAGTGCTAAGGCAAGATGCATCTCTATATGCTGAAGGGGTAGTACAAGCATGCTATGCAGATCTATGTCTAACTCCATCCAGTGCCATAAGAGGGATATAAGATATCATACATCGCCGATGCGGAGGCTGTGAATGGCATGAAGATGTACCCTGAGTCTGAATGAAAGCGAGCTAGCCTCTCCTGTGTCTCCATCTGGTGTCTCATTCGGATAGCTGCTATCTCTCGGTGACGGAGTCGGGGTGCTCTATGTCCGGTCTGTCTAGGTCTCCTCCTGGCTCTCAATTCCTCTGCTCTCTATGTGGTCACCCCATGTGGTACATCAGCTGGCACTGGCATAGCTCTTTGGAAGAAATCTGTGAGCTGGGACTGTCTCCCATCCCTAGTGGGAGCGGGTGTCTCGAGGAGTCTCTCTCGAGAACTATGAAGCTCTAGTAGTAGTCTGCCAAGCTGTCGCTGGTCCGAGGCCTCCATCAATTGATGTAGTGAAGAGTGCTCCTCAAACAATCCTGCATATCTATCTCTGACCCCCTGGTGGGCTCTACATCTACATACAAAGTGATCCTCAGTCTCCACCTCCTCGGGGCACAATCTGCATATCCGCTCAGCTCTAGGAACCCGTGCCGCTCTCCCAGCCTCTATCTCTAGCTGATGTGATGAGACTCGTAGCTGTCCAATAGCAACGCGAGAGCTGTGTGGCATGTATACATCCATGTACCACGGTCGATGTATAAACCCATCCCCTGAGATGCTCGTAAAGTGGTCTCTGTAATACAGCATCTTCGGTGGTAGTGGGCTCTCTGGTGCTGTCCATGTCTCCTGTATGTAGTGCTGCCATATGTCTTGTCTCATCACTCTGTTCCTCTCATTGAGAGAGAGGTAACCCCGTGGAGCAGACTGATCATACTGAAAAGGTGGCAACCGCTCAATGTCTATACCATGATGTGAGAACCACTGTAGCATCTGTGCATACCAAGATCCAGTGTGTCCAGCCTCGGCCAGCTGTCTGGATGCCTCAAAAGCTCGGCGGGATAATCTCTCCATGGGCATCTCCCTCATCCTGTATATAAAGGAGATCGTCTGGAACAGTGCCTCCACTGCCATAGGTGGTGCAACAAACTCAGCTCGAGCAATGTCGTGCGGGACGGATGGTTTGCTGCGTATCATCCTCGAGAGCATCAAGATCTGTGGTCTCTCCAGTTGTACCCATGTGGAGGCTGCAAGCCCTGGTGCCCAAACCGCTGCTGCATACATCAAGGCTGGTGTCACTAATGTATCAAAGAGCCACCCCTTCGTGCGGGGTTCCTGAAAATGTGCCTGATGACACTGACGCTCAAGGCCAGCAAGAGCTGCATACCCCCGGGTCACTCTGTCTCGGACTGCCTGAGCCATGGAGAAGCGTCCAGCTAAGCTAGTAAATGTGATGCCAAGGTAAACATAAGAGCTCACCACCTCGACCCGCCCTCCTGCTAATGTGAGAGTAGTGTGGCTCCTAACTGCGGGTGAAGTGTGGAAGATCATAACCTTGGTTTTCCCAAGGTTCACTGTGAGCCCCTGCTGTGCGCAGAAGTCATCAAGAGCCACAAGGTGTCTTTGAAGCCCAACCTGCGTGTCGGATACCAAGACGATGTCATCAGCATAAAGCATAACATGGACAGTAATACCTGATAGCTCAACCCCAGAGCCTCCTCCCTGTGTGATGTAATCGACCACCTCATCAATATAGAGCCCAAAGAGCGTGGGGGAGAGCGGGCACCCCTGCTTCACACCAATGGTGCTAGCAACTGTGTCGGACAAGCCTCCTGGGCATCGGACTCTCCCAAAGACCTGCTCATATAGCCTGTATATACCCCACATCATGTCTGAAGGTATGCCTAGTGTCTGTAGTCGCCGAAAGAGGCGCTCTCTGGGCACAGTATCAAATGCCTTGCGGAAATCCACAAAGCAACAATAGAGCCGTTGCCTCCGTGCCTTGGCCTGATCAATCAGGCACCTCAATGTAAAAATGTGGTCGATGGTCGAGAAGGCTCGACGGAAGCCTGCCTGGCCTGCTGCTCTCAATCCCCCAACCTCTGCATGAGTGCTCAGCTCTGCCTCCAAAACTGCCCCGTATAGTTTGGCCAATATATGGCCAATCATGAGAGAGAGAGAGAGAGAGAGAGAGAGAGCCTAGAGGCTTGGAAGTTGGAAGAGTCAAGACTCAAGAGGCTTGAGGGAGAGGTGAGAGCCTAGGCCCTAGAGCTTGGAACTTGGACGTTCGAAGAGAGAAGAAGTTGAACCTTAAAGCTTGAGCCTTGAGAGTTGTGAACTTGTGTGTGCTTGTAGCCTTGTAGAGGCTTGTTCTTATATAGATAGGCAAGAGAGAGAGGAAAGCCTCAAGGGCAAGAGAGAGAGAGAGGGCCAAGCCTCAAAGAGCCAACAGCCATAAACGGCTAGAAACGGGCAGGCGCAACGGCCAAAAAACGGCAGGCGCAACGGCTCTCTGCCGTCCCCGACCGTTGTCCCCGTCCCTGCGCCGTCCCCGTTGCCGTCCCCTGTGAGAAACGTTTCGTGGGGGACGTCCGTCCCCATCCCTGCGCCGTCCCAATTCGCCGTCCCGGCGTTCCAAGCCTCCGTCCCCTCCGTCCCCTGTGACTATGATCAGAACCAAGGCGGCTACAGGCGCATCACTTAAGTAGATGATATGTCCAATCGGCTGGCCGAGTGCTGGTCGGCCAGCACTCCATGAAGCCCAAGAAGCCTATAAATAGGCAGTTTGCTCATTGTGTTATTCATTCAACTCCTTTGAGTTGGGTCTTAGACTAGGATTTGTTTTGGTGATATACACCTTTTCATGAAGGCAGCCTAGGGCTGTAGATGTAGGGTACCTTTTTGTACCATATGAATTTACTGAATTTCCAGCACATCTCTCTCTCTCTACTCCCTCTCTATATCTGCGTTTTGCATCAGATGGTTGAAAGAAGACTCTCATAGCTTCCGCGTGTTACACTTCAAAAAGTCGACGTGGCAGGATAGCAGTGCACAGCAACCTTACAGGCTTGGAATGATGCGACTAGCTTTTGGAAAGCAAAGGATTAAAAGCTTTTTAAATACTAAAAAGAGGAGAGCTTTTATTATTAAAAAGATGCTTTTTGGGCTATAAGTGAGTTTTTAAGCGCTTTTCCCAAGTGCTTTTGGGGCAAGAACTATATTCTCTCATTGTTGAGACAAGAGAGCTCTCTAGCTCTAAGAACTTGTACTCAAGACTCCTCCAAGAGGTGTTATCTAATATAACTTGGAGAGGGGGGGTGGGCCCAAGGCTATTCCGACCCCTAGTGTGGTGTCTTCTCTCTCTTATGTTTATTTTCAAATTTTCTCAAGGTTTTGCCCATGAATTTGTTGAAGATAAGCTAGCCACAGCCCTTAGAAAGGCCTGTTACAAGTTAGTTATCATTGAGTCATTGAGAATTCAAGAGCAGTGCTAGTGCTACCATTGAGTATCTCTATTCAGTGTTGTATATACTTCATTAATACATGGTAGATTAGGGTCATCTCTTTCTAGGCATGAAGACGAAGCAATTTGTTGTGCATTGGTTTTAAGTCTCTGATTAGGTGCTAATTGCAATCAATCAATTCATAAACCGCTTCTACAAGCACCCATGTTAGTAACAACTCGTAGCCCAACATCGTTGAAGATCTCCTTGGCCAGCCCACGCTCTGAGAGAAACACTCTGCAGGGAGACTAGCATTGAGAATTGGAAATGAAATTGACGATTTTCCAATTTGCATATATATATGCACTAATGTGCTGGTCGGCCTCCTTCCCATGACACCCACAACCATTTCAGGCTTAACCGACTTGCCCCTGCCTGCCGGACTCACATGTGCCTGCCACTGCCATGTGGCACCTGCATGGCCAGAATATGCTGCTGCAGCCTTCGCACAATGCCCAGAGGTGTGTACATAGGTGAGGTGTGTCACAGATGGTGCAGTGTTTCTGGGGACAATTAGGAGCTGAAATTGTCTTTGATCTCCATTGATTGACAGGAAGTTCATCATGGGCTATCAGCCAAAAGAAGTGTGTAACCTTCTGGCTTCTCACACCCAAAATAGCTTCCATGGCTCTAGTTAGATTCTCCCAATGGGAAGACCCAAGTGGGAGCACTAAGCAGTCAAAGAAAGGAAGTGTGAAAAGGCAACTAGAATTAGAAGCAACCAAAATTCAAATATAATGGGTAATGGCTCACATAGAACCTGAAGTTCTATTGGTCTGAGTTTTCACTATGGTGGTTTGTTTGATCTATTGCAAAACATAATGCATTCCCTTTGCAGGCTTCGATTTTTTTGATATGATTTTCATGTTTGTAGAAAACTGTCAGTATATATGGCAGTTTTGGTGACAGCATTGGAAGCCCAGGGGTATGTTGATGGAAAATCTTTATTTGGAGCACCGTATGATTTTCGGTATGCACCTGGCAAGTATGCAGCACCTGTTGCAGCTTCTTTCCTAGTGGATTTGAGAAAACTTATAGAGGAAGCATATGTGAGTAATGGAGAACAGCCAGTGGTCCTACTGTCTCATAGTTTAGGAGGCCTTTGGGCACTCCATTTCTTGAACCAGCAAACACTTTCTTGGCGTCAGAAGTATGTAGGACATTTCATACCAGTGTCGGCACCCTGGGGTGGAACTGTCCAGAATATGAGGACCTATGCATCAGGATATGCAGAAGGGGCACCTTTCATCAATCCATTAGTGCTACGGTCGGAGCAAAGAAGTTCTGAGAGCAATTTATGGCTTCTTCCAGTTCCTGCTGTCTTTGGAGACCAGAAGTTGGTGTCAACTAAACAAGAGACTTATTCGGCCTTTGATATACCGAAGTTTCTAGTTGACATAGGGTATTCTGAAGGTGTTTCCTTGTATAATTCTCGCATTCCACCTCTTACAACTAGCCTTGAAGCTCCTCGCATTCCTGTAACATTGGTCTTCAGTAGCGGGATTGATACTCCTCAAAAGCTTGTCTATGGGAAAAACGGTTTTGATGAGCAACCAAAACTGGTCAATGGAGATGGAGATGGAACCGTCAACCTGTGCAGCCTTTCTGCTGTTGCAGATCAATGGAAAGCTGTAAAAGGTCAGAAATTTAAGGTTATAAGATTGGAAGGTAAAACACACAGTACTATCTTGACAGACATGGAGTCAGTGGAACTCATAGTTAAACAAATACTAAGCAGCAAAGAAACAGATCAGAAACCACTACTCAAATATCCTTGAATCCTCTGTAATCTTGGGGTTCTTTCAATATACAGGCCTGCTTGCATAGCAGTGAACATGTGTGTACATGATGTAATGTGTAAAAAATGTTGCCCTTTGGGTGCTCATTCAATTATAAGATGCTGGTTTTCAGCTACAAAAGCAGGGCCATGAAGGAGTCTGTGTATTCTTGTCAAGTGTTTGGTGGGTAAGCTGGTTTTGTGGCCATGCACACTACACTTCAGAGGACTTAAATCTGTTGTGCTTGTATTAATTGCACTACAGATTCTCAATAATGACACCTGAAGTTTTCTGGCCTTCCTTTGTGGATACTGTAGTGTCGGGCATAGTTGTCAAGTACGAAACGAAGGTACGAAAAAACGGTACTGGTACGGAACTTTTACATTTTGAAAAATAAGTTCAATTGAGGCACAGTCCACTTTAAAAAACACTTGAAAAATAGATATTTGTACACATTTAGAGATGGGAAGTCTAGAGAAGTTATCATAAACTAGATTCTAGAAACAAGTTAAAACATTAGTACAAAGAGACATGAATGGTGAACATATATGTGCGGCATGCCGTAAATAAGAGCCATGGCTCACGGCTTGCAATAGTAAATACAAAAAATTGTGTAGTGACTAGTCACAGCACTAAGTACAAAAATGTCTAGACTAGATCTAGTCCTCCTCCTCGGATGAATCACTAGGGGAAGGAATGTGCTCCCATCATCAGTGGCCAACCCAAAACTTCAATCACTAAGCACATTGCTCTCGTCCATTTCCATGACCCGGAATTACCGGAAGGTTTCTCGCCCATGGTGGTATATAAGGCAAAAGCCTCATGCTTTTCCTTTCCTGTGGAGTCTGGACCTAATTGCCAAAGAGAGAGAGCTTGAGACGAGAGAGAGAGAGAGAGAGAGAGAGAGAGAGAGAGCCTAGTATAGAGAGCTTGAGAGAGGGGGGGGAGAGAGAGAGAGAGAGAAAGAAAGAAAGAAAGTTATATTAACGTCTACGGAAGACCCCAAGGGTCTGTGAGACCAAAAGTAATACAATGGTACCATGGATATACTGAGCCATGGAAAACTGAAAGGAAAAGTAAAATGAAAACATCTGATAGTCATGTGATCAACAAATGGTCCTGTGTAGAGTGAGATATGTTGTGATCAGCTAATGACGATACCCACCTTGGCCAAAACCGATCTTATGGTCTAGTGAATGTCAGGCCTCTGTGATGGGAGCGTGTCATGTCAGCAGAGAACCTCACGAATCCGTTTCTGTGTGGTGGAGGGTCTTGATGCTCTGGGTCGAGGACGTCTAGCTCGAAAAATGGATCGAGCTCTCTCGCTAAGAACTCCTTTGGGGCGTGGAGCTGGAGCGTGGGTGTGGATGGTGGGCTCTGATGTCGTAGTAGAGGAACTGTTGTGGGTAGTGGATTCCGATGTGGATGTGTATGTCACAAAATTTCTTACAACTTCTATTTTTCTATTGTTCATGTGTGGCATGTGGAGCCTGACATGACATACATGTATAGCTGGTGTAGCCTGACATGGTGTGTCTGTGTGGCATATGGAGCCTAACATGACAGTACATTTATGGCTAGTGTAGCCTGACATGATAGTACATGTGTGGCTTGTGGGCCTGACATGATAGTACATGTGTGGCTTGTGGGCCTGACATGGTGTACATGTATGGCTCATGGAGCCTGACATGATGTAATTCTCTGGGACTAGCTATCTTGGAGACCTTTTGTATTTATGTTCTGGGAAGGTTCCGGAAGAAGGATCATGAGCTCTGGACATTTTATCAGATACAACTGAGCAGATGGGTGTTTCTTCCAGTCTAGCTGCACGCGTGTGTGCATGACTTTGATTTTATCTTTGGATGACTTGTATTGTTTGCCTAGACAATGCTTGAGATTTCTGCCTGCGTTGTCCATGGGGTCGGGGACGCTTGGGCACCATGTGGACGTGTATGTGCACACTTGTTTGGGACTGACAGGTGGTCTACATGTGTTTTGCAGGTGGTAAGTATCCCCAAAAACTCAATTTACAGCTTTATAAGTTCACATGCTAATAATTATTGGTGCAGGTTCACACTCACTTATAAGTGACCGGACAACTTATAAGTGAGTACACATTGAGCAGGACTTATTTAATACACGTAGTGGCCAAAAGCTGGGCACTGGACAATATTTGGGCCTTCTTCAAGTAGGCGCCTCCGACCAAAAAGCACACGAGTGAGCTATTTTTGGCGGGGAGCCTCTATTATTGAAAAAAAAAACTCCAGATTGGAGGGGGGCACATGCTTTTCAGTGGTGCATGAGGGATGGTCGGCTGGTTTTTCAGCCTGTTGGCAAGCTTCTACAGCGATCCATTGCGACTGAAGTTCATCGAGTGCATGGGAGAAGCTGGCCAACTCTTTCTGTGTGTCTTCTATTGCTAGCTGGCTGGTTTCACAGCCTGAACAAAGGCTGGACAGGGGATAAAAACAGGGAGGAGGAGCTGCTTGTGATCTGGACAAGTTTCCTTCTGACCTAGGGCTTGCAGCCTTGTGTACTGCTGTGGTCGATTTCTTCTGTGGTTACTGAGGGCTGGTTGACTGCTGTAAACAGCCTTTAAGGGCTGGTCGACTTGCTCATGAGCTAGACAGGAAGAAGACGATGATGTTGAGTTGTCCCGGGCTGATGTGGGAGTGCTATGGGCTGTCCATAGTTGTCCTGCATGTGCTTGATGCCGGGAATGCTCACTTGTGAGAATTGTCAGCAAATTCAGTGTATGTTATGTTTTCTTGTTTTCATATTGTATTGGAAGAAACAGGTGCAGCCAGTGGTGAACCCTGGGCACCCGCAAAGTTGTATTGGAAGCAGACTCCTTTTTGGTAATCTAACCATAAAAGGGGGGGGGGGGGTCAGGCCATCTTCTAGCCCCTAGTGTGGTGTATTATGCAGATTTGTCATCTTGTTTTATTTGGCATGCTTATGTGTATTTTCAGATTTCATGATTGATAAGATTTTCCGTGTACAGTTGCCCTTCCGTTTACAGTGTACCACAAAGAAATCTATGATGGCTCTCTATGAGGTGTCTTGTCGGACCGGGGCCATCTCAGCATGCTGCTTCAACACTATATCGCTATGTCGTCTGAGCTCCATCAAGTACATGCCCAAGCACCTCTGATCCTCAAACTGTATCACCCATGTGAGTGGTCCGAATCCCTCTCGAAAGAGGCAGTGGAATCTCCCCTGTATCTCATAGTAAGCCGAGCAACTGAACATATAATGGGCCTCATCCTCTACTGCTCCTATGATGCACATTGTGCATGTCCTCTCCTCATGTGGGATATCCTCAGCTCTACCAGTCTCTACCCTGAGGCGGTGGGAGGATACCCTGAGCTGGCCGATCGTGATACGCATGTGACATGTGTATCTGTATGTATCCCGGTGTGAAGGGAGGCGGAGAGACACGGAACACCTCTATAGCAATGCCTTTCCACAGTTCGGAGTACACACCAACATCAAGAAAAAGGGGCACCAGTCAACTACTCAGTGAGCTGACACAACATTTAACATCTTAAGCATGAAACCTTGTCTCTACCCTCATTCAATTTTCTAAGCAACTGGAGGAAGCCTACATACATTTGATCAAGACATGCAAGGGGAGATGGGCACATCAACATCTGCCACCCTTTACTCAATTGATTCATATGCATATAGGGGTGCACCCTTATTATGAAATAGGCTCACAGCCATAAGCAAAATGATCACCACAGAGAAATGGTGAGAGAACCACTTGACATAAACAAGGTTACATTCCATCAAGTATGAGCTTTCTGCAAAACTTCAGTTTCCCAAGAAAAGACAACGTCAGTAAGGAACTTCAATTCTCCCAACCTGGCAAGCAGTGTGTGACTAGGAGACACAATCACTTTATGGTCTTCACTCTGTCTGTTGAAGAAGCGTACCACCATACATACATATTCTCTCAAGCAAAACCAGAGGGCTGTCTTTCTCATACACATGAGCTTTCCACAAAATCAGAGAGCTGGTTATCATATACATGGGTTTTCCAAAGCCACAAATTGGTGATTCCTCATATATATATGAGTTATTTCACAAAAAAGAGAACAAAAAAACTGGCCAGCCGTCACTTACATTGCATGGGCTGTCATCATGACAGAGAGCCGCATTCTTTATGCGTGGCATCTTCTCTTCATTCATACAAGTGGCGTTGCAGCTTCTCCTCCCCTCCTACACACAACCATACAAAGTACTGCGCAGCTTCTCTTGTATACATGTCTGCGCTTCTCCCCTTACTCACATTGGCTACACAGGCTCTCTGAGAGCATTAGAGCAATGAGCTCTCCCTATCACACTTATACATATGGGCTGCGCACCTTCTCTTATACACATGGGCTGCGCTGCCCGTTCAACCAAAAAAAAAAGAAACATTATACTATTCATAATACTCCAAGGATGTCAGGTTGCCAGAGAGCTCACCCCCACCTCCATTCGGCGCTTCTTTGACAATCGAGGCTAGTTGACGATTTCTTTGAAGCAATCCAAGGCCACCTTCTATTTTTAGCAAGCCTTGTATTAAATCCCAAGGTGACTCTTGCATTCAAGGAAGACTTTGCACCACACATACCTTTGTTTCCCATGAAATGCCAAGGACCGGTACTGTAGCTGACCTCCTCTAACGGGTCCCTGTCCAGCTTTAAAAAAATAGTGCTCTGCATGCTCACATTATTTGTCAACAACCTTGTCCACATATGATAGTGCTAAAACCTACCTTGTGAAACTGATTCTCATCTCACACCCCTTTTATTTCCCATTTATCAAGGTAAACCAACAACTAACTGTACACATTGCATATTTTTGTTAGATCCGTCCACATGTGGCCTTATACCCCCTTTAGCCCTTGGAGATGGACACCCTTTATTTGTAAATGCCATGCATGAGTGTGTACACATGCCAAGAAAATATTACCAAAAAATACCTAACATAGTTTGCCCATCCCCTAGCCTGCTAGATCATTCATGGTCAGCAGAAAACAGTGTCGTGAGACTCAATGCATCTGATATTGCCATGTTCTCAAAGACACTGTTTTTCACTACTTCAATTCTTTCATCCTTGTCCACCATCATCAGTCGTGCATGATATAGCTTGAGACGCAAACCATTCACCCTTGATACATGTGGGGTCCCATCAAGGTCAGCCAATTGATATGTGCCATTAGCAAAGCAATTCATCACTCTGAAGGGCCCCTCCCATTTTCCTTGGAACTTCTTTTGAAAGGTTTTATCTAGCTTACTATTATAGCGTAGCACCAAATCACCTTCCTCAATACCCTTCTTCTTAATCTTCTCATTTATCTTTGTCAATGCTCTATTTTGCATCTTCTCATAATGTTCCAAGGCACTCATCCTGTCCAGCTGAACCTCTTGCAACTGTAAGAGTCTCTCTTTAAATGTGTTGCTAGAAGGCCCTAGCAGCTTTTCTAACATTTTAACTGCAGGCAACTCAACTTCCAGAGGTAACAAAGCTTCTTTGCCATACACTAAGTGAAAAGGTGTAAAACCTGTGCTTGTTTTCACTGATGTACGATAAGCCCATAAAGCACTGAACAGCTCCAGATCCCAATTCTTGCCCTGATGTTCTGTCACCTTTGCAAGAATGTGTACAAGTTCACCATTGAATCTTTCATTCAAACCGTTGCACTGCGGGTAATAAGGAGTAGTAAAATTATGCTTAATCCGCATTTTGGCACACAAGTATTCTAGCAAGTCAGCTCTAAAACCAGGCCCTTGATCAGAAAGAAGCTCCAAGGGCACTCCAAATTTACAGCAGATATCTTCATAAACAAACTTTGCAACATCTCTTGCAGTAATTTGCTTCACTGCTCTAGCTTCTGCCCACCTAGAAAGATAATCCACAGCTGTCAAAATATAACTCTTCCCCCTGCTGGTAATGGGTAAGGGTCCTACTGCATCAATTCCCCTCTTCTCAAAAATGTCAAAGGCCAAAATTGTCTTGCGCAACTCTGGTTTTAAAACTCGTTTCCCAAATGCCTGGCACCTTTTGCATGAGCTACACCAGTGATGCACATCTTTTTGTATACTTGGCCATATGTAACCCTCCTGTAAGATTTTGTGCAATGTGATTTTAAATGCAAAGTGGCCACCGCATGCTCCTTCATGATTCTCCTCAAGCACTATGTACAGCTCTTCCTTCCATGGTACACGCCTTAACACCAAGTCAGCCCCTTGCATGTATAAGGTGTCACCAATGAGCTTGTATTTGCAAGCTCTGCGTACAAACCCATATTTCTTTGCCTTCTCAATGTCCTTGGGAATGACTCCTGTCAACAAAAACTCTTCTTCCAGTGTCAGACTTTCACGACCCCGATAAAGTGGCAGATCTGCTTTTAACACATATAGCTCGCCAATCATTCCCTGTGCTGCTTCATGTGCTTCTGTATTAAGAGAACGCTCCACATGCCGAATGCCCCATGCTTCAAACTCCTTCAACAAGCTCTTGATCTTGAAACACTTGTTCCTCAATGCAGGGTTTTTGCTCTTCCATACTCCTAGTATTTGGCTTTACCACCAGTAGAGAATCACCTCTTATGCATAGTCTCTTTACACCATGCTTAATGCAAATGTTTAGCCCTGCTTCCAATGTAGAATACTCTGCTTCATTGTTAGTATGAGCATCAACTTTGAATCCCTTTTTACAAATCAGCTTACCTTGCTGGTCATAAAGAGCTATACCACCAGAAGCTGCATCATGGCTCTTCCTGTATGAACCATCAAAGAACAAAACATGAGCATTGCTTACTTCTGCCACATTTTCTACCTTTTTAACACTTTCCTCTTTGACAAGCAGAGGGTTTTCCTTATAAGTTAACAAGTCTGCCAAAGTAGCTCTGTTGCTTTCTTCCACCAAGAAAGAGAACTCGAACTCCTGTAATTCAATCACCCACTTTTTCACTGCCTTAGACATGTTTACACCATTGATGAGCTGAGGCAAGAATGTGTAGCTAGTTAGGAATACAAATGGCTTTGTCAAAAGATGTTGGCGAAACCGTCGGCAAGCAAAACACCACACTTACCATTACCAACTCTATTTCTGACAGTTCCCTCTCTGCTACTGACTTTACCCTACTAGCACAATAGACGGGGTGCATATATTGGCTCCCCTTCCCTTTTTGCAGCAACATGGCACCAATAGCATCCTCTCCTACTGAAGGATTCACATAAAAAACCTGTTCCCAATTTGGAGCCTGCACCGCTGTCATTTCCCCTAAAACTTCTTTGACTCTCCGAAACTCCTCTTCACACTTGTCATCCCATTGCAAAGGATCATGCTTTGCCACCTGTTGTAATGGATATAAAAGCTGTGAGGACAATGAAATGAATCTTGCCATGTACTTTACCTTCTGAATGAATGTTGCCAACTGTTTTGTAGACTCTGGGGAAGGAAGAAGCATGATTGCCTTGACCTTGTCTGGATCAGCCTCAATGCCATTTTCTGACACCATATGACCCAACAATTTTACCCTTGGTTTTGCAAAGAAACACTTCTTGGGATTGAGTTGGCCACCACAATCATTATATCGTTCCAGCACCATTTCCAGCTTTTCACAGTGATCCATTCGTGTGCTATAGACACAAAAATCATCAATGAAATCCTGTACACATTTTCCAATGAATGGCAGAAGCGCCCAATTTGCTCTCTTTTGATAGTGAGCTGGACCATTTGTTAGCCCAAATGGTAGTACTGTATAGCAAAAGCAGCCCCATGGCGTAATGAAAGTAGTTTTCTTCTGATCCTCTGGAGCAATCTTCAACTGGAAATAGCCTGAAAACCCATCACACACATTGTATCTTTCATGACCCGCCACTGAATCCAGGATTTGATCAATGAAAGGTAGTGGGTATGGATCCTTCTTTGTGGCTGCATTCAAAGGTTTGAAATCCACACAAACCCTCCATTTTTCGTCCTTTTTTGGAGTGACCACGACTGGGCTCACCCACTCTGTTGTCTCCACAGGGCATATAAAACCAGCCTTTAGTAGTTTGTCCACCTCTTCTCGCAAAGCCTTCATCTGTTCTGGACCCATTCTCCTTAATCTTTGACGTACTGGCTTGGCTCCTTCCTTTAGCTCTATGTGCAAATCTTCCCCTTTGAAGCCCCGAACTTCTTCATAAGATGTGATGAATAAATCTGGATATGTTGACAACATCTTTAAATACTTCTCCTTCTCCACGACTGAGAGATCTGTGCTAATCATCCTGGCCATCAATTCGTGTTTCTCGTGCGGCTTCACCTGGGGTTGCATTAGCTCTTCAATCACCTCATATGGGCCCTTAGACTCATCTTCAATCCTCTTCATGGATGCGACTATGCTGGTCTGTTCAAAGACCCTGTCCACCATCAGAAATGCCACATTTACCTCTCCCTCACTACTAGTGGTGGTGCCACTGTCCCCATCTGACACAGTGGAAGACTCTTCACCACTTGAATTCTCCCCTTCTTCATAATCTTCATCTAGTGGCTTCCTGCTACTCATGTCAAATAATCTTTTGCCCCCTGTCTCCCCATATAAGCTGATTGTACCGTGTCTCCAATCTTGAACGGCCCGCACGGCGCGTAGCCATGGTCTTCCAAGGATGATAGGATAAGCCCCTAATCCTGCTGGCATTACATGGAAATCTACTACCGTTTTGACTGCATAAGCTTTGATTTCCAAGCTCTTTACTACCCCTAGACACTTGATCTTTTGATGGTTTGCCAGTCGTATGCGGAATCCTGAAACTCCTTCTACTGTCAGGCCCATCTTTTCTACACATGTTTGAGTGATTACACAAATTTGTGCACCACCATCCACGTATCCCTGCCCAAGATTCTTCCTCTTGTGCCAAACATCCACTATGGGACAAATGTCTGAAGACTCATCAATGGCCAACACTCTCACTGACCCTCTGTTGGGTTCCTTCCCCAGCGGGCTGACTAGTTTCTTCCATTGGCGCTTCAGCTTTGGTATCATTTCCACTAGTTGTCCAAAGGTCACGTCTGCCTTCCTACTGATCAGGTCCTGTTTCAAGTCGTAGCTATCCTGCCCTTCCCCTAATGGAAAATCTGAGACGTGAAATTTTCGGCGGGCTCTCCTTTTCCTTTTAGCTTTCACATCTTCACCCTCATGACTCTTCCCTTTCTTCCTATTGGGACCTGCTTCATTTCTTCCTTCTTTATCCTCTGTGGTTCTCTTCCCAATAGGCATTACTAATGTATCTTCCAACATTGCTGCCTTCTCCAAGGTGACCACACTTAACACTTGTCTTTCCCTTGTCCTCCTTGGTCAGTCCACTAGGTCCTGCCTCACCCTTAATCTCAATGCCATAATCATTTGACCGGTTCAGCAACTGTGCGGGCAATGGATACATATCTCCACCCATTCTTGGTGGTTTATCACATTGTGGGCTGATGTGGCCCAGCTCTCCACAGTTATAGCATGTGGGCAACTGCCTCCAACCCCTGCCGTTGTTCTGTCCACCAAAACCATTCTTTGATTGTCCTTCACCTCCTGGCTGATTTGCAAGTCTCACACGACCTCGATTATTTCCCACATTACCTAACATATTTAGGCTGAGATTCTTCATCAAATCAACCACTTGCCTCAAGTCCTGCCTCAGTTCATCATCTTGTGCTGCAGTAGTGACCATTGCTGGCACAACTTGAGTGGCTACTGAAACCGCATCTGCCGGATGAACCTCCTCTGGAACCCGACTTTGCATGGAATCCATTTGCTTCATCTCTGACACCATAGGTAGTGAGCTCACTCCCAATTGAGTTAATCTATTCAACTTCCACTCTTTGTTCCTTGCCACCTCCAATGCATCCTCGTATGTTCTTGGCTTCTTCAATTCTACCCTCCAACGCAGGTTTTCCTTGAGGCCAACCAAGAACCGATCCTTCTTCATCATATCTGGTGGGGGCACTTGTGGCTGCAAGGCTTGACACAAGCTCTCCCATAATATGGAAAACTTTTTGATGTAATCATCAATGGGCTCCGCTTTTCTTTGTCTCAATTCCTGTATTTCATGCCAAACTTTGTCTGGATCTTTCACCTTCACAAACTGTGCTGTTAAAGCATGTCGGACATTATCCCATGTCAATGGCATAGGTGGATCAGCCCTCTGCAACTCCTCCTCGTAACCCTTACACCAGCTCCGTGCATCACCCTTCAAACAGATTTACAAAAGGCGTAACATTTGAGCGGGTATCTGGATATGGTTGCTTATGCACGCAACTTCCATGTTTTCTAAGAATCTTCCACATTCTCATCACTTTTTCCATGAAACTCTGGATAAGGGAAAGCCATTGCTACCCAATCTATGATAAAAAAACCCTTTTGACACGGATGCAAAAACAAAACCCTCTACTAACTCAATTCTCAGAAAAAAACTTCAAAACACTTCAGGTTTAGAAGAGGATGAACACATGCACATCAAACGAATTTGCATAGTTAATCATCGGGATTACCACAGGCAAAGGAGACTCCAATATTTCCCTCAGTCTTTCTGGCCCAAACATATATGCCATACGCTGTTGAAAGAAAATTTTTCTGTCCACATGAACATTTATCTGAATTCTTTGGGTAAAATGGAAAGGAGTAAATTGAGGTCCATTGTGATTATCCATTGAGAGTGGCCATCCAACTCCCAAGAGGCACGACTGGCTAATTTCCCAATTCTACCAGAATTTTTAGGCAACACATCAACTGTGAAACGGCACCAATCCCAAGAATTTCAGCCTGTAAACCATACTTCAGTTGGCTGTCAAATCAAGCTAATATAGCACAAATTTAGAAGGCATCTGTCACACAATTGTCCTGGCACAGCAGTCATTCACTGAGATTAATCACATGCACATGTTTTCAGTCTTGTAAACTGAAGGTTCTTGGAATGCTCCTCAGTGGGGGCACCAAAAACTGTGAAGGGAGGCGGAGAGACACGGAACACCTCTATAGCAATGCCTTTCCACAGTTCGGAGTACACACCAACATCAAGAAAAAGGGGCACCAGTCAACTACTCAGTGAGCTGACACAACATTTAACATCTTAAGCATGAAACCTTGTCTCTACCCTCATTCAATTTTCTAAGCAACTGGAGGAAGCCTACATACATTTGATCAAGACATGCAAGGGGAGATGGGCACATCAACATCTGCCACCCTTTACTCAATTGATTCATATGCATATAGGGGTGCACCCTTATTATGAAATAGGCTCACAGCCATAAGCAAAATGATCACCACAGAGAAATGGTGAGAGAACCACTTGACATAAACAAGGTTACATTCCATCAAGTATGAGCTTTCTGCAAAACTTCAGTTTCCCAAGAAAAGACAACGTCAGTAAGGAACTTCAATTCTCCCAACCTGGCAAGCAGTGTGTGACTAGGAGACACAATCACTTTATGGTCTTCACTCTGTCTGTTGAAGAAGCGTACCACCATACATACATATTCTCTCAAGCAAAACCAGAGGGCTGTCTTTCTCATACACATGAGCTTTCCACAAAATCAGAGAGCTGGTTATCATATACATGGGTTTTCCAAAGCCACAAATTGGTGATTCCTAATATATATATGAGTTATTTCACAAAAAAGAGAACAAAAAAACTGGCCAGCCGTCACTTACATTGCATGGGCTGTCATCATGACAGAGAGCCGCATTCTTTATGCGTGGCACCTTCTCTTCATTCATACAAGTGGCGTTGCAGCTTCTCCTCCCCTCCTACACACAACCATACAAAGTACTGCGCAGCTTCTCTTGTATACATGTCTGCGCTTCTCCCCTTACTGGCTACGCAGGCTCTCTGAGAGCATTAGAGCAATGAGCTCTCCCTATCACACTTATACATATGGGCTGCGCACCTTCTCTTATACACATGGGCTGCGCTGCCCGTTCAACCAAAAAAAAAAGAAACATTATACTATTCATAATACTCCAAGGATGTCAGGTTGCCAGAGAGCTCACCCCCACCTCCATTCGGCGCTTCTTTGACAATCGAGGCTAGTTGACGATTTCTTTGAAGCAATCCAAGGCCACCTTCTATTTTTAGCAAGCCTTGTATTAAATCCCAAGGTGACTTGCATTCAAGGAAGACTTTGCACCACACATACCTTTGTTTCCCATGAAATGCCAAGGACCGGTACTGTAGCTGACCTCCTCTAACGGGTCCCTGTCCAGCTTTAAAAAAATAGTGCTCTGCATGCTTACATTATTTGTCAACAACCTTGTCCACATATGATAGTGCTAAAATCTACCTTGTGAAACTGATTCTCATCTCACACCCCTTTTATTTCCCATTTATCAAGGTAAACCAACAACTAACTGTACACATTGCATATTTTTGTTAGATCCGTCCACATGTGGCCTTATACCCCCTTTAGCCCTTGGAGATGGACACCCTTTATTTGTAAATGCCATGCATGAGTGTGTACACATGCCAAGAAAATATTACCAAAAAATACCTAACACCGGTATCTCAAAGAATCCATCCTCGGAGAGTCCCAAGAAGTGATCTCTGTAGAACTCACACTTCTTACCAATCTCTGACGAAGACACCCATATCTAGTGTATGTGTAGCCCAAGTAGATCTAATTGGATGATCCGGTTGATCTCCTGTCGTGAGAGATCAAGGTAGGGGGAATCCAAGCTATACTGAAACGGGGGGAGATGGTCCATCTGTATGCCATGTGCATGAAACCACTGGACTACCTCAGAGTACCATGCATGTGTCGGTAATGGTGGTGGCCGTGTCACTGAGGAGGAGGGCAGTGCAGCTCATCTCTATCGCTCCCTGTCCCTCTCGCAGTATAATCGCATACAGGACTCTAGTGCTAGGCGTGGGAGGCGATCTCTGTCAAGTGTGTATACATGCTGAATATAAGTGACAATCTAAAGAGAGAGAGAGAGAGAGAGAGAGAGCCTAGGTAGGAGTCTCTAAAGAGCTTGAGAGAGAGACAGAGAGATCCTAGGTAGTAGGTGCTAAATTTGCAGCAATGTGATGAGCTATGGTGGATCAAATGCTAGAATCAACATCATTAACAAAGAGATTAGACAATGATTAAGATGAGATTAGTAAGCAATTAACTGATAGCTTAATGTAGGCATGGATAATCAAAAACCAGCAAATTCTCATTAGGCCAATGCCTCAATTTATAGAGTTTACATCCAAGCATCTAATCCCACTGATTTCTCCTTGATTCACTCCACCTCTTTTGCTTGATTCTCTCCACCTCTTCCCAGAATATCTCCACACATCCTAAATCTTCTCATGCTACCCTTTATTCGCTCCCAGTAGATACCTCTCACCTTTTCAGAGCTTCTCTCTCATTTACAGATTCTCTTTTACAGCCTCTTGATAAGAGCTTGTTCCCGCACACACCCTATTCACTTGTATATTTCAACACTCCCCTCAAGTGAATAATCCTAGCACTCCTGGACCCTATACCAAGTTTCCCTCTTACTTGGTAGTCCGCAACCCCAGTGCCTCAAGTCCCTAAACTCATAGTCCTTGACACTCTCTCTCTCTGTGTCCAAGGCTACTACAAGTGCCCGTGACCTTGAGTAAAGTGCTCACACATACATCTACCACATGGCCTACATCATCGGTGGCTCAGAGGTGGTTTTACTCTGTTGGAGCAGGTTACATTGGGTTGTGGGGTTTCTCTCTCTCTCAAAAAAAGGATGATCTGACTCCACTTCCTTAGGAGCCTCCATGAAGTTTGTCGATGCCGTTCCTTCTCCACTGGGTTTGTTGTAGCAGTCTCTTGCCATGTGTCTTGGCTTTCCACAGTTGTGGCAAGTGAAGGTCCTTCCTCCTACTCTGCCTCTTCCTCGTCCTCGTGAGAATCCTCCTTGGGTGAAGAATGCTTTTTCCTCTCCAGTTGTTGAGTCTAGCCATTTCTTCTCTTTGACCTTGGTCTCTTGCTTTAGTAGAGCTCCTTCTATCTCGTGCAGCTTTAATTCAGGTACATTCTTTAAGGTTGCTACAATGTTTTCATATTCACCTTTGTCCACACTCTTTAGAAGCACTGCTAGTGCCTCATCATCTTCTACCTTCTTGCCAATGGTTGCCAGTTGTTGCTTAATGCTTCAAGTGTGTGATTAAAGGTTCACTTCCCTTCATATCCAATTTGTAGAATTGCATTAAATCGAATTTTTTGCGTGAGTGCCAAATAATTTATTGAGTTCATCCCATGCATCTTTTGCCCATTGTATCCTTGTGATGTGATGAATGATTTCATTATTTAAACTGAGTGCCTAATGCTTTCTCATTCCTGCTCTTCCACTCATTTTTCCCATTACCTCTGGGCATTCATCTCTTTCCTCAACTAGCCTCCACAGATTTTTCCTCATAAGCAAATACATGGTTTTTGTTTGCCATGTATAAAACTGCTCTCCATTAAATTTGGCTATCTCTTGTGCCATGCTCATGATGATGTGAAGGGGGTCTTACCTCTTGATCCAATTTCAAGATTCAAGGGCAGTGTCTACCCTTTTACAACTCAATCTGGTATTTAGGTGATGATTACAACAGATTTATCAGCATAAATTCACCAAAAATTACATAAAGCCAAGGATAACAAATCTGTACTGAATGGTTGGAGTATCAAACCATCTCCGAATTGCAATCTGAAGTTACAGGATGTGTATCAGATACCCAATGGTTAATTTGAACCCTCAATTGCATCAAAATACAGTGATGATTAATCACTAATTAACAAAATAATCCTCTGTTTTGTGTGCAGAAAACAGAGTATGCGGTGAGTCCAGATCTGGGGCGCCTTAGAGTTCAAACCTCTTTTGCTTGATTCTCTCCACCTCTGCTTGATTCTCTCCACCTCTTCTCATGCTACCCTTTATTCTCTCCCAGTAGATACCTCTCACCTTTTCACAGCTTCTCTCTCATTTACAGATTCTCTTTTACAGCCTCTTGCTAAAGGCTTGTTCCCGTACACACCCTATTCACTTGCATATTTCAACAACAGGCCCTAGAGAGCTTGAGAGAGAGAGAGAAAAGAGAGAGATGGAGCCCAAGAGGGCTGCCTTGCTGCCTTGGGGGCCTGAGCGAAGGGTGGGTGGTACACCAGGCAATAGAGAATGGCAGGCTGAAGGAGAGAGGCGGCGGCCAAAAACGGTCAGCAAAAATGGTGAGAAAAAATGGCCCAAAAAAAACATCCGAAAAATTGTTATTTGTGATCGTACCATACCAGCCAGGTGCGAAACGAAACAATCCGGTACAAAACGAATCGTATGGCAGCAGCGAAACTATCATGGAAAAAAATCATCCTAGATATTGTATCGTATGCCGTCTCATTTCATGTCAGTTTTTATGTACCTGAGGTGCAGTACGAGTCTTGCAGACAACTATGGCATCGGGTTTGGGGGCCTCGTTATCCATGAGCAGGAGATGCAATGGCTGTTTTTGCTAATTTGACCTTATGATGGGAATCTTTCAAGATAAGAAATGCTGTACACTCAAACTCAGTAGTAAGGAGGGATAACCTTGTGCCAGTGAACCTTGACCTTTGGGTGGAAGCTATAATGTGAGGCAGCTCGACATATTTTCTATTTTTGTGCGCTTCGTATACAATTGAGGGGCACAATCTGTACTTGTGGGTGCTTGATATACAAGTTACAAAATCCAGCTGATAATGTAAACTTCTTATGCGTGTTCACTCCTGTTGCCAGGCAAGTGGGATTCTTCAATTTTATTTCTTGCACATTTAATGTATTATTTGCCTCCTCTATTTTTTGCACATTCTCAATGTATTATATTTGCATCCTCTAGAAGCCTATGCTTGTGACACCCTTGGAAAAGTCGAGGCATGTCCATATTGCTGAATTTTTATCAATCCCTATGAATGTGGTGTTTGTGTTGTCTCCTATTCATGGGCCCTCACTTGATAGATGAACTCATAAACACAATTTACGGAGAACAGACTCACTGTACAAACTAAGAAATCACTGCAATCCATGATGAGATTGAATGCTTGGTATGCATGGGTTAAATGAGATGCTTGCTACACAGAGGCGTCAAAACCTCTCATTTCTAGCTGAGTAAAAGGTTCAAGTTCTACTAATTTAAACATTTGATTTGATTGCTTGCAAAATGATCGACTATTAGTTCTCACATCTCGTGATAATATCTTCACCTTATGTAAAATGAGAGTGTGAACATGTGATTGAGAAGAAAGTGGGAGAGTACATGTAACAAGGATTCTTGATGGAAATCACTATGATCGTTTTTAAGTTGGTTGTTTTCATCTATACTTTATTTTCTTCTAGGAAAGATTATTTTCTCTAAAGTAGATTACGACTCTCTTGGAGGTGGAATGTGGGTGGTCTACCTTCATCAATGTCAAGAGGTTGTCCGTGTGGAAAAAGAGTAGCCAGGGAAGTCCAGAAAGCCACATTAGGGATTGTAGTGCCAAACAATATTGTCATCGCCTTGGGAGTTGAGCTCGAAGTGCGGAGAAATGATTCTTAATTCTCATGCAAAATCTTTGATTCACCTTGTAGGTGCACCCACCAGCATGGAAGGGTGAATGATTTCTATCTAGATGAAGCAAATGGTTGTTGTTGTGGGTATGGCCATGCTCTCTGTAGCCTCATAGCATATGCCAAGATGCTATGCTTGGGAACTACCACTCTATGTCCATCGTAAAAAGGGAAAGAATACACCATCAAACTTACTGTGTCTTTGGGCAATCCCAGAAGTTGTACTGTAAGGATTGTTGGGAGAACCATGTCTACAGCAGGTCCTAGGAAATTCAATTATGTTAAAAGCCATTTGGTTAACATGGAGTGTTCCAATCAATGCATGTCCATAATTGCCAAGTTTGAACTTATAATGTCTGGCCTAAATCCGAAAGGCCCACCTCGTCCTCAAACCACAACCACACAAAGATGGATCCCTAAAGATTTACTAACAGTCCAAAAGTTTGCAATAGAAAGGTATGGATACCCAAGTTGCCGATGCACAACATCTAGTCCCACACACACGTTGCACCCCAACACTGCCAATGGTGGCCAAAGCTAAACACACATGTCACACCCACAGCCCTGCCAACAAAAAAAAGAAAGAGAAAGTGCATGAGGGTGCCAAGGAAATGACTATTACAACAATGGAGTTCCTCGGTGATATTCCCTCCACCTCAGCCGCCCCACCTACCCTCATCACGTGACTCCCGAATTCACCCCTACTAAGTTTCTCATCTCTCGAATCGCTAACTGTCAAGCAGCCCCCTACCATGTAGTGGCACAACCCGAAGAAGAGTTGCAAACCTTGCCAAAACCCAAGTGGACTCGACTTATAGCCATTGCAAATCAGGTAAGGAGTCGGTACAAAACCCACAATGGGGTGCTGACCACCTAATCAAAGGGTACAAAACCTATAATCAGGGTGCCCAAAAAACAAACACCAAGGGCAAACGAATGGCCATTCACTCCATCGAGCCATGGCCGCTCACTCCATCAAGCCACGGTCGTTCACCACAAAGCCACGACCGTTCCTTTTCTTTTAATGCAGCCACCACGGTCGTTCACTCCATCAATCCACAGCTGTTCTTAGGCAAAGCCGCGGGCATACCTCCCCAATAAATCTATATAAGGGTCCACCACAACTCATTTTTTCCACTTTTCTTCTTGCTCTCTAGCCAAACTCTTGCCCTTTTTTCTTTTGATTTTTAGCAGCCTCTTGCCTTCCTGTCACCTCCTCACCTCTTGCAATGGCGACTGCCGAGCACTTCGACTCCTCTCTCAAGGTCGTTGCCCACACTCCCCAGAAGAAGAGACGGCAGGCGCCATTGATTTGAGGAACATGGCAAGCACCCCACCCAGCTCTCTCATCTGGGTGAGGCACTTATGAAGCGGGTCGAGAGGGCCATGCCATTCATAGCCCCATGAAGAACACTCACAGTGGAGTACAAGCTGCTCTACTACTACACAAAGCCGTGCTACCATGCCATTGTGTAGAGGTTGCAGTGGTCACACACCTAGAATAAATCGGGCTCGGCAATTTGTCCACAATGGAGCCTTGGGGACCCAACCTCCTAAATTGCCTCTACTTGATCGAGCCTTGCAACATAGGCCAAGCAACAGGGCAGGTTCTAGACTCGGAAGGAGTTCCCCTCACAATGCACCTCAGTCTAGATTTGGTCCAAGATGCACTCCAACTCCCCAGAATAGAGCCGCCCTATGTGCACCATAACCATGTCATGAGGCATGTGTGCGACACTTTCCAGGGCCCCATGACCAAGGATGGCATGGAATGGCACAACATCACCCACCGCCAGGGATTGGTGATGCCACCACGAGCCCTTTTCTTCCTCCTCACCACATGTTGGGTGGATCGTTTCAATTGCTACCACCTCTCCACCCTTACTAGAGTCTATCAAGGTGTACCCATCAATGGGCAGAGTATCTGCATAAGGAGCTCCATGCCATCTGTTTAAACCCACAAGGCAAGTTGATAGCCTCCTCCCTACTCACCAAAGTTTTATATCATGCTCGTAGGTTGGGAAGAGTTTCCCAAGCCCATCCATTTATACAGGCCCCAGGGAGACACCCCTATTCCTCACCCCATCCGTGAGCCCAAACCTCCTCCCACCACTCCTCCGTCCAAGTGTCAACACTTCGACACTCAGAAGGAAGAAGCACGATGCAAAGCTGTCAAAGAGGAGGAGCTTCGCAAGACCTCCTAGTTCTTGGAGGAGACCCTACACCACTCCACACCCAGCACCCCAAGTGCCCAACCCCTCCCCTCACCCTCACCAGCTTGTCTCAACAAAGGCCCCTCTGCCTCACCCTATGCATCTCAATGCCATACCATGGATACATTCCGTTGGGTCAAGCTAGATTTTCCGCTCCTAACACACCTTTTTTGAAGGTATCCACTCCTCCCAGGGTGCTCTCGCAAACTTTGTAGCATGCTTCTCCAACCTAGCCAATAGCTCCTTACTTCCATGATAGATTATACGCAGCGCCAACACGATCATGTCATGCAATTGGCCATGCTCCTAGCCTAGGCCGATCTCATCCAAAGCCAGTAGGACCTCCAGGCCGCTCTACATGCCAATGCCCAAATGCAAGCCTCGCTTATAGACCGAGAGCGAAGCCTTGCCAAAGCCCTGAATGTTGTAGATTGTCTACATGCACAGCCCAAAAACAAGCCAAGTCAGCCCACGGTGACTGCTCCCTCGCTCAATGGGAAGCACAAGAGATGTGCCGAATTGCCCAAATCCCCAAGATGGCTGCGACTAGATCCACACATCCTTCAAGGCCTACAAACATGTTACGGATAAGACAATGGTACAAAATGATGCACAACTGTGGGCAACTGAGGAACATGCTAGCCAAGCATAGCCCACAACTCCAGGGTAGGTATTCCTCGCAACAGAATACAAGGTCAACACCTTGATGGATGCTGCGACCGAGCTGCCCACCCTCTCCTATTCCCCCACCCGCATCCTCGAGCTCAACATCCGAGCCCTCCAGCTAAACCTTCTCCGACACAATCTCTTTCTCAATGAGCCCATCATTGTCTTACCCTCTCCTACCTCATCACCAAAATCTCTCCCCACTCCATTAACTTACTTGTCACCCTCTTCCGCTAGAGCCAAATCTCCCATAAACCTTCTCCGACACAATCTCTTTCTCAATGAGCCCATCATTGTCTCTACCCTCTCCTACCTCATCACCAAAATCCCTCCCCACTCCATTAACTTACTTGTCACCCTGTTCCGCTAGAGCCAAATCTCCCACAATCCTCTTCACCCTCCCCATCCATCCTCTCACTGCCAACCTCTCCACTTGGGCCCATCTCCTAGAGTACAAACAAGCCACAGACGCCGACACACCATGGAGCTCACTGTACCCCCTAGCCTCTTTCGATACCCATAAGCTTCCTCCAAGTTAGTTACTACCCTCGCCTACATGGAACGGCAATGATGGCCCCACATCTACATGGCCTACAAAGCCCTTCTTCACCGTGCCATCGAACCATACTCCCCCCAAGGCCTCCTTGTATTGTATAGCCGGATCTACCATTAATTGGAAATCATAGAAGCCACCACCATAATCCAATTGATGACTCACATGTGGCTTTCCCCCAAGATTTCACCATTGAATAGGCTCGATAGTAGGCCAAAGCCTTCTTCTTCTCCAAACGACCTGTGCAACCCTCGTGAGGGATGACGAAGATGATAGTGATGATGATGATGATGACAACGATGATCCCCCCACCCGTGGTGACCCACATGCCTTGCAACCTCACCCCTAGCACCCTCCTCATTCCCCACGCTTCCACAACCATGGAGGCTCCCCCTGCCACCCAACCCACTGTGCCAACTGGTGCCCATGAACATCACCTCAAACCCCCCACCCTCCACGCCAAACGCTTCGGCACCAGCTTCCCCCATTCCACCTCCTCCCCGACCACCCTTCCCCCATTCCCCTCACCACATACCACCCCGCCTCCTGTACCCTCACCTCCCCCTTCTCTAATGCCACCCTCACCACCTTCCTCCCTCCATCTTGGATTGGGCCCGTCACTACTCCCTCATGACTAACTTTCTTTGTCAGTGCGCCCACCACCCCTCCTTGATGCCTCGCTCGGTACCACACCCTCTACATTGAAAACCCCTCCCCACCAAGATCCATAACCCTCCGACCTCCCTACTCCTATTCCCTTGGAGGAAGGCAAAATCCCCCCCCCCACCCCCACAAGAAAAGGATGATCCCCTCAACTAGCATGACCCTCTGGACCGCACTGAATTTGACCAAGCAATCCGAAACCTTCTTGGTCGCCGACTCCAATAAATGCATTTGATGAAAGTCACTGCTTGCATGGACATTTATGTCCTTCGACTTTACATTGATGCCAAGCAGGATGCCTGGAAAAGACAACACCCACATCGACAATGCGGAGGCTACATGCGTCCCAACCCAGACACCCAACCTATCACATTCGACCTTATGGGTGAACAGCCTGCCTGGCAGTGCCCCTTCTTCCTTAAGCCTCACATCTGGGCAGAATACTGCAAGGCCCCATGCCATCTCTGTATCAACCTAACATATCTCCCAAACTGCCCGTCGATGGGCATGGGACCTATTCTACAACAGCGCAGAACCTGAAGCTTCAATTTAACTTCCCTTGGTTTATCATTTCCACTTCTAGCATGGGACCTATTCTACAACAGCACAGAACCCGAAGCTTCAGTTTAACTTCCCTTGGTTCATCCCTTCCACTTTTGGCAATACATACATAGAAGAAAGCATGATCACTCGGATGCATGCATTCAACGCCAAGTATGAGCAGGTGCCCGAATCGCCACCATTCAATTCCTCCACCTGATCATCACCCTCTTGGTAGAATTCCCTACTTGGCACTACTATGATGAAGGAGCCCAAGGCCTCGCCTTCGACATCAACCCAAAGGTCCCACAGTCAAGAAACTATTTAGCTACTATGAGTGCATCTAGTGGATGACAGCTTTCTGGACAAGCTACAAAGCTTTCCATTATCCCCCCAATACCCAACATTCAGGTACGATTTTTACATTGTTGGGTGGATCGTTCCAATTGCTACCACCTCTCCACCCTTACCAGAGTCTATCAAGGTGCACCCATCAATGGGTAGAGTATCTGCACAAGGAGCTCCATGCCATCTGTTTAAACCCACAAGGCAAGTTGATAGCCTCCTCCCTACTCACCAAAGTCTTATATCATGCTGGCAGGTTGGGAAGAGTTTCCCAAGCCCATCCATTTATACAGGGAGACACCCCTATTCCTCACCCCATCCGTGAGCCCAAACCTCCTCCCACCACTCCTCCGTCCAAGTGTCAACACTTCGACATGCAATCGGCCATGCTCCTAGCCTAGGCCGATCTCATCCAAAGCCAGTAGGACCTCCAGGCCGCTCTACATGCCAATGCCCAAATGCAAGCCTCGCTTCTTGTAGACGGAGAGCGAAGCCTTGCCAAAGCCCTGAATGTTGTAGATTGTCTACATGCACAGCCCAAAAACAAGCCAAGTCAGCCCACGGTGACTGCTGTCTCGCTCGGTGGGAAGCACAAGAGATGTGCCGAATTGCCCAAATCCCCAAGATGGTTGCGACTAGATCCACACATCCTTCAAGGCCTACAAACATGTCACGGATAAGACAATGGTAGAAAATGATGCACAACTGTGGGCAACTGAGGAACACGCTAGCCAAGCATAGCCCACAGCTCCGGGGTAGGTATTCCTCGCAACAGAATACAAGGTCAACACCTTGATGGATGCTGCGACCGAGCTGCCCACCCTCTCCTATTCCCCCACCCACATCCTCGAGCTCAACTTCCGAGCCCTGCAGCTAAACCTTCTCCAACACAATCTCTTTCTCAATGAGCCCATCATCGTCTCCACCCTCTCCTACCTCATCACCAAAATCCCTCCACACTCCATTAACTTACTTGTCACCCTCTTCCTCTAGAGCCAAATCTCCCACAATCCTCTTCACCCTCCCCATCCATCCTCTCACTGCCAACCTCTCCACTTGGGCCCATCTCCTAGAGTACAGACAAGCCACAGACGCCGACACACCATTGAGCTCACTGTACCCCCTAGCCTCTTTCGATACCCATAAGCTTCCTCCAAGTTAGTTACTACCCTCACCTACATGGAACGGCAATGATGGCCCCACATCTACATGGCCTACAAAGCCCTTCTTCACCGTGCCATCGAACCATACTCCTCCCAAGGCCTCCTTGTATTGTACAGCCGGATCTACCATCAATTGGAAATCATAGAAGCCAACACCATCATCCAATTTGATGACTCACATGTGGCTTTCCCCCAAGATTTCACCATTGAATAGGCTCGATAGTAACCAAAGCCTTCTTCTTCTCCAAACGACCTGTGCAACCCTCGTGAGAGATGATGAAGATGATAGTGATGATGATGACGATGACAACGATAATCCCCCCACCCGTGGTGACCCACATGCCTTGCAACCTCACCCCTAGCACCCTCCTCGTTCCCCATGGAGGCTCCCCCTGCCACCCAACCCACTGTGCCAACTGGTGCCCATGAACATCGCCTCAAACCCCCCACTCTCCACGCCAAACTCTTCGGCACCAGCTTCCCCCATCCCACCTCCTCCCCGACCACCCTTCCCCCATTCCCCTCACCACATACCACCCCGCCTCGTGTACCCTCACCTCCCCCTTCTCTAATGCCACCCTCACCACCTTCCTCCCTCCATCTTGGATTGGGCCCGTCACTACTCCCTCATGACTAACTTTCTTTGTCAGTGCGCCCACCACCCCTCCTTGATGCCTCGCTCGGTACCACACCCTCTACATTGAAAACCCCTCCCCACCAAGATCCCTAACCCTCCGACCTCCCTACTCCTATTCCCTTGGAGGAAGGCGAAATCCCCCCCCCCGCTCCCCACCCCCACAAGAAAAGGATGATCCCCTCAACTAGCATGACCCTCTGGACCACACTGAATTTGACTAAGCAATCCGAAACCTTCTTGGTCGACAACTCCAATAAATGCATTTGATGAAAGTCACTTCTTGCATGGACATTTATGTCCTTCGACTTTACATTGATGCCAAGCAGGATGCCTGGAAAAGACAACACCCGCATCGACAATGCGGAGGCTACATACGTCCCAACCCAGACACCTGACCTATCACATTCGACCTTATGGGCGAACAGCCTGCTTGGCAGTGCCTCTTCTTCCTTAAGCCTCACATCTGGGCAGAATACTACAAGGCCCCATGCCATCTCCGTATCAACCTAATATATCTCCCAAACTGCCCGTCTCGATGGGCATGGGACCTATTCTACAACAGCGCAGAACCCGAAGCTTCAATTTAACTTCCCTTGGTTTATCATTTCCACTTCTAGCATGGGACCTATTCTACAACAGTGCAGAACCCGAAGCTTCAGTTTAACTTCCCTTGGTTCTTTTCTTCCACTTTTGGCAATACATACACAGAAGAAAGCATGATCACTCGGATGCACGCATTCAACGCCAAGTATGAGCAGGTGCCCGAATCCCCACCATTCAATTCCTCCACCTGATCATCACCCTCTTGGTAGAATTTCCTACTTGGCACTACTATGATGAAGGAGCCAAGGCCTCGCCTTTGACATCACCACAAAGGCCCCACACTCAAGAAACTATTTGGCTACTACGAGTGCATCTAGTGGATGACAACTTTCTGGACAAGCTACAAAGCTTTCCATTATTCCCCCAATACCCAACATTGAGGTACGATTTTTTCCACACCTACTCCCTCTACTACCACCACTAAGCTTTCTTGCCGGTTCCAAGGACGAACCCGAATTAGGGAGGGGGCTATGTTAACCACAATGGTTAACATTACTCCTACCATTTTTTATCAAGCGTTGTTACGCTTTATGTAATTTATTTTTATGCAAAACCGCAGTAAGCGCTTTATATAAAAAGATATTGGATGACCGAGCTTACAACATGTGTAATGCTAGCCATAAGCTACAGAGCCTAGGTGTACATAGAGCTAGAGAACCAGTTTTGGGCCCCCGATTTTGTTAATGGGTGGTCGACTATTATAAAAAAAGAGCTCATATATATAAGTGGCTTAATGAAATATGAAAAGGATACAATCCCATTATCACAATTGAGTCTTCTTCTTCTTCCCTCTTGCTCTCTTGTGGCTATGGTGGTGAGCTTGTGTGTTGGCGCATGCTTGCTTGCTTTCTTGATTGTGAATGTGTGCTTGTAAGTGGTGCTCCCTACTCTCTCTCCATCTTCTTCTTCTTTTTCATCTATCTTTCCCTCCATCTTGCACACATGAAGGCACTAAGATAGGAGTTGAACTTTCCATAGCTCCTTCTCTCATTGCTCTCTACCTAGCTCATGAAAAGCTCCACTTGGGTGACATAAGTGGTGGTGTGAGCCCCTAGCGGCTTCACCATCGAGGAGTTAAACCTCTTAGGTTGGCTAAGTGCATGTTCTCGATGACATCTTCTCTCTTCTCTTCTCCCCTCCCTCTCTCATGCAAGGAGAATGCTCTTTTAGGTGAACACATGTACAGTCTTAAATTACGGCCTTTAGCCTTACCCTCATGGCATCAAGTTCAAGTAGCTAATGGGGCAAAAATGGATTGCACATTAGTATGCAAAGATGTGGGTTTGGTACTTACAAAGGATTATGCATGTAAGGCTGATTTTCTTGTCTTAGATATGGATCCCATTGACATCGTGTTGGAATGTGATTACTTATCTTAGATACGAGTCCCATTGACATCGTGTTGGTTGGCAACTCTTGGGTTATTTACCATAAATTTACAGCAAGGGTATATGAGTTTCATGCATGGAAATGATGAGGTTACATTGACCGGAATGCATGTGTCAAGTATCAAGATGATCAATACAACACAACTCAAGAGAGAGCTAAAGAAAATGGGATGCATATATGTATTACAACTTTGCAAGGAAGAGAGCAATGGGGAAAAGGGTGAAGTTATGCATAAAGGTATGAAGGAATTGTTAAGGGAGTATGAAGATGTGTTCCATGCCAAAGTGCTTACCGCCAAAACGAGAGCTAGATCATAGGATAGAGCTTGAGCTACATACTTAACCCATCAACAAACCACCTTATAAGTTGTCAAAAGTGGAAAATGATGAAGTAGCGAAGCAAGTGCAAGACCTCGTGGACATGGGATGGATTAATCCTAGTCAATCACCTTTTGCATCACTTGTACTCTTGGTCGATAAGAAGGATGGCACTTTTCGCATGTGTGTAGACTATAGGGGTTTGAATAAGTCACAATAATCAAGAATAGATTACATATTCCAAGGATTAATGACCTACTTGATGAGTTGAAGGGTGCATGTTTCTTCTCCAATATTGATTTGAGATCGGGGTATCACCAATTGAGAATCAAAGAGAGTGAAGAGTACAAGATGGCTTTTCAAACCGAGAGGGGTCTCTACCACTACTTGGTTATGTTGTTTAGATTGTGCAATGCACCAGCCACATTTCAAGCATTAATGAACAAAGTGCTTAGAACTCTCCTTTATAAACGGGTGCTTATGTTCTTTGACGACATCTTAATATATAGCAAGAAAGATGCATGTAAGATCTGTTTTGGATGCTTTAAGAGCCAATAAATTGTATGTAAAGGAGAGTGAGTCCACTTTATGGCATAAAAGGTGGAGTATCTTGGACACATATTGAACAAGTAAGGCATTATGGTAGATCCAAAGAAGGTGGAATGTGTTAAAAATTGGCCTAAGCCCATAAATTCCACTCAATTGAGGGGATTCTTGGGCTTGTCATCATTCTATAGGGGGTTTATCAAGTAATGTGCTGATATCACAGCTCCTCTTACAAATAGCTTAAGAAAGAGGATTTCTTTTGGGATGCCATAGCCAATAATAGCATCCAAGAGCTCAAGAAAACGCTCACATCAACCACTTTACTTGTATGCCGGAACTTCATGAATCCATTTTTGGTTCAAGCCGATGTATGTGGAAGAGGCATTTGGACTGTTTTGTTCCAAGAACATGGAGTAATTACATTTGAGAGCTAAAAGCTTGATGAGAAAGAGATGGTTATGCATGTCTATGGTCAAGAGATGTTGGCAATTCTTCATGCAGTGGCATCGTTTGGAGGTTTTTGTAATTTGTAGGAAAATTCCAGGCGATGGGTTGTACCATATTGGCCAAGCTTTCGCCCACCATGGCCCCCCCATCGAGAGATGTATCTGGAAGTTGTCAATGGTGAGGCTTTGGTGCAAATGTTCTCTAGTGCATGAGTATGGATATGTACTCATGGAGCAGCTGCTACATTAATTTATCCAAAAGAATAGTAAACAATAAGCTTAACAAATATATAGTGGCTATTGTGTGATATGGCTTAATCGGTGATGAGGCTTAAATCGTGAAAGTGCAAGTTCTTAAGCCGTGAGTTGGAACTCCTTGAATTGTAATTCCGTGAGATGGGATTCCGTGAATTTACAAATTTTGACCCTCTTTTATTTTCTTTTCTCTCCTTTTTTTTTAAAAAAAATTCTAGGTCATGATTTGCAAACAGCTTCTTGTGCGCTCATTTCTCATTCCCAAGAGGAGTGATAAGAGCATTGTTATTTTGTTCTTGATGTGCTGTTAAATCTTCATATTTGATCTTGAATTTATTGCTGAAATGCTGTCGAGGCAGTAGGAAAAACTATTGATTATTTGCTTGAACATACAAGCTCTTGTGTTGGTGCTGAATGCACGAGAGTGGTTGAGTGATTTGCTTACTGTTTCTTGGGCCTCCATTTCTTGTCGTACTATAGGTGAAGTTGTTGGGGTTGAAGTCAGTGGTGGTGAGGTTTTCTTCACATTGTTCGATTTTGGCAACCATATAATGGAATTACCATCATAGTATCCTTGTTGTTGAAGTACATGCACATGCACCCATCTTTGACGAACACTATAATTTGGTTGCCGATGTGCTTGGTGTTGAGGCTTTCTTCTTTGTGCAAGCTTAGGGGACTTTGCTTAGGGGACTTTGTGATGCGCTTGGAGACCCAAGCTTTGGTATTTCTTTGGTAGTACCCTTGTGCTTGCAGCAGTGTTTTTGGTACCCACACTTGTTGCATTGGTGGAGTTCTTTAAGGAACTCGCATAGGCTCTTGTGGACGATGTTGTGGAGTACTCTTCTTCTTCCTTGGCTTCCGAGGGCTATATTGAGGAAGAGGTTTTGATTGTCGAGGCACCCAAATTTGATTGGCATCTTAGTAGTAGCCTTGAGCTACAAGTAGCTACTTCTCCACCCACATTTTGATACTATTAAGATATCTTGATTATGGTTGTCGTGGTGGAGTTTTCTTCTGGGGTGATGTCGAAGGTTTGGGACCCTCCTTGACTTTGGCTAGCGCTGAGGCTGCGGGTTTGAGACTCATGGGCATTGTTGATGATGATGAGGTTAGAGTCTCTTGTGGAGTGGCTGTCGATGATGAGGTCTTTCAGCATGTGGTTATCCCCTTTGATGAGGTTTATCGATGAAGATGCATAGGATCCGGGACCTTTCCTTTGAGTTCCCTATTAGAGATAGATGGTTTTGGCTGTGGAATTTCTTCAGGAATAGATGTTGATTGCGAGGTCTTGGCATTGAACTTTGTAGGTGAGGATGGGATTGAAGGAGTAGATACTTTATCCGAGTCAGTCGTTGACGCAGATGGTAGGTCATTGTGTAGAGAGGCTTTTGTGGAAGAGGCTTGTATCCTTTTGCGTTCAGTATCATAGATATCCATTAAAGTTGGATCCTCTTCCTCACAGTATGGTACTGTCAACTTTTTGTCGTTGACCATCATGATGACTCTATCACTAGCAAAGCACAGTGGTGCTTGGGCAGCAACAATCTATTTATGCCCCAAGATTAAATCTGCTTACTCAACCACAAAAAACTTACAAGTGAGGGGGTTAGTTTCAATATGCATTGTATGTTCAAAGTACCCCAAACATGGCATGTTCAAGTCTTGTGTAAAGGTAATCCTTTCAGGATGTGCCGTGAGTGTTGGTTGACCTAATAAATCCCATAGCTCGAGGGTCATGAGATTGTGTTCTCGTGTTAAATAAAGCTATGCTTGAGCTGTGGTGATTTTATTCACAATTTCCAATCCAACCAGAATCCTAGGAATCTTTTCTGTAAGATATGTTGGAAGTTCCGGCTCCTGCAAGGTTTCTCTCCCGTAAATAGCAATTGTACATTGCATGCAGGAGTGTTGAAGGTGACTATTTGCATGGATTCATCTAGTGAATACAATGATTCACTTATCTAAGGTCTGCCAATGTCAAGGAAATCTAGGGTGACATGAAATGTAAATTCCATATCGCCACTCGAGTAGTGTATCTAAAGTAACCAAGAACTTCAATGTTTTATTCATTGGTTCCTTTTGCAAGACTATTGCTTGTCGGGGTGAGTTTAGGTTGTCCCAATGACACCCAAGTGTCTATTGTCATGATGTTATGGCTTGCTCGAGAGCTAATCAATGCGCGTTTGCACTGAACATCATTGCCTATAGGGAAATCCAACCATACCATGATAGAATCTTCCAAAGGAACCATGGGTGTTTCGGTTATTGTTTCAGCTTCAGATTCTATGTCTGTTTCATATTCCCATTCACTTTCATCCTCTGTTTGGGTCTCAACTTTTTCAAAAGTACCCAATGCATACAATGGCACACTTGGCCCTTTGACAATTCTTAATGAGGGCTATTTGGAAACTTGCGAATCCTGACAGTCTTGTTTTATGTAGTTCGTTATGTCCTTGTATAACTCAGGTTGAGCCATTAAAGGTGCAAGTGTTGATGTGATTCTGGCTTTTTCATGAGAGAAGAGCCTTCCTCTAAATGAGGTTTTGAGAGACTATTTTAATCTTGTAAGGGAATTATTGAATTTCTTACGTGCTTTCTCAAGCCTATAGTTCGTTGTACAGTCTATTTTGAATGAATCTTCTATAGAAAGTATGTTTTCCTCTTGAAAAGGGGAAGCGGTACTCCTCTAGGGTTTGAATCTTAGTTGTTCTTTTAGAATTAGCATTATGAGACTCAATCACAACCGGTGACCCTATGAGGTTTCGTATATGTCATGTGATCATTATTATCCATTTAGGGTGGTTAGGTGGATTCTAGTTTCTTGATTGGTCTATGTAACGCACTGAGCGGAGAGTAAGAACTTGTTTCATCCTCACTTAGTGATGTACTAGAACTTGTTTCATTCTGTGACTTTCTTTGGTTTGTCAGTTTTTCACTGTGTTTACCCATGCGACGAGATCGAGTTTTCTTTTGGGTTTTTATATCTTGTGTCGCACATATGGTGTTGTGGTTCGTGTTGTGTCTTTTGATGTGGATGCTTCTGCATCATGTATAGCTTTTGGTTCTTTTGTGTTTATGACCCTATTTGGGTTTAGTCCGTCTCACAGACTCCTTTTCCCTGTCTTTTCACTCGACCTTAGTTTCGATAGTTTTTTATCCTTTGTTTTTCTTGGTTTTAGAAGGTTTTGCTCCTTCTTTTGGGTTCTATTTTAAAGCATATTCTTCTACCCATGTTGAGGTATTGTCTTTTACATTCTTTTTGACTGTTTGTTGTGCCTTGGCTTGTAAGTGTGTAAGCACATTCAAGGGTACCGTAGACAATTGCCCGTTTTGTACACTTAAGATGTTAAGAGTTGTATTTTGTGAGACAAGTTGCATTGAAGCAACTCGTCTTGGGAAATCTTGGAACATGTGATCAATGCCACATCGTTCACACATTGGTTGTCTCGCAAGGTGTCAATGACTATGGACATGGAAGTATTCCAAACTGTGCAGTCTACCACCTTGTGAGGTCCATGATAATAGAAACACTAAACTGTCCGATTAACTACTTCTTGAGCAATTTCTACCCTTTGGACTGTTTCTGTTTGGTGCATGCCTCTTTGAGGTTTTGAGTCCATTGTGGATGAAGCTGGACACTTTTTAGTATCATGGTCAAAGGTTTTACAATATATGCAATAGAAGGACAGGTGCCTTGTATGCACAATGAGGATTGGGATGGTCATAGAAGTGATTGCATTCAACACAAGGCATTTCGCTCGTGGTTTTGAAGGTTTTCATCCTCTCTTACAGATGTTGGCTGTAAGGTTTTAAGCAAGGCTGCGAAAAATGCGAGGAATGTTAATTTCGAGATTGATCTTTCTTTTGCCATTGCTTCGCCTGGTTTAGATGAGAAACACCTCGTAGCATAATCATCTTCTAGCATGTTGTCATCTAAACGTATTGCTTCTTTACAACATTGATCGAATGCTTCCGGATTGGATACAATGATCAAGTTGTGTAAGCTGTTATTCTTCAAGCCCATCATAAAACATCTCCTCAATTGAACATCGTTAAACTTTTTCCATGACTCACAACGTGAGTCTAAGAGTTTTATCCGAAGGATAAAATCTCGAATGGATTCATTGGGTTGACGCTCAATTGAATAGAGTTCTGTTACTACACTCCATCGATCACCTTGTCTGGAAAAGCCATGTATAAAGGCTGATTTCAAGGTTTTGAAGTTGGTCTTGATTGCCGGCATCAATGTGATGAACCATCGACTAGCTTTTCCCTCTAAGCATAAGTTCAATGCATGTACCTTAGTAGGGTAGTTGGGATTTCCAAAGACCACATCTCTATTTAAATATTTGAATTAATTGAACAGGGTCTGTTATTCCATCATATTTGTCCATAATTTTGAAAATTTGTATGGCCGTATTTCAGTATGAATCATTGAGGCCGTATGTGAGTGCTCTTGTTGAAAGAGACTCAGTGAGTCCTTGGACCACCCCCCTTTCTAGACTAGTCAGTATGTCTAAGATATGGGCATCCAAGAAGGGGTTGGTACTTATAGGATGTGCAGGAATGTTAGGCAAGGAACCAAAGCCTGGTGGCATAGGGGTTGTAAAACCCGATGACACACTTGTTATAGGCATGGCCAATGGCATTGGGAGGTGAATTTGTGGCATGGATCTCAATGGCTCGAAGATGTCAGCCACCATTGGGTTCAGTCCTTGCGTGACCCCTAGCAATCCCTCATCGTGGCCATGTCGGAGTGCCTAAATGCTCCTTAATGAGCAATTACACTTGTTTTTTTACCTTTTATACTTTCCCTCAGCCCGTTACAGTCTCAAGAGGCTTGGCATACTCTTCGTTTTATCAAACGGGTGTCCGTTTACCGTAATTAGCTTAGGCACTATATGCACGAACGACCTGAGATATTTTTTCAAAAAAAGCGTATGCTAGGAACTTCCCAGATGGAAGAGGAGGTCCTAAAACCTATTCTCCATCATTGTCTCAAGACGGAAAAAAAATTCGAGAATTTTTTCCCTGTTTTGAAGCACGTTTTTTAGGGTGTTCCAAAAGGAATTTTAAAAAACTTTGTATAAGGGAGTTGTATTATTTTTGGAGTACTACAACTTTGTTTTCTTGAGTCGTCCATGATTTTGTCATTTAGACCCTCATAAAGTAACCCAAATATGGCTCGTCATCGTTTTCGCGTTGTTTTTTACGATTTTTCGTGATTTTTGGGTTTTTGCCTCGATTTTTGGGTTGTTTTTTGTCTCGATTTTTGGGTCGAATTTTGAGGTTGCTGGTCGGAGGCCAAAATGATCGATTTTGACTTCGAATGAGCGGGTCCAAAGTCGAAGAGCTTGATGTCAGCGTTCCGATGAGCCCTAGAGCGTCTTCAACAGATATACGGTTTAGGAGACGGGCCTCCAAATAGGGGTGTTTTCCAGAGTCTCTTGTTTTTCCCACGTGAAATTGGTGTCACGTCGTGAACCGATTTTCACGCGTGAACCAGACTTCACGCATAAATTAAATTTTGATTTTTTTTAATTTTTTTTTGGCCGCATCGTAAACTAGTGTTTCATGCCGTGAACTGGTTTTCACGCGTAAACCGGACTTTACACGCGGAAATTAAATTTCGTTATTTTATTTTAATTTTAATTTTAATTTTTTTCAGAGACTAGTGGGAAATACAAAAAAAAATTTTGAGGGAAATATTTTTTAAATTTAGAATGAAAGGGATATGGGCATTTTTTCAAAAAAGGTAAGTGGAATCAAAAAAGTCAACGCTTTAATGACACACCTTATACCCTTCATAAATGACCCCCAAAATGGATAAATTCACAACTCATGAGCATCTTCTCATTGAGTGCTCATTAGCCTTAATGAGTTATGTAAAAAGATGATTAAGGATTAATCTAAGATTAATCTTTTTACTAATCTTTCTCTTTTATACTAATCAAGGACTCTAATTAACCACTAATCTCTAATTAATACACACAATTGAGCACACCATTAGATAGAGCAAGAAAAAACTAATCTTTGTGCATCAATAATTGTGTAAATTAATTTAAATTAGAAGATTAATTAGACTCTTAATTAGAGTCTCCTCTTTAAGGCAAAATCAAGTAAAGAGAGTCAAATTTTTCCAATTGATGGAAACATTGATGTGATTAGGTGTTTTGATGTATCTAGATGCTCTCAAAACACTCAAAAACTCTAATTTCAACTACTCATATGATCAATTTAGATCCCAATTAATACATTTTCTAATTTTTTAGCCTCTTAAACAAGATTAATCACCCTTAATGACAAAAACCAATCTATTAAGAGAAATTAGTTAAATTCAAGGATTTTTTTATGATTTTAAATTTTTTTTTGAAAGATTAAGCTACTCCTAATGCTTGCTAACACTCTAATCCAAGTAATTTCAACAAAAAATTACACAATTAAACTAGAATTAATGATCTTAGATCTATGTTTAAACTTAAGCGAGCTAACATTCACTAAAAATTGCATTGTTTGATGCAATGGATACAAACTAAGCCTAATACAAACTATGTGCAAGCCCTAAGAACATGAAAAATCATAAAAACAACAAATTAATCTAAAAATTAAGCAAAAAGCATTCTTTTCAAAAACAAAAAAGAGAGCTATTCTACGCCAAATCTCATACAAATCACCATCAAATCCACATCTTTTTCATGGGAAACTACTAATCAAGATAATGAGTTATGCATAGATTAGAGACAAAACAATGGAAAAAGCCAAGGGATGGCTCCCCGACAGCAGCGCCAAAAATGTTATGGCTCACTCTAACCCTCCTTAAAACACATCCAAAAAGAGATTACTTAGTGAACCGCAAATGTCGTGAGGATCTTTCCAATGGCCGAGCTCGTAACCTTGGAGGTCTCCAAGCTCTACAACTCCTTGAGAAGCAATTCCATCGCGTCTCTTACCGCGAGCGTTGTCATACCGTCGCATTACACTACGGGTCCTCCTCCCTCCTCTCACCTCACTTCACTCACACACACTCACTACCATGCATTAGGGAGAGAGATTAGCAAGAAGATTAGCAAGAGCAAGACTCAATTGCACAATGGGAGAGTATGTTGTATTATGAGAGAAATTCACTTATATACATGGCCATAAGTGTTCACACTCACTTAAACTATGGCCGACCGGGCACTTTAGGTTCATAAGAGGCCTAATGCTATTACAATGACTACTCTCATCATATATCCATGAAGTACATCACTTAGGACTTCATCCTATCTTGCTACCACACGTTATTGAAGCGGAAATCACTATAAATACTCCGTCATACCATTACAGGCGCCCGTCCAAGTTGTAGCTTTGGACACTATTGCTTCATATCATGAATGTATGACCCTTTGGTGTATCTACCGTAACTCCTTGATGTAAGATAATGGCAGTAGCTCTTGCGTTAATCCTAGAACTGGATTAACAATCTTCCTCCATGTTGCTCGGCATATTCGTCTGAGGGGTCTCAGCATGTGAGTGCTTTTCTGGGCTATCTCGGCCATAGAGCTTGCCCGTTGCCTCTATGCTCTCCGGCATATGTATCTAAGGGTTCTCAACATGCGAAGTCTTTTTCGAGCTCTCTCAATCGGCCACATAGCTCCTCTGTTTCCTCTATGCTCTCCGGCATATGTATCTAAGGGTTCTCGACATGCGAGGACTTTTCTGAGCTCTCTCATCCACATAGCTCCTCCACAGCTTCACCCTCTTCCTCATCCATGGGTGCATGCTTCAACTTGTCTTGCTCATCCATCCGAGCATCCTCAAAGTGAACATTTTGCTCATTCATGCGAGCATTCATCATATATGTATCCTGCTTCTTCATTTGAGTAGCCATTCGGGCAAATATGCTGGTCTTTGAGCTTTTTTTTTTGGTGTCATGGGGATGTCCAGCTACCTCTACTTATCTAGATCGGCATCTTCTTCTATCTTACAAAGAGCTTGCTGCTCCTCAATAGGTTCAAGTTTCCATACAGGAAATTCTACCTTCTCATGTTGCTTCAAGGCAGCCATACCTTCTGGGAATTCTCTCTGTTGATTGTCTGTCTTTTGCTCTTCCTTCCGCCATCATGGCACATTGCACGTGTTCCAAACAATCCAATTCTTGCTTACTTATCCCTTTATCAGCATATCCAGAGATCAAAGAATTGTGAGAAACTACCTTCCAGACTAACAGTGTATCTGCCTGGACATCTCCGTCTTCCTCCTCTCTCTTCCATGTTTGAGCATCCGGGAGAGACAAATTTTACTGATTCCGCTTCGTTTTGTTTGGGCACCACATCTTCCGGATTAATCACCAAGTTAGCCAAATCACCATAAACTGCATCATGAGTATGTGCCGCTACTGCATGCAACCGGGGCATTTCCAAATGGGCTACCATTTCCATCTGGGTATCATCAACCAAACTGAAAATATCCCAAGTCAAGCCTTCTCCGGATACACCATGTGTATCTGCAGCAAGAGCTTTCTCTTCCAGATCATCCAAGAATTCCGCCATGAACAGTGCATATGATGGAGATTCCAGAAAAGTTTGCTTTGACGGGCTATTGGCCAGCAGATGGTCATCCTCATGTACAACATCTTCTTCCACCACATTGGAACCTTGTCCATCCGGCCATACTTGGCCAAAACCTAATCCAATTTGATCATGGGGATGCCGGAATCTGGAAACATTTCAGCCCACAGGTTCATGACCTCGACTGCCCTGCTTGGCAAGAACATATGCCATACATTGGGTTCATCATTGGTATGGCCTTCTTCTGAAAGTGATACGGCATTATCCTCGTCGGGAAGGGGGACAGGCTGCTCATTCAACTTATGTGCCAGGCACCAGGCACCATACTTAACATGGGGGATATAATCAATGTGTTGTTGCTGATCACCACCATGCTCTTTAAGGACATTCCAGGTAGCCAAAAGCTCTTCATTTGGATGGTCAATTGCAGCCATATCGGCTGCATTATCATGGCAACCATCGTCACCTTTTGGATTAGCATCAAAAGCTTTAGAGTCCCCTTGTCGTGTAGTGGGGGAGTGCGTGAAACACTTTCCACCTAGACCCCCCCTCAGCCGGCGGCCTCATCCAAAAATGCTTTTCTGTCCGCCCAAAAAACAGCCCAAAACTAAAGAATAAAAAATTCAAAACTCTCTTGCCTCCCTTGCTCGCTGTACACCTCTTTTATTTTAAAGGGGAAAAAAAGCCTCCACTTGGGCCTTATCTTTTTGTAGAGATGGGGCAAGAAGCATGAGGATGCTTCCACATGCAAATCAAGATACAAATGGAGCTATCGAGTCATATCATGCTACTTTAAAGTCTCGTTTCTTATGTGACAAGAAGTACATATGGGGACGTAGAATTGATTGGCTTTTGCACAAACTTATGACGGCATGTTTGTCATATTTTTGGTATATAGATGAGGCAAAGAAGGGTGGCTTTGTCACAAATAAAGCCATAAAAAGATTGATTGAGCATTCACTAGAAAGAGCTCATAGCATCCCAGATAGAGATGTACTATTTTTTAATGAAGGCACAAGGGTTATGGCAAAGGTAAAAAGTCAATCCTCGGGCGCCAAGATCCATTACATTGTGTATAATGCCGATTGTGATTGGGGTTGTTGTAATTGTGGATGGGCAATGAAGGGCAATATGTGTAAGCACCAAGTAAAGGTCATGCTACTAAAGGGTTTTAATTTAAATACTATCATTGGTAAGTGTTTGGAGTTGTATGACAATGGCCATGACACATGTATTGGCTCAAATTGTATTTCTGTCATGGAGGAGACTCATAGCATTGAGAATGTAGACTATTCTCAACAGGGTACTCAAGAGCCAAATGCGAAGAAGCCTAATGCGATAGATTTCTATGAGCGCATTGTACACATGGTGGAAGGAAAACCAAGCAAAGGTTATTGCTTCAAATGCAAGAGGTGCAAGCAAGGGACGAGCATGGAGAATTGCATCGTGCTGAGAATTTTCAAATTGTACAAGATGGTTTTGGAAATTCTATACAACAAGCAAGACCATTCATTGAGCGTCCTCTTGGGAGAAAAGCATATACAGAAAATAGTGCTCTTCCTTTTCCACGGCCCGCAGCTACCAAAAAACACTCCATGCAAGCAACTTTGGATGCCAAAGCTTTGGATGGGGATGCAGAGTGATCATTGTAGCTAGTGACATGAAACACTTGGGCTTAATTATGTTCTTCATTATGCTTACGTTAGTGCTTTTTTTCAAGTAGCTTCCTTTTAATGGATATAAACTTTTTTGAACCATGTATAGCATTGATGCATGTTGATCGGAAAGTCTTTCTTATAAAAAGCACCTTGGCGATTGTGTATTATGCCGATTGTGAATGTGGGCATGTGAACAAGACTCAATTGATTGTGTATTATGCCGATTGTGTATGTGGACATGTGAACGAGACTTAATTGGGTATTACTAAATATTTTGTTAATCGCAATAACCTTGGCGAGCATTCATTAATTAGTGGGGACTATGGGGGCATGTGAATGCATGCTTTTGAGGCTTTTTTTTTTCTTTGTTTGGAGTGTATATGATAGAGCATTGATACATTTTTGGTCTCTGTTTGAGAGAGCAAGGGAGGCAAGAGAGTTTTGAATTTTTTATTCTTTAATTTTAGGCTGTTTTTTGGGGGGACAAAAAAAGCATTTTTTTGATGAGTTGTGGGCTTTTTTTTTCCTTTAAAATAAAAGAGGTGTACAGTGAGCAAGGGAGGCAAGAGAGTTTTAAATTTTTTATTCTTTAGTTTTGGGCTGTTTTTTGGGAGGACAAAAAAGCATTTTTGGATGAGCCCGGCTGAGGGAAAGTGTTTCATGCACTCCGCCGCTACACCACAAGGGGGAGAGCATGAAATTATATCCCCACCCTGTGGTTGGCGGGAGGGAATCCAGGTGTGTTGCGGAAGGACCAATAGGGTGGCGGACGCGGGGACGGCAGTCTGGGATGCATGCATCCGAGGTCGTCATCCGGGTTCTGGGTTGTGAATTGTTGGCGGGTGCATGTTGCTGGGTGGCGTATCTTTCTGGGTGGCGGTGGGCCCGTTCCACCTTCAGTAAACCCCGACCTCACCTGCCAGTTGGCAGATCCTTCTGGGATCAAAGGAGCTCCAAGGTGTGCCAGATAGATGCTCACAGGAAAATATGAACAGACAAGGATCCGGGGTGCGATGGCTTCCTCACCCTTCGCCTGGCTTGACCATGTTTTGCCTCTTTATATGAAGGTGTTGATGCTCTGCTCTCTCCTCTCCTCGAGTTGCATCAAGTGCTTGACACAACCCCTTTACCTGTTTCGGAGAGCCAATCAACCGGCATGATATTTGATCGGCCAAGAAATCTCTTCGCCCTATGCGCCCAATGGCTGGATAGAGGGCCTCTTTGCAAGGTCTCCCTCAGACCCCATTGAATGGGTAGCGCCTTCGCACGACCCCCTCAGTTTCACTGAGGAAGCGAGGCAACTAATACCCTTGAGCCTTTTTGTAGGTGAGGCAAGGACAGCGATGGATCATGGTTCGTGTTGCACACGTAGCGTCATCCCCAACAAGGTGTTGCAGCTAGCAATGTGGGGTTCTCTATCGTGGGTCGCCAAAGTGTGAGCAGCATTTCTGCCCTGACAAAGAAAACCAAAAAGAAACAGGAAAAAGGAACAAAAACACAGAGAAAACAAAGAGAGAGAGTCTCCATTGCTGCTCAGCCAAAATCCATAATCGTGAATATCTCTCATAAAGCACGCGCCCGCACACACACACTCTACCAACTACTCAAACAACTCAACAACTAACGTGAATGATCTGAATGCACCCTGAATATAAGGTAGGTGGGCACACCTAACTCTGGCACGTTGGCTCTATAGTAAAGTGCATCGTTCCACTCTCTGACATTCCACCGTCTTTGACATCCAGCAACACTGAGTTGACTCAGCCGATAAGGTGGCTGACCGCTTGCAGTTGTCCGGCCACCAACAACCCTTCACATGCATACTATGTTATGCCGTTCAGTTTCACCGATGCCGCATGCACCTTCCAACGTCTGATGTGCACCGCTTACAAGGAGTATCTACGAAAATTTCTTAAAGTCTTTATGGAGGAGTCCAGCAATTTATGGGACATGTTGGTTATTATTGACGTTTCATCTTTATGTATGCCAACATAGCGCATCCCCTTTACATGCTCCTAGTTATTTTTGAATGGACAAAGGAGTGCCAACAAGCGTATGATACCCTCAAAAAAGCACTGGCACTCGCTCCCATTTTAAGATCCCCCAATTTGGAAATCATATTTCATTTCCACATAGATGCTTTTGCAATTGGTTGTGTGTTGGCTCAACCTGGAGAACACAATAGGGACTTCCTTGTTAGCTTTTTCAGTCGTGCCAATTGAACAAAGTAGAGCGAAATTACAACACCACAGAAAGAGAAGGGTTAGGCATGACAACCAAAATTATTTTCTTTGTAGACCATCAAGCTCTTCTTTATCTGGTAAATAAACCTTGCACCACGAGTAGGATCACCAGGTGGCTCCTAATTATGTTAGAATTCGATTTTACTCTCATGGTATTGGCCAACCATATGTCATGCATTCCTAATGGGGAACCATCAGTAGGTGTTGATTATGAGTTGCTAGATACCCCCCCTGTTACAACTATGCTTGATTCCTGAATGGGGAGAGGAAGTTGCACATTTTCTAGCTAATGGCCTATCCACCGAAGCGCCGAGCAACAAGGATTGGGCAAGATGCCTCAAGAAAGATGCCTCTTATCAATTGATTGCACGACAACTTTACAAACAAGGAAAATATGGAATAATAAGATGCGGTGTCCTACGAGGATGAATACGTCTCTATTTTGGATCAAGCCCACTTCGAGGTCACAGGTGGACACTTTGTAGTAGACACCAATGCTCGGAAGATCCTTCTTGCAAGCTTATGGTGGCCAACCTTGTTTAGAGATGCGGCCGAATATGTCAAAAAATGTGATGAATGCCAATGGACGACAATTCCACACAATAAGGACAGGATGCCCCTCTACCCCGTCATGTCCTTATAAGCATTTGAGAAATGGGGCATCAATTTTGTGGGTCCCATTAGCCCGGCTACTCGACACACCCAAGCCCGATATATCATAGCAACACAGACTACTACATAAAATGGGTTGAAGCTCAAGCCACCAAAAAATCCGATGCAAGGTCCACGGCTAAATTCCTTCATGAGTGTGTGATCACTTGCTTTGGGTGTCTCCTCTTGAGCTTGTTAGCGAGACAATAACACCCACTTAATAAATGAGGTAATCCAATTCTTGCTACAAGAATTCTTGGTCACGCATTGTAAACCTACTACCCCCAAGCTAATGGCCAAGCAAAAACTACTAACAAGCCCCTATGCGCCATCTTGACTAAGACCGTAGAGGCAAGTCGCAAAATGATTGGGAATAGAAGTTGCTAGCTGCACTGTGGGGTTATCGCATAGCATACAAAGTGGCCATTAACACTGCACCCTTTAGCCTAACGTATGGAACTGCTGAAGCGGTTATGCCTATGGAATTCTTGGTTTCAAGCTTAAGGGTAGTTGTACAAGAAAGACTCACTGACAATATTTTAGCGACCGACTCTTTGAGATTGAGAAAAACTAGATGAAACGCATCTAAAGGTTGTGTATGGTATGATTGTCGAAAACCTAAGGCGCAAACAATGGTTTGGATGACCAGCTCAAGTACAAAGAGATGAATTAGGGGGACATGGCCCTTCTTTATAGCAAAAAAAATCACAAGAAAAAGCTTAAATATAGAGGGCTGAGACCTTTCCTAGTAGTGACCAAAATAACCCCATAGGGCGCAGTGCACATTGAATCTCCCGACGGTGTCGAGATGGTAGATTATTTCAATGGTAGCAAATTGCTACTATGGACCACTCATGCAAAACACTTTGAAGGAAATTTGCCTCAAAAAGGAGGAAAAACAAAAACGAAATGAGATGAAAAAGGAAGCACAACGAGAAGCTAGGGAATAACAAACTAAAATTAGAGGCTAACAAATCTTCGTAAACATGGCTCAGGTAGTGGATCTCGAAGAAGAGGATTGGGAAGTTAAACCTGTCGTTTATGGTTAGGAATGACCACTCCGACAAGTTTCACCCAAATGTTAGCACTTATAGACACGGGTGCTAACCATAATTTAATGTCCTATGATACGTGGGACTCTCTAGGGAGACCAACTTTACTCCACACCCCAACCACTATCACTACCGTCGCTTCACATTCTGTTAAGTGCTTAGGTGTAGTTATAATTTTATTTCACATTGGAAACAACCCCTTGGAAGGAAAGTTTTATGTCATGCCTATAGGGATAATGCAAGAAGAAATCCTCATGGGCAGAGGTTGGATGGGCCACAATCGGTGTCACATTGATTGGGATGCAAGGAGATAGCAACACTACAACTAGCCTCACAGCAAGTTATTGTCCTCATCACTCATGAGATAGACAAAGAGCTGGAGCCGCCAATCTCACCTCCACAAGGTGTAAACCTTTATCACCAACCACAACTCCCCTAATTACCGCAAAAGATATAACGTCCTATGATACATGGGACTCTCTAGGGAGACAAACTTTACTCCACACCATAACCACTATCACTACCGTCGCTTCACATTCTATTAAGTGCTTAGGTGCAGTTATAATTTTATTTCACATTGGAAACAACCCCTTGGAAGGAAAGTTTTATGTCATGCCTGTAGGGATAATGCAAAAAGAAATCCTCATGGGTAGAGGTTGGATGGGCCACAATTGGTGTCACATTGATTGGGATGCAAGGAGATAGCAACACTACACTTAGCCTCATGTGGCAAATTATTGTCCTCATGACAGATGAAGAGCTGGAGCCGCCAATCTCACCTCCACAAGGTGTAAAACCCTTTTCACCAACCATAACTCCCCTGATTACTACAAAAGATAGAATGGTGCCACCCAAGAAGAGGCCTTTCCTTTATGAAGATCCCCCATCCAACAAATCCTCATCAGTGCCGCTAAACTCTGCAGCATGTCAAACCTCGCCAACATTGCCTGCTAACCCGGCTAACACTACTAACACCACTAACTACTAGCAAGTATTATCTCACACCTCTTCCACCCATACTCACTATTGGTGTTAAGACCCTAAGATCTCTCTAGATAATTGTTATGCATAAACATGCATAAATTAGGCATAAACTCAACCACCCAACCACCCCCGACGAGCCCAAGGGATGCACACATGAATAATAAATGAAATACATCATACCTCTACCTTGATGTCCCATACCATCAAGAGGTATACCTCCAATCCAATGGCATGTAGCTATAGTATGAAATGGTAGATGAGTAGATATGAACCTCTACACAAGAGAGCATAACATAGCCTTGGCCTCATGGAGCCCAAACCTCCAAGCCCCCTTGAGTGTGCCCCATGTCCCTATTATATAGGAGGGTCCTCAAGTGACTCTTGACTCTCCATTTCCCATGTGTGACCCTTGGATGCCTGACCCTAACCTTAACCCTTAAGGTTAGTCCTAACCCATGCTCCACTAGAGCTTGTTCCCATGCTCCCATGCTCACAAGCCTAATGTGGGTTAGCCTCCTAGTATATGCACACATAATGTGTATATAACATAGCACACATAATGTACATATAACATACTTTCCCTCTCTCAAAACATTGCACTCTTGCAATGAAAAGAAGGAGAACTGCGCTGAACAATCTCAACCGACTCCCAAGTCGAATTCTCAATTTCCCTAATTTTAACCTCAAGGATAAGTCAACTACAAAGTTTCCTTTCCCTGAATTCATGTACCATATCAGGTTGATGTGGAACATAGGATAAATCTTCGACTTCAACGAGTTCTTGAGGAGTAACTCTGTTATCCTCACCTCCCAGTTTCCCTTTCAATCTATTGATATGAAAGACTGGATGAACTCTAACAATTGGAGGTAGTTTTAGTTCTTACGCAACCGTGCCAATCCGATGCATAACTCGAAATGGACCACAATATCTAGGAGATAAATTTGAGCATTTTTCCATTGACAAAGTCTGAAAATCTTTAGGAACATTAAAATAAACCGACACTCCTGGTTCAAAAGACCGAGATGAGCGTCCCCTATCAGCATAAAACCGTACCCTATCATGAGCACTCCTGATAGAATCCCGAGCTTCGGTCAGCATTTCCTGCATATCTTGTAAGAAATCCCTCGATGCATCACTATACATAAGTATGCACGGACTAAAAAATAATAGCCGTAAATTTAGAACTTATAGGCAAATTCCATCATTGGAAGATATTTTTTCCAATATGATGGTTTTCTAGAGACATATGCGCGAAGCATATACTCTACAATCTGGTTCATACACTCCCAGCAGAGTGCGGATGATCAAAGCAATTCACATTCAAAGTAACTTCCTCGTTGTAAACCATTCGGAATAAAGTAGGAAAGCATGGCATTATAACAGCAGAAACCAGGGATTCATCGGCGCCCCAACATACCCACATCTGCATATGGAATAATCGACGTCTCGAGTTACCCATATCAACATAGAGAATCATCGTCTCGATGAGTTACATATGTCCATCCGTAAACTTATCAGGTTGATTGTGTAAATCACCTAAAGTACAGAACTAGAGAAAGAAATGCCAACAAAGGAAGAATTCAAATTTCCTTATCCAAACACAATAAGATAAACTTGTTTGAACTCTAAAGAAAGAGATTTCAGCAAGTGAAAATGCCGACGAGATTTTCCTCATCAAAACATGCAGGCTATAGATAAAGGAAATTTATCTAGAGAATGCCCACAATATAACTTCTAGTGAATTTAGAAAATAAGATTGTCTTTGAATATTGAGGTCAACATGCTAAGTGATGTAAGCAAAGCAACAATCTTGAGCCCAAATTATCCCATAAGATAATATATGTGAGGGATCACTAGCGTCCCATACCACCATGATGCCACCCATATATACCTTAACAATTTGAAACTCCCTAGTATGCCATCTAGGAAAATATGAATAAAATCCTGTATAAAAGGAATAAGATGGCCTTATCCAGACTTTAACATACTAAACCTGTCTCTATATACTTGAGACTATATCAAGGAATAACTCCTTCCGAGTACATCATTAGAAAAGAAATTGAATTATTGGCGCCTTTCTAATGATAACTACCCAAAACACAATAAAGTTAGGGTAGAAAAATAACTCACCTAGATATATAAGCAACTAGGCATCCGAGTTGGAATATATTCAAGAGTATAAGAAATATACTCCAAAATTATGTGCAAAAAACAAAGGCAAATGCTACCTTCAAAGCACATGATATTATCCAAAAGATCAAAAGATCCTTATAAAACCATGGATAAAAGCATAGAAGCTCCTCGAATCCATAAAAACCATAGTTGATCATAAAAAATCAATGCATACCATCTAATGGACATAAATCATGCCAAAAGAAGCATTAAAATTGGTGGCCAACTCATCAATCCGGAGTATATGAACATTGTGTTATTCAAATAAAACTCCAAAGTAAGAAAGTGAAGTTCACATGTGTGTAGCACTCAATAAAAAACCCCTAGATACAAGTGAACTAGGCAGCACCTGATGAGTCTATATAAACTTGAAAAACATCCAGTAAAATCCACCAAAACAAACTGATCAACTAACCCATGATAGAGGCTTAAGAAATTAAGCACAAACCACACTTAAAAAAGTACAAAATAAGTTATCAAGGAAAAGTGTCAAAGGTGAAACACACTTTGAACACAAATTATAGCCATCAAAAGAAATTAAGAAACATGTCCAAAAAGAATGGCTAAACAATGGTAAAAAATCATGAATACATCGTTTAGAATTAATCCAAACATAAATATCCATTAATACGAGGTATAATCGTATTAATAATATGCGAATAACTCGCATCTATCTAATGTCAGCACGAGAAAACGTACTTCAACATTAAATAACCCTCAAAAATATTAAATTCTCGAGAAAAAGAATTATCATGACTTTTTCTTAATTTTTTCTAATTTTATAGGGTCTCAAAATATAATAATTTTGAATTCCACCAAACCTATCTCATGGCATTCCAAACCTATATTTTTCCAGAAAATTTTTAGCAATTAATTTTACCAAAATACCATTGATATTTTAAAAATACCAATTTTTAGGATTTCTAAAAAATAATTTCTAGAAATTTCCTAGTTTTTCCCAAGAATCCCATCGTTCACGAAATTTCCAATTTCGCCCGACAATTCTCAAATCCAATGAAAATTTATAATTTTAATGGATTTTTCTAATTTTCTGGGTCAAAAAATATAATTTTAAAGGAATTTGAATGGTGACGGGCGCCCGAATGGACACACCACATGCCAAACACCAACCCCACATTTTTCCAAAATTTAAAATAACCTTTGTCTAATTTTCCACTAATTTTCAGGAATTTTTTGAAATTTTTAAATTACCCCGAACGCATTTAGAATACGAACGGTCAAAAAATTTCGGAATTCCAACGGTTTTCTCGGAATACGGAAAGCCAAAAGTTTTGGGAAAATGAAGACAAAAAAAAATCGGAATGTGAAAGGTCAAAAGTTTCCGGAATACGGAAGGTCAAAAGTTTTTTTGGAATTCGAAAAGCCAAAAGGTTTCGGGAAAACGGAAAGCCAAAGGTTTTCCGGAAGTTGAAAGCCAAGAATTTTCAAGAAGAAATTTTCAGGGATTTTTTTGCTCAAATCCCATATTTTTCAGGCTTTTTTCAAGCTTTTTTTTTGAAATAAATTCAAAAGCTTTTTTTAATAAAAAAACTCATTTTTTTTAAAAAAATGAAAAAAAAATGAAAAATAAGCTTTCTTTGCAGCTTATAATCAATTTGATTTTTTTAGGGGGGGGGGCGTTTTTTTCCGCTGGCTGCTGTGCGCAGCAGCTCCCCCCCTCCCCGTCGCCTGCGCGTAGAGATCTGAGAGAGAGAGGGACTCTCTCTTCTCCCCTCTCTCCTTCCTTTCCTCTCCATTACAATCCTTCTCCTCCAATCTCTTCTCTCTCTCTCTGTTAATCAGAGAGATTAACTTAATCCATGATTAAGTTTTTAATTAAACTTTTTTCTAATCATAATTATCATTAATTATGATTAATGTTTTAAAAAAATCATTTTAAAGAGATTTTCTCACGGAAAAAAGAAGGAAAAATCAGATTTGAGAGGGGGAGAGAGTCCCACGCACACGGGAGAGCATCTCATGCATCAACACGCTGTCCCCTACTGAATTTCAGTAGAAATTGATAGAAATTTGATCACATTTCCGTGGAAAAAACCCGTAAAAAATGTATAAAAATATATTTTAAATCAAAAAAATGCTCAAAAAATTCCTAAAAATTTAGGAAAATTTTCTAGAAATTCTAGAAATTCAAGGAATCCATTCTACAAAAATATCCACCATAAACTTTATGTTATTTTTGTAAAAAATTCCATTAATGCTTGATTTTAACCATAGAAAATAGGAAAAAATAGCATTAACTCGCGGAATTTTCCCGCAACGTCGATTCGTCCATTGAATTGTAGTTACACACGTTCCAATCACCAAATCGATGATCCACGTGCAATTCATCAACACAAATCAACAAAAAATAACATTTTATTAGTAAATATTAAAATTTACTAAAAAAATCAACAACAATTAAATAGAGATTGCTCTGATACCACTGTTAAGACCCTAAGATCTCTCTAGATAATTGTTATGCATAAACATGCATAAATCAGGCATAAACTCAACCACCCAACCACCCCCGAGCCCAAGGGATGTACACATGAATAATAAATGAAATACATCATACCTCTACCTTGATGTCCCATACCATCAAGAGGTATAACTCCAATCCAATAGCATGTAGCTATAGTGTGAAATGGTAGATGAGTAGATATGAACCTTTACACAAGAGAGCATAACATAGCCTTGGCCTCATGGAGCCCAAACCTCCAAGCCCCCTTGAGTGTGCCCCATGTCCCTATTATATAGGAGGGTCCTCAAGTGACTCTTGACTCTCCATTTCCCATGTGTGACCCTTGGATGCCTGACCCTAACCTTAACCCTTAAGGTTAGCCCTAACTCATGCTCCACTAGAGCTTGTTCCCATGCTCCCATGCTCACAAGCCTAATGTGGGTTAGCCTCCTAGTATATGCACACATAATGTGTATATAACATAGCACACATAATGTACATATAACAATTGGGTACCCAAGAAGGTCCTTGTCGCACATAGTTACTATGAGGGTACTACCACCCTATGGATCCCCCGAAGATCCCACATTTCCCCTCAAACCTTGGCAACCTCAAAAGCCCCGACCCATAAAGCCACTGCCAGAAAGAACCTCACATCAGTACATCCCGAAACCCACATGGTCAGGGAGAACATCTGGTGAAAGCCACCACCAAAGCAATGCCATCAACAAAGCCCACCTCGTCCTCACGCAACAACTACTTAGGTGGGTAATGCCCAAAATTTCTATGAAGGCAATAAGCAAATATAGCTACCCAAATTACCGACACGCACATCCCGCCCCCTAAGCTCACTGCATCGCAACACTTCCAATGGCCTGTTACCACTAGCACTTTGTTGGATAAGGAAAAAAGGAAGGTCCAGGAGGGAGTCAAGGACACGCCTCCCACAATAACTATTTCCATCAGTGATATTCCTTCCACCTCAGCCACCCCCTACTCTTATCATACGTCTCCCCCGTTACACTGCTACACTCAAACTCTCACCTCCCCAACCCCTCACTATCAAGAAGCTCCCTCCCTTTGAGGTAGCAAGGCTTGAAGAAGAGTTGCCAACCTTGCCCAAACCCAAACTAGACCTTCTCGCCATCGCCGATTGGGCAAGGAGTCATTACAAAACCTGCAATGGGGTGCGACGGCATAGTCCAAGGGTGCAAAACTTGTTAACAAGGTGTTTTTAAAAAATCAAATAAAATCCCTCTAAGGGCAAGTGAACAATTGTTCACTCCTGAAAAGCGACAAGCATTCACTTCCACGAATCCATGGCCGTTCATCTTCCAAGACACACTCATTTTTTTGAATGTAGCCATGGTCGTGCACCTACCCCAAGCCATGGCTATTCCTTAGTGCACCTACCCCAAGCCATGGTCGTGCACCTACCCCAAGCCATGGCTATTCCCTTTCGTGAATCCACGTTTATTCGCTCGTCCAATCCATGGTTGTTCCTTAGTAGAGTCATGATTGTTTCTTTGTAAAGCCACAATCATACACCTACCTTGCAAATCTAAATAAGGGCCCACCATAATTCAATTTTCTCACTTTTCTCCTTGCTCCCTAGCCAAACACTTGCCATATTTTCTTGAGAATTTTCATAGGTTCTTGCCCACTTGCCATCCCAAGCGAGGCCTCTATAGGCATTGCCACCTAACCCACAGTGGTCTTGCCAGCACACCAGCACAACACAATGCACCTCAACCTGGCCATGAAGTGGCCCCGTGCAAGGAATCCTTTGGGTACCCAAAGTACCCTTGCCACCCCCAGTCATTCTACCACCACCACCATTACCTTGAGTGACCCTTGTTCACCAGTTAACCTTGACGGAAAGCTTTGAAGAAGATAGATTGGGAGAGATTCTCCAACATGAAGTGAACAGGCGTGGCCAAGGAAGGTACGGCCGTACCTCTATGAAGTGAATGGCCATTCACTTCTCACAGATGCAACTCGAGAATGAATTACGCCCAGTTTTTTCTTGGTCTTTCCTTGATTTCTCCCTCTTAGTGATGGATTTTTAGGGTTTTGTTTTTATGGGTCCCAGGCTACCCAATGATGCAAGGAATGCCTAATTTAACCTAATATCCTAAGATTAATGGTGGGTTAAGATAACATGTAGTTTTTTATCTACTTGAAGAAAAAAAAATTAATGGAATCAAAAGCAAAATTAGGGCAGTACTTGTAGCTTCCACTTTTGGTGTAGCCTCCCAAGCCCCTAATGCTCCCAATTCTCCATTGCAACTCTATTGTACAAAGAAAAACAAAATAACACAAATCAAACATGCATCTCATAACCAACTCCTACCGGTGGATTTGCATTCCATTTGGGCAAAACAAGACTGTGGCTTAGGAATAGAGGGTGGAGGACGCTAAGCTAAGTGCTATCCCCGACAATGCCGCCAAAGATGTCCACCTAAATGAGAATTCTCTTTGCATGAGAGAGGAAGAAGAGATTAGAGGAGAGAAGATCCACAACCTATTCTCTTCTCTACTAATCACACTGCTTCAAATAGCCATATTAAGGGACAAGAGACTTGTAAGAAGATGTCAGCAGGGAGGGCAAATAGAGTAGAAAAAGCTAGTGTTTCCCAGCCAGTGCTAAAAATGTTACATGCTACACCATCCCTCTTCTAATGCAAATATCCTAATATAAAGGAAAATGCCCACCTTAACTTGTCATGGGGTACTTGTTGGTGTCCAATCTTGTATCTCGGTAGACTCCAAGCTTTCCTAGTGGTAGCTAGCACCATTCTCTTGCCTCCTCCCCAAACTGTCACCACCATGACGTTGCCATTCTCCATACAAGGGAATTCACTCCTCTCAACTCTCACACTCAAAAACACAAGCATGAACGGAACATATATGAAGAATGTAGCTCTCTCCTCTCAACTCTCTCCCTCTATCACACACCATCTACTATCACACACCATAGACAAGCAAGAGAGTAAGGAGATAAGACTAGACTCAATTGGCACAAAGGGGGATTGTGTTTTTTATTATGAGAATAATGTTATTTATACATTTGGCCCTTATTCACACTTGGGTACCCAAAACTTAATAAAGTATGGACTCAATGCTTACAAATTACATGGTTTTATGAGGGTTTTATGAGGGTTTTATAGATAATCTATTCTCATAATTATAACATTTAGAGTACCGTTACGTGACATTTATTGTGCTATCTCTCATATGTAATGGAGAGATGCTAAGTTAATCCCAAAATGGGGTTGACACTTGGTGAAATATTCCATCTATGTGGATTGTATTTGTACACATCTATGGTTTCAAGGATGAAACCTCTTAGGTAGGGATGGTTTGTAACAAAGTTTAAAAGGTCTCATGTAATTTAGGCCCAAGGCCAAGAGATTGGAGAATGGGAAAAGGATTATGCTTATGGACACATTAAAGTGTAATGTGAAAGGGCAGTCATGTATATAAGTAAAAATAAGCCTAATTTGGCACTATTCACTTTACCAATAGAAAGTTAATCATTTGACTAATTTAGCACCAATCACTTTACCAATGGAAATTTAATCACTGTACTAATTTGGCACTAATCACTTTACTAATAAAATAATACCATATATCTTTCTAATCTTAGGCTAATCTCTCTAATCTAGGCTAATCCATGTAAGTTAGGCTAATCTAGGTGTAGCTTTCTTTTAGGGGGCTTAGAGAGACTGGACTAGGTAATACCCCATGGGTCCATCACCATAGAACGCATGAAACATACAGACATAGGAGATGAAACTCTTGGTTTCTTTCAAAAATTATGAGTTCTATATCCGATTGTATCTTGAAGATGGCACTAGACCACTTTTGTTATTCAATCATCTAGATTATTTAAACATTTTGAAGAAAATATTAGGATAAATGAGCTCTCCATTCTCTAGTTTTATTGGATCATTTGGGGCCTCTTGGGAAACTTGTAATTTGAAGAGAAGCCCTCACATCAAATCTTGAAGCATTATATATACTAGTTGGTGAGATCAAATCTTGAAGCATTATATCCACTAGTTTGGTGATATCAAAGCTTTTTCTCAATTTTTCTATTAACAATCATTAACAAAGGATGAAAAGGCTGATCTGTGGGGGCTAAAGTTTGAGTTGATTTCCAGCTGGTATAGGCTGATTCGCAACACCTTGTTGAGCATTCATTTGCCCCACATATGGATGTCTAACATTATATAAAGGTTTGTATAAAATCATGGGCTGAACTGAGTTCTCAAAAAAGATAACATCTCTACTCACCAAAATCCACCTTGTGGCTAGTTGCTATAGTATATACCCTTTGTTTTTAGAGATGTATCCCACAAAATTTCATTTTATTTCCTTGTCATCTAACTTATTACATTGTTTCTCGGGCACAAAGCATAAGAAAGGCAACCAAAATCTAAATTGTCATCTAACTTATTACATTGTTGCTTAGGCACAAGAGCATAAGAAAGGCAACCAAAATCATGAAAATGAGCCATAGAGGACTTCCTGGCATTCCAAGCTTCATAAGGGCTACAAGGCCTTGGTGGGACATCAGTTTAACACATAAGTGGGCACACATAACTACTTCCAACCAAAAATCATGAGGCAAATCCTGGCCTTTCACCATGCAATGTGCCATCTTCATTAAGATCTATTCTTCCTCTTAGCCATACCATTTTGTTAAGGTGGGCAAGGCACTGTGCATTGATCTTTCATGCCTTTTTTAGCCATATGTGCATGAAACTCCTTGACATCTACTCCCCCTCCCCACCTTGATCTATACAAAGGGTGCCAACTTTTATGTATACAGATTTTTAGCCATAGAAACAAGGTGCTAGAGCATGTAAAACCTCAGACTTTACTTTCAAACAACAGATATAGCCAAGTGTGCCTAGAGCAGTCATCAATAAAAGTCACGAAGTAGAGATATCCCCCGTTTGATGGTGTCCTTAAAGAACCACATGCATCACTGTATAAGTCATAATTTCTAGATAGCCCTTGTTTACTGATCCATCTTTCTTGATAGTCCTTTGCTGATCCATCTTTTAAGAATGATGGCTAATGCATCTTGCCTCACATACATGTTTGACAAGGGCCTCCACCTCTTGCCTTTTAAGGCACAACAAGCAATCTAAATTCAAGTGACCAAAGTGGGCATGCCATAGCTCCCTGCATCACTCATAGCACGTGTGACAATAACTACACAAGCATTATATGTGCCAATCTCTCATTGCACGTGTGGCAATAACTAAACAAACATTTTGTACCAATCTCTCATACCTATCCAACCTGTAAAGCCTATGACAGAGTACTGAACCACAGTGATGTTTCTCTCTAGTCATGAATTGTACCATGTCATCAATAAATTTGACCTCTAGGATAGCCCTAACAATGGTGGAGACTTAGATCGACTTCTTTTTAATATTACGACACAAACAAGACTTCGAAGAGAGTGATTACCATACCATTTGTAGTGAGCATAACCTTACCAATTTTTTTCACTAGATATAAGTAGTTTTTTGCACATGTGACTATGCCTCCTTGAGGAGTAGACAAAGACAGGAAAACAAATCATGTTGAGAAGTAATGTCCTTATTTGCTAGTACCACTATCAAAATACCAGACATGCTAATTTGATGTCATTGATATACATACATCATGGAAAGAAGGGTCATAACTATAATTCACCCAATCATCATGTGTGTAGTTTGTTGACATATGTATATCACTCACATACATACATCAAGGAAAGAAGGGTCATAACTATAATTCACCCAATCATCATGTGTGTAATTTGTTGACTCTTTCTTTTTAACACTTGGTGTTGATGCATTAGCCACCATAGCCATGCTTGACTCTTTCTTCTTCTCCTTCTCTAGCCTTTTTCTATATTCATTAATATAATGGCATTTATTTTGATAATAGTTGCATTTAACTTACTTTTTACACTTATATCACCCCTCTTCTCAGCATCCTTACCAAAAGACTGGGTTGATTATACCTTTGGCTTAGTCGCCCCCTAAGAGAAGGCTTTACCTTTACCTTTTTTATTGTTGGCAGCGAGAACGCATGTTCTCCCACATGCATAATAGCTCGGTTTTGTTGACATTGCTCTTTTTGTAGAATCAAATAAGCCAAAGTGTAGATGCAAACACTGGTATGAATTTGGCAAAGCTGTGAGAACAATAGACACTAATTTCTTAAATTTGTGAGAATAATATAGACACCAATGAACTATTTAGATAGACACCAATTTGGTAAAGCTATGAGAACAATAGACACCGATTAACTTTTTAGATTGAAACCAATTTGGTAAAGCTATGAGAACAATAGACACCAGTTTGGTAAAGCTGTGAGAACAATAGACACTAATGAAGTGTTTAGATATGCCTTTGATCCTTATGAGAGACTCATCCATCGAGTCTCCTCATTCATATACTCGGACTCTAATTGCTTGCACAAGTAGGCCACACGTCATTACATGCATGGTAAAGCGCAATAAAGCATGTCCCAAGCTTGTTTGGCAATTTTACATGAGTGAATATGAGGTATAATGCTCCTTTCCACAAAAAGTGTCACCAATGCATGTGCATGTGCATGTGCATGTGCATCCCTACCATCCCACCTTGTTTCTTTTATTGTGGGCATTACGAAGGTGATGGTAGATGCCACAATTACATCTGAACTAGTATCACCATGTATTATTCTACACTTAGCTAGGCATGCCTCAATGCCAATAATAACATTCCATAGCCTTTTAATAATTAATAAATAACATATCACATATAGAAGCACAATGGTCCCATTAAGCTTATCCTCAATGGAAATAACATCATCACTACTCATCATTTTAGCCTCCGAATAGCAAATCTCTAAAACAAAATGTAAGTATCCCAAAAACCTATAAGTACCATCAATGCCCACTGAACGTAACCAAGTTGATTGCAAGTAGATCATTGGTGTGAATGAAGTGACATGCAAAGTGTATGAAAAATGGTAGATTATAGATTGTAGATATATTACTATCAAGGATGTAAAAGTTGATGACAATGCTCAAAAAGCTATTGATGATGAGCTCAAAGATGCTATGTCAATTGACAATCAAGAAGCGACACTAATGGCCCTGTCTGCACACACTAAATTCATCTTGATGGTATATTGCAAAAAATCTAAAATCGAACAAAGGAAGTTCAAATTGAAACTCCCCTAAGATGTCTATGGTAATCTTCTAGCATGCGAGAGTAGCCCTCGAAATGGGCCTGCTTAAAACGACCCATAAAGTTGAAAATTTTTTGTTAACAAAGTTAACTAAGTTGTAAAATTTTGTTCTTAAAGTTCACTAAGTCATAATTTTTTTTAAACCAAAGTTCACTAAGTCATAAAATTTTTGTAAACAAAGTTAACATCACACTAAGTCATTAAAAAATTATTACCAAAGTTAACATCACACTATAGGATATACCTTCTCCACCTCTAAGAGCATAGCTCAATCTCTGAGACTATTAAAAGAGAATCTTAAGAGTAAGAAATGGAGGTAAGAGCCAAGAGAACCTACTCTAAACCAATTGTTAAAGTGGTGGAGACAAAGGAAGAAACCCACATACAGATACAGCAAGTAAGCAAAGCTAAAGAGAAGCACAACACTCAAAGTAGATTGATGAAAATAAGTGAAGTACAAGTGAAGTGACATGATAAGGTCACTTACACACGCAAGTAAATTGATGTGAACGAGTGAAGTAAAAGTGAAGTGACATGATAAGGTTACCTATACACACTGAGGGAGAAAAACCTCCTAAAGAGGGAAAATTTGACATGGCCCTTTATTAGCCTACGTCCAGATATCACTACCATATAAATGGCTACACTCTTGCAATAGGTTGAACTTTACAAAATCATTGCACCCAACCGGTTGGATGTCGTGTTCCAGAAAGTCTCTTTATATAGCTTATAAAATTGATCAACCCAAGCTTTGCAATCCTTAATGAATTTCATTAGTTGACTGCACATGGCCAACTTGAGGTCTTTAATTATTTCAAGTGGGTGACCTTACCCCTCATAGTGAGTGTGGGCATCCAAATGGTTAGCGACAAAAAAAGGATAAATTGCCAAACATGACTGGAGGGCACGGAACATGATCATCAAATTTGAGCAATGAGCCATGGATGTTCTTCTCACGAAAGGACAACTAGGACAAATCTCCTCGGAGATCCAAAAATTACTTCCTCTATTACAAATAAGTCCTATCGCTAAGTTCAATTATTTGCAAGCTCCAAGCCACCTCATCAAACCAACCTTTCCCAAGCTCATTAAGAGTCAAGGCCAGCAAGCTAAGTGTTGCACTTCACAAGGAGATGCTCAAGCTAAAATCAAGGAGGGACCTTAGGAGAAACTAAAGAACCACCAAGGACACTAGTCCAATCCTTGTTACCTCCACTTCATAAAGGATCCCCAAAAATACGACAAGTATGGGTAGCAAAGGCCTTACTAAACCCAACAAATGTACCCTTTACTTCTCTCAAAACCAAGGTCAAAAAGACAAAGCAGGTATGAATCCCAAAAACCAATATTCCAAGCTTGCAAATGAAGTCTAAAACAATGGTAAGTGACAACCAAAGAAAGGGAGAATCCATAAATTGTAGAATGAGCCAACCACACAAGTTTGAGCAACCACAAAAACACTCCTTAAAAGCCTAGGACTAAGGACAAAGACTAATTTGGGTACCTAAGATAAAGCAGTTCAAATCAATGCAGTATGAGAACCAAAATGCATCAAAAATCATCATCGTGCTCTAAGCTTACTCCTATATCTAACAAAGCAAGCTTGGAAATACTTTTTGCCTTCGTTTTTAAGTCCAAGAAAAGCCTTGCAACCTTCCCTTCTTCTTCTCTTTCAGCATTGTTTACTATAGCCTTGTGGATAGACAAGATGCCTCTTCTCTCAGTTTTCATCTTCCCCTTATCTTCACAAGCCTTAGCTTCACGTTGAGCTTGTTTCTTCATTTTGGTCTCCTTTCTTCAAGTTTCAACTTGTGGATGGCCTTGAGTTATTTGCATAGGTCCATAGAACTTTCTAAGCTAGCTCGTTCCATGGTCATAAATCCTAAAAGGACCCATTGCCCTAAGCTTGATCTTTCTTTTGTTTTTCTTGAGGTTATAGAGTAGGACAACCAAATCCCCGTCCTTAAATTTCTTGGGTTTGATGTTTCAAATTGAACCATCTTTTCCTCCTTTTCTTTTCAAGATACATGCCCACGATGGAGCGTAACCTACAACGAATCGCTCCTCCCATGGTCATTTTGTAAATCCTAAAAGAACCCATTCCCCTAAGCTTGATTTTTCTTTTGTTTTTATTGAGGTTAGAGTAGGACAACTAGGTCCCCACATGACCAGGTCACCTTAGTTAAATCTCTTTGTTTTGATGTTTCAAATTAAACCATCTTTTCCTCCTTTTCTTTTTAGCATACATCCCCACGACAGAGTGTAACCTAGCCTTTCTTAACTTTTTCAAGCTCGATGAGTTATTTACAACTCACGGCCATTCCACTCCATTTACTTAGCTACCCTCAAAGTTAAGATCATAGGAAGAATTGCATCCAATTAAAAGACCAAGTTATAAGGTGTAGTCCGTGTTGAAGTTTTGTAAGCACTTCTGTATGCCCACAACTTTGATGTAACAAGTTTAAGTTCCCAATCAATTATGGAAGCATCTACAATTTTAGGGAGCACGATGCATAGAACTTTATCCGTGCTCTCTACTTGTCCATTTGTCTCTGGATAGTAGAAGGAATACTTTTACAATGGATAACCATAAATTTTGGAAGCATTTACAATTTTTGGGAGCACAATGCATATTTATCCGTGCTCTCTACTTGTCCATTTATCTCTGGATAGTAGAGGGAAGGCTTTTACAATGGAAAGCCATAAATTCTTCTAAAATAATCTCAACCACCTCATTTAAGAAATGTGTCCCTCGATCACTAGTGAGCTGAAGGAGCCATCCAAATTTTGTGATGACATTCTCATGAGGACCTTAGTAGTCATCTAAGTGCCAGCCTTGTTTGTAGCCTTAGCCTTGATGAGCCTTGTTTGTAGCCTTAGCCTTGGCCCATTTGCTCACATAATCCAAGATTTGACCTTGATTGTAGCCTTAGCCTTGGCCCATTTGGTCACGTAATCCGTAGCTATGATGATATATCGTGCTTACATGCTTTTAACTACATGGCTAATGGGTCCAATAAAATCCATTCCCTATTTAGCAAACGGTCTAACAGACATTATGGGTTCTAAAGGACATTTTTCTTTTTGTTGTGGTATTATGAAGCATTGGTTGCACCTTTTGTCATATTCCATGGTAACTTCAAAGAGTGTTAGCACCCCACCACAATCTGGCATAGAGGACATTTTGAGTTGTAGTTTTTCCCCCAAAATGTCCTCTAGAGTTGAGCTTGTTCAAGAATAACTACATACTCATCCTCACACATGCAAAGTCTTAAGACATCGTCTTTTTCCTTTTTATTGATCTACCCCAAAATAAGCATGTAAGGGGCTATTTTACCTTCACAAGTTGTCTTTTTCTTTTTAGGAACATTGATTCCTCCATGGCTCAAGAATTGAGCAATTTCATAACTCCATCTTGACATAAGATTGATTTGGAGAAGAGGAGTATCTCGAAGATCATCCTCAACTCTTGTCGGTGGTTCTCCACTCAAGATTCTTGACAAATGGTCAACTCTTAGGTTGACCCTTTTTCTCATAGAGAAAGTGAAATCAAACTCAAGAAGAAGCAATAGCCACTAGTTATATTCCCCGTGGGGTGTAGGCTTATTCACAAGTCAAAGTAAGGCCCGATGTGATCAACATAAAACACAATCTTGTTTGCCAATAAATAATGTTAAAATTTATTCATAGCATGTACCATTGATAATCATTCTCTCTCAGTGTTGTGTAGTTCTTTTTAGGCTTGTTCAACTATCTACTAGCATAGTAGACTAGAAAAATCCATGTTCTTTGGTTGAGCTAATATACATCCTATACATAAGTGGATGCATAAATTATACACATAGAAGATGGCATCCCACTTTGGTGCTCTCAAAATCAAAGATGAGCTTGTTTTAGCTTGTGGAAATCTTCCTTCTATCCTTCAGTCCACATGATGTTGAAATATGGTGCCCGTCATGTCATGTATGGGGCACATGTATATGGGAGTAAGGTAGAAGAAGATTAGGATGTTGAAATGGATGCAAGCTAAGGCTATTTGGAGATGTGAATGGATGAATGTAAAAGGTAGTCAATGGTCAAAAAGTAGACACATGGAAGATGCAAGGGTGCACAAGGCATGTGAGCATTTACGAACACATGGATGGCACAAGTGTGCATAGAACATGTGGATGAGAGCTCTATAAGACCTACATATAGATGTAACAAGCTCATTCTCATAATGCAAAAACATAATATGTTGATTAGCCTTGCCTCATATCTTAATCGCTTCTATTAGTGTTGATATCACACTCTAATGATGTCTTCCTTCATCTTTTATCCACCATAGCTCTCTCCTGCAACTCTCACACACTCTTAATCGCTTCTATTAGTGTTGATATCACACTCTAATGATGTCTTCCTTCATCTTTTATCCACCATAGCTCTCTCCTGCAACTCTCACACACTCTATAGCCATCTCAAATCGTGCATTTTCTTAACTTAGTATTAGATCTAGGTTAGTGCTTCACTCACAAAATTTGAGCATTAACAAAAATTAGTGACTTCATTAGGCATAATTAAGTTTTTTAGAATCCTTAATCAACCTTATCCATAAGCTCAAAGTAGTGGGATGCAATTGAAAACTCTGGTTCTCCCTGTTCTCCCCAACATTGGGCAAGCCCTTCTAGGAGAATATAAAGCACCTTAGGGCAAACCCACACATTGGAGGAATCAACCAAAGACACCAAGAAGCATGCGGATTTGACGTTGCAGCAGTTGATGCTACAAATTTTGGGGAAAAAAACTTGAAATCAATAAGCTCGTGCAAAATCAAACAAATTCCACTGAGTCATGGGGGTTTTTGTCAGCTGCAAATCGACCTGCAGCCTCAAATTAAGCGAAAAATGCAGTGTTCTACCTCATTCAAGCTTGAGCACTCGTCAAAAAGCAAGTTTGGTGTAATACTATGATTAAGGCTTGATTAAAATGATTAATCATGTGTTTATGGGCTTAAATCTCAAGCATATTCACTACTATTGAAGGCTACAAAGTTTTTCTTGCTCATTCATTACTAAATCTACTCAAAATTATCACCCAAAGTTGTCCAATTTTTTATATAATTAATAAAAAATTAGCATCACTAATACCTTGATTAGTGTTAATTATCAAAGGTATTCTGAGCATCTTATGATTGGATTTGCAACTTTGGATGTTGTTAAATCTCGGTAATATCCTCCTCATTAAGCCATGGCTACCCAAATCCTAGTGGATAAATTTAGTGTGGTGAAGGATTCCATACATGGCAAACAAAATTCATGTATCTACTCATGAAAAAGGAGCTTTGGGGGGGGTAGTAAATGGAGATGAACTCAATGAAAGAAGTGAGGCTGAGGTCAAAGCATGAATAAATAAAGATTAAAAAAGCCATGGCCATCATTGGGTTAAGCCTTGAGGATAATATCATTCATCACATCAGCACAAAGAGCATTCCAAGGAAGCCTGAGATGAGCTAGAGCAAGTATTTGGAGCTAGGGCAAAAAATTAAGAAATAAATCTGAGAACACAAGTCTATGGGCTTGATATGGAGTTCAAAGACTCATTTGTGGAGCATGTAGGTAAGATGAAGAACATTATGATACAACTTATAGGTAACAACTCTTGCTAATCTTCCAAATCTTACTCTTAAAGGTGTTGAATACTCTTTGTTTAAAGAAGATAAGAAACTAAAAGGTACACAACAAAGCTCAACAAACAGTAGGGAGACTACATTCTTTAACAAATCCAATGTCAAATGTAACCATTGTGGAAGGATGGGGCATGTAATGGCCCAATGTCATCATCAAAACATTTGTGGAGCATGTAGGTAAGATGAAGAACATTATGATACAACTTATAGGTAACAACTCTTGCTAATCTTCCAAATCTTACTCTTAAAGGTGTTGAATACTCTTTGTTTAAAGAAGATAAGAAACTAAAAGGTACACAACAAAGCTCAACAAACAGTAGGGAGACTACATTCTTTAACAAATCCAATGTCAAATGTAACCATTGTGGAAGGATGGGGCATGTAATGGCCCAATGTCATCATCAAAACAAGCCCAACGCTTGTATGTGATGCATGTGGAAAAGTAGGCCACCTTGAGAAGAATCGCTGGTCAAAGAAGAAGCAACAAAGTAACTTGATGGTGGAAGCAACTCATGAGGATGCTCCACAAAAACACCTTTTCTAGGTGTGATGATGTATGAGATGATATTTTATGTCATGTCTTATTTCTATGTCAACCTTGGGATTGGGTGACCCTTGGTCGAGATGTGACCATATGTGTGTGGATATGATGATGTCTATATTCATGTCCATAATGTTATGTAATCATCTCTAGCCACCAATGATGTAGGCTAAGTGATGTATATATGTGTGTCTCTATTAAGGGGGGGCAAATGTCATGTCTATGTGTGTCACATTACCTTCTTGGGATAAGATCCATTTGGGCACCAAGGGGGGGTATTGAAATATAGTACCTGTCATGTCATGTATGGGACACATGTATGTGGAAGTAAGGTAGAAGAAGACTAGGATGTTGAAATGGATGCAAGCAAAGGTTATTTGGATATGTGAATGGGTGAATGTAAAAGGTAATCAATGGTCATGAATTAGGCACATGGAAGATGCAAGGGTACACAAGGCATGTGAGCATTTATGAACATGTGACAAAAGTGTGCATAGAACATGTGGATGAGAGCTCTATATGGATGTAACAAGCTCATATATGGATGTAACAAGCTCTATATGGATGTAACAAGCTCATTCTCATAATTCAAAAACGTGATGTGTTGATTAGTCTTGACTCATATCTTAATCACTTCTATTAGTGTTGATATCATGCTCTAGTGATGTCTTCCTTCATCTTTTATCCACCATAGCTCTCTCTTGCAACTCTCAGACACTCTATAGACATCTCAAATCATGCATTTTCTCAACTCATGAAACATACCAACAAGGCAAAGAAAGGTCTTGCAATCTCTACATACATAAATGGAGGTTTCTGAAATGAGATGGAGCACATAGATTGGTGTCACTAGTGATCATAGTAGAATAGCAAGATCCACGTATGCATGAACTTAAAAAAGGTAAATATTGCCACAGTTAGAGACCATTACCCATTGCCTTACACTAAACATGTGCTCAAACGAGTAGTAGGAAAAGAAGCTTATAGCTTGTTACATTGGTTCTCTGGATATTATAAAGTATCTATAGACGTAAGATTACATTCAAAAAACAGAGTGGGAAACATTCATATTAATGTTGTTTGGACTCACAAACGCGTTAACTATGTTCCAATGATTAATGTCCACGGATTACAAGAATTTCCTACAGAAATTATTAGAGATCTTCATGGATGGCCTCTATGTGAACTCAAAGTCAAGAATAGAGCATATCCCAGTGTTTAAAAGATGCAGATATTATATATAGATTGTGCTAAACTCAAACAAGTGTAAATTCATGTTTAGGCATGGAATAATCTTAAGGCATATGGTGTCCACAAATGGGATAGTCATAGACAAAGAAAAGGTTAAAGTTATTATAGAACTCAAAAGACCAGAAGGCCAAAATGGGATAGTCATAGACAAAGAAAAGGTTAAAGTTATTATAGAACTCGAAAGATCAGAAGGCCAAAAGGCCTCCAAAGATTTATGGGACATACATGATATTGGTTGCATTGTAAATGTATGGCCTTTGTTTGACCAGCTTTACACCATCATGATTGGAATAGGGTGCTAGAAAACTTTTAGAGAAAATTATTTTAGATTTGAATAGCTTTAAGCAAACACATATGCAACCAAAGGAACATCCAAGGCACTACCAATAAGAGAAAAGCCCAGGCTTCCACTTTGAAGCAAGTAGCCAAAGGACACTAGTTGAGCTTGATATATCTACACTCCTTGTGTCGAGCTTAACTCCATACTCAAGACTCTAAGTAATCTCATGAGCTTGCGAAGCCTCTCTGTATCCAATGCATTGTGAAGATCTCATATGCATAATGCTATGTGTTGACATAAACTAAATCCACATCACTTGCTAGACCCTTCTCCATCACCTTTGTGAAGATGTTAGATACACGATCCTCTGTGTTGATGTAAACCAAATCCACATCACCTACTATACCCTTCTCCCTCAAAAAATGATAATGCGCCTCAATGTGCTTCATCCTAGTATGCTACATTGGGTCACTAGCCAACTACTGTATGCTACTCATATTGTCATAATAGGGTAGTTGTCATAATTAATGATAACACTGCCCTATCCATGGCTCACCCATATATGCTCTACAAGTAGCTTGATTGCAAGTATCAAGCTACCTCACATATGCTACCATAGAAACACCCTTATATGCGCCCTATACTCAGCCTTTGTACTTGACAAAGCAATCATTGATTGTGTCTTGTTTCTCTCCAGCTACTACTAATAGTAGCACTCCCAAAAGAAAAGGTCTAACAATAGACCCATTGCTAGAGAACTCTCCTCGTCCACAAAGTACATATGGTTGTTTACATAATAACAATATGTACTTAGTGGGACGAGGAGTCTCCTTGTCCACTAAGTACATACTATTGTTTACATAACAGCTCTATGAAATCCTTCACTAGTACACCAGCTATTTATCTCATCAAACACAACATCCCTACTCTCACTCGCACCTCATGTGTAGTGGGATTATAAAATTTATAAGCTTTCTACTCAAGGGAATATCCAATAAAGATACATTTTCTACCTTGGGATCCAATTTACTTCTCACTTTGTACATAGGTAATGCACCCAAACACTTTCAAGTGTACTAAATCTAGTTTCCTACTAGTAAACTTCTATTCAAGCATCATGCCATGAGCTTCTATTCATAATATAAGCCATAGTTGCTACAACTTTCAGCCCAAACTAAGTGAGGCATTCCTTTCTCATTCAATAATACATGGCTAACTTTTACAATATACATGTTCTTCTTTTTTTTGATGCGGGGTGTACTTGCATGTAAATTACCTCTTTATCTCTTTTTGTTGTGGGGTCTACTTGCATGTAGCTCCATTTTGTTATGTACACGAAGTACTTGCATGTAAACTGCATGTAGCTCTATTTTGTTACACGGAGTACTTGCATGTAAACTGCCTCTTTATCCCATGCTCTCTTAGATAATCATTGAATTCATTAGAGAAATATTATCCCCCACCATTTCATCTTATGAATTTTATGTGTATGCCTTTATCTTTCCCCCCAACCATAGCCTTGAAGCTCTAAAAGTGTGTAAACACTTCACTTTTCTCCTTCATGAAGTATACCCACACATTTATAGTGTGATCATCAATGAAAGATACATAATAGTGACATACTTTGATTGATGCCACCTTTGTTCATCCCCAAACATCAAAATACACCATATCTAGAGGTCTTTGGCTTGCATTCTTATCATGTAAAAATGCATGCTTAGATTGTTTTCCCAATCAGCATGCTTTCCATACTTTTTGCATTCCATCCACTTTAAACTTCGGTAAACCTATAACAATACTTTAGGCCTACTGAATATTTTTTAACCTTGAATATTTACATGACCAATGCGTTTATGCTAAATATCGATGTCTACAATCATATCTATACCATGTGCAAACATTGTATTCTTCACTTCAAGCATGCTAACAATACTTTGGACTTGTATATATTTTTAATCGTTGGATATTGACATGACCAATACATTTATGCTAAATATTTATCAATGTCTACATCGCATATATACCATGTACAAACATTGTAGCCTTCACTTCAGGCATGCTTACATCTAATATATACATTCGACCAATTCTATTCTCCTTTACAACCATGCAAGAATGGTTATTAAAATCTCCTACATAACACCATGAAAGTTTAACCTCACTTGTAGATCATGCTTAACCATTTTTCTAATAGAAAATGTTTGGAACATGTACATCACCCACCAGATACTTCATTTTTCTATCTTGTATAAACAATGGCACCTTATTAACATGTGCAATAGGGTGCATTGTATCACCACATATTTTCACATACCCTAGTTTTATCATTTTTTGCACATCTCTAAACCACTCACCATGACTGGTTATGTGGTTAGAAGTATCCAAATCAATATATCATATCTCTAGGATTCCATGCACTTGTTGCGTCACAAAAAGATGTTCACTTTTATCTTTGGCTTTCTTGCTTGAAGATGAGTTGTTCCCTTACAACTTTCCACGTTTAATGTCATTCTGCTTTTTATAGTAGTAGTCTTATGATATATGCCCTCGTTTGCCATAGAATTAGCACTCCATGCTATTTCCACCCTAATTTCTTTACCATCCAACCCGGTCTCTCTAGCACTTGGCATGCTCGTGCTTTTGGGATGAATGATGACTGGTAGAAGTGGCTCCTAGGATTATGGCACATGTGTTGAGGTGGATGTAAGACATGCGGGCTCCTTCGATCCAGCACAGTGGTCCAGGGATTGATTGGGCTCAACGGTGCATGCCGTCCTAGTTTGAGGATCACAGTCGTGGTGTAAGGAGATATATATTGATGATGTGACACTGATGTGGTGCCTTGTGAATATGTGATTAGACATATGGAATTATGTATGATATGAAAAGAATTTGTATAACGTTATGTTTTTATTTTATGAAAGGAATGTTTTCAAAGGAGTGTGTATGTGAGTAGTGTGTGTGAGTAAAATGGCAATTTTAATTATGGGTGCATGAGTTCACACTAGGTCCATAAGTCTTAGGTAGGGCGAAAGACCCATGGGATTAGATGGGGCTTGGCTGAGCCTATGGATTTGCTCTAAGCTAGAAAAGGATCAAACATTGAAAAGTGGGTGGCAAGGTGGACATGAGTTTGGGGAGTTACTTTCTAAAAAGAGACAAAAGTTTAGACCAACTATCATGAATGAGTAGTTTAGACCAACTATCATGAATGAGTAGTTTAGACCAACTATCATGAATGAGTAGTTTAGACCAACTATCATGAATGAGGATAGAAAATTACATGTATAATCAAGGACTTAGGATATCTTGTTTTAGACTTTGGGGAGATGCTTACTGTGACCTACTTGTGAGAATTACATGAATCATTCAGTTTTCCTTACATAAGGATTGTTCTAATCAGACTTAAAGGGAGCTGACAAAATAACCAAGGGTCAGGATATTATGCTATCCAAGTGAGTCACCCTACCCTTAGTGTGAATTTCGTTTCCAAATATTGTATAAATAGAGGCATAGGGGTCTCACAAGTTCACGGCCATGCAATGCCAAAAGTGACCATTGCTCCAACAGCACCACCCCCTTATGGTCATTATAGTCAAGACTAGGACTTTTGTGGTCTTGTGTGATAACCGTAGTGCTATAGCACATAGGCTTCACCAACTAATCTAGTTTGTGCTTGTTCCCTTGCATTCTCACTAATCTCTGGTTTGGTAAGCAACTTGACCCTTTTCAATCCTTCTTGTTGATGATTCATCAATAAATACTTGGCGCTCACTCGACTCCATTCCAACTAACAAAAGCTCTACAAGGTTTATACTCCACATCACTGATCTAGTCTCTTTTGTTGTGAAGGACTAGAGGCTTGTGTAATCGAGGAGGTCACATTAAAATCGAGGACTAGAGGCTTGTGTAATCGAGGAGGTCAACCCTCTAACGTATCACTCCCTAATGTCGGTGCATAAGACAGTCTCGTATTCGGAGGTCACATTAAAATAAGACCAAGTAATTATTCTACTTGGTCACAAATGCAAAAGCACTTGAGCCAATGCCAAAATGAGATTCTTTTTATGCATATTTTGTGAATTTTTTTGGAGTTTTTATATATTTTAAAACTTTAAAAAAATTATTTTCAAGATTTTTCACTGTAAATCAATAAACAAACAAAGGAATAAAAATGTGCAAGGTGCATATGAATAATGGAAATGTGTGTTTTTTTGTTTTATTTCTTGCTTTTTGGAAATCTTGTCGGATTGGCGATCTAGATCTGGGAATTTTAGGAACGATCTAGATCTCAGATCAACAATCTAGAGATTATTTGAAAATTGGGGTGATTTCGAACTTGCAACAACGATTCTAAAAATAGCCGATCTAAAAAGTGGGACAATTCGAATCCTAAAGAGTATGAGGGTTGGATTGACGATGTGAATTTGACAACGATATGTATTTGGAATCACACGATTTAGAAATGGATATTTAAAAGTTAGGATGGCGATCCATACTAGTGAGTTGGGATTGACAATAAAACAAACAAATAGGGATCAATAATCCAGATTTGGGACCTAGACGACTTGAAAGTACATTTAAGACAATAGATGGCATTGGTCTCTATATACTTTTTTCAGATATAACATGGGTCATTACACAACTTTATACCCTCTACAAGAGAATATTTGATTGGTACCTTGACAACCCCCTTTTTTCTAGCTCAACTGTGTGGAAATGAAGATTATTTACCAATGATTATCTGATACAATCCACTTTCAACTCTAGAAAATGATATGAACTTTGGATCGGTGATCCAGATGTTGGACGATCTAAAAACTGGTTGATGAGCCAAAAATTCCAAAGAGTAATTGCACATATTAATGCCTAAATTAAGATAAACCAGGCAAAAATTATGAAAAATGCTAATGTAAGTAATTTAAGGCTAATGCTCGTAATAATGATGAAAGTAACCAAGTGGATAGATAACCTACCTCAATCGCACTCGGGAGAGCCTGCTCTTCATTCCATCACTCATGAGATAAAGAATATAATAAATTGACAACAAAAAACACAAAAAGGTTAAGGTTAGAAAGAAAACCTACTATAATAACACGAATCCAATCACAACAAACACACAAATCACACACATTAATACTCTAATCAACTCGATACCCTACTCTAAAACACATTTCCCTAATAATAGACCAAGGATTTGCATCCATAAAGTGAGAAAAATAGAAGATTTTTGAGAAGAGAAAGGCTTTATTTCCCTCATTCATCCAAGACTAGTTCTTCCCCAATCATAATGCCATTTGTTCATGTCAAAAAACCTTCAAGGATAGTGGCTAAACCACTTATCTTGGATCATGGAAGTGCCATTGGAAGAGGTGAAAGAGGCCAAGAGGAGTGCTAATCCCTCTTTTTTGAGCTCTTGCTTTACTCTCAATCCTCTAAGGTAACCCTTCCAATGGCAATGGTTAAGCTGCTAGAAAGCTTGAACTACTCTCCACTTCACTATGGTTAACCAAGAGTCCCTTTATGAAAATTGACCTCCTGAAGGCCCCATTCCCTTAATCATCTCCTTGGCATTTTTGAAGGATTTTGCTTGAGCATTGGGCACCTCATGATATGTTATACGTGCCTAAGAAAGTCCTGTTTGGTTGTCAATCCTTGAAGAGGCTTTGATACTTATTCCTTTTGTTTTCTCTAATCAACATGTACTTGGACTTTTGTTAGTTGATACATGTGTGTGTGTGTGTGTGTGTGTGTTATCCACAAAATATAAAAATAGTGTAATTATGGTAAAATTACTATCTTTTTCAAAATAGTCTCCATATTGGTTGAATGCAAACATATAATTATTGTTCCCCCCCCAAAAAAAGACACGTGTATGTTGTTGGTATAATAGTTTTCCAAACCCTACACGCGCAGCCATTGTGTTTGTGATATTTACTATTCAAACTTATTCTGTATTATTTGTTGACTAAAAATGGTAGGTCAAGGCACTAGCGTGGATTTCAAAATTAAAGTCCTGTTTGGTTGTCATTGTCATTGAGGGCCTAAATTTGACGGGTTACTGAAAATTTCAAGTGACACACTTTTTCCAACTGCTTTTCACATGACATGAATCTCTAGAATCATGTTATTCAAATGGCAAGCAATTTATCAAAATGAAAAGCTTTTTTTAAAAACTAAAGCATTCAATCTACAAACAAAAGGCTTCAATGTAATACTTATGCTATGAAAGTACTAATACGAGAGATGCGCGATAGCTTATCCTTGTATTGCATATAGTATTTCTTCTACCAGCCATCTCAAATGTGTCTAGCTGCCCAGCCATCTGAAATGTGTGTCCAGCTTGCCAAAATGGGTTTAGCCACCCTAGTACAACCTACTCACTAGTTGTGTTCAAGGCAAAATAGCTGGAGTGATGTTGTCAACCATCTTATGTACCCATACATTGCCCAGCATGCTGTCCAGTCAAGATGCCTTGCATGTCCAACTTGCCAAAATTAGGCCCCTGACTACTGTTTAGTTGTGTTGCACTTCATGGAATTAGTGAACAAATCACTCTAATGGCATCGCCCTCCTCCTTTTTCCTTGTAACCAAATATCAAAAACATCTTTCCAACAAACTTGTGATGCATCACTTGCATTAAGTAATAACAACATCAATGCATCAAGCGTCTCCAGACAGAAGCTACTTCTCAAGCTACTCTTTATGTCATTTTGTCGAGAGAAACCTCACTCACATGATGCTGTACTCGCTGGAATTACTATGCTTGCTTGCCATAAATGCATCAGTCCTAGAAATGTGTCCCACCAAGTCTTTGTGTTGCTGTAGATTGCCCAAGCATCATGCATACCTCTACTCCTAGCAACCCTGTACATCATTCCAACAAAATCCTCCCGTTCACCCAAACAATTCCTAATGTCAATTGTTGAATCATCAACATTAAGCTTGCCAATAAGCCTATTAACCATTCTTTAGTCCTTTTATCCCTTTCAATTACATATGAAGGATAGGCAGATGGATTAAATAGCTTGACCGAATTGAAAACCCCAAGATCAAGAAACCTATTATTTAAGGCATTCAAAACATCTTGTACAAATGTCCTTCCAATGCAGCAAGGGAACTACTTGCATTTTCAGCATCATGAGGCAATACATTGAGATCAAGAGTTGCATTTTCAGCATCATGAGGCAGTACATTTAGCAAGGGAACTACTTGCATTTTTAGCATCATGAGGCAGTACATTGAGATCAAGAGTTGCATCCTCCTCTTCTGAATCACTTGATGCTCTGCCTCGTTTCTTTCTTCGAGCTAATTTTGGAACCGGCACAAAGTGTAGCACATGCTTATGAGCAAACCCATTAGAATCAACATATAACATATTCCCATCTTTTGACATGTTCAAAAACTTTGTAAGCTGTTTTGAACCAACACTAAATTGACCACTAAATTGACCTTCATAAGATATATACCTTTTAGTGAGCTTCTCAAATGTCAAATCCAAGTAGACTCCAATCATAGTAACATCCATGTTCTCCCTCTGAAATTCTTCATTTAATTTATTCAATTCAACCAAAACATCAGCCAACAAATGCATCATAAACAGGACTTGAAAGATTGTAGCATGATTGTACCATTTTTTCTCATGCATTCTCCATTGCTCCAAAATAGCAAGCATTAAGGGAACCAATCTTTCCATTACTTGACCTCTAGATAACCATCGAATTGCATGGATTTGTAAAACTTTCAAGTCTGCAATATGATACTCACACATCAAGTTTCGAAGTTCAACATGTCGATTTGTTGATTTCCCTAGCCATGCATATACCTTGTTCGTCGCAACCTTATCAACAAAAGCAAACACATGAGGATTCGATGCAAAACCATCCTTTGCTTTGCAAGTGCCTCACGGTGGGCAATACAATGCATGCCCATAATTCGTGAAGCCAATGCTTGAAAGCGTGCCACTGCACCTGTCTTATTTGACCAGTCATTTTGTTGAGGCACCATCTGTTTTACAAATGCAACTAGTTTCTTCAAATCCAGATTGCTCTCTAAGAGCATGGCATGGACAGCATTGTAGATTGCCTCCCCAGATCCATCAACTGGTAGCAATCTCACAAATTTACAACTGGGCTCTCCTTTGCCATTCTGAGCCAAGTACAAAATGTAGATAATCAAATGTTTCTCCATGGTTCTATCTGTACTTTCATCAATGAGGATTGAAAAAATGGACTTCCACAAACTTCAGCATACAAGTCTTGTCTAGTACAATCTCTTAAAGCTATCAAGAACTCTCTTCCAGATACGGGATTGGTATATGCACCATACTCATCAGATGATGGCATATTAGGAGTGCCAAGCTCCCTTTGTAACTTACATCGAGTGGGGTATTTCTCCAATGCAATATTATTGCATGCACAAAAGTGTACCAGCTTCATACAAGTGATTATTCTAAACTGTTCAGAATGCACCATTTTGTCAATACCCCCATCTATTGGTCCTTTGCCACCAATAGCCTTTAGCTTTGCATGATAAATACTTGCAGCTCTCCTATGATCTGCAGATTTTGCATGCTCATTCAAGGCTGAACGCTGAATGCTTTGGGATCCACCCATTGTGAAAGCATTCACTCTTCCATCTTCTTCACACCAAGTGCATTTTATGCGGTCCTCATTACATGTAGACTTGCATAAATATGCCCAAGGATGTAGTAGAGTCCATTGAGTCCTCCACTTCCTTTTGGGTTTACTGGAAGAAGACTCTTAGGAAATCTCATTACAAGTTTCCGAGCTCCCAGCACTACTCTCATGTCCTACATTGGCACTAGTCCGTCTTGACAAAAAAGAATCTATTGAAGGCTGTGAATTTTTCTTTCTGCCGCGTCCTCTATGAGGCACTAGATTGGGACGTTCAGACATGACGTAAAATATAAGAATAAAATAAGAAAAAGAAGCCATGTAACCCAAGCTCTGACTGTGAGCAAACTCAAACTAAAACATACTACACATACTAAGTTACTAACCCAAGCTCTGACATTCTTATTTTTTGTCCCAACAATCTCCAGCAACAAACAGAAGCAAGCAACAATTTCTAGCATGCCTACGTCAGGTAGAGACGAGTAGAGTCCAGACCTGAGAGAGTTGCAAGCCTGAGGCAGTTCTCCTGACTCCCGAGTCCTTGTATGCGAAGGGTGAAGACACCTTTATGAGAAGACCAGAGAGAGTCGTATTAACATCAAGAGTAGAACAACAAATCCACGAGATACTGAGGCATGGAAAAGACTCAAAAGAGACTAGCTATCTGTCTATCTCAGCATCACAGTAATCAAAGGTCGCTCTCAAATCAAATTTTAAATTAAAGAAAACCCTCATTGAGCTCTTTCTTTGGTACAGTAGGTGTGCAGGGTCTGGGGCCTACTGGGCGACATACAACCAGGCAACAGTTCTCTTATAGAAAAGAGAGTTGCACATGAACATCCTGATTCCTACAGATTCCTTATTTCCTACCTCTTACTTTGCCAAAGTCTAGTACAAAGCTCTCTTTCAGCATGCGCAAGGCTCTGGGAAGACGAAGTTGCAACACAGGAGTCAGGACCAAACAACAGCTTTGGTAAACAAATTAATGTGCATGCAGCATGGTAACCACAAGGAAGTTCCTTGATTCATTTATTTTGTAAATAAAGAGAGAACCTGTTGGATTGGAGGACCTTCGATTTGCGATCCCACTACTGGCGTGTGCTGGCATAGCCGCGTATGTGGGGTGGACCAAGTGGCGACTCGGCTGGCCCGCTGGAGAGAGATGCAACATTGGCAACTTGCGCGAGGGCTGGCCCGCTGGAGAGCGATGCAAGCCAACAGAGATGAACGAGGCGGCGAGGCCCCCCCTTTGTGTAAAAGGTCGAGAATCGAGATGATTTATGTAAAAGGCCCAGCCTCCTAGGCTGTAAGCAGCAAGACTCTACAAGAGAATGAAAAAACAGAGGCTAGAGCAGCGAGCTGCAAGCCTGCATGTTTTAAGTTGCAGACTCGCGATTCGTGAACGCCCTGGCCTGGGGCCCTTGGGCCCTTAGCAATGCAGTAGAGAACGGTAAACTAACGCCAGTGGCCACTTACCTTCCAAGTTCCAAGGTTGCAAACTTGCAACTTGCAGACGCTAGCCTGCAGAGCCGATGCAGGGCCAGCCTCCCAGGCTGCAAGCAACAAGAGAATGAAAAAACAGAGGCTAGAGCGGCTGCCAGGCTTGTTGCATGCACTATTGCTGAATCCCGATTCCCCTACACGTGTCAAGTGTCCACTAGGCTGCCCAGTGCCAGGTGGCAAGCGCTAGCCTGCAGGCTGCCATGCAAATGATGAATTAGCAATTTAGCAAATAATAAATTAGCTATTAACTAATAGCAAATTAGCAATCATGCAATAAAACGTGCCATGCAAATGATGAATTAGCAAATAATAAAGTAGCTATAGCTATTAGCTAATAGCTATTAGAATCATGCAATAAAATGTGCCAAGCAAATGATGAATTAACAAATCATAAATTAACTAATAAAATAAAACGTGAATATTTATTAATATTGATTAATTAATCAATTCCAATTTCCAATTTCTCACAAATCTCACTGGTTACTGTTAACTAACTTACTAGGTTAGTGTTCACTGGCTACTAGTAACTTATTACTAACTAGTGGTTAGTGGAGTGGTTATAGATGTGTCATGTGTGCATTGTGTATTATATAATATATTGTATTATATATATATATAAAATATAATATATTATAATATATATATATTATATATATATATTATATATATATATATATAAAATGAAAAACACTTTTTAAAAAATGACATGTCATTTGAAAGGTATTTGAAATTACTGTATTTAAGAGTGAAAAGTTAATTCCAAGGCATTGCATGTTTTTTAACATAGTATTTTTTAAAATTTTAACATAGTATTTTTAAAAAAACCTTTGTTTGACAGGCAAAATGGCCCTTGACAGGCACAATGGCCCTTGACAGTTAAAACAACGGCCTGGCGCTGGCATCCTTTTGAAGTGAAAGCTAAAAATGGTCGACCGTAAAGGACGAGTGAACTCGACCGAATGGCGATCTCCAAGCAGGTAATTCTTCTGGCCGTAGCGGGCTCCATTGTGCTACTCTTCAACCTCACTGGCATCTCCTACTTCCACCTCCCAGCCATCCCTTCGCTCAGGTCCAGAGAGCGCGGCCTGGAGGCTCAGCCACAGCTAAATGTTGAAGACGAAGACACTCGCAGAACACCTTTACAATCCAAAGGGAAGCCGTGGCCCTCCCTCCCTTCTCTCCTGCCATGGCTACCCCGCCCCAACCTGCCCCCGCACTCATGCGAAGCCTACTTCGGCAACGGCTTCACGGAGCGCGTCGACGTCTTCCCTCACAAGGCAAGCTCCTCTAGGGTTTCTCAGAACAACAGAGACAATCCTGCCTTGCATTGCTTCTACAGCAAGACTCTGCGCACCTCGATCTGCGAAGGCCGGAAGATTGTGATGCATCCAGGACGGATCCGCATGTCCGTTGGCGGTGAGGCCCTCAATTCCGTCATGGGACGAACGGATGCTGACGAGCTTCCGTCCTTCTCGGCCGGTGCTTTTGAGATCGCCGTCCCGTCCGACAGCTTTGACGGAATCGCAGACTGGGTCATTGGTGGGAAGCTCCTGGATACTGTTCTACCTCAGGGCCAGATACACGACCACAAACTGCGCTCCCTGTTTAGCAGCATCCGGACTGTAAGATCAGATGAAATCAGCTGCACCCAGGTAAAACGTTTCACTTTTTTTTCTGGGTTTTTTTTGAGTGGATATCACATGGAAAAAATTGGAGGAAGGTTGTTCTACAAGTGAGGGAATTCGTCCTTTTCAAGGACTCCCATGGAAATAGATGTTTGTTTAAAAAACTGTACTTTTCTAAAAACCTATATATTTTTCTAGAACCCTAAAACTACAATGGGTATGTAGAGTTTAAGCTACCACCTACTGTTAAGTTGTGGGTTCGAAGAAGGTTGTTTCCAAGCAGCCGGATTCAGCTGTTCTGTCATGCATGTGTAGCATTAATGCACACTAGGATGTAGCTGGATCTCTTACAAATCTGCTGTATTTATTCATTTATGCAACATACTGTAGATTAGGTCAAGTTAACCTTTTCTTTCGTATATCTGCAGTATAAGTGAATAGCATTAATCAAGAGCTTCATCAATGTTTGATTAGTGTAAATCTAAGCACACTTCCCCAAGTATGTAACAAGAATGAAAGGGATATGGTTGAAATGTGCAAAATTGTGCTTGTGCGTTTCTAATCAAATTGGGTCGCAGAAACATGCATGTTGATTGTCTTGAGTTGTTAGGGTACCAAAGCTAGATTTCTGTCTATAGAAGGTGGGTGCACCTGCGGTTGCAGCTTTGGGCTGACTGGGTGCAGATGGTTGCGTTTTGGCGCGCCCAAGGTGCTGCTGGAGTGCGATGTTGAAAAATGATGGTTTCCATCCTTTTTAAGGGGCTTTATTGGGCGACCGTGTCCCATCTGTGAGGGCTGATAATGGTTTGCTAAACCCTACCAACCGTAACAGATCCTCAAGTTGGCTTGATGAGGATGTTAGAATATGCAATGGAAATGATAACCAAACTTGGGTAGACAAGAGCAAGTAGAATGCAGAAAATAGACAGCACAAGAAACACAGAGAGATAGGTGTGTAAACTCTTCTCTATACACAAGATCCCGCAGAAAACTGAATGAGGAAGTGGTGGGGGCATGGGGCCTATTTATATGCCCCTATGAGAGCAGTCGGCCAGCACTGAAGGGCCTCCACGACTGCATGAGCAGTCGGCCAGCAAAGAAAAGCTCCACGACTGCAGACATCCAGTTGGCCAGCCGTCCAGAAGCGCTCCTGCCAACTTCTGGCTCCCCACCACTGGAAAAAATGGAAAAAAATAGGGAAAAATACGGGGAGTGAGAAAAAATGATAAAACACCTTATACAGGGCGGGCACACCCACAACAGAGGCCCTGGTGTATAAATATAGACAGGAGATGACTTCTAACACCCCCTCTCAGCTCCTGGCTGTGAAACCAACCCAAGGGAGCTGGAGTGCCGCCTGAGCGTAGCGTGAGGTAGAGACTTCGTGAAGAGGTCCGCCGCATTGTCCTCCGTCGAACAATAAAGTAGCAAGATGTCACCAGCCAAGATCTTCTCACGTACAAAGTGATACTGTATCTCTATATGCTTGGTCCGGGCATGGAAGACCGGGTTCCGAGCAACAGCTATACAACTTTGGTTATCGCACTGGATGACTGTGGGCTCCTTCTGTGGAAACCCAATCTCGCCAAGCAGCCTCCGCAGCCACACAACCTCACAAGCAGCACCACAAGCAGCTCGGTACTTTGCCTCTGTCGAAGAAAGGGCAATAGTTGGCTGCCTCTTGCTGCTCCAAGAAACTGCGCCTGAGCCGAGGGTAAAACTGTATCCTGAAGTAGATCTCCTCGTGTCCGGATCTCCTCCCCAATCTGAGTCACTCCAACCTTGGAGCCTGACTCCATTCCCTCCTGTGTAAAAGAGTCCCAGATCCTCCGTACTCTGCAGATACCGCAAGATCCGCAATCCTGCGTCTTCAATGGCGTCTGCATAAAAGAGCTCAACAGCCCCACGGAGAAGCTCAAGTCCAATCTGGTGTTCAGCAACGAGATCAATGAACCAATCAACTTCCGGTATTGCGAGGCATCAACTGGCTCACAAGGATCAGTATTGGTTAACTTTGTGTTCGGATCCATCGGCGAAGTAATAGCCTTGCAGTTCTCCATCCCAAAGGCCTTAAGCAGCTCATGAACATACCGCTGCTGAGAGACGAAAAACCCCCTTTGGGTCTGCCAGATCTCCAATCCCAAAAAGAAGTGGAGTAAGCCTAAGTCGGTCATCTCAAACTCCTTTGACAAGGCAGCCTTCGTCACTCTAATGTGCTCCACATGACCGCCGGTGAGGATGAGATCATCCACATAAAGGATGATAAGCGTGACCATGCCGCGTTCCCGAAAGAGATACAGGTTCGGATCTGCAACCGATCTCTGAAATCCAGTCCGAATAAAGAAGGAATCAATCTTCTGATTTCAAGCCTTGGGAGCCTGCTTAAGACCATACAAGGCCTTACGTAACCTGTAAACCATCCCTTCAGATCCTGGAACAATAAAGCCTGGAGGCTGCTCAACGTACACCTCCTCCTGCAGGTCACCATTAAGGAACGCAGATTTTACATCCATTTGATACACGGGCCACCTCTGAGAAGAAGCAAGGGCAAGAACGGTCCGAATCGTGGACATCCGCGCTGTCGGTGCAAAGGTATCCTCGTAGTCGATGCCTGGCCGCTGAGCATAACCTTTAGCCAGAAGTCTGGCTTTGTGTTTGTCCACCGACCCATCAGACGCATATTTGGTCTTAAAGATCCATTTGACACCAACGACTGACCGCTTCGACGGCCTCGGTGCCAACTCCCAAGTGTGGTTCTTCTCGATGGCATCAAGTTCCACCTGCATGGCTTTTCTCCAAGTATCCTGTGAAAGGGCTTCCTTTACGGAAGTGGGCTCTTTGTCCCGCATTATACGAGACATCAAAGCATAGTTCACCTGAAGAAGCTCCGCCGTGTTGCTTTTATCTCGGACTCTATCTGATCTTCGAGGGCCGTCCTCTGTGGTCCACTCGGAGGGTAGCTCCGTGACACCTGACTCCCGAAGGGTGTCTAACAACCACCTAGGTACTTACTACTCGAACAGATCGTGGAGCCTCCTGTGATCGCGGGGGCTCTACTCCAGCTGTGGGCTCAACCTCCTGTGATGACTGAGGTTGATCAACTGGAATGATAGTCTAAGAATCATCATCAGACTCCTCTGGATCTCCAAGAAGTGGCGGCTCCTCGACAGTGGATACTGGAACATGCTCGTCAAAGACCACATCCCTGCTGACAACAATCTCGTTCCTATTTGGATCATACAGCCTGTATCCCTTGGAAAGAGAGTTATACCCCACAAATACAAGCTTGCGGGACTTGGAGTCAAGCTTCCCCCTCTGCTTCTTCGGAATATGTACATACGCGTCACTCCCAAAGACACGGAAGTGCGAGACATCAGGTTTCTTGCCAAAGTATGCCTCAAATGGAGTCATATGGGGTACTGAAGTCGTCGGAGATCGGTTGAGGGTATGGACAGCCGTTGCCACAGCCTCTCCCCAAAGTGGACGAGGAAGATCACGATGCTTCAGCATAGTCCTTGCCATCTCCACCACAGTCCTGTTCTTGCGTTCAACAACTCCATTCTCCGAAGGCGATCCAGTATTGGCCAGCTCCCTTTTGATGCCATGATCCGCACAAAACCTGAGAAATACAGTCGAGGAGAATTCACCTCCTTTATCAACCCTGAGAGTCTTGACCTGAAATCCAGACTCTTTCTCCACTATCACGTGCCAATCCTTGAACCGAGCGGGATAGTACTAAAATTCAACCTTTCGGAGACCGAACTAAATTCTGCTCGCTGAAGCTCCCGCCTCACCCTGCTTGCGCACCATCGCTCCCCCCCCTCCTCGCGCCTTCTTCCTTCCGCCCCCCGCTTGCTCCCCCCCTCTGCTCACCGCTGCGCCCCCCCTCTCCTTTCACGCTGCTGCGCCGCCCCCCCCTCTCCTTTCCTCGTTGCTGCGCCTCCCCCCCCTCTTCGCCTGTTCGCCATCCCCCCCCCGCTGCCGCCTGTTCGCCTTCCCCCCCCCGCTGCCGCCTGTTCCCCCCCGCAGCCGCCTGTGCGCCATTTCCCCCCGCTGCCGCCTGCTCGCCATCCCCCCCGCCTGCTCGCCTCCTCTCGCCCGCCTCCATTCAGCAGCGCCTCCCCCCCCCCCTCCTTCTCGCGTTGTCGCCGCCCCCCCCCCTCCCTCCTCTGTCGTGCTTCTTTTCACCCCTTGGGGGTTTTTTATTTTTTTCCCCTCTTCGTCATCCGTCTTTCCGCCTCTTGGTGTGCAGCCCGCTTCTTGCAGGTTTTCCGCTTTCGCCTCGCCTTCGCTTGAGCTTCAGACTCTGATGGAGACTCCTCCCGCCTCGCCTCAGAGGGACTCTTCCGCAGCCCCCTCGCCCGCCCCCGAGGTCATCCCCATCAGGCTTTCTCTTTCGCCGGAAGAGGAAGCGAGCCTCACCGCAGAGGTGGAACGCCTTCAGGCTCACTCCACCATCTGCCGTATAGTCGGCACTCGCCCCAGCAGAGGGGAGATCAGGGATCTACTTCAGGCTCGCCTTCTTGCAGATGTGGGCAAGATCCTGGATGTACAGCTCTTGGGCCGGGGACATTATCAGATCGAGTTCGAGGCCGCCCAGAGCGTTGCCAAGGTCCTTGCCATGAGTCCTCTGGATATCAGGGGTGCTCGGGCTTTTTTCAGGCCTTGGCAGCATGGATTTGACCCAGCTGCGGCGGAGCAGGGAGAGCGCCTCTTCCATATTACAGTTTGTTTCCCTGGTCTCCGCCGGGAGTATCTTCCGCTCCTCCCCAGGCTCGGAGCATTGGTGGGCTCGGTTCTTGAGACGGGCCCCTCAGCAGCTTCAGTGGTGGCCAGAGCAGCGGGGCTACCTTCTGTCAGAGTGTTGGTATCTGACATCTCCTCCCTTCCTAAGGTCATTCAGCTACCTAGGATAGGGGGGGGGTGGATAGATCAGAGAGTGGAGTTCTCGGGGCTCCCGAACCAGTGCTTCATTTGCAGGCAGGTCGGTCATTTGGCCAAGGCCTGCCCTCGCAGGAGACCTCGGCCCTCACCACAGCAGCAGGCCACGGATGGCCCGCCCACAGATTCGTCTCGGCAGGCTGCCTCAGGGACACCTGCTCAGGCCACAGAGACCTCGGAGTGGCAGCCTGGACAGGGGCGCCGTCGAGGGAGACAGCCACAGCAGCACGCCCAGGTACCGCTGCAGCAGCAGCCGCAGTCTCAGCCTCACTGGGTTCCCGTGAGGAACAGATTTGCTCCCCTTCAGGAGGAGACCCCTGCAGCGACCGAGGACCAGGAGATGCCAGCTCCCCCTCCTTCACCTCCCCCACACCCATCCCCTCCCACCGCCTCGCTTCCACCATCGCCTCCTCCCGCCCCCGCTCCGGTCTCGGCAGCGGCTCCCTCTCCTCCTCCCTCGCCTCCCCCTCCTCCCCCTCCGCCCGCCTCGCCTTCCCGGGAGGTCCTGGCAGCTCCCTGGCGCTCACCTGCAGTCCGGAGGGCGCTGAGCACTGACCTCGCTCGAGCACCACAGAGGAGACCTATGCCGATTAGGGCCTCACGGATTTCATCTATCCGCAGTCGGCTGAGTCGCCTCGGCATTCGACAGCGCTCGGCGGCGTTTGATTATACCTTCACACGGCTTTTTGGAGCAGAGGGCCCCCATGAGCCAGCACCCATCCGAGTGCATGTAGTGATACCTCCGGCCCGCGGGGAGGAGGCACTAGACTCAGCGGTGGCCTTCTCATTCCCTCTTTGTGGACCTTGTGACCGGGAGTGGACTCTAGAGCTCGCTCTCAGCACGTTGAAGGCTCAGGCAGTTGAGTTTTCTCATCACATGAGCGATTTGGAGGTTACAGATGTGCTAGGCCGACTTTGGGAGTTGGCTCATTTTGTCTTGGATCCCGGGAGTGTGGATACATCCGGGATTCGGCATTTGGTCGTGCGCATAGTTGCAGATCTGGCACGCGACCCAGGATATGTGAGTATTCACGAGGTTACTATGTCAGAGCAGGAGGCAGTCGCCATGGGTCACAGCCACTGGCGTCTGATCCGGGATTCTTGCAGTACACCGGGTGGGCAGACTCGCAGCCGTTCGGATGGGGACTACTCTCCATCCAAGCCGCTTGCGAAGGCCCGCCGCACGGCTGAGACAGCCCCCACCTCAGTATGACATCCATGAGGATCATCTCATGGAATGTACAGGGCCTTGGCGGAGCACACTTTATACGCTATCGAGGCTGCTTGAGGCAGGAGCTACAGAGATGCCTGGTTGGTGGCAGCATAGATATTCTGATGATGCAGGAGCACCACTTGGGTGAGAGCAGGATCCGGAGATATGGTTTGGTGATGCCTGGTAGATGGGACACTTTCTGGTCTGCAGGGTTTGGTCCTTTGGGTGGACAGGGAGGAGTATGCATGGTTATTGCAGATGCATGGCGGCAGGCCATTGTGGATCGAGGGATCATTGTGCCTGGTAGAGCACAGTATGTCATTCTGAGGATGCATGATGAGCTATTGGGTGTGCTCAACATCTATGCGCCCAATCATGCTAGTGCCAGAGCAGAGTTCTGGACTCAGGTTACAGATGCATTGCCAGAGGCCGCACATTGGTGTGTTGGGGGAGACTTCAACATGCTTGAGGACCCGGCAGATAGGGTGGGAGGCAGTCATGTTACAGTGCACGGCACGGAGCTTGCAGCTTGGGACCGGTTTTGTATGACTCTGAGGATCACTGATGCATGGCAGCATGGGGCTTTCTCCCGGTCTCAGGACAGTCTTAGTTTTTCTCGGTCGGATCGCCGGCAGGGAGGGACTAATCTATCTCGGATTGATCGCTTTTATGTGGGCGATTGGTTGGGGGAGCGAGGGGGCTCCGTCGGCATTCTTGCTGGCACCTCATTTTCAGATCATGCGCCAGTTATACTGACTTTGGAGGAGGGGACTCGGGAGCCCAGCTTGCAGTTGAGGATCCCAGAGAGGGTACTTGCAGACCCCAGTCTCGCTGAGGACATTGAGAGGATCTGGCATGATAGTCAGTGCTCTGACCAGGATGCAGCGGGCCAGTGTTCCCAGGGACTCATTGATCTTAGCTCTTTTCTACACGCTGCAGCTTTGACACGACTGGGAGAGATTCGCGAGCGGGAGCAACGGCTGAGACGCAGCCTTGCTTCGCTACAGCGCCTTCAGGAGCAGCAGCCTACATGTGAGTGGGTGGCGTCCCAGCTGAGCCAGGCACGCCAGGAGGTTAGAGAGGCAGAGGAGCAGAGACATGAGTTTTACTATCGTCGTCAGGCCTCTCAGTGGACACAGCTTGGTGATAGAGTGACTGGGGAGTTTTTTGAGATCACTGGACCCCGTCATGCGCGAGCAGGGGTTCGCCAGCTTGGTAGACCGGATGGATCGATAGCTACTGAGCTCGGGGAGATCAGAGCCATTGCCACTGCCTTTTATCGTGACTTGCTTTCAGCGGAGCCAGCCACTGAGGATCGAGATGTATGCAGACAGACTGTGTGGGCCCATGTGCAGAGGAGGGTCACAGACCATATGCGCACAGTTCTAGGTGCGCCTTTGTCAGAGATTGAGCTTGCCGAGGCCTTGAGGGTCCTGCCGCGACATAGTTGCCCAGGGGAGGACGGACTGACGCCGGCCTTTTTTATGCGCTATTGGGACCTTTTGGGGCCAGGCCTCTGCAGGGGCTTTCAGCATGTTTTGGACACTGGGATGATGCCGCAGAGCTTTTCCGAGGGCTTGATCTATCTTATCCCCAAGGGAGAGGGAGTATCAGATGATATTCGGCATTGGAGGCCTATTACGATCCTCAATACTGTCTACAAGGTCTTGGCAAAGGCCTTGAGTTTGAGGATCCAGCCCTTCCTGGGGGAGTTGATTCATGCTACTCAGACAGGATTTGTCAAGGAGCGCAGTATCCTTGACAACATCTTTACTTTCTGGGAGGCGACGGCCCGAGCTAGGTTTCTTGGCGAGGACTTGGTCGTGATGCTTCTCGATTTTGAGAAGGCATACGATAGAGTTGATTGGGGATTCTTAGAGGGCACTATGCTACGCCTGGGCTTTGAGCCAGGATGGATCAGAGGGGTGGCAGCTTTGTACTCCACAGCTCGCAGCCAGGTGCTGATTGCAGGAGGTCGGGGGCCGAGTTTTGAGCTGACCAGATCAGTCCGTCAGGGGTGTCCTCTCGCCCCTTTCCTTTTTCTCTTCTTTGCGGAGGCTATGAGTATGTATTTGACAGCAGAGGAGGTTGGTTTGAGAGGACTTCAGCTCCCAGTCCGGGGGGAGGATTTGCTTGATGCTGAGTTTGCAGACGACACGGGCTTATTTTTGCATGGCCAAGAGGCCAATCTTATTCGGGCAGAGCAGTCGCTCCAGATCTTTAGTGCAGCTTCGGGAGCATTGATCAATTGGCGCAAGACAGTGGCCTTTTGGATCAGTAGTGCTCCCACTCCGGCATGGAGTCCGGACCCCGGCTTTAGATGGATTCCTCCCGGCACAGCAGTGCGGTACTTGGGATGCCAGATTGGCCTTGATTTGTCACCTGAGCAGCAGATTGCCCCGCTTCTTCTGAGCATTCGGAAGAAGCTATTGTATTGGAGTACAGCTCGACTATCCTTGGCTGGGAGGGTGGTGGTGGCAAATCAGGTGCTGTTAGCGACTATGTGGTACATTACGTCTTGCTGGATTTTCTTGAGCTCTTGCATCAGCCAGGTACAGAGGCTGATCAGGAACTTTCTGTGGTCTGGGCGGGACGGTCAGCCAGCTCGGGCAAAGGTTGCATGGGCAGTTATTACACTTCCGCTGGCTCAGGGCGGTTTGGGCATTATAGATCCAGTCGATCAGAGTAGAGCCTTATTGGGGAAGCTTATTGTTCGGGGGTTGCTTCCAGGCGCTGAGCCTTGGAAAGAGCTCCTCTTGCAGCGACTGCAGGCCAGGGCGCCTCCTGCAGGGGGTACTTGGGCACCAGAGATTCGCTGGATATTCATAGAGATGAGGAGGACAGGCCTCAGTAGAGGATGGGAGGACAGATTTGCTTTGAGTATCCTGAGAGCTTGGGAGCTGCTGAGACCGGGGCTCTCTCAGCGGCCTCCGTCTTGTGTTGAGGAGCGGGCCAGGCAGCCGCTTATCTGGAGCCCAGCGGTTCGTACAGAGCAGGGTCATATGCTGGGTTCTCGGCCTCGTCTAGCCTGGGGACCTTTAGCGGCAGGCCCAGCTCGTAGTTTTGGAGACTGGCAGGCTTTCTGCAGTCTACCAGAGGAGACCCAGGTGGAGAGGCTGAGTCACTTCAGAGGGGGGTTGATTATGAGGGATGACATTCAGGAGGCACTTACAGAGGAGTGGTTCACACCTCTCGAGCCAGTGGCCCCACGGTGGATGGGAGCCTTTACACAGTTGGAGATCCTGATTGCTGTCAGAGCTAGCACTGAGGATGGCAGATGCCTCTATTATGAGATTCAGGATGAGGGCCGACTCCAGAGAGTGGAGGTGGAGTCGCCTTTGGTTGCAGAGTGCACCTTTCAGAGGATTCGGGTAGTGGCTGCCGCTTCTCGGAAGTGGCATATTGACCCTGACCCTGCTGATGTGCTCCCGGATTGGCGTATATGGGCATATGCAGCGCGCCCCTTGGCCCGGCTACAGTGGGACCCCGGAGAGTACGAGTGGCATGATCCTTATGCATCCCTTGAGGCCACAGAGATCACCTTTTTCCAGTATACCGTTCGGCTGGGACGGCATATTTTGACGGCGAGGAGGACGGTTTCTCCAGCGGCAGCGGGGCATTGGCGATTGCAGGGACTATCACAGGAGTTCCTGGAGGATTTCTGGGCTCGGCTTTGGGCTAGTCGACAGGCCCGCAGGATCTCGGCCTTGCAGTGGCTGGTCGCCCACAGGGGCTCAGCAGTTGGCACTTGGCTTGTTTACAGCGGTCTTCCGGCGGCCTGCGTCCGATGCGGCCACCCTATGGAGACACAGAGACATTGCCTTTGGGACTGCCCTCAGGCACAGCAGATTTGGCTGCGGATGCTGCGTATTCTGGCCCCCCTCTCTCCAGAGGGTATGTTTACGTGGGGTGCTGCTGCTTGGTCGACTTCGTCAGGGCCTGCTATGGGCTATGAGATGGAGCAGGGCAGCCAGGCCATCAGATTTATTAGGGGCCAGCCTCGCCTGGTTCCGGCACCGGATTTCTCGTCCGCCAGCTGGACACAGGAGAGGGATTTACGATGGGAGCTCCTCAGCAGCCTCACCATCTGGTTCACCTGGAGGGCCCGGTGTTTTACGGCCTTTGAGGGGAGCAGAGACTGTTCGGGGGATTTGGCAGGAGTTGATCCACACCCTGCGAGGACAGTACGACCGCATCCGGGGAGACTCGGATGAGGCGATTTTACGGCGCCAGGCCTTCCATACCACTTGGCGCTGTGGTCCGTTCTACACCCTTCACACGGGATCCCCCCGTTGGCACTACAGGCCACCTGTTTGGCTTTTCCCCCCCCCCATTGTATGATTTAGCCGCTCAGTCCGTTAGACTGATGCTTGTATTTTGCAGCACCCAGGGAGAGTCTCCCGGGCTGCCTGGATGTATTCACTGCTCCTCTCTCTGTTGGGAGCAGGAGAGATCTCTTTTGTAGCCCTACGGGCGTTTTTTTTACATAACTAATGAAAGGATCTTTTCTCGGAAAAAAAAAAAAAAATCCTTGAACCGAGCAAAAGCCTGGTCCTTTTGGGAAAGAAAGTAGACCCACGTGAATCTGGTACAATCATCAACAAGCAGCATAAAGTGCCTACTACCAACATCTGGCAAGCCAACCACCATCTGGTCTCGGAAAGCTCGCCTCAATGCATCCACATTTAAGTGGCCAAAACGAAAGTGCCACAAATCTCTGACCTGAGAACCTGTCAACGAGGAGAGTGCAGAGAGCTTGTAGATACCATTCTCCACACCGCCTTCCCAAACAACCTGGCCAGTCTCACGGTCCCTTAGAGCAACTGAATGCTCCTCAAATTCCACCCGAAAGCCAGGCTTGCATACTTCATGCACTGACAGAAGATGAAAACCCAGAGCAGGGACATAAAGAACACGGGAAGCATGCTTGCCCCCCTTGCCGTCGGGAATAATCTCCATCCGGCCCTCACTATGTATCGGGATAGTGGAATTGTCGCCAATAAAGATGCAACTTGACTGCCGTTTTAGATCCAGAAAGAAGTCACGGGATGGAGTCATGTGACTGGAAGCACCACTGTTGAGAATCCATTCCCGGGTATCCTTCGCGGTGAAGCCAACTGCCTCCTCGCTCGAAGATGACGCTCGAAGATGATGAAGCATCGGAGTCCACCATCTCTAAGTGCACAAATGCCGGAGTCTTCGCAGCGGAGGCTGATGAATCAGCACTCTTCCCTGTCCGCTTAGGACACTTCCTCCAATAGTGGCCTTTCTCGCCACAATCATTACAAGATCTTTCGGCCTTCGGCTTCTCTCGTTTTGAATCAGGCTTCTTCTCAGAAGACTTCTCCGATGAAACCTTTCCTTTGCCCTTGTTGTTATTCCGGCCTTTCGACCGTTGGCCAGTTAAGGCCTCCGAACCTCCGTTGTGAGGAGGGTTCGTGAAACGTTCCTCCTGGTCCAAGACCATTGGCACAAGCTCCTCCCAGGTAATGGTGCTGAGCCTGCCACTCGTAATCAACGAGGAATAGAAAGCAGAATACTGAGCAGGCAAGTGGGACAGCAAAGTGATGGCCATGTCTTCAGACGATATCTCTTTCCCAGCTTGTAGAACTTCCTGCTGAAGGGCTTGCAGCTTGTTAATGTGTTCCCGCATCGTCGAGGACTTTGCAGGGTTCATAACCCGTATCTGCACTTCCAAGGAGATCCGTTTCATGGGTGATACCCTGTTATACAAAGAAGCCAAGTGCTCCCATATGCCTCTCGCCAGCGTCATGTGCTTCACATGATTGATCACTTGTGGTGTGCAGTTGAGGAAAATAAACGACCAGACCCTGGCGTTGACACGATCCCACATGTGTGCCTGTGCCTCTCGGTCCTTCCTCGTTGACAGTAACTCCCCTTCCTCTGCTTCCGGCCGTGGAACCCCGATGATGATAAAATCAGCAAGGTCATATGACTCCAGCACCGACTCCATCATGACCTTCCAGATGCCATAATTGGACCCATCCAACTGACGATCCACTGGGAACGTGGGGAGAGTCGGAATCTTCACGTGCTTCTCAGCCATCTCTAGTGAATCTGCCATCGCGGGGAGTAACCTGAAAGGGTGGGTAGGTGGGAAAAAAAATCTGTAAAACCTGCAAGTGGCTGTCCAGCCCCTTTGGGCCACCTTTCTCTTGCACCTTCTCTTCCCTTACAGTCCAAAACAGTCCACCAATCAGCAACCTAACGCTCCCCCTCTTGCTTAGAAAAACTCCCAAGATCTATCACGAGCCTAGGGCTCTGATACCATGTCAGAATATGCAGCGGAAATGATAATCAAACTTGGGTAGACAAGAGCAAGTAGAATGCAGAAAATAGACAGCACAAGAAACACAGAGAGATAGGTGTGTAAACTCTTCTCTATACACAAGATCCCGCAGAAAACTGAATGAGGAAGTGGTGGGGGCATGGGGCCTATTTATATGCCCCTATGAGAGCAGTCGGCCAGCACTGAAGGGCCTCCATGACTGCATGAGCAGTCGGCCAGCAAAGAAAAGCTCCATGACTGCATACATACAGTCGGCCAGCAGTCCAGAAGTGCTCCTGCCAACTTCTGGCAACCCTCCCCACCACTGGAAAAAATGGGAAAAAATAGGGAAAAATACAGGGAGTGAGGAAAAATGATAAAACACCTTATACAGGGCAGGCACACCCACAACAGAGGCCCTGGTGTATAAATGTAATATGCGGAAGCTTCGGAGAAGGATCGGTACTTCAAAACTCAGAAATCAGCACTCTTTTCGCGACGGAATTAACGCACAAACTGAAAGGAGATGTGCAGAAAATAGAGAGAGAAGGGGAAGATGGAGAGGACACAGTATTGGGTCCCAATTACCCTCTGTAGGGCCCCCACCACGGATGGTGTATTTGCTTTATTAGAATGATGTAAATTTGAAAACAAATACAGAAACTTGACCTTTTCTTGGCTAGAGAATCCTGCCCTTGACCTTCAGTCCTTCACCCCTTTGCGTTAGCAACTTCTTGGCTGTCCTGGCCCCTTTTTGCTTAAGCACTTGGTGAATTATGAGATGACTTCAATGATTATTGGCTGGAGTATTTATACTCCCTTTATCATCCAGTCGGCCAGCTTCATGAAGCCCCACGACTAGGTCTTGAGAAATATTGTGTTTTCACACTTATTCAAGCTGCTGGCCACTCTGCGCATGCCTGCTGGACAGTGCCAGGCTGTTGGGCACTCAGCGCATGGGTGTGGGACTGCCCCGGCCCCCTACACCTGGCCGACCTGCTGGGTAGGGTTTCTAACCCTGTCGGCTGCCTGTCCAGCAACATTAAAGCTGGCCGACAGCCCTTCCAGCCCATGCCATGGCTGGTGGGCACAGCTGGGGCCCTCCTGGCCCCTTGGGGGTGGTTCTACACCTCCCCCATGCCCACACTACAAGTGCAAACCTTCGCACTGGGGTAGCCCTATGGGCTGGCCCCATCTCTACATGCAAACCTACATGCCCACAGAGGTCTGGCATCCAGTTGCAAACTAGATACACAGAACATCTGACATCATTCCAGAGGGAGACTCACAGCGCGGACTGGCACTGTTTCATGTGCAGGACAGTGCACACCTGACCTTGGACTCATGTGCAGGACAATGCACACCTGACCTCGGACGACTGAGATGGATCCTTGGCTGACTCGTCCCGGACTGGGCTCACATGGGACCAGTTTACCATCCCAGGTCCTGCACCTTCTGTACAGAAATGTCTACGTGGCATCCAAGTGCGGGATGCACGTGACATCCCCTTCTGCTTAACTTGACGGAAGCTGCATAGCCTCCAAATAATCCGTCAATAATGCCGGATAGTCTTCGAAAAATTCTTTGTCGAGCCATACCGCTTCATGAGTTCCTCGGTCCTGAAACTTCGTGAGAAACTGTCGTAGTCTTCGGCCTGAGCCATGCTTGAAACGGTGCAGAAGGATCTGTTCTGGAACCATTACTTGTGCTTCATCAACAATGTCTGGTTCCGCTTCGTCTTTGACCTCTGAAGGGGGTGGACCTGCATATGGCTTTAACCAACTGATATGAAATACATCGTGCATAGTCTAACTCGGAGGTAGCTTTAACTGCATAGACACCTCATTAATCTTTTTCCGGATGGGAAATGGTCCGAAGCTCCTGAAAGACAACTTTGGGCATCGCTTGCCCACCTGCTTCAATCTTTGCTTCATAATCCGAAGATACACCCAATCCCCTTCCGAAAACTTCATGTCCCTTCGGTCTTTATTGGCCTGTCGAGTGTAGGCCTCTTGCGCTTTAGCCAATCTGTCTTTAACGGACTCTAGGATCTCCTGGTAAGACTCCGTCACTCTGTTCGCCTCCGGTACTGAAGACGAAGTCCTGGTTAACAACGACTGGAAAGGCCTTCCAAACGCTGCCTCATATGGAGTCCTGCCAATAGCTGAAGAAAAAGTCATTCAAAACAGCTTGAACTAAAGGCAAAAACGATTCCCACTTACCTTGCTGATCGTGGACATAACACTTCAGGACATCAAAGGCCAACTGGTTGTATATCTCTGTCTGGCCATCTGTCTGTGGGTGGAATGCACTGGAAAAATTCAACTTAGTACCAAAATTATCAAACAATGCCCTCCAAAAATGACTGGTAAACTTGGCATCTCGGTCTGACACTATGGTCCTAGGAATCCCACCAATCGGGTACCAATGCCGAATGAATAGCTGGGCAACATCCTCTGCGGTCACATTGGCCCTGCAAGGAATTGTTAGCACTTTCATCCCCAGTTTCTGCTCTGTATGGTGCCCATTTGGTCCCCTTTTGTTTGGCCCTTGCTTGTGGGCTGGCCACCCCTTTTTTAGTATTTTTCTGGGATTTTTCCCAGCCATTCTGGCATTTTTCTAGGGAGCCATGTCCAACAGCTCCAGTCGGCCTGTTTCCATGCTCCAGTCGGCCAGCTCTTCCCCACTATAAATAGTGGGTGCTGGCCTCTCATTTTTCATAGAGTCTTGTACTTGTTTGCTCCCTCACTTATGAGACTATCACTGTCTCTTGCTTGGGACTGTTTTGGTTCAGTATATTCAGCATAGTTTGCTCCATATCTCTCTCTCTCTTGCACTCTCTGTTCAGCACATTCTAGTGCCACTTTGCTTCCGCTCTGTGCACTCTTTCATGGTATCATCGCTCTAGGTTTAGCAACCTTTCTGCTGCCCCAGATTCAGCCCTGTTTTCAGCACCTTCTCCTCTGCGTTTTCTTCCAGATCCATAGCCTTTGGTGCTGCGTTTTCTGGACAGCACTCTGCTGGTCAGTTTTTTCTTCAGATTGGCTTCACCGATTCAGCCGTCTGGCTCTTGGAGATCAGCGTTTCATTGCCCACTTGGAGATTGGACTGCAGGCGGCCTGTTTTCTACAGGACAGCACTTGTTCATTGCTGCGTTTTCCTCTCCAGTGGTCCTTTCCCTTTGCAGAGGGGGCTTGTGGTGTTGCAGGCTTTGGTGGCACTCTTGGTACCTGTGGAGGACACCTTTTCTTCAGAGATTGTGCATTTCTTGAGATTGAGCCCAAGCTCTTGTGATGGCTGCTCCCACTTCCCTTCATATGTTTGCTGAGTCTGCCAAGTTGGATGGTTCCAACTACACCCTTTGGAAGGTGAAGGTGAAATCGGCCTTGCGTGGTGTGGATCTCTGGGATTGGCTTGTTACACCAGCCAATGCCACCCCTCCCACCCTTTCTTCCGGTGGTGTGACTCAGGCACAGATTGATATTTGGCAGTCGAATGATCGACGTGTTTACTCCTTCCTGATGTTGAACTGTCAGGATGCTGTTCTCTCTCATGTGCGTACAGCTGATGCTGCACATGAAGTTTGGAAGGCTTTTGCAGATCTCTATGAGATTAAGTCTCCGGGTCGGATTTTGGCATTGGAAAAGCAACTTATGAACTTATCAGTTTCTGCGTTTCCATCTTTATCTGCTTTCATCTCGAAGATGAAAGATCTCCGGGACGAGCTTGCTGTTTGTGGCAAGGACATCTCCACAGAGGATATGGCTATTCGGCTGCTCTCCAAACTTCCAGAGAGGTTTGATGCATACTTTCAGTCTCTTGTTTCTTCTCCTCGTCCTGTTCCAGTTACTTGGGAGGAAGTTCTCCCCTCCATTATGCAGATAGAGTCTCGCTTTGAGGAGCGGACTGGCACCTCCGGTGGCGCTGATGGAGCTTTGGCAGCACGAGATAAAGGGAAGTCTCAACAAAAGAAAGGTAAAGGGGGTTCTGACAAGAACTCCAAGGATTCCGATAAGGATAAAGACAACAAATCTTCAAAGAATAAGGACATTGAATGTCATTATTGTGGCAAGAAGGGTCACAAGTCACCCCAATGTCACAAGAAGAAGCGTGATGAAGCAGCAAAGAACTCTTCCTCAACGGCGGTGTCTCAACCCAAGAAGGATGATGGAATTCTTCTCTTAGCAGGTACTCGGCGTATACTTGCTCTTGTGACTTCTCAGTCACGGTCTTGGATTGTTGATAGCGGTGCTACTGCTCATATGACACCCCATCGAGATTGGTTCGAGGACTTCACTGCCAGATCAGGCGAGATCACTCTGGGTGATTCTTCTTCTGTGCCAGTGCATGGTCACGGCACTATCCCCATCTTCCGTTCTGAAGAGGACAAGAGGTACTTCTCTGACGTTCTGTATATTCCAGATTTGGCTTTTAACCTTTTGTCAGTGAGTGCTCTTACAGCTCAGGGTGCGGAGGTGATCTTTTCTCGTTATGAGATTACCATTCGTGATAAAGCGACTGGTAGCATCTTGGCTCAGGGAGTCCAAGATAGTGGTCTCTACAAACTGACCGCTCTGCTTTTCTCTGGTGCTTCTTCTGCTCTTTGGCATGCTCGGTTTGGCCATTTGAGCTATCAGCTTCTGCAGCGAGCCTCGAAGGATGGGTTGGTTGATGGATTACCAACCATCAAGGCTCTGTCTTCTCCTTGTTCCTCTTGTTTACAGGGGAAGCAGCACCGAGCCGCCTTTCCGAAGGAGGCGACACACAGATCTTCGACATCACTTGCTCTCATTCATGCAGACTTATGTGGTCCTATGAGTACCGCGTCTTTGAGTAAGGCGTTGTACATGCTCGTGATGGTGGATGATTTTACCAGATATACTTGGGTTTTCTTTCTGAAGACCAAGGATGAGACTTTTCATCACTTCTGTGATTGGAAAGCCGAGGTGGAAAAAGAGACCGGTCACACGGTCAAGGCTCTCAGGACCGATGGAGGGGGTGAGTTTACATCCCAGGAGTTTCAGCAATATTGCAAGACACATGGCATTCGGAGACAGCTTACTACAGCATATACTCCATCTCAGAATGGAGTTGCCGAGAGGAAGAATAGGACCATTATGGAGATGGCCCGTGCTATGCTTGAGCATTCTTCATTACCTCGACGTTTCTGGGCTGAGGCGGCTTCCACTGCTGTCTACATTCAGAATAGGTCTCCTACTGTTGCTCTTCCCGACAAAACTCCATATGAGGCTTTCCATGGTGAGAAGCCCTCCGTTGTTCATTTCCGGATATTTGGATGTACGGCGTATGTTCATGTGCCTAAGGAGCACCGCTCCAAGTTGGACTCGAAGTCTCAGCGCATGACTTTTCTCGGATACAGCACTGTGTCCAAGGCATATCGTCTTTATGATCCTCAAGCCGGTAAAGTTGTTGTGAGCCGTGATGTGGTGTTCGATGAGACTCCTACATCTTCAGAGGGGGGTGGTGAGCTTCTTCTTCCTGCACCTCCTTCTCCTCCTCCTACTCCTCCTCCTGCTCCCGCTGTTACTGTTACACCTCCAGCTGAGGATTCTCAGTCAGATGATGATGACCCTGCTCCTCCTCCGGCGAGTTCGAGCAGATCTGTACCTGGTTGGTATTATCAGACAGTTCGTGACTCTGGGTTACGTGAGCTTCCTTCTGCTCCTCCGCCTGGTTCTCTTCGGCGTTCTTCCAGAGTTTCAGGGAAACAAATTCATGAGGGCAACATGTTTGTTAATTATGCTCTTATGTCTACAATCATTAATGGTCCTTCTGATCCCACTTCTGTAGACGAGGCTCTTTCACATGAGTCTTGGCGTCATGCTATGCAGACAGAGCTGGATGCTATCGAACGGAATGGCACTTGGATTTTGGTGCCTCGGCCTCTGCAGCGTAAGGTGATTGGTGTGCGTTGGATTTTCAAATCAAAGTTCCGAGCTGATGGCAGCTTGGACAAGCACAAGGCGAGGTTGGTTGCCAAGGGTTATGCTCAGCGCCCTGGTGTCGACTTCGATGAGACTTTCGCTCCAACGGCCCGAATGACTACCATTCGCACCGTTCTTGCACTTGCAGGACATCATAGATGGCCCGTTTTCTAGATGGACGTCAAGTCGGCTTTCTTGAATGGAGAGCTTACACAGGAGGTTTATGTTGATCAGCCGCCAGGATTTGTTGTTCCGGGCAAACAGGATCATGTGTACCGGCTGAAGAAGGCTTTATATGGTCTAAAGCAGGCTCCGCGGGCTTGGTACCAGCGGATTGATGAGTTCTTTCAGAAGCTCGGCCTGCGCCGTTCTCATGCAGATTCGAACCTTTATATCCTCCTTGAGAGAGGGTTGATTGTTATCATTGTGGTCTATGTTGATGACCTCATCTTTACAGGTTCTTATTCTGTGCGGATCCGTTTTGTTATGGATGCTTTGGAGACAGAGTTTGAGATGACGGATCTGGGCCTCTTGCACTATTTTCTTGGCTTTGAGATTTGGCAGACCTCGAAGGGCATTTTCTTCTCTCAGCAGAAGTACACTCGAGAGATTCTCGACAGATTTCAGATGACTGGGTGCAAACCAGTATCTTCTCCTTTGGATATTGGTGAGAAGCTTTCTTCACTTGATGCTTCTCCAGGGACAGATCAGGGACAGTATCGGGTTCTCGTCGGTTGTTTGGTATGGTTGACCTACTCCCGCTTGGACATATGCTTCGCAGTCAGTTTATTGAGTTCCTTCTCATCCAAACCCCGTCAGCAGCATTGGCGGTGTGCTCTCAGAGTTCTTCGGTACTTACGTGGCACTCTGGATTTTGGCATCTTTTATGGCCAAGGACGCACTCTTGTTGGATGGTCTGACTCAGACTGGGCTGGAGATCGAGATACACGGCGCTCGACCACTGGTTGTGTTTTTTCACTTGGGTCTGGAGCCATTTCTTGGAGCAGTAAAAAGCAGCCTACTGTGGCGCTTTCCTCTACCGAGGCGGAGTACCGTGCAGTTTGCTATGCTGCATGTGAGGCGATATGGTTGCGGAGATTATTGGAGGAGCTTGGCTGTCCTCCTACCGGATCTACTCTTCTTTGGTGTGACAATCAGAGTTGCATCGCCATCGCCAAGAACCCTGTGTTTCATGCTCGTACGAAACACATTGAGATTCAGTATCACTATGTTCGTGAACGGGTTCTTGCTGGAGATTTGCGTTTGGAGTATTGTCCTTCCGCAGAGAATGCTGCAGATTTGTTCACCAAGCCGGTTTCTCAGGCTTCCTTGGCTCCTCATCTTCGGATTCTCGGAGTTTGTTCAGCATCTGGTGCTGAGAGGGGGTGTTAGCACTTTCATCCCCAGTTTCTGCTCTGTATGGTGCCCATTTGGTCCCCTTTTGTTTGGCCCTTGCTTGTGGGCTGGCCACCCCTTTTTTAGTATTTTTCTGGGATTTTTCCCAGCCATTCTGGCATTTTTCTAGGGAGCCATGTCCAACAGCTCCAGTCGGCCTGTTTCCATGCTCCAGTCGGCCAGCTCTTCCCCACTATAAATAGTGGGTGCTGGCCTCTCATTTTTCATAGAGTCTTGTACTTGTTTGCTCCCTCACTTATGAGACTATCACTGTCTCTTGCTTGGGACTGTTTTGGTTCAGTATATTCAGCATAGTTTGCTCCATATCTCTCTCTCTCTTGCACTCTCTGTTCAGCACATTCTAGTGCCACTTTGCTTCCGCTCTGTGCACTCTTTCAGGAATAAGCATAACAAATTTGCTGAACCTATCAACAATAGTTAAACACTGCGTATTACGCTTACTCGGACTGGGAGGCAGATTTGTGACAAAGTCCATCGAAATGTCCTGGAAAGGACCCTCAGGAATTGGCAAAGGCTGTAACAACCCTATCTTCTTTCCACGAGGAGCTTTCACCTTTTGACAAATGTCACAGCGTTGTACATATGTAAACACATCATGCCTCATCTTTGGCCAATAGTATTGCCGTTCTAATTTCTCCAGAGTCGAATTCATGCCCCTATGACCACCTGTAATGGCGTCATGGGCATCATGGAGAAGAGCTGCTCGGAATGATTTCATGACACATAGTCGGCCTTTGTAGAAAAGCCAACCATCGCGTATCAGAAAATGGCATGGTCCTTTGGCATCCAATGTCTGTTCCCACTGTGTACCGAATTTCTCGGAATCCGAGTACGTGTGCTTCATGTCTTCTAGTCCTGTACCAACAAGGTCTAGTCTAGTGGTCTGAATCGCAGATACTTGTCCCTTCCTGCTCAAAGCATCGGCCACTGGATTGGCCTTTCCTGGAAGGTACTCAAATCATGCCACCGAACTGCTGGAATACAGGCACTGAATTTCTGATTTCAGTAAGCGTTTTGCTGATTTTTTGGAGCATCTATACTTGCGTTTTGTTCGTGGCCTACACAGTTCCCCGGTTTCTTCACGTTCCTTGCCTTCTGTTGGCGGTGGCGTGTTGTTTTTGCTGGACAGTAGTGTTTTTGGCTGCGTTTTGCTTCCCAAATGAGTTTTCTACACTCAAAGGGGCCCCATCTCCAGCTACTTCACTTGAGGATCTGTTTTTGGGAGTCGTTTTGTATCTATGGAGACTTTCATCTGTGACTGGGGTTTACAGATTTTGGAGGAGAGTAGTTCTTTCTTGATGAGAGTAGTGATCTTTTCAGAGATCCTGTGCAAGAGTTTAATTTGTTCGAGCCTATGTTGTTTGCAGAGAAAGGAGGGTGTTGTCTCGAAGTCACGGCCATACAGGAAATGTTTCCAATGTTTCAAGGCCTGTATAACTGCTAGGAGTTCACGATCATAGACTGAGTAGTTCTTTTCGGCGGGCAGTAACTTACGAGACATGTAAGCTACTGGATGACCATTCTGTTGCAATACACCTCCAATTGCGATGTTACTCGCATCGGTTATCACTTGAAATGGTTCGTCCCACGAGGCAAGGGCTAAACAAGGCGCTTCTGACAAAGCCACCTTGAGGTTCTGGAATGCCTCCAACGCTCGTGGAGTCATTCGAATCTTTTGCCGCCTTGTTTTCACTCCCTTTAGCAGATCGGTGAGATCTGCCCGGAGATCCGAAAACTTGTCAATGTGGGTGGAATATGCCTGGCATATCCCCACAAATGATCTAATGTCATAAGCGGTCTGAGGTACTTCCGAGTTAACAATCTCGGCCACTTTAGCCGGATCAAGTCGAATGCCTTCGGCACTAATTATATATCCCAAGTAATGTACCTGGAACATATAAAATTCTGACTTCTTTTCATTGACATAGAGCTCGTTGCTTTCCAGCAACTTAAGGACTTTCTCCACATCAATGTCATGCTGCTCAACTGTAGTTGAAAATATGAGTATGTCGTCCAGAAATATGAACACACACTCTCCAATCAACTCCCGGAAAATACGCATCATCATGCGGTTAAATGTAGCTGGGGCGTTCGTCAATCCAAATGGCATAACCACAAATTCATAGTGGGCCCGTTCTGTACGGAAGCCTGTCTTGGGGATGTCCCCCTCTACAATCCGTACCTGGTGGTATCCACTCTTTAAATCCAGTTTGGAAAACACCTTAGCTCCATTCAGCCTCTCGAGAATATAGTCAATTCGAGGCATCGGGAATCTGCTCTTGACAGTCAGCTTGTTGAGTGCACGATAATCGACACACAACCGAGAAGACCCATCTTTCTTCTTGACAAACAAGATCGGTGCTGCAAATGGCGACACGCTGGGGCGGATGAAGCCAGCTTGCAACAATTCTTGGAGTTGGCGGTCCAACTCCGATTCCATTGCCTTAGAAAGGCGATACGGAAACTTGCTCGGGGGTTCCGAGCCTGGGAGGAGGTCAATCTTGTGATCCTCCGGTCTGGACGGGGGAAGCTGGGGAGGGAGACTGTCCCGAAGAAAAATCTTCTGGAACTTTTCATGGAGAACCGAGTACTTCTCGGAAGCACTGGCCACCGTCTGGGCTGTCTGGATGTAAATCATCGCACACTGTGCGCCTTTCCTGACTGCTCGCTTAGCCTGCAAGTGGCTTATGAGCGGAAAGTTTGGAATACCTGGCTCACACTTAATGGTCACCGGGGTGTTTGACACATTCCGATCGATGTGGAACGTGTGCTTGTCCCACTTGACATCAAGAAGAAACTTGTGAAACCACTGGATACCCAAAATTATGTCTGCTCCTACAAGAGGGGCAACCATAAAGTCACGCACAAACTCTATGCCCTGAATCACTAACTTAGCACCTAGAGCTTCATACTTGACGCTCGTTGTCATACCTGTGCTAAAACCCTCAACTTGTTTGTCCACCGGAGTCAGCTCGAAACGGGCATGGCTAGCGGCCTGTTCCGTGATCACATCCTCCGTGCTGCCGCTGTCAAACAAGACAACGACTCTCTGGCCACCTATGTAGCCAAAGGACTTGAGCAATTCGTTGCGCTCATACTCCTGGTCATGGGCGCCCTTCTGCTTATCTTCGAGCTCTCGGCTAATAATTGCTCCAACTGAAGCACCGGGGGTTGAAGAACTAGGGGTAGCCGCTGGGGTCTGTGTGGGAGCTGTGCTCACCATGGAAGCTGTGGAGGCGGCGGCGGCCTTTGGAGGCTTCTTCGGACAATCCCGAGAAGTATGTCCTTTTGTGTGACAAAAGAAACACCTACCCTCCTTCCTGTACTGAGAAAGCTCCTCAGCACTCAACTTGCCACCTGTCTTGCATGCCTCCGCTTTCTGGTCTGGAGTAAGCTTAGACGCATTGTTCGAGTTCTTGGAGCCAGAGGCTCCCGGGCTCTGTCCTGGGGAAGACCCCGTCTGGTTTTGGCTTTTGCCCCCCGAGGTGTTAGCCTTGGGAGAAGCCGGCTGGGAAGTCTTGGGCTTGCCACCTGGGCTTGCCACCATTGTGTTTCATTTCTGCACTTTGCGCAAGCGAGAGTGCGTCCTCAAAGGTGGCTGGCCTAAACATACGCACCTCCCATTGGATTTGCGTGTCCAGGCCATACAAAAACTGCCCTTTCTTGTCCGTATTAGATAAGCCTAATTGCAGACACAAGGTCGAAATTTTATTGGCAAACTGAAGGACTGGTTGCGCGTTCTGACGCGCTCCCCTGAACTCGTCTTCGAGTCGCTCAAGGTAGTGGGGCGGTAGAAACCGCTGCTTAAGGTCGCGGACGAGGTTTCTGCTTAAGGTCGCGGACGAACTCGTCCCACACATAAGCTGCCATACCTGCTCTGGTGTGGGCATGAGCCCACTGAGTCCACCAAGGAATGGCCTCACCTTCCAAGTACCAACTAGCTAAGATCACTTTGTCAATATCTGTTTTCCTAACTGCGGCAAAGTAAGCTTCAAATTGATGTAACCATGAATAAAGAGTAGTGGGATCGAGTTTACCATTATACTTACTGAAATTCATTTTCTCGGAAAAATGATTCGAGGGCGCCGCCGGTGTCAATCTGGCGTCCAAAGCTCTGAGGTAACGCTCGTGTTCCACTCGTCGCATGGCGTCGTCTTCTCGTTGTCGAATCTCCAATGCACGCATCTGCATCTCAAGCAAGGAGCTTGGCTGCGGCTGTGACCCCGCGAGAGGGTCCCTGTGATGAGGATCTGGTATCTGGGATACGGAAGGAGAGGGAGGAGGAGATGGAAAACGCGACGCTGGAGAGCGAGAACGCTCCTCCAGAGCCAAAATCCGCGCCTTCTGCTCATCCAACTTGGTTGTCTGGTCTGCGATTGCTCCCATCATCTGTTGGAACATGTCTGTGACACTCAAGCCGGGTGCCCTAGCTGGGCTGCCTGGTGCACTCTGGTCCCATGGTTCTGGTTCTCTCTCGTCGCCGAAACTCGCCATAGCGGGAAAATGCAATTCCTTTCCGGAACGCAATCTGACCATCCACTCTGTGTGGGAGACTTCCGGAGGCTTCCGGAGGCTAGAAACCAACCGTCCTTCGAGGGACAGGAGTCACTCCGAAAGGGGTAGTCCACCGGCGTCTAAAAACCAACCACACGAGCGAAAAAATTTTCTGGTTTTCTTTGCTGAATCGTTGTCCTTGAAGTGAGCTCTGATACCACTGTAATATGCGGAAGCTTCGGAGAAGGATCGGTACTTCAAAACTCAGAAATCAGCACTCTTTTCGCGACGGAATTAACGCACAAACTGAAAGGAGATGTGCAGAAAATAGAGAGAGAAGGGGAAGATGGAGAGGACACAGTATTGGGTCCCAATTACCCTCTGTAGGGCCCCCACCACGGATGGTGTATTTGCTTTATTAGAATGATGTAAATCTGAAAACAAATACAAAAACTTGACCTTTTCTTGGCTAGAGAATCCTGCCCTTGACCTGCAGTCCTTCACCCCTTTGCGTTAGCAACTTCTTGGCTGTCCTGGCCCCTTTTTGCTTAAGCACTTGGTGAATTATGAGATGACTTCAATGATTATTGGCTGGAGTATTTATACTCCCTTTATCATCCAGTCGGCCAGCTTCATGAAGCCCCACGACTAGGTCTTGAGAAATATTGTGTTTTCACACTTATTCAAGCTGCTGGCCACTCTGCGCATGCCTGCTGGACAGTGCCAGGCTGTTGGGCACTCAGTGCATGGGTGTGGGACTGCCCCGGCCCCCTACACCTGGCCGACCTGCTGGGTAGGGTTTCTAACCCTGTCGGCTGCCTGTCCAGCAGCATTAAAGCTGGCCGACAGCCCTTCCAGCCCATGCCATGGCTGGTGGGCACAGCTGGGGCCCTCCTGGCCCCTTGGGGGTGGTTCTACACCTCCCCCATGCCCACACTACAAGTGCAAACCTTTGCACTGGGGTAGCCCTATGGGCTGGCCCCATCTCTACATGCAAACCTACATGCCCACAGAGGTCTGGCATCCAGTTGCAAACTAGATACACAAGAACATCTGACATCATTCCAGAGGGAGACTCACAGCGCGGACTGGCACTGTTTCATGTGCAGGACAGTGCACACCTGACCTTGGACTCATGTGCAGGACAATGCACACCTGACCTCGGACGATTGAGATGGATCCCTGGCTGACTCGTCCCGGACTGGGCTCACATGGGACTAGTTCACCATCCCAGGTCTTGCACCTTCTGTACAGAAATGTCTACGTGGCATCCAAGTGCGGGATGCACGTGACAATAAATATAGACAGGAGATGACTTCTAACAGAGGGTGTGCGTATGACATTCCCTCCTGCTTATTTTGAAACAGGAGGGTGGAGTCTTTGTAGGTTTGCTTTCATCTAGGATCATCTTTAATGGATCTGAACCGCAATGGTGGAAACTCTATTTCCATCTTTGTATAATCTGGTGCTGTTCTCGCCCCTGAAGCAACCTTTGGATCTTTGCAGTGATGGCTGGGAGGCCCTAGTCTTGGATAGATTTGGCACATAATGTAGGCTGTTTGAAACGTGTTTTCATACATTTTGAGACGCACAAAACCCGCAATCCGTTGCCATGTGAGAGTTGAGGCAAGTCCTTAAACCATCTGGCACATAGAACATAGACTATTAGAAACATGTGTCATACGTACAAAACATGTGTGAGGCCCCGTGCAATGCCCTTCCCATGTGAGCCCATGTGAGAGTTGAGGCAACTATTTAACCCATCTTGCACATAACGTAGACTATTAGAAATGAAACATACAAAACACGTTGAGGCTCCTCCCCCGTGGATTTCATAAGATATTGTTTTACGGAATCCGAAACCTTGATGTTTTTTCCCCCCCGAGGGGCAAAAACGTTGTCATACAAAACTTGAAACATAGAAAAACGTTTTCTTGTCACCACCATGAGTTACATTGTACATGTCCTTATGAAGGTATGACACACATCTGAGGAGTGGCAGCATGCAACATTAATTCAACCAATACTCACACCTTGATGTGGTCCAAACCGACTCCATTCATTCTCCTCTGAGTTCTTCTCTTTTAGTTGTTGACTGAGCCTAGGATTTGGAGAGTCAGAAGTAAAGAGGTGATTGAGGATAAAGAGATACTACTGCCCCCTATTTATCTTGATAAACGTTAGCAAGGGGGGTCGATGTGTTGGTAGCAAGAGAGAGAGATTAAGTTGATTGTGGTCATCTGCTTGAAAACATGAGATTTGTTTTGTGCGATGCGATGCACATCATATAGTTGTGTGGGAGACGTAGTAGGACCGCCTTGAGGAGAAGCAGACTTTATCGCCACAAGCAGAGAGCAAGGTTGGTCAATGGACACGAGCAAAGAAGCACTAGGTAGCGCCGCAGGAGAAATAAAGAAAGTTATATTAAGCGTCTTCAAAACACCCAGTGGATCTATGAGACCAAAAGTGATACAATAGCGTCCATGTAATCTCATCATGGTACAAAAGAAAACAAAGACGGGAGCTATGAGCTGGGAATGTCAAATGCTGTCACGTGCATCCCGCACTTGGATGCCACGTAGACATTTCTATACAGAAGGTGCAGGACCTGGGATGGTGAACTGGTCCCATGTGAGCCCAGTCCGGGACGAGTCAGCCAGGGATCCATCTCAGTCGTCCGAGGTCAGGTGTGCATTGTCCTGCACATGAGTCTAAGGTCAAGTGTGCACTGTCCTGCACAAGAAACAGTGCCAGTCCGCGCTATGAGTCTCCCTTTGGAATGATGTCAGTGATTCTGTGTATCCGGTATGGTACCGGATGCCAGATCACTGAGTAGATAGTGGTTAGGACAAGGGGCCAGCCCATAGGGCTACCCCGGATCTGAGTGTGGGCATGGGAATGGTGTAGAACCACCCCCACGAGGGCTAGGAAGGCCCAGGCTGAACCCACCAGCCATGGAGGGGCTGTAGGACAGCCCTAGGGCAAAGATAAGGCAATTTCCAGGAGTTTACAGCAAGTATGGGGCAGCCCATACAGGCTGCCCAGCCCTTGGATTATGGGCAAAAGCTGTGTCCAGCCAATCAGGAGCAGGCGCATCATGTCCAACCTTTTAAGGAAAAAAGGCAGCATTTTATGTGAATATTTTCAGCATTTATTGCTGAATTTTCACCAGTTGTGGGACATTTGTGCTGGCCGATTGCTTTAATGCTGGCCGACTGCTCATGATTGGGTAGTATAAATAGTGGAGGCCACATTAGTGTTGGCCGACTGCTCATGATTGGGTAGTATAAATAGTGGAGGCCACAATCCCAATTGTTCATCTCATTATTCACCAAGAGCTCAAGCAAATCAAGGGCTAGACAAGCCAAGGGAATTGCTAAGCAAAGGGGTGGAGAATTGAAGGTCAAGGGCAGGGTATTCCTAGCCAAGAAAAGGTCCAAGATTGCTGTATTTTCTTTCAGATTTCTCATCATTCTAATAAAGCAAATACACCATCCGTGGTGGGGGCCCTACAGAGGGTAATTGGGACCCAATACTGTGTCCTCTCCATCTCTCCCTCTCTCTATTTTTTGCACATCTCCTTTCAGTTTGTGTGTTAATTTCCGTGGTGAAAAGAGTGCTGAATTCTGAGTTTTGAAGTTACCGATTCGTCTCCGAAGCTTCCGCATATTACAGTGGTATCAGAGCCTACTTCAAGTACAAAGATTCAGCAAAGAAACCAGAAATTTTTCTCGCTCGTGTGGTTGGTTTTTAGGCACGGGTGGACTACCTTTTTCGGAGTGACTCCTGTCCCTCGAAGGACGGTTGGTTTTTAGCCTCCGGAAGTCTCCCACACAGATAGTGGATGGTCAGATTGCGTTCCGGAAAGGAATTGCATTTTCTTGCTATGGCGAGCTTCGACGACGAGAGAGACCAAGAACCCTGGGACCAGAGTGCACCAGGCAGCCCAGCTAGGGCACCAGGCTTGAGTGTCACAGACATCCCAGATGATGCGAGCAATCGCAGAACAGACAGCCAAGTTGGATGAGCAAAAGGCGTGGATCTTGGCTCTGGAGGAGCGTACCCGCTCTCTAGTGTCACGTTTTCCATCTTCTCCCTCCTTCCGTATCCCAGATTCCAGATCCTCGTCACAGGGATCCTCTCGCGGGGTCACAGCCGCAGCCAAGCTCTTTGCTTGAGTTGCAGATGCGTGCATTGGAGATCCGACAACGAGAAGACGACGCCATGCGACGCGTGAAACACGAGCGTTACCTCAGAGCTTTGGACGCCAGATTGACACCGGCGGCGCCCTCGAATCATTTTCCCGAGAAAATGAACTTCAGTAAGTATAATGGTAAACTCGATCCCACAACTCTTTATTCATGGCTACATCAATTTGAAGCTTGCTTTGCCGCTGTTAGAAAAACAGATACTGACAGAGTGATCTTAGCCAGTTGGTACTTGGAAGGTGAGGCCATTCCTTGGTGGACTCAGTGGGCTCATGCCCACACCAGAGCAGGTATGGCAGCTTATGTGTGGGACGAGTTTGTCCGCGACAGTAAGCAGCGGTTTCTACGGCCCCACTACCTTGAGCGACTCGAAGACGAGTTCAGGGGAGCGCGTCAGAACGCGCAACCAGTCCTTCAGTTTGCCAATAAAATTTCGACTTTATGTCTGCAATTAGGCTTATCCGATACGGACAAGAAAGGGCAGTTTTTGTATGGCCTGGACACGCAAATCCAATGGGAGGTGCGTATGTTTAGGCCAGCCACCTTTGAGGACGCACTCTCGCTTGCGCGGAGTGCAGAAATGAAACACAATGGTGGCAAGCCCAAGACTTCCCAGCGGGCTTCTCCCAGGGCTAATGCCTCGGGGGGCAAAGGCCAGAACCAGACGGGGTCTTCCCCAGGACAGAGCCCGGGAGCCTCTGGCTCCAAGAACTCGAACAATGTGTCAAAGCTTACTCCAGACCAGAAAGCGGAGGCAAGCAAGACAGGTGGCAAGTTGAGTACTGAGGAGCTTTCTCAGTACAAGGAGGGGGGTAGATGTTTCTTTTGTCATACAAAAGGACATACTTATTGGGATTGTCCTAAGAATCCTCCAAAGCCCACCGCCGCCGCATCCACAGCTTCCATGGTGAGCTCAGCTCCCACACAGACCCCAGCGGCTAACCCTAGTTCTTCAAACCCCGGTACTTCAATTGGAGCAATTATTAGCTGGGAGCTCGAAGATAAGCAGAAGGGCGTCCATGACCAGGAGTATGAGCGCAATGAATTGCTCAAGTCCTTTGGCTACATAGGTGGCTAGAGAGTCGTCGTGTTATTTGACAGCGGCAGCACGAAGGATGTGGTCACGGAACAGCCGCTAGGCGTGCCCGTTTTGAGCTGACTTCGGTGGACAAACAGGTTGAGGGTTTTAGCACAGGCATGACAACGAGCATCAAGTATGAAGCTCTAGGTGCTAAGTTAGTGATTCAGGGCATAGAGTTTGTGCGTGACTTTATGGTTGCCCCTCTTGTAGGAGCAGACATAATTTTGGGTAATTCAGTGGTTTCACAAGTTTCTACTTGATGTCAAGTGGGACAAGCACACGTTCTAGATCAATCGGAATGTGTCAAACGCCCCGGTGATCATTAAGTGTGAGCCAGGAATTTCGAACTTTCCGCTCATAAGCCACTTGCAGGCTAAGCGAGCTGTCACGAAAGGCGCATAGTGTGCGATGATTTACATCCAGACAGCCCAGACGGTGGCCAGTGCTTCCGAGAAGTACTCGGTTCTCCACAAAAAGTTCCAGAAGATTTTTCTTCAGGACAACCTCCCTCCCTAGCTCCCCCCGTCCAGATCGGAGGATCACAGGATTGACCTCCTCCCAGGCTCGGAATCCCCGAGCAAGTTTCTGTATCGCCTTTCTAAGGCAATGGAATCGGAGTTGGACCGCCAACTCCAAGAATTGTTGCAATCTGGCTTCATCCGCCCCAGTGTGTCGCCATTGCAGCACCGATCTTATTTGTCAAGAAAAAGGATGGGTCTTCCCGTTTGTGTGTTGACTATCGTGCACTCAACAAGCTGACTATCAAGAGCAGATTCCCGATGCCTCGAATTGACTATATTCTCGAGAGGCTGAATGGAGCAAAGGTGTTCTCAAAACTGGATTTAAAGAGTGGGTACCACCAGGTGCGGATTGTGGAAGGGGACATCCCCAAGACAGCCTTCCGTACGGAGCGGGCCCACTATGAATTTGTGGTCATTCCATTTGGCTTGACGAACGTCCCAGCTACATTTAACCGCATGATGATGCGTATTTTTCGGAATTTGATTGGAAAGTGTGTGTTCATATTTCTGGACGACATACTAATATTTTCAGCTACGGTTGAGCAGCATGACGTTGATGTGGAGAAAGTTCTTAAGTTGCTGGAAAGCAACGAGCTCTATGTCAATGAAAAGAAGACAGAATTTTATCTGTTCTAGGTGGGATATATAATTAGTGCTGAAGGCATTCGACTTGATCCGGCTAAAGTGGCCGAGATTGTCAACTGGGAAGTACCTCAGACAACCTATGACATTAGATCATTTGTGGGCATATGCCAGGCATATTCCACCCACATAGACAAGTTTTCTGACCTCTTGGCAGATATCACCGATCTGCTAAAGGGAGTGAAAACAAGAAGGCAAAAGATTCGAATGACTCCACGAGCGTTGGAGGCATTCTAGAATCTCAAGGTGGCTTTATCACAAGCACCTTGTTTAGCACTTGCCTCGTGGGACGATCCATTTCAGGTGATCACCGATGCGAGTAACATCGCAATTGGAGGTGTATTGCAATAGAATGGTCATCCAGTAGCTTACATGTCTCGTAAGTTACTGCCCACCGAGAAGAACTACTCAGTCTATGATCGTGAACTCCTAGCAATAATACAGGCCTTGAAAATTTGGAAACATTTCCTGTATGGCCGTGATTTCGAGATTCGCACTAACCATCAGGCATTGCGCTGGATTCAGACGATGCCAAGTGCACAGTGGAGTGATCGACAACACCGCTGGAGTCGGATATTCCAGCAGCTCGGTGGTATGATTGAGTACCTTCCAAGAAAAGCCAATCTAGTGGCCGATGCTTTGAGCAGGAAGGGACAAGTGTCTACGATTCAGACCACTAGACTTGATCTTGTTGGTACAGGACTAGAGGACATGAAGCATACGTAACGGGGATTCCGAGGATTTCGGTACTCAGTGGGAACAGGTATTGGAAGCCACAAGACCATGCCATTTTCTGATACGCGATGGTTGGCTTTTCTACAAAGGCCGACTATGTGTCATGAAGTCATTCTGGGCAGCTCTTCTCCATGATGCCCATGACGCCATTACAGGTGGTCATAGGGGCATGAATTCGACTCTGGAGAAATTAGAACGGCAATACTAATGGCCAAAGATGAGGCGTGATGTGTTTACATATGTACAACGCTGTGACATTTGTCAAAAGGTGAAAGCTCCTCGTGGAAAGAAGATAGGGTTGTTACAGCCCTTGCCAATTCCTGAGGGTCCTTTCCAAGACATTTCTAAGTTGAATTTTTCCTGTGCATTCCACCCACAGACAGACGGCCAGACAGAGATATACAACCAGTTGGCCTTTGATATGTTGAAGTGTTATGTCCACGATCAGCTAGGTAAGTGGGAATCGTATTTGCTTTTAGTTCAAGCTGTTTTGAATGACTCTTTTTCTTCAGCTATTGGCAAGACTCCTTATGAGGCAGCGTTTGGAAGACCTTTCTAGTCGTCATTAACCAGGACTTCGTCTTCAGTATCGGAGGCGAACAGAGTGACGGAGTCTTACCAGGAGATCTTAGAGTCAGTAAAAGACAGATTGGCTATTGATTAGCATTGTGTTCAACCAAGTTATATTGGTATCAAAGCATACGGTTCTCTTTCACTTCTATCGTGAGAGACGATCACCGTGAACACTAGCTATCTCTACACTTAGAACATTATGGACAGCCATACAATGAATGTTGGAGATGCTAACACAAAAGGCAGGGACAATGAAATGCATGCCTCCAATGCTTTACAGGATGAGCAAACTCATGTGGTGCACAATAGGGAACATGAATGTGTGGGACAACTGTCCCGTGGCAAAGAGAAGATGCAGGAAGAAGAGTCCATAGCCCCCTGAGGGCTGAACTTACTCGTATGCAGGCCCTTCTCTATGCACAAGAAGAAGAATATAATCTCTACCGTCGTGAGGATCCATTCGTACATGACCGTTTGAAGGCCAAGAAAGCTGAATCTTATATGGATCATGCAATGGCAATGATTGCTCAAGAGTTGCACATGCAACCGAGGGATGCAGCACGTGCATACTTGGCTCGTACCGAGGATGCGTATGGAGAAAAGGCAACCATCCCACATGTCTTGGAATTTCCACAGGTGCCCGAACAAGAACTTATGTCTAAGAGGATGAATCTCCATGCTATGGGAGAGAAACAATCAGTGACTTCACGCCATGCAGGAATACCTTATGAAGCCCGTGAATGATACAATGTTTATGGTACTGGTCAAAATGTATGTCAAATGCCATTGCCGGCTGAAAATGTGCATGCACAACACATGCAACATGGGCTGCAATTTTCTGTTGGTGTAGGTATTCCGCATATCTCTCATGCCACTCATGCCTTCGAGTGTGCTCGTGAGGGAGAAGCCATGGCTGAAAATGTATCAATGCATGTTGAGGGGCCAGCCATGCCTCATGCTTATAGGGCACATGTATCTATGCCTTATGCATCACCTTTCGGTCCTAAAATGATGCTAGTCACAGGGGCTGTCCCAATGGACAAACATGGGGGAAAACATGTTGAGATGCAGGCACAACCATCAAAGTCTCGTGACTTCAAATCCGGGGACAAATCTGTGAAGTTTGACGCATATCATGGGGAATATGATGCATCAAAGGCACTTGCTTTTATTGCCCAGTCTGATATTGCTTTCATTGAGATGAGGATTTCACTTAGAAGAAGAGGAAGCGAGCCTCGCCGCGCAGAGGTGGAACGCCTCGAGGTACATTCCACCATCTGCCGTGGCCCGTATAGTTGGCACCCGCCCCAGCAGAGGGGAGATCCGGGATCTTCTCCAAGCCTGCCTTCTTGCAGATGTGGGCAAGATCCTGGACGTTCAGTTACTGGGCTGCGGACACTACTAGATTGAGTTCGAGACAGCCCAGAGCGTGGCCGAGGTCTTAGCCATGAGTTCCCTTGACATCAGGGGCGCTCAGGCCTTCTTCAGACATTGGCAGCATGGTTTCGACCCAGCAGCAGCGGCCGAGTAGGGAGAGCGCCTATTCCATGTCACAGTTTGCTTTCCTGGACTTCGCCGCGAGTACCTTCCGCTCCTTTCCAGGATAGGATCATTGTTGGGCTGGGTGCTTGAGACTGGCTCCACAGCAGCTTCAGTGGTGGCTAGAGCAGTTGGCCTTCCTTCGGTCAGAGTTTTGGTTCCTGACATCTCCTCCCTTCCGAAGGTCATTCATTCAGTTACCTAGGATAAGGGGGGGATGGATTGATCAAAGACTGGAGTTTTTGGGGTCCCGAACCAGTGTTTTATATGCAGGCAGGTCGGCCACCTGGCCTGCCCTCGCAGGAGACCCCGACCTTGACCGCAGCAGCAGACCTCGGCTGGCCCGTCCACAGATGCGGCTCGGCAGGTAGCCTCCGGGACACCCGCTCAGCCCACAGAGACCTTTGATTGGCAGCTTGGACAGGGGCGCCGTAGAGGGAGACAGCCACAACAGCATGCCCAGAGACCGACGCAGTAGCAGACACAGCCTCCGCATCATTGGGTTCCAGTGAGGAACAGCTTTGCTCCCCTCCTGGAGGAGACCCCTGCACAGACTGAGGATCAGGAGATGCGAGCGCCCCCCCCCCCCTCCCGCCTAGCTTCCACCCTCGCCTCCTCCCGTTCCCGCTCCCGCATTTTCAACGTCTCCTTCCCCACCCCCTTCTCCCCCCCCCTCCTCCCCCTCCGCCGCTCGTCTCAGCTCCCCGAGAGGCACTGGCAGTGCTCTGGCGCTCACCTGCAATCCGGCGGGCACTGAGCATCGACCTTGCTCGTGTACCGCAAAGGAGACCTACCATGCCGATTCGTGCTTCACGGATATCCTCTATCCGCAGTCGGCTGAGTAGTCTCGACACTAGACATCGCTCGGAGGCTTTCGACTACTCCTTTACACACCTATTTGGAGCGAAGGGCCCCCATGAGCCAGCACCTATCAGAGTTCATGTGGTGATACTTCCGGCCCGAGGGGAGGAGGCACTTGATTCAGCGGTGGCCTTCTCCTTCCCTCTTTGCGGCACTCGCGACCGGGAGTGGACTCTGGATCTTGCTCTTAGTATTTTGCAGACACAGGTAGTTGAGTTTTCTCACCATGTGAGCAACTTGGAGATTACAGACATGGTAGGCCGACTCTGGGAGTCGGTGTCACCATTTGGCCACCCGAATGGTTCACTCTTGCTTTCACACTATGTACATATTGGATTGGTGTCCATGGCTTATGGAATATGCCTATGCAGGTGATTGACACGTGTCATGTTGTATAGTTGGATATGATATTCCGCTGGGACATGATGTTATCATGCCCGTAATATCTGGAGGACGTGGCTTTCCGCTGGGACTTGTGCCTTTGTGTACATGCCCGGAAACGCCTGGAGGACTTGGCTTTCCGCTGGGACTTGTGCCTTTGTGTACATGCCCGGAAACGCCTGGAGGATTGGCTTTCCACTGGGTCTGGTATCGCATATACTTGCCTGGAGACGCCTGATCTTATATGGTTTCATGAACGGAAATCGCTCATGCCAATGCTGCATTGCATAGCATCTTTATGTGCTTGCCTGCAAATGAAATTGCATGCTGTTTTCATGCGTGCATGACCTATGTGTAGTTCCGGGTAAGGGGACGCCCGCCCGTGAACCGTGCGTGTGAAACTGTCTGCTGACATGGTTGTGTGGCATGTGAACAGGTGGTAAGTATTACCCAATCTAGGCTCAAATAGCCCTTAGGACTTAGCCAATATTTATAAGTGAGTGCGTTCCCATTTCATTAAAGTTTGGGCGCCCAAAAGTCACTTATAAATTATGACCGCTTCCAAGTTCACACTCACTGAAGTCCCGAGGCGGACAAGACTCAATGTCCAGGAGCTGATCCTCCCCTTTTACTCATAAATGGGCATCTCTCCATGTCCTCTCACCTGATTGGACCCCAATTCACTTACTTATTAAGAGAAAATTCGTGTTTTCTCTTCATGAGGATTTTTGGAGGCTGAAAACTCTGTTTTTCCACCATTTCTCTCCATTTCCAAGCTCTCCATAGCCATACCCAACTTGCTAGGGTGTTTTCCAAGCTTCCAAGAGTGTTTCCAAGTGCTAATCACTCTCCTACTCACTCCCAATGACTGAAATTCAGCAAAACAGCTCTCATTTTTGCTGTAATTTCTGGTCTTTTTGCTGAAAACCCTAATTTCAGCCTTCCTTTCTCAAGTTGAACCATAGGGGAAAGCTTGCGAAGGCCCACCGTATGGCTGAGACAGCCTCCACCTCAGCAGGTCATCCATGAGGATCATCTCATGGAATGTACAGGGCCTTGGCGGTGCACACTATGTACGTTATCGTGGTTGCTTGAGACAGGAGCTTCAGAGATGCCTGGTTGGGGGCAGTATTGATATTCTAATGATGCAAGAGCACCATTTGAGTGACAGCAGGATTCGGAGATATGGTTCAGTGATGCCTGGTAGATGGGACACTTTTTGGTCTGTAGGTTTTGGCCCCTTGGGTGGGCAGGGAGGAGTATGTATGGTCATTGCGGATGCATGGCGGCAGGCCATTGTAGATCGCGGGGTCACTGTGTCTGGTAGAGCGCAATATGTTATTCTAAGGATGCACAATGAGCACATTGGTGTGCTCAATGTCTATGCGCCCAATCATGCTAGTGCCAGAGCAGAGTTTTGGACCCTTGTTACAGATGCATTGCCTGTGACCACACATTGGTGTGTTGGGGGAGACTTCAACATGCTTGAGGACCCGGCCGATAGGGTGGGAGGCAGTCATGTTACAGTGCACGGTACGGAGCTTGTAGCTTGGGAGCGATTTTGTACGACACTGGGGATCACTGATGCATAGCAGCATGAGGCTTTCTCCCGTTCTCAGGACAATCTTAGTTTTTCTCGGTCGGATCACTGGCAGGGAGGGACTAATCTATCACGGATTGATCGCTTCTATGTGGGCGACAGGTTCGGGGAGCGTGGTGGCTCCGTTGGCATTCTTGCTGGCACCTCTTTCTCAAACCAGTTATTTTGACTCTTGAGGAGAGGACACGGGAGACCAGCTTGCAGTTGAGGATCCCAGAGAGGATACTTAGAGACCCCAGTCTTTTTGAGGACATTGAGAGGATATGGCAGCCAGAGCTCTGACCTGGATGCAGCAGGCCAGTGTGCCCAGGGGCTCATCGAGCTCAGCTCTTTTTTGCACGCTACAGCCTTGACACGGCTGGGAGAGACACGAGAGCGGGAGTGTCGCTTGAGACGTAGCCTTGCTTCGCTCCATCGCCTTTAGGAGCAGCAGCCTACATGTGAGTGGGTGGCGTCCCAGTTGAGCCAGGCACGCGAGGAGGTTAGAGAGGCAGAGGAGCAGAGACACGAGTTTTACTATCATTGCCAGGCCTCTCAGTGGACTCAGCTTGGTGATAGAGTGACTGGGTTTTTGAGATCACCGGACCCCGCCATGCTCGAGTAGGAGTACGCCAGCTGAGGAGGCAGGACGGATCGTTAGCCACTGAGCCCGAGGGGATTAGAGCTATTGCCACTGAGTTCTACAGAGACCTACTTTCAGCGGAGCCAGCCACGGAGGCACGTGGTGCTTGTAGACAGACTGTGTGGGTCCATGTGCAGAGGAGGGACACAGATTGTATGCGCACAGCTTTGGGTGAGCCCGTTTCAGAGGATGAGCTTGGTGAGGCTTTGAGGGCCCTCCTGCGTCATAGTTGCCCTGGGGAGGATGCATTGACGCTTGCCTTTCTTATGCGCTATTGGGACCTTTTGGGGCCAGGCCTCCGTAGGGGGTTTTCAGCATGTTTGGACACTGGGGTGATGCCACATAGTTTTTCAGAGGGCTTGATCTTTCTTATCCCCAAGGGGGAGGGAGTGCCAGATGATATTCGCGGGAGTGGAGGCCTATTACAATCCTCAATACTATCTACAAGGTCCTAGCCAAGGCCTTGAGTTTGAGGATCCAGCCCTTGCTTGAGGATTTGATTCATGCTACCCAGAGAGGATTTGTCAAGGAGCGCAGTATCCTTGACAACATTTTCACCTTCTGGGAGGCGACGGCCCGAGCTAGATTTCTCGGCGAGGACTTGGTCGTTATGCTTCTCGATTTTGAGAAGGCATACGATAGAGTCGAGTGGGTTTTTCTGGAGGGCACTATGCTTCGCCTGGGTTTTGAGCCAGACTAGATTCGAGGGGTGGCGGCTCTATATTCCACAGCTCGTAGCCAGGTGTTGATGGCAGGAGGACGGGGGCCGAGTTTTGAGTTGACCAGATCAGTCCGTTAGGGATGCCCTCTCGCTCCGTTCCTTTTTCTTTTCTTTGCAGAGGCTATGAGCATGTATCTGACAGCAGAGGAGGTTGGTTTGAGAGGACTCCAGCTTCCAGTCCGGGGTGAGGACTTGCTTGATTCTGAGTTTGCTGATGACACGGGATTGTTTTTGCATGGCCAGGAGGCCAATCTACAGAGGGCAGAGCAATCTCTACAGGTTTTTGGTGTGGCTTCGGGAGCATTGATCAATTGGCGCAAGACAGTGGCTTTTTGGATCAGTAGCGTCCCCGCTCCGGCATGGAGCCCAGACCCGGGTTTTAGATGATTCCTCCTGGCACAACAGTGCGGTATCTGGGATGCCAGATTGGACTTGATGTGTCACCTGAGCAGCAGATTGCCCCGGTTCTTCTGAGCATTCGAAAGAAGCTTTTATATTGGAGTACAGCTCGGCTTTCCTTGGCTGGGAGGGTGGTGGTGACAAATCATGTGCTTTTAGCTACTATGTGGTATATCACGTCTTGTTGGATTTTCTCGAGCTCTTGCATCAACTAGGTACAAAGGCTATGAGGAACTTTCTTTGGTCTGGGCGAGATGGTCAGTCGGCCCGGGCTACGGTTGCTTGGGCAGTTATTACTCTTCCGCTGGCCCCGGGGGCTTGGGCATTATAGATCCAGCTGATCAGAGTAGAGCCTTGTTGGGGAAGCTTATTGTTCGGGGGCTACTTCCAGGCGCTGAGCCTTGGAAGGAGCTTCTTTTTCAGCAGCTGCAGGCTAGAGCTCCGCCAGTAGGGGGCACTTGGGCAACAGAGATACAGTGGATCTTCACAGAGATAAGGAGGACAGGCCTCAGTAGAGGATGGGAGGACAGATTTGCCTTGAGTATCTTGCGGGCTTGGGAGTTGCTGAGACCGGGGCTTTCTCAGAGACCTCCCACTTGTGAGGAGGAGTGGGCCAGATAGCCGCTCATCCGGCGGTACGCACAGAGCAGGGTCATATGCTGGGTTCTCGGCCTCGTCTAGCCTGGGGACCATTGGCGGCAGGCCCAGCACGCAGTTTTGGAGATTGGCAGGCCTTTTGCAGTTTCCCGGAGGAGATCCAAGCGGAGAGGCTGAGTCACTTCAGAGAGGGGCTGATTATGAGGGATGACATTCAGGAGGCTCTCACTGAGGAGTGGTTCATGCCTTTTGAGCTAGCGGCCCCATGGTGGATGGGAGCCTTTACACAGTTGGAGATGCTGATTGCTGTCAGAGCTTGCACTGAGGATGGTAGATGCCTCTACTATGAGATACAGGATGAGGGCAGACTTCAGAGAGTGGAGGCGGCCCCAGGCTCTGGGCTAGCAGACAGGCACGCAGGATCTCGGCTTTCCAGTGGCTGGTTGCCCACAGGGGCTGTGCAATTGGCACCTAGCTTGTCTACAGTGGCTTTCCGTCGGCCTGCGTCCGATGCGGCCACCCATTGGAGACACATTGACATTGCCTATGGGACTGTCCACAGGTGTAGCAGATTTGGCTGAGGATTCTGCGCATTTTGGCCCCTCCTCTCTCCAGAGGGAATGTATACGTGCGGAGCCGCTACTTGGTCGACTTCGTCAGGGCTAGCTTTGGGATACGAGACGGAGTAGGCCAGCCAGGCCATCAGATTCATTGGGGGCCAGGCTCGCCTTGTTCCTTCACCGGATTTCTCGACAGCCGACTGGACACAAGAGAGGGATTTACGATGGGAGCTCCTCAGCAGCCTCACCATATGGTTCACCTGGAGAGCCTGTTATTTCAGGGCCTTTGAGGGGAGACTGGAGCCACCAACAGAGACTGTTCGGGCTATCAGGCAGGAGTTGATTCACACCCTGCGAGGCCATTATGACCGCATCCGGGGCAACTCGGATCGAGCGATCTTGCGACGCCAGGCCTTCCATACCACTTGGCGCAGCGGCTCTTTCTATACTCTACACGCGGGTACCCCCCCTGGCACTACAGGCCACCTGTTTGGATTTTTCCCCCTCCTATTGTATGATATAGCCTCTCAGTTGTTTGTACTTTTCTGCACCTAGGGAGAGTCTCCCTAGCTGCCTTGATTGGATCTCTGCTCTGCCTTCTTATGAGCAAGAGAGGGTTTGTAGCGCATTGGGCTTTTTTCTCTTTATAACTAATGAAAGGATCTTTTCATAGAAAAAAAAAGGATTTCACGTAGAAATCCATGCTCCGGCATGTAAGCATGTTTATGAAAGGGGTGGCTCACGGAGAAGCTCTCACCGAATCGTGTTAGATCATGGGAAGAGTTCAAGGAGAGGTTCTATGCTCAATTCTTGCCTCCCAATGCATTGAATGAGATAACAATGAAGTGGGATTAAGTGAAGCAAAATGAGGGGGAATCAGTGAATGCATATGTACAAAAGTTTTGGAAAGTACTTTTGGAGGTGTCTCCATTTATGCATGTCCTCGAGGCGGAAAGGAAGAGAAAGTTTCAATCGGGATTGCAACCCGTGTACAAAGCGGGACTACAAATGTATCCTAGTCACACCTTACACCAATTAATCACAGCCGCCATTGCCACCGAGCAATTGGAACTCAAATTGAGTCGATCCAATAAGACTAAACCCTCATTTCAAGGCAAAGAGAGGGCTGTCCAAAACCTGCAAAAAATAATGGACAACCACCTACTAAAAAGGACCAAAACCAAGATAATAATGGTCCAAAGGCTAAAAATAACACTACCAAGAAGCGTCCCTTCAAACTGAGAGACTATGGTCTCACTCCAGAGCAAAGAAAGCAATATATGAGCAAGGGGAAATGCTTTACTTGTGGTACCACCGAGCATATTACAAAGGCATGCCCAAACAAGAAGCAGCATGAAAATGCAAATGCATCAAAGCCTAATGTCCATATGGTTCCGGATGTGCAGGGCAACACTTCACATGATAGCAAAGACAGGGTTGTATGTAAAGCTTGGGGACAACTCAAGGATCAGCCCACTTTGTTCATGTTTGATGATTGTGCATCTGAGAATTTCATATCCACACAGATGGCAGCTACTTTGGGTATTGAAGTGGAGGACATGGGTCCTCAAATTGAAGCAGGGGTTGCCTTTGTTGGTAGAGAAGTGCAGGTCATGCCTATTTTTGGCAAGTTGCGAATACACATTCAAGGCTATGTGGATCATGAGGATTTTCTTGTGGCGCCTTTGAATGGCTGTGATGTATTGCTTGGAAAGCCTTGGCATACACGTATTGATCCGTGCAAGGCTTACAAGACCAACACGATCACCTTCATGCATAAAGGCCGAGAGCATGTAATTGATGCTGGTGAAGAGGGTGATACCATTCCCCTTGTATCTCATGTACAAATTAAGAAAGTAATGAAAAAGAGTGTTTTTGCGTACTTGATTTTTGTACGAGATCATGTTGAGGAAAATAATGTACATGTAAACACTCTTAGTAATGATAGGCTGAAATTCTTGCAAGAGTACAATGATTGTTTTGCTGATGAGTTACCAAATGAGTTGCCACCTGTACGACCGGAAGATCATCGCATTGATCTTGTGCTGAGTAGCTCACCACCTAATAGGCCAGCCTATCGTGTAAGTGCATCCCAAAAAGAGGAGATCATGAAGCAGGTGAATGAGCTTCTTGAGAAGGGTTTGGTTCAGCAAAGCTCTTCCCCATATTGTTCACCCGTCCTCTTGGTTCAAAAGAAGGATGGATTCTTTCGTATGTGTGTGGATTATAGAGCTTTGAATAAGCTTACCATCAAAAATCGGTTTCCGATTCCACGCATAGACGACATCCTTGACAAGTTGGATGGATCGGCATACTTTAGCCGAATTGATCTCAAGAGTGGGTATCATCAAGTGCGTGTAGTGCCTGAGGATGTACACAAAACTGCTTTCAGGATAGCATTTGGACTTTATGAGTATCTTGTTATGCCTTTTGGTCTTACGAAGCCCGGCTACATTCAATAGAATGATGGATCGCATATTCCGTGGGTATAGAAAATTTATAGGTGTCTTCTTTGATGACATCCTAGTCTTCTTGAAGACCCAAGAAGAGCATAGAGCTCATTTGGCCATTGTTTTTGAAGAACTCCGTAAGCATAAACTCTTCATAAATGCAAAGAAGAGTGAGTTCTTCTTGTCAGAGATACATTATCTTGGGCATATTGTGTCCAAAGACGGAGTGCGGATGGATCCTATAAAAATTGATGCAATTTGGAATTGGCCCGATTTGAGTTCGGTACATGAAATCCGTAGTTTTCTTGGATTAGGCTCTTATTACGACAGGTTCATTCGGCAGTATGTTAGGTACTAGGACACTAATCTAGGGACCTAATCGAGCAAGGTTAGGGGCCTCCAAAATCAGAGATTAGTAGGTTGATAGCCAATTAGCTATTTATGGTGCAATCATAGTTGTTGTCGTACGCTGTATAGCACAATCGTACGGTACTACATGGATCCCCCCGCTTGTTTTTGACCATTATTGTTTTGATCTTCTTTTTTGGAAAAAATGGCTATTTGTGGTCGTTTATGGTTGTTTTTTATTGTTATGGGGCTTGCTTGCTTTTGGTGTCGTTTTAGGCTCAGTAGCCAAGGATTTGTGGAGTTGACTTTTGATGTGGATGCAAAGGATCTATTCTCTCTATCCTTGTGATTACTGGTCCGTATTTGGAGGGTTGAGGTTGTCGGAATGCACAGCGGAAAATGAGAACTGTTGTAAGAAACAAAACACAGAAGTGTAGAGAGAGAGAAGGTGTATAAACTCTGCTATATGCACAAGATCCAGTACAATGAGAGTGTGGGGGGAAAGGGTGGTATTTATACCACCCTACACAGTTGGTCGGCCAGCCCTAAAACAGCCGACAACAGCCACACATGTCCACGACTGGGAAATAGCCAGTCTGCCAGCAAATAACCAATCTGTGAGGACAAAATCAGCAGTCAGCCAGCACAAGAAATGTAGGCATACACTTATGGTAGTGCTATGTGTGAACAGGGCTTAACCAAGGACACTTTTTCCCGTGGTTTTTTCCCTTGGACATCAAGTGTGAAAGGACACTCATATAATATTTTGTACTTCTATATTATATGGATGTGGCACACATGCAAGGGTTGACTTGCATTTTGTGGATACCACACTTTTGGCTCTCTCTCTCTCTCTCTCTCTTCTGTGTGTGAGCTTCTCTACCCTGCAACTAACCCTAATGTGCAGGTTTGTGTGTGTGTGTGTGAGTCCAACGCCCAACAATTGGTATCAGAGTTGGGAGCTGCCTGTGGATTTTTGCCCCAGGAAAAACTGCCGCTGACTATGGAATTCCGTCGTCGAAATTCTGTCGAAAACTGCCATTCCGTCTGTCGCTTGTGCTTTTCCGTCAACGGACTGCAAATTTCCGTCGACAGACTGTGTCTTCGTCGCCGGAACGTCTGCTTCCGTCGCTGCTCCACCGTCCGGCCACCAGAAACGGGCGGCACTAGTGGGGAGCCCACCACCGCTGCTCAGCTCACGGGCGGCTCTTCCCTCTCTAGCTGCCGCCCAGAGGCACCTGCCGTTGGGCATCGCCCCTCCGTCGCTCCTCTGTTCAGGCCGCCCTCTCCGCTCCGTTCCGCCCATCAGCGCCTCCGTACATCGGTGTTCCGTTCCGGCTGCCCAGCATCGCCTCCAGTTCGACGGCTTCTGTCGCTGCTCCGTTCCCACGGCTTCCGGCCATCGACCCGTCCGGCGCTCGCCCAGCGCCGCCTCCGTCTGCTGTTCGCACCCTCCGACCTGAGCGCCCGACACCTGCCGACAGCCTGCTGGCTCCCTCCAACTCCCGTCTACGCTCTCCAGCGCCGTGCACGACTCCAGGCCGTCGGGTCCTGCTGCAGCTACGCGCGCTAGCGCTTGCTCTCCGCCTCAAGCAGCTCGTCAGCGCACCTCAGCGTGCCTCGTCAGCTGTGTATGCCCACCTCGACACCTGCAGCTCCTCGACACTTTGCACGCCTCCATCTGGCTTGCACGTGCATGCACCCGCCTGCAGCTCCAAGTGGTGCCTGAGCCCCGTATGTTGCTATGTGCTCTGTGCTCTGTGCTCCTCGACAACAGCTGCAAGCTTCTCGACTGTGTGCTCCCCGCCTAGCACCTATTTCCTCACACGTGCTGCCAAAGGTATTCTCTGTACAATTTTTTGGTCAAACACAAATACAAAATTTGCAGCCATTCCAATGCAGGTCATATGCAGATTTTGCAGACACTTCTGTGCAAGTCAAATTCAAAGAAAAATTGCAGGTGCAATTTTGGGGGATTTCTCAATTTGAGGCAAAATTGAAAATTGCAATTTGGGGGTTTTCGAAATTGAGGTCAAAATCAGCAAATTGAACCTCTTTCACTTGCAGAAATTTGGGGCTTTTGTGAAAATTGGCCAATTAGATGCACATTGAAGCGATTGGAGTGCATAAAAATTGGGGATTTTCAGATTGGAGCATGTAATTGGGCATTACAGCTGCGATTTGTCGCGTATGTATACACATTGTGTGTAATTGGACAATTTGGTGCAGGTTTACACTTGCTTTGATTTGCAGGCATACATTTGCACAGGACATTTGGTTACCTGGCAGTGCACATTGGTGCTTGGTTTGCTTGCAGATATATTTTGTTGACATGGCATAGAAATTTAGAATGCTACAAACAAGCCATGTCATTGATAGCCCTTTCAGTGAAAAGGACTATTATTCCGCAGATTCGTTCATGCAAGACATCGAAGCTTGCATGGGACACATTGGAAGCAATGTATCAGGTACGCAACGAGGCAAGAGTTGCCTACTTGAAGAGGCAATTGGATCTTCTTTCTATGGATGAGGGTGACTCCATGGCAGATCATCTCACCAAAGTGAAGGATTTGTAGGAACAATTGCTCAACATTGATGAGGTTATCCCAGACAGACAGATGGTCACCAACACTCTTCATTCTTTACCGCCTTCCTACTTGGGCTTTCACACCTCTCTCAACCTCTCACTGAGAGGAGGTGGTGATCCCGTCACTTTTGAAGAGTTCGTGGGTTTACTCTTGCAGGAAGAGCAAACAAGAGCAAACTTATCGAGCAACCGTGGTGGAGACAAGGCATTTACAGCCAAGGATAAGGGTAAAGCAAAGAGCTTTAGGCATGGGGGACAACAGTCTAGCAAGGCTGGTCATGGACAGCCCTCTTCTGGTGGTGAAAAGTCTGACAAAGGGGATGCAAACAAGCCCAAAAAGAAGGGCAAATGTCACTACTGCCATAAGCCTGGACACTACATCAGTGAATGTAGAAAGCGGATTGCAAAAGAGAAAAGGAAAGAAGCAGGCAATGCAGTAGCAGACTCTTCTGATGACAAAGCACAGCAATCAGCTAATGTAATCCAGGAAGAGTACACTTTTTTGGTCACATGCACTAGTGACACACCAAGTGCTTCAAACACTGATATGTCTTGCATTGCATCTGACAGACAGAATGCATCATGGTATTTTGATAGTGGTGCTTCGAGCCACATCACTTCATGCAAAGATGTATTTCAGCACTTGGTTTATGCTTCAAATGGCCGCACTGTATCATGTACAGATCATACCACATATCCAGTAAAGGGAATTGGTAATGTCATACTTATTGCAACCAATGGTGCCAATATATGTATGAAAAATGTATTGTATGTTCCAGGGATAAAGAAAAATCTGCACCCTGTCTCGGCCATAAACGACCAAGGTATAAAGGTTGAATTTGAAGACGGGAAGTGTTTCGTAAAAGACCCATCAAAGGGTTATGAAATAGTCACTTCTGGAACACGATACAAAGGCTTGTATAAGCTGGACAGCTATGACAAGCGCACTTATGATGCAAATACAGTGGCTACCCACACTCCTGCTATGCATGATGCAGAGCTATGGCATGCTCGTTTTGGGCATGTAAATTTTCAGAGTTTGATGCTTCTGCAGAAGCATCATATGGTTGATAATATGCCGCCTCTTGAGTCTGCACCAAGACATGTATGTGAGGGGTGTATTTTGGGAAAGATGCACCATTCCCCAAAGATGGAGCTGTTAGAGCTGAAAGTAAATTACAGCTCATACATAGTGATGTATGTGGTCCAATGCGGACACCATCCATAGGGGGGCATCTTTACTTCGTCACATTCATTGATGACTACTCCAGGTTTGCTTGGGCTTACCCCTTGAAAGCGAAAGCAGATGTGTTTATATGCTTTCGACACTTTGTAGCAATGGCTGAAAATATGTGTGGATGTAAAGTCCAAACACTCCGCTCAGATAGAGGTGGAGAATACATGTCAAATGCATTCAAGGATTATATGCTTCAAAAGGGCATCAAACACCAATGTACCGTGCCTTATACACCGCAGCAGAATGGTGTAGGTGAAAGGAAAAATAGATCTCTCATGGAGATGGCAAGATGCATGGTGAAAGCACAAAAGTTGCCTCACAAATTTTGGATGGAAGCTATAATCTCTGTAGCTCATGTGTTGAACAGGTGTCCAAGAAAAGCTTTGAAAACCATAACACCATTTGAGGCTTGGTATAGCCGAAAGCCAACAGTGGATTATATGCGTACATTTGGGTGTTTGGCATATGCATATGTGCCAGAACAACTCCAAACAAAGCTAGATGACAAAGCAATTAAATGCATTTTTGTGGGCTACAACAATGAGAGCAAAGGATACCGTCTTTATAATCCAACTACCCTCTGGCCAGCAGAGCGCTTCTTATGCCTACCTTTAAGGGGAAAGGGAAGTTGTTTTCTGAAATACGAATAAACAAAGCCCGCATGTTCCGTCGTCGGAAAAGGGGTGTAGTCATGCTGCAATATTCCTTATTTTTCCTCACGAAGGAGTTTTGTCAGTAGAGATGTGGTATTTGCTGAAAATTCAGCACAGCCCATGTATAGCTTGTATAAAAGCAATGATACAAGCATACAGGACATGTTTGATGGACTTTTACCCATTGCAATTAGGGGAAATTCAGATCAGCCAGCCCCTACACAAGAAAATCCTCATGTAGAACATGCGGAACAGCCAGCCATTCAGCCCCCTTCTATGGAAGAAGTGGAAGATCTTGTCAGGGAAGAGCAAACAGCCATAGACACAGCCAAGTCAGTGCCAAGATGGTTGCTTAAAACTTTGCAAGAAAGCAAACTTGCAGCTCCACTCACAGGTAGAACAAGGGCTAGTTCCAGCCATGCTTTGAATATACATCGTGGGGAGTCTGCATTAGCAATGGGTGGTCTCTTTGATTGTCATGTGCATCACAGATGCCATGGACATTTCCAGGGCTAGATCCAGAAGAGGCAAGCAGAAAAAGACTATGAACCAGTAGAGCCAGAATATAGAAGCTTCAGGTGTAGCATCTGAGGTGAGCATGGAGCAGGACAAGTGGGATCATGGAGGGAAGCAGTCGGCTGAAGCACATGAACCCAGACTAGGGCTGTCGGCTGCAAGGAAAGGAGGATGTTGGCTGTCGGCTGACATCAGCAGGAATGGTGGGCAGCATGCGCATCAAAGACAAGGACCAGCAGCAGTCGGGCAAAAAGGGATTTGTTGGACATGGAACTGGCCGACCAGCAGTCGGCCAGCATAAAGTGTCAAAAATCCCCTATAAAAAGGGCTCTCATGCTCAAGGTTTAGTCATTCCACCCACTAGGGGTGAGAGTCATTAGGATCCTAGTCTAGAGCAAGTTTTGGGTGTGTTATCACCTTTTCAAGAGGGCAGCCAAGGGCTGCAAAGACATGTACCCTTTTTGTACAATAGATATACTGAAATTCCAGCACTTCTCACTCTCTCTCTCTACTCTCTCTCTACCTGCGTTTTTGCATCAGATGGTGCGTTTTTGCATCAGAAGGTTTCCAAGAGTGTTTAGGGCTGAAAGAAGACTACCCAGAGCTTCCGCATGTTACATTGGTATTAGAGCATCAGGCTCAGCAAAGCTAAACACTGATTCAGTCCCATATGATGGTGTATAGGTCCAAGGTACAGGAAAGTACACGGATTCGAAGCCCAAGGCGGGAACACAGATCGGGAAGAACTCCCAGGAGGTTTGTTGGTGGTGTTCCACAGTGCCAGATGGGGATGGCAGTTCCGTGAGCCAGATGGGTTCTAAGGGAACGGTCCCAAGGGAGGTTGATCCTCCAAGGGTGATGTGAGAGTGCCAGACTCAGTTCCAGGAACGAAGACCAAGACGGTGTTCAAAGTCAGGGCAGGAATGGATTGTGGACTAGAGGAAGACCAGATGCATAGATCTTCATCAGAGACAGTGTGGTTTGGAGAACAGAACGGATTTTCAGAGAAAAAAGGTTTGCCAGGGATGGATGATGACAGAGGGACTTCGGAACAGGATTGGGATGATGACAGTCATCCAAGAGCAGGTTGGATTCCCGTCATCAAGTTTAGCAGAGGGGGATGTCATGTGCATCACAGATGCCATGGACATTTCCAGGGCTAGATCCAGAAGAGGCAAGCAGAAAAAGACTATGAACCAGTAGAGCCAGAATATAGAAGCTTCAGGTGTAGCATCTGAGGTGAGCATGGAGCAGGACAAGTGGGATCATGGAGGGAAGCAGTCGGCTGAAGCACATGAACCCAGACTAGAGCTGTCGGCTGCAAGGAAAGGAGGATGTTGGCTGTCGGCTGACATCAGCAGGAATGGTGGGCAGCATGCGCATCAAAGACAAGGACCAGCAGCAGTCGGGCAAAAAGGGATTTGTTGGACATGGAACTGGCCGACCAGCAGTCGGCCAGCATAAAGTGTCAAAAATCCCCTATAAAAAGGGCTCTCATGCTCAAGGTTTAGTCATTCCACCCACTAGGGGTGAGAGTCATTAGGATCCTAGTCTAGAGCAAGTTTTGGGTGTGTTATCACCTTTTCAAGAGGGCAGCCAAGGGCTGCAAAGACATGTACCCTTTTTGTACAATAGATATACTGAAATTCCAGCACTTCTCACACTCTCTCTCTACTCTCTCTCTACCTGCGTTTTTGCATCAGATGGTGCGTTTTGCATCAGAAGGTTTCCAAGAGTGTTTAGGGCTGAAAGAAGACTACCCAGAGCTTCCGCATGTTACATTGATTCAGAAGAGCCTTCTTCTTATGAAGAAGCACATGAGAATGAGCATTGGTTGCAAGCTATGCAAGCTGAAATTTCTTCTATCATGAAGAACAATACATGGGATCTTGTGGAATTGCCTAAAGGCAAGCATGTCATTGGAACAAAGTGGGTGTACAAAGTCAAAAGAAAATCTAATGGTACTATTGACAGGTACAAAGCAAGACCGGGAATAGAATATGAGGAGACTTGTGCTCCTACTTCGAGAATGACCACAATAAGATCAGTGATTGCATTGGCTGCACATAAAGGATGGAAAGTGCATCAATTGGACATCAAAACTGCATTCTTAAATGGGGATTTACAGGAGGAAGTATATGTAAATCAGCCCATTGGTTTTGTAGTTCCTGGTGTGGAACATAAAGTATGCAGGTTACACAAAGCATTGTATGGGTTAAAGCAAGCTTCAAGAGCTTGGTATGATAAGATACATGCTTATCTAACCAGCCAAGGTTATGAAAATAGTCCAGCTGAAAGCACATTGTATGTGAAGAAAACCGATGCCGATATTCTAATGGTCATCTTGTATGTAGATGACATGCTCATTACAGGTACTAGCAAAGCACAAATTTCAGATTTCAAAGCTGATTTGAAAGCTGAATTTGATATGTTAGATTTGGGGCCTTTACACTACTATCTCGGCATACAGTTTATGCATACAGATGATGGCATTGTTATGCAGCAAACTAAGTACATAAAAAGTTGGCTAAAAAGGTTTCACATGGATGAATGTAAGCCCATTTCTACTCCGGTAGAACCAGGTGTACGGCTCACTATGCATGATATTGGAGGGCCTTTTGAGGCCGGCATTTACAGCCAGGCAGTGGGATTCCTCATTTACTTGTGTAACACAAGGCCAGACATATGTTTTGGGGTGTCTTTGTTGAGCAAATTCATGCACAGCCCAAGCACAAAGCATTGGCAAGCAGTCAAACGCATTTTTCGTTATCTTAAGGGTACCCTAGATCTTGGTTTGTTCTATCCCCGGGGGGGGCAGCTTGCAGCTTTATGCATACAACGCTTCAGATTGGGCTGGTGATTATGATACCAGGCAATCCACCAGTGGGAATTGTTTTTTTCTTGGCAGTTCATGCATATCTTGGTTGAGTAAAAAGCAACCCACTGTTGCTACATCTACATGTGAGGCTGAGTACAGGGCAGTCTTTACAGCTACAGTAGATTGTGTATGGTTGAGGAGACTATTGGCTGATCTTCGTGAGTGTCAGCAGACACCCACCACCATTCTCACTGATAGCCAGAGTGCTATGGCCGTGGCACGAAATCCACTAGTCTCACTGATAGCCAGAGTGCTATGGCCGTGGCACGAAATCCAGTATTTCATACATGTACCAAGCACATAGAGATTCATTATCACTATGTCAGAGAGAGGCTTACATGCAGGGGAGATCAGTTTATCTTATTGCCCTACACAGGATAATGTTGCAGATCTATTCACAAAGGCTTTACCTCGAGAAAAGTTTGAAGCTTTTCGCAAAGCTTTGGGCTTAGTCTCATACAGAGAGTGATCTGCTACCTTGTACAGGTTCACACTTCCACTACAAGGGGGATTTGTAGGTCATATGATCACTTATGGTAGTGCTATGTGTGAATAGGGATTAACCAAGGGCACTTTTTCCCATGTGGTTTTTCCCCTTGGACATCATGTGTGAAAGGACACTCCTAACATATAATATTTTGTACTTCTATATTATATGGATGTGGCACACATGCAAGGATTGACTTGCATTTTGTGGATACCACACTTTTGGCTCTCTCTCTCTCTTCTGTGTGTGAGCTTCTCTACCCTGCACCTAACCCTAATGTGCAGGTTTGTGTGTGTGAGTGTGTGAGTCCAACACCCAACAAAAAAGTCCCCACGACCAAAAACAGGGAGAAAAAAAATGGAAAAATGGAGAGAACTCCGTGGCAGGCACACCCACAACAGAGGCTCTCAATGAGTACTATGGTACATACAAGAGATGACTGCTAACACCCCCTCTCAGCTCCTGGATGTGAAACCAACCCCAGTTAGTTGCAGTGCTGCAGGAGCATCGCCTGAGGTAGAGACTTTGTGAAGAGGTCCGCCGCATTGTCCTTCGTCGAACAAAACTCTAGCAAGATGTCATGAGCAAAAAACTTCTCACGAACAAAGTGACTCTGGATGACCGTGGGTTCCGCCTGTGGAAACCCAATCTCGCCAAGTAACCTCTGCAACCTTACCACCTTGCATGCAACACCGCAAGCAACCCGGTACTTTGCCTCTGTAGAAGACAAGGCAAAAGTTGGCTGCCTGTTGTGGCTCCATGAAATAGCTCCTAAGCCAAGGATAAATCCGTAGCTTGATGTAGATCTCCTCCCCAATGTGAGTCACTCCAACCTTGGAGTTTGACTCCATCCATCGTTCCCCCTCTAGTGTCATAGAAGAGTCCAAGATCCTTCATACTTTGCAGATACCGCAAGATCCGCAACCTTGCGTCCCAATGATCTTCAAAGGCGTCTGCATGAATGAGCTCAACAACCCCTTTGGAAAGCTCAAGTCAAATCTGGTGTTCAACAACCAAATCAATGAACCAACAAGCTTCCGAAACAAAGAGGCATCAACCTGCTCACAAGGATCATCAACTGGAACTTTGGTATGCCAAGTTGTGGGAACGTGTTAAAGACCATACAAGGCCTTCCTTAACCTGTAAACCAACCCCTTTGATCCCGGAAACACAAAGCCTAGAGGTTGCTCATCATACACCTCCTCTTGCAAGTCACCATCTGCCACTTGCATGGCTATCCTCCAACTGTCCTGGGCAAGAGCTTCCTCAACTGCAATAGGATCTTTGTCCTGAATGATATGAGACATGAAAGCGTAGTTCACCTGTAAAGGCTACTCTGACTGATGAACACAAGAACTAGAATGTCCTTGCCTGCTGCCAACATCTGGCAAGCCATCCACCATCTAGTCCCCGAAAGCCCGCCGCCGTAGCGCATCCACATTCAAGTGGTCATGACGAAACTGCCACAAATCACCTAACTGAGAACCTGTAAGAGAGAGTGCTGAGAGTTTGTAAATCCCATTCTCCACTCCGCCTTCCCATACAGCCTGGCCTGTTGCTTTGTCCTGGAGAGCAACAAAATGCTCATCAAACTCCACCCGTACACCAGTCTTGCAAACCTCATGCACTGACAACGGATGAAAACCAAGGGATGGGACATAAAGAACCTGGGAGGAATGCTTCCCCCCTCTGCCATTGGGAACGATCTCTAACCTGCTCTCACTGTGAATAAGAATAGTAGACTTGTCACCAATCAGGATGTGACCTGCGTGCCTTCGAAGATCTTGTAATAACTCTCGGGAAGGAATCATGTGCCTGGAAGCACCATTGTCTAGAATCCGGTCCCAAGTATCCCAACCTCCTTCCTTGTCGAAGAAGATGAAACGTTGGTGTCCATAATCTCAAAGTGCACAAAAGCTGGAGCCTTCACGGTTACTGCTGAGGAATCTGCATCTTTTTGGATGCTCCGCTGAGGATATTTCCTCCAATAGTAACCTTTCTCACCACAATGGTTACGGTCTTCCTTCACAGCGTCACGATCCAAGTCAGGCTCCTTCACATAAGACTTCTCCTGTGAAGACTTCCCTTTGCCCTTGTTGCGGCCTTTCGATCTCTGGCCAGTCAAGGTCTTAGAACGTCCGCCCTATGGAGGGTTCGTAAAACGCTCTTCCTAGTCCAAGACCATAGGCACAAGCTCCTCCCACCGGTGATCAAAGAGGAATAGAAAGCTGAGTACTGAGTGGTCAGATGAGACAGCAAAGTGATGGCCATGTCCTTTGAAGATATCTCCTTCCTAGCTTGAAGAACCTCTTGCACAAGAGCTTGGAGCTTGTTGATGTTCTCCGGCACCGTCAAAGACTTTGCAAGATTCATCACTTGCATCTGCACTTCCAAGGAAATCCGCTTCATGGGTGATACCTTGTTATACAGAGAAGCCAAGTGCTACCAAATCCCTTTGGCCAACGCCATGTGTTTGATATGATTAATCACTTCGGGTGTGCAATTAAGGAAGATGAAAGAACACACACGGGCATTGACACGATCCCATAACTGTGTGTGAGCCTCCCGTTCTTTCCTAGTAGAGGGTAAAAGCTCCCCGTCCTCCAACTCTGGCCGTGGAACATCAAGCACAATGAAATCAGCCAAGTCATAAGACTCCAAGATAGACTCCATCATTACCTTCCAGATGCCATAGTTGGTCCCGTCCAACTGTCGATCCAGCGGGAATGTGGAGAGAGTGGGGATCTTCACATGCTTCTCAGCCATCTCAAGTAAATCTGCCATCTCAAGGGTCCACAAGGTCTTGTGAAGGGAGGATGGGTGGGAAAAAAAATGAAGAGGAGGCTGCAAAACACTATGCAAGGTGGCTGTCCAATAGCGATGGCCGCCTTCTACCCGTTCTCCAAGTCCCGAATAGCCCAAGAAATCTCCAATCAGCACCAAAAAACAGCAAACCCTCAAGCTCCCACTGTCTCCAAGCTTCAAGCCACATGGGGCTCTGATACCATGTCAGAATGCACAACGGAAAACAAGACAACTGCTGCGAGAAACGAAAAGAAGAAGTGTAGAGAGAGAGAAATAGTGGGTGGAAACACATCGCCCCGCCTTCATCTGGCGTCCAATGGTGGTGAAACTTTGCCTGTAGAAGGGTAGCATAACCTCTGCTATATACACAAGATCCGGTACAATGAGAGCGTGGGGGGCAAGGGTGGTATTTATACCACCCTAGAGTGCTACTCGGCTTGCCCTAAAACAGCCGACAACAGCCACACATGTCAACGACTGGGAAATAGCCACTCGGCCAGCAAATAACCAGTCGGCCAGGAAAAAATCAATCGGCCAGGCAAAATCAGCAGTTGACCAGCACAAGATAGCCCCCACGACCAAAAACATGGAAAAAATGGAGAGAACTTCTGGGTGGGCACACCCACAACAGAGGCCCTCATTGAGTACTATGGTACAGACAGGAGATGACTACTAACAGAGGTGAGGGACCTTCCTTAGTTAGGGCAACAAGAAGCAAAGGCTTCTCCTCAACTATCTCCCTCTCTTTGTGTCTTTGCAGGCCCTTGGATTCTTTGGCCTCCCTTTAAAAAGCTCTCCTCTAACCTTATCTCCATCACAAGTTTCAAGCTCTCAAGCTCTCCTCTCTTGGGCCTTGGCACTTGCAAAGCAACCTTCTTAGCAATAGCGACTTTGGCGAGGGCTCTGATAGTGATGCCTTCTCCATCTAGGTCCTAGGATTTAGATTCTAGCCTCCACCTTCTTATCCATTTTCTTGTACTCACTTTTTTGTACTTGCGCCTAGTGCGCATTGCACCGACGGTCTAGCGGCCCTTAGCACTATGCTTTGTACTTTTGTTTGTAACTTGTTTTTAATGAAAATTTGGCTTCTATAAATCTATAAGTAAAAACCGTACTTTACCGTATCGTATTCCAAAATTTCATACGGTATGGTAAATTCTCGTACAACATCGTACTGTACTGTATCACACAACCGTACGCCAACAGTTATGGGTGCAACTATCACTATATAAGTGAGGGCCTGGATTATTATGATATACGATTGTGCAGATGCACGACTGAAGGTATGGCTTGGAGCACGAGAGGAGACATGCTCATGCCATGCACATGGCGAGTACATAGGTTGGTGTGTCGAGGGCCTTTGGGTAGGCCTCAGTGGTATGGGACGCTTGAGTTAGACTTGGGCCTGTGGGAATGTGTTGGAGCCCTAGCCTTGGCTCGGGGGTGATCGGTGGATGCTGATTGTGGTTGGGAGGTGAGAGCGTCCTGCCGCATGATTTGGTTTTGTATGAACCTTAATTTCAGCTGTGATTAGGGTAGATTGGAAGGATTTTACAAGGTCAGTCTGCTGTAGGGGGCTGCAAATGGGGAAATCATCATTTACTAAAGCTCCAAAACCTCCATTTTCACACAGCTTAGCCCTGGCTGGTCCTTGGGTTCTTGGACGGGCTGTTGGACGGGCTGTTGGACGGGCTGTTGTAGGGATTTCCAAATCTTGTTTAGGGACAATCTGTTGGAACAAAGTCCACCTAGCAGCAATTTAATGCATTGGTCTTTGCTTACTTTTGTAAACATTTCCTACACAACTGGTGGTGTTAGTGAGCTGCTTTTCTGTCTTTGATTTTTTCTCCTTTCTCCCTTTTCTATTGCTGTGTGGGATTGATCTCGTCTTGTCTTATTAATATGCTTAAACTTGCAGGAAGTTACAGAGTCAACATTAATTGTCACACGTTTTGAGTATGCAAACCTCTACCACACTGCCACTGATTGGTATAGCGCTTATGTTGCATCTCGGGTACTGGACTTGCCACACTCTCCAAATGTGGTTTTTGTGGATGGACATTGTCAGGTACTTAACATATCAGTCCCTCTTTTGCAAGTTAGATTCAGTTCAAGGTTTAACTAACTTCGGCCGGCAAATTGATTGCATGGTTTTACCTATTTTAGTCACTGGCTTATGATAGCTCAAATAAAATGTTAGAGGTGCTCTTCTGTGATACACAGCACGGTGAATAATCCTAGAATGAAGATGTCTTTTATTGGCATGAATGTTTTCTTGAAATCAATTGCCAGCTATATGAACTCACCCTGACAGTATTGGCCAAAGACAGTTGTTTTTTTTTTTTGGGGGGGGGGGGTGTGGGAGGGTACAAACAGAGCAAGCCAAGCAGATGAATACCAAAGGATCTGGATGAAGAACAGCATATCGAGTGCTTAATTGCCAGCAATTTTCAGCATGCCATGGGGGTGTAGATGAAGGGAGGCAGGCTGCTGAAGTGCGCGAACGGGCATGGACAGGCAAGGTGTTTGTATTGGGCAGCCAAAAACACCATACTTGGTCATTTTTCTGGCTGTTGGATCAGATAGATCACGGACTAGAAATAGGGGCATATCTCCCTACAAAAAGGGCAGCCCATATTATTCTTGAGCGGTCTTTTCCTCACTAGCTCTTTGTAACATGTTCGCAAGATCTCATTTATTCACTTAATCAAAAGCAAAGATGATGCAGGCATTTTATGCTAAGATATTTACAGCAGCGGAACAGTGTCGTATGTCCTCAGATTCTGAGATTCTGTGTAGCACTCAAACAAACGATACTAAATACCGGGAGCTTTGTTCTCCGCCCTCTTCTAGTGTGAGTGAGTTTATATTGCACTACTCCTAGCCCACAGCCAGAGTGAACTGGGTTTTCAGCACACACACCCCTCCATCTTTGGCATTCCAGCAGCAGCTTTACACATCTGTATAGCAGCCCATCATACACAGCCGTACAACAATTCTGCAGATGGCCGTATATCATGCAGATCTGTAGGCATATGCTCACTTATGGTAGTGCTATGTGTGAACAGGGCTTAACCAAGGGCACTTTTTCCCATGTGGTTTTTCCCCTTGGATATCAAGTGTGAAAGGACACTCTACATATAATATTTTGTACTTCTATATTATATGGATGTGGCACACATGCAAGGGTTGACTTGCATTTTGTGGCTACCACACTTTTGGCTCTCTCTCTCTCATTTCTGTGTGAGCTTTCTCTATCCTGCACCTAACCCTAATGTGCAGGTTTGTGTGTGTGAGTGTGTGAGTCCAACACCAACAATTGGTATCAGAGCCAGGTTCGAGAGGCACATTTAATACGGAAGTCAAAATCGTCACAGAATCGGGAGTCGGAAAACTCCAGCGGCAGCAGCGAGACGTCCATCTTGAGAGAGGTCCCCAGCGTGGTGGCGGTCACGTGGAGGTAGCAGGTGGCCCCGCTGTTCTCCATACACTCCAGGGAGCTTGCCCGACACGGGTTCCACCGGAAAGACGTCCTTGAGCTTCCCCCCCTCCTCCTGCTCAAAGCAATGGGCCACGCCTAGCACTATGTAGTCGTCATCAAGCCAGTCTGGGTCCTCCCCCAGCATAGAGCTTGACGTCTGCAACCGACAGTGTTTTCCTCTCTTGCCCAGCTTGCTTCCCAGGGCGCAGTTCCTCTGTAGAGACGAGATAGAAGACAGAAATGGAGACTTCACGAGAGAAGATCCGCCTTGTGATGATGCAGGTGAGCGCCTCCAGCTAACGGCCAAAGGCCTCCTGCTCAGCTGCACACGGAAGTTGTCCCCTACGGCTACGATGCGTGCACTAGAAGTTGCCAAAGCTTCCACAGTAGCCATCGCCATGACGACTCGTGCAACTTCAACGAGAGAGGAGGAGCTATGCTTGAAAGCGAAAGCAGATGTGTTTACATGCTTTCGACACTTTGTAGCAATGGCTGAAAATATGTGTGGATGTAAAGTCCAAACACTCCGCTCAGATAGAGGTGGAGAATACATGTCAAATGCATTCAAGGATTATATGCTTCAAAAGGGCATCAAACACCAATGTACTATCCCTTATACACCGCAGCAGAATGGTGTAGCTGAAAGGAAAAATAGATCTCTCATGGAGATGGCAAGATGCATGGTGAAAGCACAAAAGTTGCCTCACAATTTTTGGATGGAAGCTATAATGTGTGCAACAAAAGCTTTGAAAACCATAACACCATTTGAGGCTTGGTATAGCCGAAAGCCAACAGTGGATTATATGCATACATTTGGGTGTTTGGCATATGCATATGTGCCAGAACAACTCCGAACAAGCTAGATGACAAAGCAATGAAATGCATTTTTGTGGGCTATAGCAATGAGAGCAAAGGATACCGTCTTTATAATCCAACTACACGAAGGATTTTTGTCGGTAGAGATGTGATATTTGCTGAAAATTCAGAACAGCCCATATACAACTTGTATAAAAGTAATGATACAGGCATATAGGACATGTTTGATGGACTATTACCCATTGCAATTAGGGGGGATTCAGATCAGCCAGCCCCTACACAAGAAAATCCTCATGTAGAACATGTGGAACAGCCAGCCATTAGAAGTGGAAGAACTTGTCAGGGAAGAGCAAACAGCCATAGACACAGCCAAGTCAGTGCCAAGATGGTTGCTGAAAACTTTGCAAGAAAGCAAACTTACAGCTCCACTCCCAGGTAGAACAAGGGCTAGTTCCAGCCATGCATTGAATATACATCGTGGGGAGTCTGCATTAGCCATGGGTGGTCTCTTTGATTCAGAAGAGCCTTCTTCTTATGAAGAAGCACATGAGAATGAGCATTGGTTGCAAGCTATGCAAGCTGAAATCTCTTCTATCATGAAGAACAATACATGGGATCTTGTGGAATTGCCTAAAGGCAAGCATGTCATTGGAACAAAGTGGGTGTACAAAGTCAAATGGTACTATTGACAGGTACAAAGCAAGACTTGTGGCTAAAGGCTACTCCTAGAAAAAGGGAATAGATTATGAGGAGACTTGTGCTCCTACTTCGAGAATGACCACAATAAGATCAGTGATTGCATTGGCTGCACATAAAGGATGGAAAGTGCATCAATTGGACATCAAAACTGCATTCTTAAATGGGGATTTACAGGAGGAAGTATATGTAAATCAGCCCATTGGTTTTGTAGTTCTTGGTGAGGAACATAAAGTATGCAGGTTACACAAAGCATTGTATGGGTTAAAGCAAGCTCCAAGAGCTTGGTATGATAAAATACATACTCATCTAACTAGCCAAGGTTATGTGAATAGTCAAGCTGAAAGCACATTGTATGTGAAGAAAACCGATGCCGATATTCTCATAGTCATCTTGTATGTAGATGACATGCTCATTACAGGTACTAGCAAAGCACAAATTTCAGATTTCAAAGCTGATTTGAAAGCTGAATTTGATATGGAAAATTTGGGGCCTTTACACTACTATCTCGGCATACAGTTTATGCATACAGATGATGGCATTGTTATGCAGCAAACTAAGTACATAAAAAGTTTGCTAAAAAGGTTTCACATGGATGAATGTAAGCCCATTTCTACTCCAGTAGAACCAGGTGTACGGCTTACTATGCATGATATTGGAGAGCCTTTGAACGGCATTTACAGCCAGGCAGTGGGATGTCTCATTTACTAGTGTAACACGAGGCCAGACATATCTTTTGGGGTGTCTTTGTTGAGCAAATTCATGCACAGCCTAGGCACAAAGCATTGGCAAGTAGGCAAACACATTTTTCGTTATCTTCAGGGTACCCTGGATCTTGGTTTGTTCTATCCCAGGGGAGGTAGCTTGCAGCTTTATGCATAGAGTGATTCAGATTGGGCTGGTGATTATGATACCAAGCAATCCACTTGTGGGAATTGTTTTTTTCTTGGCAGTTCATGCATATCTTGGTTGAGTAAAAAGCAACCCACTGTTGCCACATCTACTTGTGAGGCTGAATACAAGGCAGTCTTCACAGCTACAGTAGATTGTGTATGGTTGAGGAGACTATTGGCTGATCTTCGTGAGTGTCAGCAGACACCCACCACCATTCTCACTGATAGCCAGAGTGCTATGGCCATGGCACGAAATCCACTATTTCATGCACGTACCAAGCACATAGAGATTCATTATCGCTATGTCAGAGAGAGGCTACATGCAGGGGAGATCAGTTTATCTTACTGCCCTGCACAGGATAATGTTGCAGATCTATTCACAGACTTTACCTCGAGAAAAGTTTGAAGCTTTCCACAAAGCTTTGGGCTTACTTTCATACAGAGAGTGATCTGCTACCTTGTACAGGTTCACACTTCCACTACAGGGGGGATTTGTAGGCATATGCTCACTTATGGTAGTGCTATGTGTGAACAGGGCTTAACCAAGGGCACTTTTTCCCATGTGGTTTTTTCCCTTGGATATCAAGTGTGAAAGGACACTCTACATATAATATTTTGTACTTCTATATTATATGGATGTGGCACACATGCAAGGGTTGACTTGCATTTTGTGGCTACCACACTTTTGGCTCTCTCTCTCTCTCTCTTATGGCACTGAATGGAGTTAGACATAGATCTGCATAGCATGCTTGTACTACCCCTTCAGCATATAGAGATGCATCTTGCCTTAGCACTCCATCCACATCCCCACCCCCCCTTATATTGTTTGTATATGGGCTCCACTGATCCATGATGATTCACAGTTGTATCCAGACACATGCACACTTTTTCTTTTCTTTCTTTTCTTTCGATGACCGGGAGAACACAGTTGTATTATTTTTTGTCTCATAGGCTGACTTTGGCCTCTCGTAGACGTTAATATATCTTTCTTTCTTTCTTTCTTTCTTTCTCTCTCCTTAGCACTCCATCCGCATCCCCACCCCCCCTTATATTGTTTGTATATGGGCTCCACCGATCCATGATGATTCACAGTTGTATCCAGACACATGCACACTTTTTCTTTTCTTTCTTTTCTTCCGATGACCGGAAGAACACAATTGTATTATTTTTTGTCTCATAGGCCGGCTTTTATCCTCTCGTAGACGTTAATATATCTTTCTTTCTTTCTCTCTTCACTTCTCTTTGTTCGCTTCTCTCTCCTTCGCTTCGCCTCCTTCCCGGCTGCCTCCCGCCTTCCCCTCCTTCACCGCCTCCCTCCTCGCTCACCCCCCCTCCTTCGCTTCGGCTGACCCTTCCGCCTCCCGTGTAGCCGCCGCTCCCCTCCTGCTCGCTGCCCACCGCGCGATTGCTGCACGATTGCTATGCGCCCCCGAGCTGGTCGACTCCACCCTCCGCCAACTCCCCCCCTCTCTCTTCGCTTCTCTCTGTTCGCCCGCTTCTCTCTCTTCGCTTCCCTCTCTCACTCCGCCCCCACATGCTCTTCGCTTCTCTCTGCTCGCTCCAAAAGGACTCGACCATCTCTCTCTCTCTCTCTCTCTCTCTCTCTCTCTCTCTCCCGCCTGCTTCCCTCTCCCTGCTGCCTATCTTTCTCTCTCTTCGCAACAGCCCCCTCTGGCCTCTCTCTCTGTGGGAAGCGCTGCAGACACGCACAGAGCTCTTCCTATGGCCAAGGGTTAATTAAATTTTAACCCAAAACCAGCCTTTTTCAGCCCAAGTCAAGATGGAGAGGAACGACATTGAAGACCTGATCAAGGCAGCCATCCAACAACACAAGAAAGAGACAGACAATGCAATTAATATGGTCAACCGGAGCCTTCTTGACAAAGTCAAGAAGCTTGAAGCGCGGATAGCAGCCCAAGATGCAGAGATCGCAAATCTCAAGAAGGAGATAGAAGCAGCACGTGCTCAACATAAGCTCGAGGAAGGTGAAATTCAGCCCGTCATGATGGAGGAGCTGAACACCATCAAGGCCCAAGTGAGAACACTTCAAGAGGGAGAAGAAAAGAAGGCCCAGGAGACCTCCTCGTGGGTGGAGGTGCTCACGAAGACGCAAAGCAAGTAGATGAAACGAAGAAATGGATAGAAGTGGTCAAGAAAGGTAAGAACAAGGAGGCCGAAATACATCTACCTCGAAGATTATCAACCTAACCATTGAGGAGGAACAAAGAAGAAAGACAAGGGAACTTCATGTGTGGATCATGGGTCTTAAGGACGGTGACAATGTAGAGGAGGAAGCCAAAGATTTATACACACGCATGGGCATTTCGAGGCCTACACACACGGGGGCTTGGAGAGTGGGCAAGAAAGACAAGAATGGAGGAGAGAGCTCGAAGGAGAGAGCTCTCATTTTACGCTTTCCCACCTTGGAGGCCAAGAAGGATTTCTTGGCCAAGCGCTCCGCCCTTAAGAAAACGGACATCTCTTTAGGAGATGACCTTACCTTGGCACAGCTAGCACATATGAGGGAGTGCATGCTGGAGATTAGGGCAGCCAGAGAAAAAGGGAAGCTAGCATTTTACAGAGGAGGCAGAGTGGTGATACTAGAGAGACGTACCACTTGATGGTGCGAGACCTATGGGACCAGTCTGAGACTTGCAGTATGGAACTGCAACGGAGCATTGAGACTGGATGTGGGGGCCTTTGAGGACAGCTTCAGAGATAGGGACATCATCTTCTACTCGGAGACACATCAGGCCCAGGCAGCACATTACCGAGAGTGGCAGGATACAGATGGGAGACGACTTGTAGATAGGAGGCCCGTTCGAAGCATGGTGGTCGCGGATCTGGAGGAGTGAGTTCTTTTTAGAGAGGAGCTTCAGTCACTCATCCATGTTATGCGCCGTGATGAGAGCGCGAGGTACATGTGGGTCAGAGTGAGGGCAGATGAGGGTAGACCCCTATACATTGCTATATGTTACTTTCCACCTAGCACATCTCATTATGCAGCGCCCAAGGGGCAATCTCCATATATGATTCTAGATGAGGACGTATGGGAGTTCTCCAGGGAGGGAGATGTTATCATACTTGGGGACTTTAATGCTTGAACGGCTTAGTACCAGACCTCCTTCTTTGACACTTCGGAGGAGATGTTGAGAGAGAGAGATGTGGAGGAGATGTGTTTGACCCGGAGATCACAGGATGAGGTGGAGTGCACTGAGTATGGGAGATACCTCTTGGAGATGGGGACTGCACATGGGCTGGCCATTTTAAATGGCCTAGAGAGGTATCCACTTGCCAGTGGCTTTACTTGCTTTCCACACAGACATGGGGCCAACACAGTGGACATGGTTGTCACGGTACGAAAATACGATACCGTACGATACGATACCGTACGGGAATTTTTGGTACAATATGAAATTTTCGGATACCGTACGATAAAATACGGTTTTTATTTTTTACACTTACAACCTATGGAGCTTCAAGCTTGAATGTGAGGGAAGGTTGGGAGGGGAGGAGTCTACAGTGCTTGAGGAACCAGAACATGGATATGTGTCTCTCCCGGTTGGATCTCCCGATTGTCTCCAAAAAAGAACCTGGATGGATAATGCAATACCAAAGGTCTCCCAGTGTAGCGTTTATGACTAAGGGACCGTCCTTGCACAAATACGAGGAGTGCATCTAGGGTGATAAGTTTAGGGACTCCTCTCTAGATCAAAATGGCCATGTCAAAATCTTCTCCCTCGTGCATAACTTGAGAATCTAATTGTCTAGCCTACCTATACCAGGGATCCCCAAGTGATGTAGCAAGATTCTGTCATCCTACCAATCAAGTGTACACTACCAGTCTACCTCGCCAGGTTTTTTAGGTCTCTCAACAACCCCATATGGAATACTGAGTGGACACGAAAGTTACGAAGTATTGCGAGCATTTGGGATCTTCGTAAAGCAGGGTTTCTATATTTTTTTTAGCATTTGGGATTTTTTTTTAAGGAAAAAAAATTTGGGAAGAGAAAAAAAAACTCGTCCCGTACGATATCGTACCGTACGAACCGTACCATACGAACCCATTCGTACCGGTACGAGAAACAACTATGACAGTGGATTATGTTTTAGCCTCGCCAACCTTCATCCCGAGTATCCAGGATTTTGCGATTGGCCCCAGGCCCAGCAGAGTTACAGTGGATCATGCACTTCTCTCCTTTACGGTGGATTTCCACTACAGTACCCGCTAGGTTGGGCAGTCCTCCTATCACCCGAGATATACCTTCTGTAGAGAGACTGATGGAGTATACACCGCAGAGATCTACAGCTTGTTGAGTGCAGAGGATCCGCAGAGGCCATTAGCAGAGCTCACACAAATCCTGACAGAGGCTTTACATACAGCTGCAGCGACAGCCTTCCCACACACGCAGCCCACAGTACGACTACGTCCTGGGAGCATGCCCCAGAATAGTTGGTATGATGATGACTGTAGGGAGCTCAGAGCCCGCCAGCTAGAGAGAGGTGGCCACAGGTGTTACTACATATAGACAGTCACGCATCATCTTCCGATCCCTCATTCGGCGGAAGAAGAGAGCATTCTTAGCTCGGCTAGAGCGAGACATCTATCAGTTGTTTTTGAGTCAAGATTCTGGGGAGGCCTGGAGATTGCTTAGAGAGCACCCCCCGCCTCCGGCCATTACCTTTCCAAATACATGGGACGAGTATGCGGCCTCCCTCTACACAGTACCAATTGTCCACCCACTTCTACCTTCTTCACAGCAGAGATGGTGAGGAGGGCCGTCAACAGATTGCATACAAGGAGGGCACAGGATCATGAGGGAATTGTAGCCGAGCATATATACATGCTAGAGATATGATTGTAGACTTGCTAGCTTTGTGTTAGGGGTTTCCTGGGACTTTCAAGTCTGGAGATCCGAGCCTGCCGACTAACTACCGCACCATTATGATTGGTCACTAGCTAGCCAAGCTATATGCCTCTATTCTTGAGCAGGAGTTGAGCAGATGGGCAGAGAGACAAGGGGTCCGAGCTCAAGGACAGGCCGGTTTGAGGAGGAGATTCTCTACTTTGGATCATATCTTTACCCTCGGGGCTATCATTGAGGAGGGCAGAGCACATAGGATCTACTGTGGCTTTGTGGATTTCCGCAAGGCCTTTGACACAGTGCCGAGAGCTAGACTGATGCGCAGGCTGCAAGACTTGGGGGTTCCATGTGAGCTCATTTGGGGTATTATGGCACTTTATGAGACAGTAGTTGGGCAGGTGCGGACTTCAGAGGGTCTCTCCCAGCCAGTACACTCCACTATAGGGGTGAAACAAGGCTGCCCGCTCTCTCTGACTCTATTTGGACTATACATTGATGAGATCTTTGATTATATTGGGACACGAGGGGACAGAGGAGCCTAGTTGGCTGGCACTTGGATACCTCTCCTCTTATATGTTGATGATATTGTGCTTATTGCAGACTCACCATAGGGTATGCAGAGGCACTTGGATACTTTACATGCTTATGCACAAGACAGTGGGCTCTCAGTTAACCTTGGTAAGACCAAGGTTATGGTGTTGAACACTACAGCTCAGTGGGTTTGGAGATCAGCGCCTATTTTCACATATGGGCAGGAGACAGTGGAGTATGTTGACTCATACACATATCTTGGAGTTGGTGTTCACTGGGCCCACATTTTCCATGAGGGGGGCAGCAGAGGCTAGATCGACTAGAGGATATGCAGCACTAGGAGGTCTAGAGAGGATGTGCTCACAAGTACAGTTTCAGGAGCCACGCACTAAGCTGTGGCTTTTTGACACGCTTGTCACATCGGCTATGCTATATGGAGTACAGATCTGGGGGCCTAGCCTAGATTGTCACAGTCGATCATGATGCACATACGATGGATGGAGATCGATGGAGAGACCACTTGTGTCCATGATCTCCAGGATGATTCGGGCTAAGGCCTCGGTACCCCATGAGATTATTGGAGCCGAGATGGGAGCACCACCGATCGTAGTCAAGGCTCTTGCCAGATGAGTGTCCTTCATTCATAGCACCTGGGAGCTTCCCCGACACCGGTATGCACGACTTGCTTTAGAGTCCTCTCATCAGCTAGCCATGGAGGGAGACACTTCATGTTGGTATGCGCAGATAGCATCCTGGTTTGAGCTCCACGGGTTCAGTTTAGACAGATTTCCACCCTTCCAGTACTCTCTGGAGGCACCCTCTCTCACCTTGACACATTCTGAGATTAGACAGGACCTCATTCAGTTGGACACTAGGAGGACATGGCTAGAGCCCTCACAGGAGTTGGGGACAAAGATGACTTTCTATAGAGACCATCTTCTCCGCACCACTGAGGATGGCTTTATACTTGGACCGAGCTACATGGATACCCATCTGTCTCATGGATTGAGGTGCGCCATTGGGCAGATCTGCACCTCTTCACATCAGTTAGAGATAGAGACATGCAGATTTAGAGGCATACCTTCAGGGGACAGGATTTGTCAGATTTGTTGGATAGAGCCAGAGACAAAGGAGCACTACATCTGTCGCTGCACAGCATATTATGAGATTCGAGGGCGCTACCATTGCCTTTTCAGAGAGGGATTTGGACCACTGGCTAGAGTCATGGACTATTGTGATCAGCGATTGGGTTTGTATCTCATCATGGAGATCCCCAGGCTCAGAGAGTCCAGTATCAGGAGCAGACGCCCGACTGGCAGGGAGTCCACACACAGACAGATTACTGACTTCTTTAGAAGGACTACCTGGGAGGGGACACAGCCGACAGCCCAACAGTGGGCACCCCGTGGAACTCTAGTTGAGAGAGCTATCCAGTTGGGCAGATCCAGACACCCGAGGGTTCGCGGATCGTCACATCAGAGACAGTGCCTACACCGGAGGATTCAGAGCATCATTGCGAGGCATCGGGCTCGTCCGACCAGGCATCTCACTATGGCAGATATCCAGGCCATCCGGGAGAGACCCATGCTAGAGCTCTTAGGATGATTACAACTCCAGCCATATACTGTTGTACTCACTGTCACTTTTGTACTCCCCCATATTCATGTATTCATGTATCCATGTACTCATGTACGCCATTTTGACTAGTAGCATTAACTTCCCACTCTCCCTAGTTGCTGCTTCCAGATGCCCCCTACTAATGTATTGTGGGGCTAGATACTCACCTTCAATTCTTTCTTTTCTTTTCCAGACAGTGTATGAGATGTCACATGGTTGTAACTTTGGTCTCATAGGTCACTTTGGCCTTTTGAAGATGTTAATATAACATTTCATTTCATTTCATTTCTCTCTCATTTTTGTGTGTGCTCGAGCTTCTCTATCCTGCACCTAACCCTAATGTGCAGGTTTGTGTGTGTGAGTGTGTGAGTCCAACACCAACAAGATCAGTCTGTGCAGCTGTGCGGGTCGGTACAATTGGCAAGCGGCTGGTTGTCCAGCTGCAGTCCTTTGGAGGGTGTGTGCGTGGGTGTGTTTGTAGAAGATCTTCGGGTCTTTGGGGTGGTTTTTGCTTGTACGGAGACTTCATCAACAGATAGGACTCAAGCTTGCCCTTGAGTCCTTTGCAGCCGACGAGAGGTGGATGTTGGGGTAAAGGCGTTATGCCCACCCTTATAGTGTGTACAAGCCCATAAGTTATAGTACATAGTACACTTAGTACTTTTAATGTACTAAGTGCACTATGTGTACTAGTGCAATATACATGTGTGATAGGGGAGTCACACACTCATGCTTTTCATGAGTTGACTTATCCCCACAACTCTCTCTCTCTCTCTCCCTTGCTTCTCTGTGTATGTCTCCCATGAATGAACTCTAAACCCTAATTCAGGTTTCTCCCCATTAACTGGTATCAGAGCCTTGTCTTCCAACTGGTGGTGTCGAATTTGCTGTAGAGGAGAAGAAGGTTCAAGCGCTGATTCTTTCTCTCTCTGCTGAGTGTTGAACGCTGGGCTGTCTGCGTGAAGCGAAGGCTACACACAAATCGGCTGTGGTAGCTAAGCGTTCAAGCGCTACTAGGAGATAAGAGCATATGGAGCTGGCTATCACACCATAGGCGGGCGTCAGCACTAGGCGAAGGCAGCAGCGTTGGCGAACACTGAAGGTGGGCGGAAACACGAAGGCAGCGTTGCGTTGGTCGACGGCTATCACGTGTAGCGCTTTTGGGGTTCGCAGCTGTTCTGTGCGCCGGCTCTTCTAATCGCCGTTTTGTGCGCATGCTGGTCTGCCCGCCCGTGCCATGCCTGCCGCCTGTGCCCATCAGCCGCCTCTGCAGTAGTCGCAGGTGCCACGTGGCAGCGCCACATCACCTGGACGGGCTGCGCTGACTGGGCTATGGCTGCGTAGGTCTTCTACAAGTAAACTGAAGGCTACTAGTCGTAGGCAGCCTGCAGCGTGGGTGTACAGCCAGGTAACCTCTGCATCAACCTCAACAGCACATTATCCTCGTAATGCAAGTGGGCAGCAGCAGTCTGTTGTAGTTGCTGAAACGGAGCCCTGTGGAGCATACAACCAGCAACCAGCAACGAGTCAGCAAGAAGAGCCCCCCCCTTTCACCTGCAAGTATCAGAAATCAACACACAAGTCAGGATCAATCAAAATCGACTCCTGCAAACCTCAAATTCAGCCCGAAAATCAAAAAATCAGAGGTATTTTGCTTCAATTTTGGGAATTTCTCATAAATTCAATTAATTGAGCAGGTACAGGTGCATAATTGCTCAATTTTTGAGCAAAATTGGCAAAATTGGGTGACATTGGTCACATCCCACGTCAATTGGCAGGAAATCGGTGACATTGGTCACATTTGCAATCAATTGGCAGTAAATTGGGCATTGAAATTTGGGGCTTTTAATGTATTTGTGCAATTAAGCATTCATACATGCTGTATGATGTGAGAAATCGCACATTCGGGCAAAATTGCAGCAAATTGCAGTGCAAATCAAGGGGCTTTTGTGCCGATTGGATTGATTTGCATGCAGGCAATCGCATTTGATGCTGTGGATAATGTGTTGATGTCTTACAAGCACTCAATGTGCCTGTAAAACAAGGGGCTTTCATGTATTTGATGTATATGTGGCCAGGGGGAAGCATCGTGAACACTCTGGATGCCTTCATGTGCGTCAATGTACCATGTATGATCAGAAATTGATCTTAAATCAAGGGGCTTTTCAAGTTTGTATGCTTGTTGAGCTTGGCAAAGCAGCAGGCAAGACATTTATGCCTTGAATACTCAAAAATCAGCTTGCAGTCAAGGGGCTTTTGCCCAATTTCTGTTCGGGACTGTTGTATGCAGTGTTCGTGACTGTAAAAGTCTGATTTTCACTCATTTGGACAGCCACGAGAGTATTTATTGCTATTGTACCTGCTGGTACAGATTTGGCACAGCTTTGTGCATGTTTTGGCATGGCTGTACACTGTTTTGAGTGATCAAAAGGTTCAAATTCAGCTGCTGAAATTGCCGGTACAGGTTTGGTACATCATTTGTAAGCACTTGGTACTGTTGTACAGTATTTTGGAAGGGCAAAAGAGCACATTTAAGGTGCTGTCCAAAATCTGCAGCAACCAGATTTTGGTGTTTTCATCACAAAAAGTGGGAGAAAAGTTGCATTCTTGCTTCCGCAGTGGGAGATAAAGCTTGGGAGAACATTTGTGAGCACTTTGTGTGCTTTGGGTGCAGTGTTTGCACATTTTGGGTGCAGTGTTTGCACATTTGCAGGGAGTCAGGCATTGACAGGTTGCATATTGCTATGGCAACCACAGGTGAGAGCTCTTCATTGCTTCACATCAAGAAGCTTGAAGGCTCGCATAATTATGATATTTGGCAAACCCAGTGCTACAATGTGTTGCTCCAGAAAAAGCAGCACAAGCCTATCAAAGAAAGGGGTGTGATGCCCGCTTCTCTTACAGCTGAAGAGTGGGAAGATATGGATGAGCTGGCAAGATCTACTATCATGTTGTCTGTGTCAGACTCATTACTTTTCAGCATTCGTGAAGAGAAGACAGCTTGGGGAATGTGGCAGAGATTGCAGGACTTGTATGCCCAACAAAGTGCCTCAAGCAAAGTGTATTGGTTGAAGAAACTCATAGGTCTTCAGATGAAGGAAGGGGCTTCTATGACAGCCCATCTAAATGAGTTTAATGGTATTGTCAGCCAGGTCATCAATCAAAAGTTGGCAATGGACGATGAGTTCAAAGCCACTTTTTTGTTATGCACTTTGCCAGAGAGTTGGGACACATTCAGGACAGCCACTAGCAATTCGCATGCTATGCTGTCATATGCAGATGTTGAGGGTGCTCTTCTTCAAGAAGAGATGAACAGGAAAAACAACTCTGTGGGAAAGTCCAATGCAATGAATGCACGTGGGAGATCCCAACAAAGGGGGAAAAGCCAAGAAAGGGGAAGGAGCAAGTCTCGCTCCAAAAAGGATTTGGAATGCCATTATTGTGGCAAGAAGGGACACATTAAAAAGCAATGCTACAAATGGAAAAATGATCAGAAAGAAAAGGGAAAAGGCAAAGACAAAGAGAAAGATGAAGCCAAAGATGCAAAGCCAAAGGGCAAAAGTGGAGTCAAGATTGAAGAAATCAATGTGTCACATGCAGGTGGCAGTGAGGATGAGGTCCTCTTTACGTCTTCACTTGATGCCCATTCACTTCTTACAGGTGGTCATGGTATGCACTCATGGATCATTGATTCAGGTGCCTCCTTTCATGTCACAGGTTGCAGAGACTTGTTTGTCAGGTACACTGCTGGCAATGAAGGAGTGGTTTATTTGGGTGATAACCATGCATGCAAGATACTTGGCAGAGGTGATGTGAGGCTTGTATTTTCAGATGGCTCACAGCTTATGCTCCATGATGTCAGGCATGTGCCTGAGATCAAGAAGAATCTGCTTTCTACTGGACAGCTTGATGATGCTGATTATGTTACCACATTTGGTCGTGGAAAGTGGAAGATTAGTAAGGGCTCACTGGTTGTTGCCAGAGGCTCTAAAGTGGACACTCTTTACTTTATGCATGCAGGTGTTTGTCACCATGCTAATGTAAATGCAACCGAGCTGCCGGAAATTTCTATGTGGCATAGCCGGTTGGGACACATGAGTGTCAAGGGAATGGAGCAATTGTCTCGTTTGGGTTACTTGCCTTCTCTCAAGTTTTCAAGTTTTCAGTTTTGTGAGCATTGTATATATGGTAGGCAACTACAGTGCCCCCACAAGAAAGCTCTTGGACAGAAAGATGCTCAGTTAGAGCTTGTGCATACAGATGTATGTGAGATGCCTCAGCTTTCTTTGGGAGGGGCAAAATATTTTGTGTCTTTCATTGATGATGCCACACGCAAGGTGTGGGTTTATCCTCTTCGTTTGAAGAGTGATACTTTCTCAGTGTTTCAGAAGTTTGTTGCTCTTGTTGAGAATCAAACTGGCAAAACACTGAAGGCTTTGCGTTCCGACAATGGTGGAGAGTACATGTCCAAACAGTTTCAGGACTTTTGTAATGCTAAAGGCATCAAGAGGGAGCTCTCTACTCCTTATGATCCTCCACAAAACGGGACAGCAGAGAGGATGAACAGGACCATACAGGAGAAGGTCCGTTCTATGTTGTCACATGCTGCATTACCTCATGGTTTTTGGGCTGAAGCTGTTATGACAGCCGTTCACCTTATAAACAGGTCACCTAACACGAGGCTTGGTGGGAAAGTGCCAGAGGAAGTATGGACAGGAAAGCCTCCGTCATACAAGCACTTGAGAGTGTTTGGTTGCGTTACGTACGTGCACATACGCAGGGAAATGCGCACCAAACTTGATCCTAAGTCTCACAAATGCATATTCCTAGGATATGGTGACAAAGGTGAAATGGGGTATAGACTTTGGGATCCCATAAATAGAAAGATCATACGCAGCAATGATGTCATTTTTGATGAAACATGCATGTATAAGGAGCCTGCAAGGCAACAGGAGCCTGGCAGAGTCATCTTTGATGATGATGGACATCATGGACAACAACAAAGGGCTGTAAATCAGCCATTACAGCAGGAAAACCAGCCCTTAAATGGTGCTGAAAATGGTCCAAATGGACAGCCAGATATGGCAGAAGATATCCCTATGGATATACCACAGTTAGAGGATATACCGGGCATGATTTTTCAGCCTTATGGCATGGAACAGGAGCCACCAATGGGTGATATGCAGGCTGGACAGCAACCTGCAAATGATGGTCATTGGGTACGGAGGTCCACTAGACCCTCCAGAGTCCCTGACAGGTTTGTTCCAGGGGTTGACTATTTGATGCTTACTGACTGTGGGGAGCCCTCATGTTACAAAGAGGCTTTACAGAGGGCAGACAAGGCTCTATGGGAGCGTGCCATGAAGTCAGAGATGGATTCTCTGCATAAAAATGGAACATGGAAATTGGTGTCTTTGCCTGCAGGCAAGAAGGTTTTGCCATGCAAGTGGGTATACAGGCTCAAAGTTGCACCAGATGCAAAGCCAAGATACAAAGCCAGGTTAGTGGCTAAGGGCTTCAAGCAAGAATATGGTGTGGACTTTGATGAGATCTTCTCTCCAGTGGTCAAAATGACCACACTTAGAGCTGTGTTGGCTTTGGTTGCGCATGATGATCTGGACTTGATTCAGATGGATGTGAAGACTGCTTTTCTTCACGATGATCTCCATGAGGAGATATATATGCAGCAGCCAGAGGGTTATGCAGTGAGTGGAAAGGAGAAGCTTGTATGCAAGCTGAAAAAGAGTCTTTATGGGCTCAAACAGGCACCAAGAGAATGGTATCATAAATTTGATACATTCATGAAATCTCAGAAATTCAGGAGAAGTGACATAGATCACTGCTTGTACACCAAGAAAGCTTTGGATGGCAGTTTATTGATTCTCATTTTGTATGTTGATGATATGTTGATTGCCGGGAAATCTCGTAAAGAGATGGATGCCTTGAAGAAGAGGCTGCACGAGACCTTTGATATGAAGGATTTGGGTGATGCAAATCACATTTTGGGTATGCGGATACTTCGGGACAGAAATCAGCATGTGTTGTATTTGTCTCAGAAGGAATACATTGGCAAAGTCTTGCAGAGGTTCAATATGGACGGGGGGAAGAAAGCTAGTACTCCTTTGCCTCCATATGTGAAACTCAGTGCTATGGACAGCCCACAGTCGGATAGAGACAGGGCTGATATGGCCAAGATTCCGTATGCTTCAGCTTGTGGCAGTCTCATGTATGCCATGGTTGCTACTAGGCCGGACATTGCATTTGCAGTGGGAGTGGTTTCTAGATACATGGCCAACCCTGGCAAGAAGCATTGGGAAGCAGTGAAAGGTGTCATGAGATACCTGAAGGGCACACAGGATTTGTGCATTTGCTTTGGCAAACAGGATGCATTAGTGCATGGTTACACGGATTCGGATTATGCCGGTCATCCAGATAACCGGAAGTCTACTACCGGTTATGTGTTTACATTCACAGGAGGTGCTGTGTCATGGATATCCAGGATGCAGAAGTGCACTGCCTTATCTACTACAGAGGCCGAGTATATTGCAGCCACAGAGGCTTGCAAGGAGGCATTATGGCTATCTCGGTTAGTGGTTGATTTGGGCTATACAGGGGATATTCCATTGTTGCATTGTGACAGTCAGAGTGCCATCCAGTTGGCAAAGAACCCTGTCTTTCATGCAAAGACGAAGCATGTGGATGTGAAGTATCACTTCATCAGAGAGGTGATAGAGAACAAGCAAATTCAGCTTGTTAAGATTCACACGGATGACAACCCGGCTGATCTGTTGACGAAGAGTTTGCCTCCAGAGCGGTTTGCTCATTGCAGACACTTGATGGGCATTGGATGAGGCCATTTTCAGCCTTGATATGGCCTTGTATATTATCATGTACATGCTGATTTTTCTTTTCCTTTACTTAAGGGCACTTTGCCTTTAAGTGGGAGGTTGTTGGGGTAAAGGCGTTATGCCCACCCTTATAGTGTGTACAAGCCCATAAGTTATAGTACATAGTACACTTAGTACTTTTAATGTACTAAGTGCACTATGTGTACTAGTGCAATATACATGTGTGATAGGGGAGTCACACACTCATGCTTTTCATGAGTTGACTTATCCCCACAACTCTCTCTCTCTCTCTCCCTTGCTTCTCTGTGTATGTCTCCCATGAATGAACTCTAAACCCTAATTCAGGTTTCTCCCCATTAGTGGAGGCCTCTCTTGCTGCATGAGCCGCTGACCTTCTCCGGCTTTGCATTGAGGGGAACAGTCTGGATGAACCCGTCTCTCACACTTAGCAAGGTAAGACTTGCCTATAGTTTGGATTCTTGGGCTGGGTTTGACAAGGATGCTCTCAAAGGACAATCCTTGTATAGTCAATCCCACACGTTGTGCAAAGTGGTGTTAGAGGTGGTTGGGCTTAAAGCAGTGGCCTTCTTGATAGGACACTGTGCCATGTGGTGAGGTCCTTGGCAATGGAAACACTGCAAGGGTGGTCTTGCCCCAATTGCATTGATATCCTTTCCCCTTGCGTTTTGCAGCTCGGCTTGGTAAACATGGTATACATTATCAGCATCTGTGACCTAGTGGCTTAGGATTTAGACTGGCGGGTTGCTCTGGGCCTCCAACGGTTCAATGCACACGGTCTCCTGGCCTTCTCTCTCCTCGTCTCTTGGAATCTGAGTCAGCGTGAGTTGGTTCATGGGGGCGATCCTTGGGATAGGTGGTTGCGGTGGTAACATCGTGATGGTATGAGTATCACTGGAACTCTCAAGATTTCTTTTCGGGCACATGTTACTACCCGAAGTGAGGAGCGTTAGCAATTGTTTGCCTACCCAGTAGGGCTAGCAAGGCCAAGGGCTGTCTTGCATGAGCAGATAAGGCTAGGGGAGTGAGAGAGATGACTTGCGTTATGTAACTATTTGGCTCTCCTAGCTCTATTTCACATGATGAAACCCATGCCCGGACACTAGACATGTGGAAGAAGACATGGGGACAGGGTCCATAAGGTCTAATTAAGAATAAGCACCATTCTTGGTCAAAAATCAAGAAAAAGCAAAAAGTCAAAGAGGGTTGATCGTGAGCCAAGGGTACTATTGGAAAGAGGAGATTGAGCCGGGCAAAAAAGCTAAAAGTTGCTTTTTCAAAAAGCAGCTCTAGGGCCAAAAAGCAAGGCCTTGAAGCTAGAAAAGCAAAACAAGAACTTTTGACTAAAGTTAAGTAATATTTTACTATTAAAAAGACCAAACGCAAAGTAAAAGGTAAAAGCATCACTTTTTGGCAAAAAGCAAGGCTTCCCCAAGTATAAAAGAAGCATGAGCCTCTCTTGAGCATCAAGTTGAAGAAGAACCGCCCGCTTCATCGCGTTGCGGTCTTCGTTGAAGCGTGGAGGTCATCTTCTCCATCATCATCCATGAACCAAATCATGGAGTTTTTTATCGCTACGCGTTGATTTCAGAGCACCTCCATCAACTACAGTGCCATGTCATCATTTGTCTGTACAATTGTACGGATCCATAGAGCTGTACGGACTGTACGGATAGAAAATGTGAGAAACCCTGAAATTGCTCCAAAAACCCTTAAAACTGCTTTTTGGAGATTTTTATTGCCCAAAAACCATTAAAATAGGTTTTTATATTAGTTTTCTTGCCAGAAAGAGCTTTTCCATGGTTTCCTTTATCGATAAGGCTGTAGGAGTTGTGGAGATTACTCATGGGATGAGCGAGTGATTTTTGGACTTAGATTAGGTTTTGGATTTGGACTCAGACTTGGACTTGGATATGAACTTGAACATGGAACTTGGACATATAGCTTGGGCATGAAGCTTGGACATGAACATAGAGCTTGGATATGGAAAACTTGGGCATCAAGCTTGGACATGGAACATAGAACTTGGACATATAACTTGGATTTGGATCCAGACTTGGATTTGGACTTGGATCTAGACTCGGATTCATTGGATTTGGATTTGGATATTGGATCTGGTACTAGCCCGGTGAGAGATACTTGTGGGATATTCCCGTGGTGTGCTCGACATCAGAGATCTCGTACCTCAACATCGACCTCGACTTGGATATCCTACATTTTCATATTTGTTTGTTTTGTATTCATTGATTGTATTGGTCCTAGCTAGCGTGCCCGTGGATTGTTCCTGAATAAATTCCTAAAAAGAGGCGAGGCCTATTCCCCGCTCTATGTGGTATACTGTGCAAGACCCCTATTCCCTTCTCTCTCCCCTCCCTCTCTCTCCCTCTCTCTATCTTTCTCTCTTGGACACATGGTAGGCACGCCCCACTGGGCTTACACGCTATGGCGATTGTAGAGTAAAGAGAGAGCGTATGTTACACAACTCAAGGAAATATTTCTTGATTGATTGTGTAGCAGCTTACATCAAGTACATGCTTTTGTAGGCTGTAGGCCTTATCTTTTGAAGGAAATCACACACATCCAAGACAAGTGATACATGGCACACTTATCTTATCCAACCTGGGATCACACACACTAACACACTTAGCTCTTTTAGGGGCTGTTCGCACACATTGGGCTCCGAATCCTAACAAACCCCCATCCGGAGAGGTGGAGATGCTTGAAAAACCTTCAATAGTCATTGTGGTTTGGACTCTAGATTGCACCATGTGCTCAATGAGACACAATGGCACCAACACTTGAACTCTCATGTCATGCTTGATATAAGAGCTTGACTACAAATGACAGCCTACATGAGTTTGTCAAGAGAAACCTCCTCTTGATCTAAATAGGGGTATACAAAAAAGTGGGGTCTTTTTCTGACTCAAAGGACTCTTTATGGTGGTCTTCATGTATGAGAATTGCAATCATCTCATCATAGGACATTTCACAAGCCACTCTTAGTACAGTTGAGGTTTCAAAGAATTTGAAACCTCTCCTATACTTGATAGAAGCACAACTTTCTTTCCATCCTCATCCAAAGCAACTTCCAAGCCAAAGAGGAGTTGTATTATGAAGCCTATATTGCTCAAACATTCTCCCAAAGTTTCTTGTTCATTCATTTTGAAGCAGTAGAATTTTTGCCTAAGAAAGACTTAGGAGTTAATGATTTTATTACCAAACAAGTTTTTCAATTTGTTCCATATCTCCTTTTAGCTTTTGGTGGAATGCACATGGTGAATTCGGTTGTTGAATACCTCGAGCCCGGTAAACCATGGCCTTGTCATTATGGTCATTCCATGTGCGAATCGTTTCCACTCCATCGCTTGGTTTGAGGTCCATGTCGTTGACCACATTCCAGACACCATCTCTCATCATTAGGTTACACATCTTTATTTGCCATGCTGGGAAGTTGCTCCCATCGAATTTTTCAATCGCCACGCTGGCTCTATTCGACTCCATGATGCTTTACTTGAAAAGGCCGCCCAAATGTTAAAAATGGTAAAGTGGGTATTTAGACATATGTTACCTATGTTGAGATATCGAGCTCAACTAGTGTTGTGGACATTGATGAAGGCAATGAAGGGTTAGGGTTAGGGTTTACACAAGTTCAAGCAGGCGTGGAAACCAAGATGCAGAGAGAACACGACTACAGTATGCTTGATTGATAAAAAGTGAAGTACAATAGCCACATGATAGTGACCCTAAAGATAAGTGTTCACATGTCCGGCCATAAATGTGCCGGGTGGACCAAAACACTTATAAACTGCATATAAGTGAAACTGAGCTAAACTGGGGGAAAAAACCTCCACTAACTGAAGTAAAAAGTGCCCCAGTAATCTACTGATGATCACTAGCACTCCTCTGGGTGCATACACAGCATAAAACCCCACAAACCCCCCTGGAGTGATATGTGATCACTGTACATCATCCACCAAAAGGAAACAAATTCAAAGCACTGCGGAATGCTTCAAATTTCGGACGTGGTAATGCCTTGGTGAAGATGTCTGCCACATTCTGATCTGTAGGACAGTAGATCAGACTGATATCTCCTGCCTGGAGTCTCTCCCGAACAAAATGATAGTGAATCTCAATGTGTTTCGTGCGAGCATGAAACACAGGATTCCTGGCCACAGCAATGGCACTCTGACTATCAATATAGATAGGTGTAGGCTCCTCCACTGAAATATCCATATCAGTCATGAGACGACGCAGCCAAACACACTCAACAGTAGTAGTGTAGGCTGCTCTGTACTCTGCCTCACAAGACGAAGTGGCCACTGTGGTCTGTTTCTTGCTTAGCCAAGAAATGCATGAAGAGCCAAGAAAGAAACAATTTCCACTAGTGGAATGTCTGGTATCAAAATCACCAGCCCAATCTGAATCACTGTAAGCGTGTAACTGCATGTCACCCCCCTCAGGATAAAGCAATCCAAGAGACAAGGTACCCTGCAAATAACGGAATACACGCTTCACAGCTTGCCAATGTGACAACCGTGGGCTGTGCATGAATCTGCTCAACTGAGAGACTGCATACTGAATATCTGGCCTTGTATTACACAAGTAAATGAGGCACCCAACAGCCTGAGCATATGTAGTGGCATCAAAGGAAACACTGTCATCTTGTAGTGACAGTTTCATCCCAGGCTCCATAGGAGTACTAATAGGCTTGCAATCCTGAAATTTAAACTTCTCCAGAAGTTTAGCAACATAGCGTGATTGCAACAACCCAATGCCTCTGTTATCCTGCACAAACTGTATGCCCAAATAGTAATGTACAAGGCCCAAGTCAGACATGTCAAATGTCTGTTGCAGTATCTCCTTAAAAGCTGCAATTTTGTCATCATTTGATCCCATGAGCAAGAGATCATCCACATAAAGACTGATGACCAGCAGATCTGTCTCTTCTTTCTTTACATACAGAGTGGCTTCTGATGGACTGTTCACAAATCCCTGAGTGAGTAGAAAAGCATCTATTTTTGCATACCAAGCTCGTGGAGCTTGTTTCAAACCATACAAGGCCTTTTTCAGCCTGCAAACTTTCCCCTCATGACCATGTTCTGCAAATCCCATGGGCTGAAATACATAAACTTCCTCCTCGAGGTCCCCATGTAGAAATGCAGTCTTTATGTCCAACTGGTGAACAACCCAACCACGATGTGCAGCCAATGCAATGACACACCTAAGTGTCGACATACGGGATGTAGGAGCAAATGTCTCCTCATAATCAATGCCCTTTTTCTGTGCATAGCCCTTTGCAACTAGACGGGCTTTGTACCTGTCAATGGATCCAACTGCATGTCTTTTCAACTTATAGACCCATTTAGTACCAATTGCTTTCTTGCCTTTGGGCAGATCAACCAAATCCCATGTTTGATTCTTTTTAATAGAATCAAACTCATCCTGCATGGCTTTGTTCCAATGCACATTATCTCGTGCATCCACAAATGAATCAGGCTCATCATCATCCTGTAAACTGGCTGCCATAACCAGATTCAAATCCATGATGTGTGCATGCTCATTGGTCCTTGTCTCCCTACGAGTACGACCAGCAAGAGGACCCTCTAAATGGCTGTCCTGTAATGTCCTCAAATACCATCTAGGTATATGTCTGACCTGTGGTGCCTGCTGCCCCATATTTGGTTCAGCTTCTGGCTCATTTGGCTGCTGAATTTCTGCACCACCTACATCATTTGCTGGCTGTCCTGTACCCTCATTAGTTGGATCACCAACTGTGGAATGAAACTCCATAGATAGTAGACCTTCAAACACATCATTTTCAGCCTGATTTGCCTCATAACCAGCCATGGATATTTCTGATTTTTCATCAAAAATCACATCCCGACTAGTGAATATCTTCCTGGATAGTGGGTCATATAACCTGTAGCCCTTGCTCTCACGGCTATACCCAACAAAAATGCATTTTGTGGCTTTATCATCCAGCTTCCTCCTCAACTCTTTGGGTATGTGTGCATATGCAAGACACCCAAAGATACGAAAATGCGATACAGAAGGCTTGCGGCCATGCCAAGCCTCAAAAGGAGTAATAGAAACCAATGCCTTTGTGGGACATCGATTCAAAATATGACAAGCACACATTACTGCTTCCACCCAAAAGATATGTGGTAGCCTTTTTGCCTTTAGCATACATCTGGCCATCTCCATGAGTGACCGATTCTTCCTTTCTGCAACCCCATTTTGCTGTGGAGTGTAAGGAGTAGTATACTGATGTTTTATACCTCTACTCCCAAGAAAGGAATTCAGCATATGTGACATATATTCCCCCCCTCTGTCAGAACGGAGAGTCTTGACCTTGCATCCTGACTCAATCTCAGCAAGTGCTACAAAGGCCAAAAATGCATCATATACCTGTGATTTCTGTGTCAAAGGATACACCCAGCATATACGAGAGAAGTCATCAATAAATGTTGCAAAATAGAAGCAACCACCTAATGACTTCGTCTGCATGGGACCACAAAGATCACTGTGTATAAGTTGCAACTTTGCAGTTGCTCTTAGAGCCTGATCACGTGGGAAGGAAAACCTGTGCATTTTTCCCAAAATACATCCTTCACAAATGTGATCTGGAGGCTTCTCCATGAGAGGTAGATCTGTAAACATATTATGTCGCTGCATAAGCATAAGACTACCAAAATTTACATGCCCCATGCGAGCATGCCATAACTCCGCATCAACCATAGCTGGAGTAAGAGTGAATGCATGATAAGCAGACTGATCCACTGGCTGAAATGCATCCAACTGATAAAGTCCATGACATAATGTACCAGTAAGCATCAAGGTCAAGGCATTAGCTTTGTCTCTGACCATGCATTTATCATCATCAAAGTTGACTTGCATACCACAATGTGCTAAAGAAGAAATGGACAACAAATTCTTCTTTATCCCTGGTACATATAAGGCATCTGTAAGGCGGAGAATGGAGCCATCAATGGCTGTGAGCTGAATCTCCCCAATGCCACGAACTGGATATGAAGCATTGTTGGCACACTGAACAGTTTTGCCAATAGGGGCAGGGCCAACATGACTAAACAAATCCCTGCGAGATGTGATATGCTTTGAGGCACCACTATCAAAATACCAAGTACATGCATGCTCTGTCAAACTGAGTGCCTGTGAAGACCAAGAGGCATCATAGCTGCATGTATAAAAACAGTAATCCCTGTCCTCAACAAAAGAAGCAGTCTCTGGAGGAGCTTTAGAAGCATCATTAACAGACATCCCAGCTTCCTTTGCCTTCTCTTTGGCAATCCTCTTCCTACATTCCGTGATGTAGTGACCTGGCTTCTTACAATAATGACATTTGCCCTTCTTCTTGGGCTGTCCATCACTTTTCTTGGTATCCTGTGAAGAACCACCATCACCTGAGTTTTGATTTGCACTCTTTGGCTGAGTTTTTCCTTTCCCCTTTTGACCTGTAGTAAATGCTTGTTCAGCATTTGTGTTCATATTCATATTCTTCCTCATTTGCTCCTCTTGTAGTAAGAGAGCAACAAGTTCCTGATACTTGAGGGGTTCAACAGCATTCCTCATGCTGAGGTTCAAAGAGGTATGAAAAGCCAAGTAAGATCTTGGCAAAGAGTGCAAGATGGTGGACACAAGCTGTGTCTCAGGAATAATCTCATCCACATTGATGAGTTGCTCTCTCAAATCCTGCAGCTTGTTTAAGTGGCTAGACATATCATCTCCTTCATTCATTTTCTGATTTTCCAGCTCTCTTTTCAAAAATGAGATCCTAGCCTCATTACGAGCAGCATACATCTGCTCCAAAGTCACCCATGCATTCTGTGAAGAGCCAGCTGAACGAATATGAGGTATAATGGACCTCTGAACTGACAATGCAATGAGTGACAAAGCTTGTGCATCCCTGGCATCCCATGTCTTTTGAGCATTTGTTCTTTGAACAGGCAATGGCTGTCCTGGAGCCTGTACCTGTTGTCCTCGTCCACGAGCACCCCCTTGGGGAGGAGTCTCTGGAGCCAATGGACCTGGACGTGGTTCATCACCACTAACAAAATCCCAAAGACCTTTTCCCACAAGCACATTCTTCAGCATAAAACTCCACAAGGAGTAGTTCATGCCATCCAATTTGTCTTCCTTAGACAAATATGTGAATACATCACTTTGCTGTTGATTTGCCATTATGCTTACGCACAATGTTGTACCTGTTTACCAAAAAACCCAATAGCAGAAACCCTGATAATAACTGTACTCCACTGAATACAGTTCACCCAAATATGCCTGCACTCTCAATCCTCTGAATGTGCAGCTCAATGCACCAATGACTGAGTAGAGCAGCAAATGGCGTACACAATGCCAAAATGCCCCAAAAATGCCCAAATTTGCTGCACCCAAACTGTGCAAAAAACCTGTATTGTTCTTTGCTAGAAAATCTGCCTGTTGTGCCTGTATATTTTCACAGAGAAAATAAAAATGCCCAATATTCAAAATATGTAATGCTTACCACTTCTATGCTGAGCAGTAGTATAGTCGATTGTATTGTGCAGGTACACAGCAACTACAGTCGAGGTGCTGTACGAAAGCAGTACGGAAGCTGGGCAAGCAGGTACAGTACTGAAGCAGAAGGCTAAACTGCAGTCGAATGTTGACGTAGCAGATTCTGGTCGGCTGTACTGTGCAGGTACTTTGACTGTACTATTGCAGTCGTGTTTTGTATTGTGCACTGTACGGAGCAGGGCGACCAGTTCCACAGCAGCAGGTCGCCTGTACGGCTGTCTACACAGTCCTGCGCAGGTTTAGGCGCAGTCTGCGAAGCAGGTACAGTATACACGTGCGCTGCAGGTTCAGATGTACGTTTCAGGTACAGGCGCTGACAGGCGCAGTCATTCGAAGCAGGTACAGAAGGCGGCGCACAGGTGTACGGGCTGTAGGCGGCGCAGTGTGGGTATACGGGGCAGCAAGCGCACAGTTGTACTGATGCTGTACGGGCAGCAGCAACAAGAGCTTGGCAGTGTACGGGCAGGGCAATGCAGAGCTTCAATGCTCTGATACCAATTGAAGGCAATGAAGGGTTAGGGTTAGGGTTTACACAAGTTCAAGCAGGCGTGGAAACCAAGATGCAGAGAGAACACGACTACAGTATGCGTGATTGATAAAAAGTGAAGTACAATAGCCACATGATAGTGACCCTAAAGATAAGTGTTCACATGTCCGGCCATAAATGTGCCGGGTGGACCAAAACACTTATAAACTGCATATAAGTGAAACTGAGCTAAACTGGGGGAAAAAACCTCCACTAACTGAAGTAAAAAGTGCCCCAGTAATCTACTGATGATCACTAGCACTCCTCTGGGTGCATACACAGCATAAAACCCAACAATTGATGATTCGCCTGGGTGATAGCTTCTCCACTTATGTAACTTGCATGGTTGGTGAGATTATGATTGATATGCCACCAATGGATGACAGACTGTGTGACAGTCATATTTGGATTACTCGAGTTATGGCATAGTTATAGCACCAGTTTATATAGTAAGGTTCACACTATGAACCAACCATTGTATGTGACAGTAGGAGAGAACTTTTCCTTATAGTATGTACTTTTATCTTTTTAGTTTGTGGTTGTTGTGATATGCAGCGGAAGTCTTTGTATTGGAAGATCCTGTCACACAATATGCTCACACCGTCTTCTGTATCCTGAGTTTCGTGAGTTTAGCAATCCATTTCAATACTTCAAACTTTAAAGAGATGAGAGAGAGAGATATGAGAACTGTACACCAGATTGGGTCCCGAATTACCCACTGAAGGGCCCCCTATTCCGATAACGAGATAGTATTTGCTTTATTTCTTTAGAGAGAATGACTGTGGACTGTAGATAAGCCAAACACAAGATCTCGGAGGATCGGAGAGTGGCTGATCTGTACACTGCTGGAGAAACACCTTGATGACTTGATCTCGAGCCTATGCACTCTTCCCAAGGGCATGAGGAAGGGCTGCACACCTGAGGCTGAGAGAAGAAGAAGGTGGACCGTTCTACACTATGTTAGAATGCTGAAAACACTTATGAATGTTGTGTTACCTTCACCAGATGACTGCTGCATGTGTGGATGATGCATAGAAGGCTGGACATTGATGCAAACAGCAGATTCAGGGCTGGAAACTGCTGTAGACTGAATCTTCAGGGCTGGAAACTGCTGTGGACAGAAACGCTGAAGTGTAGGGGTGCTGAGGAACTGAAACGCAGACCTGTAGGTCTGCTGAACTGCAAAACGCAGGTGTTCTGAAGCTGCTGGACAGAAACGCTGAGGTCCTGAGGCTGCTGGACAGAAACGCATGCATGTACTGCTGAATTGGAGACTGTAGAGGACTGAATCAGGGCTGCTTTGGTGCTGAAAACAGGCTGATTGGAGGCTGATAGTAGGCGCCTAGGGCTGACTGAAGCTATGGTTTCTCAAGGGGCTGGAGAAGCAAGCTTATGGGCTCTAGGGCTGGATTAGTCTTGGGCTGAAAGCAAGGAGGAGGAGAGCTCTTAGCACAATGAAGACTGAATGAGAGAATAGGCTCTAGGCAAGCCTATTTATACTAACTGGAGGTTGGTCATTTAATAAAGTTAATGTTTATAAATGCCCAATAATGCAAATAATGCTAAATAAATACTAATAAATATGGAAAAAATACCAGATAAATCCTAGTAAATTCCCTAAGGCTTCGGGCATGTTCTAAATGATGCACAGGCATATGAATGCATATTATGCAGGATGCAGAGTGCTTTCTGATGCAAACCCTAAGGCTTCTACTGACCCTACATGCATGAATGATTCTCTCCAAGTGGGTTAAGGGACTTGACTGACTGACTGACCCGCTAAGGCTGAGGAATGACCTACGTAGCTCGTGCCTGACTTATCCTAGACTGAGGATGTACAATGGGGTCACGGCGTACGACAATTATCATCCTATTGGGTTCTAAAACTGTACAACTGCTGCACTTCTGATGATGAGCCATCTCGTCACCATGCACTGAGTGCAGAGTGCATGTGACATTCCCTCCTGATTAGCTTGGCGGCAGGTTCATGGCTTCCAAGTAGTCCGCCAATAACTGGGGGTACTCCTGGAAGAACTCCTCGTCGAGCCATACAGCTTCGTGGGTGCCTCGATCTCGGAATTTCGTATAGAACTGATGAATCCGTCGATCGGAACCATGCTTCCATCGATGAAGAAGGATCTGCTCAAGCTCAATAACTTCTGCCTCGTCTACCACGTCTGGCTGCTGTTCATCTGAAACATCAAACACTTCTGGACCAACATATGGTTTTAGCCAAGAAACATGGAAAACATCATGCATTGTCCAATTGGCAGGCAATTTTAACTTCATTGAGACATCACTTATCTTCTTAACTATTGGAAAAGGACCAAAACTACGGAATGAAAGCTTGGGACAATGTTTGCCCACTTGTTTCAATCTTTGTTTCATGATGCACCGAGAGACCCAATCCCCTTCCTTGAAGTGGATATCTCGTCTAAACTTACATGCCTGTCTGTGAACTGAATGATGGCCAGGCTCAAAATTGAGGGCCAAACTGGGTTGAGTACCAAACTCTACGGAATCGACATACTGATGTTCTAAGTCTTTTCCAGAGATGTTGAGAATGGTAGACTCCTGACTGGTCAGGATGCTGGTCTTTCTACTAAGAACATCTGCTACTGGGTTATGTTGACCAGGTATGTACTTGATCATTCCTCCAACCTGGTGGAAGAGCTGACCCTGTCTAGTGTGCTGAGCACTCCACTGGGCACTTGGCATCGTCGGGAGCCACTTAAGTGCTTGGTGGTCTGTGGTGACTGTGAAAATGTGTCCATAAGGAACATGTTTCAAATGTTTGAGAACTGATTGCTGTTCTAGCTTGCCCTTGAAAGTCCTGGAAAGACAAGAGGGAAACTTGCTAGGAGGTTCTGCTAACTGTGGGATACTGGGTAGGAGATCATCCTTAAAAATGTCTGAATGAGAAAGGAGATCTGCTAACTGAGGGACCGAAGATAATGAGACAGCGGTTATTGATGAGATAGAAGCTGTCTGAGCATAAATTAATGCTCCTGCTCCCTTGCACATAGCTCGTCGGGCCTGGAGATGAGAAATCATAGGAACGCCAAGAATGCTCCTATCCCCCCGAATCATGACAGGCTCAGGAAAACCTTTAGAGATAATAAAGGTGTCCTGTCCCCAATTGGGAATAGGTTCATACTGACGAAACCACTGGATTCCTAAGATCATGTCACATCCCAAACGAGGAGAGACAATGAAATCTCGCTGGAATGAGGCCTTTTGAACTTGAAAAGAAAACTGTTGTGCCTTCTGAGAGATGTGGGTGCGGAGACCAGGTGTAAACCCGTCTACCTCCAAATGATAGGGCACTAAGGTATAGCTCATGTTGGTAGCCAACTGGGGAGAGATGGCGTCCTCAAAACTGCCCATGTCAAAAAGGATTATGAACTGTCGGCCCTGGGCAGAGCCATAAGCTCGGATGAGGCTCTTCTAAGCAGCATCGCTCTCACCCTCCTGCTTAGCATCAAATACCACGGATGGCATAGGATGCATGGAAGGTTAAAGTTGAACTGCATTTGAGGTAGTAGGCGGGGCTGGAGGAGCTGGGAGGCTGTGGCAACTGTGGCAGAAGGAGCTTTGGCAGCTTGTGCCGCTTGCCATTTGTGGCAATCCTTCTTACCATGCCCTATAATATGACAGAAAAAACATCTATTTTCTGACTGGTACTTCCTTTGCTCCTCTAGAGGAAGATAACCTCCAGTAATGCCTGCTTTAGCCTTTTCATCAGGGGTTTTCTTGGGTTCTTTATCCTTCTTACCCCCTGAACTGGAGCTATTACTGCTGTCCTTCTTAGCATCTTTAGAAGATGCGTTACCTTTCCCTGTCTGTGCAGCTGATTGCTGCTGCTGGGATTTGGTACTGGACCTGAGATGCCTGCTTGGGCTTGCCCCCGTTGAGCTTCATTTCTTCATTCTGAGCGAGAGTCAAAGCCCGGTCATATGTACTTGGTTCAAAGTTACGAACTGTGAACCGAATGTTGGAGTCCAATCCATGAATGAATTGCTCCATCTCGGCCTGCTCAGATAACCCTAACTGCTGTGCTAAAGTAATGACCTTACCGGAAAACTGAAGCACTGGGGATCCGTTCTGTCTGAGTCCATAGAACTCGTCTTTTAGACCGGTCATGTACTGGGGCGGGAGAAATCTGGTCTTCAGGTCATGGACAAAGATGTTCCAATCAAAGGCTGTGACACCTGTGGCCTGGTCTGTATGAATACTAGACCAATGCTGCCACCAAGTGACTGCCTCACCAGTGAGATGGGGAGCCGCTAAGTGGACTTTGTCTTGTGGGTCTGTGATCCTAGCTAATGAAAAATGAGCATTAAACTGATGAACAAATTGATTAACTGATGAATGATCACACTTACCATCATACTTACTGAAGTTTGGTTGACTGCGAATGATGGTGGTTGATGCTGCTGCGGGCTGCTGGCTGGTGACACCTATGACTGGGGAGACTGAGGAGAGCTGCTGATACCTCAAGTGTATGGCCTCCTTTTCCCGTTGGTGTTCGAGTAACATACGTTCTCGATCAAGCTCACGTTGGTGTTCCCGAGCGGCGAGGTCAGCCTGACGCCGGTCTTCGTTGATCCTGCGTTGGGCTTCCTCATAGTCCCGTCTTTCTTCTTTTTCTCTTCTCCTTCGGGCCTCGTCCTCTCTCCTTTGTTGTTCCATCTGAAAGAAGAGGGAGATGTAGTCGGGTGCTGCTGGAGGTGTAGAAGGACATGCTGCTGCTGCCTCCAAGACTTGGAGACGCTCCATGAGTAGCTAGTTCTGAGCTCTAAGAAGAGCTATAGTGTCTGTTGTAGGCGGAAGAACAAGGTCTCCTTCGGGGGAGACGTCTTCCGGCTGATGAGTACTCTCTCCTGTAGACATGATGCTGAAGTCGATGGTCGTGCCGGAACGCAATCTAACCATCCAAGAATTACCCCACGCTAGGATACGGTGTGTGTGGACAATCTGAATCTGATACCAATGTGATATGCAGCGGAAGTCTTTGTATTGGAAGATCCTGTCACACAATATGCTCACACCGTCTTCTGTATCCTGAGTTTCGTGAGTTTAGCAATCCATTTCAATACTTCAAACTTTAAAGAGATGAGAGAGAGAGAGATGAAAACTGTACACCAGATTGGGTCCCGAATTACCCACTGAAGGGCCCCCTATCCCGATAACGAGATAGTATTTGCTTTATTTCTTTAGAGAGAATGACTATGGACTGTAGATAAGCCAAACGCAAGATCTCGGAGGATCGGAGAGTGGCTGATCTGTACACTGCTGTAGAAACACCTCGATGACTTGATCTCGAGCCTATGCACTCTTCCCAAGGGCATGAGGAAGGGCTGCACACCTGAGGCTGAGAGAAGAAGAAGGTGGACTGTTCTACACTATGTTAGAATGCTGAAAACACTTATGAATGCTGTGTTACCTTCACCAGATGACTGCTGCATGTGTGGATGATGCATAGAAGGCTGGACACTGATGCAAACAGCAGATTCAGGGCTGGAAACTGCTGTAGACTGAATCTTCAGGGCTGGAAACTGCCGTGGACAGAAACGCTGAAGTGTAGGGGTGCTGAGGAACTGAAACGCAGACCTGTAGGGCTGCTGAACTGCAAAACGCAGGTGTTCTGAAGCTGCTGGACAGAAACGCTGAGGTCCTGAGGCTGCTGGACAGAAACGCATGCATGTACTGCTGAATTGGAGACTGTAGAGGACTGAATCAGGGCTGCTTTGGTGCTGAAAACAGGCTGATTGGAGGCTGATAGCAGGCGCCTAGGGCTGACTGAAGCTATGGTTTCTCAAGGGGCTAGAGAAGCAAGCTTATGGGCTCTAGGGCTGGATTAGTCTTGGGCTGAAAGCAAGGAGGAGGAGAGCTCTTAGCACAATGAAGACTGAATGAGAGAATAGGCTCTAGGCAAGCCTATTTATACTAATTGGAGGTTGGTCATTTAATAAAGTTAATGTTTATAAATGCCCAATAATGCAAATAATGCTAAATAAATACTAATAAATATGAAAAAAATACCAGATAAATCCTAGTAAATTCCCTAAGGCTTCGGGCATGTTCTAAATGATGCACAGGCATATGAATGCATATTATGCAGGATGCAGAGTGCTTTCTGATGCAAACCCTAAGGCTTCTACTGACCCTACATGCATGAATGATTCTCTCCAAGTGGGTTAAGGGACTTGATTGACTGACTGACCCGCTAAGGCTGAGGAATGACCTACGTAGCTCGTGCCTGACTTATCCTGGATTGAGGATGTACAATGGGGTCACGGCGTACGACAATTATCATCCTATTGGGTTCTAAAACTGTACAACTGCTGCACTTCTGATGATGAGCCATCTCGTCACCATGCACTGAGTGCAGAGTGCATGTGACATTCCCTCCTGATTAGCTTGGCGGCAGATGGATGTAAATAATGCTTCTTGCATGGTGTTCTCAAGAAAAAGTATACATGTTTTCTTTTGGGAGTGTTGCTGTGAGTTGGAGGCAGCAAGAAGCAGCGGACAGTTACCTTGTTGAATATAGAGGCAAAGTCAGGGGCACTATGGCAGCTTGTGAGGTAGCTTGGTTTCAAAAGCTACTTGGTGATATAGGTGAGCCCGTGGATAGAGCTATTGTCATTTATATTGACAACATGGGTAGCATACATTTGGCTAGTAATCAAGTATACCATGCTAGGATGAAGCACATTGAGGTGCATTATCACTTTGTGAGGAAGAAGGTACTAGGAGGTGATGTAGATTTGGCATATGTCAGCACAAAGGATCAGGTGGTTGATATTTTTACGAAGGCAGAAGCTCCATACGATTAGGATCTTACTTGGAGTACATTGTGTGGAGTTGAGGTCGAAGGGGAGTGTTGAGATATCGAGCTCAACTAGTGTTGCGGACATTGATGACCCGCTTGGGTGATAGCTTCCGCACTTATGTCACTGGCACGGATTGTGAGATTATGGTTGATATGCCGCCAGTGGACGACAGGTTGTGTGACATCCATATTTGGATTACTATAGTTATTTCCTAGGCTCAGTACATATACTATCGGCGTTACACAAGTCGTAAGCTCAGTAAATGATTATCGTCGGGCATTACACCAAGTCATAAGCTTGGAGATATCCCAAAATCTGTTGCGCAGTACAAAATTGATATGGGAAAAAAGGGGTGTAGCCATGTCCGGAGTGATGTTAATCATTTACCATTGTGGGCTGAATAATACTCTCTCATGTCTGACCTTGCTGTCTGGCTGCCCTCATGGCTTCTGGAGTGAGCTGATGGTAATCATGTGTCACAGTGCACTACAATTGAATTCTGGTCAAGGAAAGAATGCGTAAGAAAAACATTCTAGCAATGCATCTGGAAGTAGATATGAAATATAAATTTTAGTCTGTGTGGATCCTGGGATCAGCCCGCCATGACATTGCAGGACTAGTGCTATGTGTCTAAGAGATCATCGTAGTCTCTCCATATTTTTGAGTCAGAAGCCTTCACCATGCTCTAGTCTGCCCTCTTCTTCATCCTGCTGTTTATTCTGATCTTCTTGGATGAGGTTTTTTTCTCTCCCTCAGTTGTAAGCCAACCTGTTAGGTGGCTGTTTGACCTCCATCTCTTCTATAGAGGCATTCAAATTATCTATTTGCTTCTAGATAAGTGTGTTTTGTTTGCATAGGGCACCTTTTCATGGAATTTTTCCTTGGTATTCTTTATCGTTTCTTTATATGTCACAACGAGCTCTTTGAAAAGCAAAAGAACATGCCTCATTACCACTGTTTTTGAATCTTATCTTCTTAAAGTTTTTTGCAGTTTTTTTTTCTCGATAAGCTGTCTGTATCTTTGATGTTGACTTTGAGATATTCATTCACATGTTTCTATTTTAGCTACTAGTTTTTGTGTTTTTGACATAATGTCCCTGTTTCCTTGTTAACAGTCTCCAATGGATGATGGCTGGGAAGCTCTGTTTAGTGATGTGCAGTATGCAAAGAACTTCACTACCTCTGTTTGCTTTGATCATGTAATCTTTACGCCGCTTGGGTATGAGACAGCCCTCTTCAAAGAGCTGAACTCAGGAATACCATGCAAAGGTTGTCCAGCAAGTGAGTTGAAGCAGGCAGAGGATAACACCAAGACTGCAAGGCTTCGGGAATTCGGTGAGATGTTTAAAGCTGCATTTGGGGTCTTGAGTACAAGGACCAGCACTGACATCAAAATTCTCTTTGTTCGACGCGAAAGCTACTTAGCTCACCCTCGACATAGCGGCAAGCCCGAAATCAGGCTGCGGAACGAGCAAGAACTATTCAACTCAATGAAGACGTGGGCATGGGTTCAATCTCAAAAATATAATAGTCAGAGCAAGAAAGGGAGGAGTGTTCAGATTATCAATGGGACACTTGCCCATATGAAAATGAAAGAGCAGGTTCAAGCAGTGCATGATGCATCTATAATCGTAGGAGTCCATGGAGCAGGTCTCACTCACATTCTGTTTGCACGGCCAGCGACTGTTATCCTAGAGTTGCTGAGCCCGCTTTTTTTACGTCCCCATTATTCCCATATTTCACAATGGATGGGTTTGGAGTATCATTCAATTACCATGGCAGGTACAGAGGCAGATTGCACACAGGTGTTGGATCACCTCTCATCCATTTTGGATAGCCTTTTATCCTCTCTTTAGGAAATTCGTCAAATGGATTCAGCAAAACTGGGGGAACCTAGGCACTGAAGCAAACACTTGCAGCTTTGGAAAAAGCTATACTCAATAGAAGAGGACAAGAATCCAATGAATTGATGGGCTCACCCAACATGAGACGGGAAATGTTGAATTGCAGCAAATTTGGATGGCCGTGATTAGCTATTGCAGGTGTAGACCGTTCCAAGTTCATCGAGGAGTTTTGTCAATGATGTAGATGACAGGTTAAGACAAAGTGGAATATTTTACTTTGTTTTGAGAACATACTAAATTTCTATTTTTACTTGATAGGATTACATAATCTTAGGTTATAGAAGTTGGTGATCCCGCAGCTCCTATGGAAGGCTGAAATTGTAAAGATGGCCTTGAACATGGGACTTTTGATGTATCCATTCTATTAGTAATACAAAATTTTAAAAAAACTTCAATTTGGGAAAAAAAAGTCACTATGATGCACCTTGCACAATCCTTTGAAGAAGACTTCCAAGCTAAAGCGTATTTTGCAAGTTGATCTAAGCAAGGTGGGAGAGATGGCCTAGCGTAAGGGCTCTTGCCCTACATCACGATAGCCCGGGTTCAATACTTGCCCCCTTCTCCGGCATGCGGTCCATCAATTCTGCCTCTAAAATAACCCTCGTGATACAGCCCCAAAAAAAAGAGAGTTGATGTTAGCTCATATAATCACTCTACATATTATAAAGCTAGTGGTCCACTGAACTCCAACTAGTTCATTGTCTGGATTATCCAATAATGAATGCTTTCGTGAAGGCATTATTAAAGTGTTCCTTAACTTTAGGTTTCAAGGATCGAAGCCATTAACCTAAGGCACTTGCCACTATGACTTGATCGTGTACGTGTCTAAACACCTCACAAGTTTGATTAAAAATTTCCAAATGAGGGACAAAAAAGAGTTTTTAAAAACATTTTTCCTCATCCTCCCTAGGATTAGAAAACTCGAAAGACAAGTAGGGTAGGGCCCATACACATCAAATGCAAACATGGGCCGAAGGGAGCTAATTTGTGTGCCATAATGGCTTATTACCAAGGCCTCAGAATCATGGCATGTGTTGCTTTGCATAGTAAGGTGGTGGCTTTGTAGTCTTCATCGAGGTTTGTGCAAGTGCACCATAAAAAAACTTTAGCTTCTTGTTTTATTGTCTACCATTGGATGGGAGTAGATCTAAAAGTTTTGAACAATGCAAGGGCGTCTAGGGTGATAATCACGAGGATGGACCATGTTCAAGATTGCTTTTAGAAGGTTGATAACTTTGTGCAATTTCTATTACATGCTTTTATAAAATAACACAATCATGTGCGTGTATCTGTATGTCTCCCACGGTCTCAAAGAATCCATCCTCGGAGTCTCAAGAAGTGATCTCTGTAGAACTCACTTCTTACCAATATCTGACAGAGACACCCATGTCTAGTGCATGTGTAGCCCGAGTAGATCTAACTGGATGTGTTTATCTTTTGACGTGAGAGATCACGGTATGGGGAATCCAAGCTATACTGAAATGGGGGGAGACGGTCCATCTCTATGCCATGTGCATGAAACCAATCGACTGCCTCAAAGTACCATGCATGTGTCGGTAATGGTGGTGGCTGTGTCGCTGAGGAAGAGGGCAGTCCAGCTCGTCTCAATCGCTCTCTCTCCCTCTCCCCGTATAATTGCATAGAGGACTCTAGTGCTAGTCGTGGGGGAGGCGATCTCTGTTAAGCGTGTATACAAATATATGTGAGTTTGAAAAAGGGCATCTGTAACTAGTGGGACTCTGTATGTAGAATGTCATGTGGTACATATGGCTTACTCTTGATCATGCGTGACAACATCATCACGTGTAGCCTCTCTATGCTCCTCTAGTGATCCTTCCCTAGGCCTGGCCCCCGGAGGGGTGCACCATACATAGCCACTGGTTGTACTAGAGTATCAAAGAGCCAGCACTTAGTGCGGGGTTTTTGGAAATGTGCCTGGAAACACTCTCTCCATACGGGCTAGGGAGGCGTGCCCCCTCGCAAGGTCAGTGGCAGCCGTGGTCATGCAAAACAAAGGGCCAGTAAAAGTGACTTCTAAATACACATACTTCTGCACAATCTCCACTGGGGCACCTCTATATATGAAAGAAAATCGTGAGGCAACTGCGTAAGATGTGTTGAAGACCATAACCTTGGTTTTGCCCAAATTGACCATAAGGTCTCTCTCCATGCAAAATTCGTCCAATGCATTTAAGTGTTTCTGTAAAAACCCTCGACTAAATCTGAGATCAAGATAATGTCGTCAGCATATAGCAATATGGGCGCACTACTGTCTGCACCAATGGTGAACCTCTACCTCTCCGAAACTATCCACATATACTGCGATCTCATCAATGTATAGGCCAAAGAGTGTAGGTGAGGATGGGCATCGCTGCTTAACCCCAATAGTGCTACATATATCTCTCAGGGTCCCACACCGGGTGCACGTACTCGGCCGCGTACTGCCTCATATAGTGCCATCACACCCCATATCATCTCATGTGAGAACTGGAGCTCTTGCAAGTGTCCTATCATACGAGATCGAGGGATGGAGTCAAACGCTTTGTGGAAATCCACAAAGCAGCAATACACATGTCTCTTTGAGAACCTCGCCTCCTCTATGATAGCCCGTAAAGTAAAGATATGGTCCAGCGTGGAGAAGCTGCTCATGAAACCTACTTAGCCTGATGCTCTGTTTCCCATTCTCTCTACCATAGAGCTCATCATGTCCTCTAGTACTGCCCCATAGATTTTGGCCATTGTGTGACCAATCATGATAGTCCTGTAGTTACCTGGGTCTATGGGATCTCCTGCTTTGTGGATGGGGACAATGGTGTAGTCCAGGAGGGTGGGAAGCCTTCACAGAGTGCTCTGTTAAAAAGACTGGCAAGAATGGCAGCCAATATGTGGTGCCTGTGGGAAAAATGTTCCGCATGTAGATCCTCATGATCTTTTTCTCTCCCATTATGCAGCTTTGTAAGAGCCCTAGTGACATTGGGGGAATCAAAGAGATAAGATGATGTAGGCCTAGGGATGTGTGACATTTGTGGTATAGGCTGGTTTGGCACATCATATAGCTGTCGTGCATAGGCTTCCCAAAGGCTAGGATCTGTGATAGGTGTAGGTGCTCTTTTTCCTTCCAGAATGCGCCAAGCTTCTCAGTTGTCCTAGCTGAAAAAGAGCTGGTATAACTCGTTCTCGTCTAGCGAGAAATGCTCGTTTTTTTCGACGAGTGAATGTATAGAAGATGCGTTGCATTTGATGTGCTGAAATCAGCCCATGTTCCCTCTCGCGTAAGAGGCAAAGCCTAGTGGTTTTGCACTCTTCATCATACCATCCATTCTAGGGTTGGGATCCCACTGGCAAACTTGCTATGGAGCATGTGGTGTAGGGGAAGCTGGCATGGGCGGAGTCATGGATGATGGAGGAAAGTTGGGATGTGATGGTGGAGATAGGGAGGGATAAGTCGAGAGCTGAAATGTGGCGGGAGAGGTGGTCCTCATAGATGTGGTCAAGATCATGACAGAGATGAATCCGGGTGAAGGTGGTGACATGGGGTGTGGGCAGTAAGATGGGGCATGAGATCGTGAAAAGAAAGTAATGCGTGGTCAGCTAGTATGGGAGGAGGAGGGATGGTGAAGTCTGAGATGTGTGGTATAAGATCAGGAGATCCCATGAGGTAACCCACCGTACTTGTGCCTCCCTCATGCGGAAAAGATGTAAGGCTATCCGATTGCGGCCATTTGGACAACCCATCATATATAACCAGCTCATGCATAGCCCCCATATCCAAGAAGTGTCTACCATATGATGTTGCATTCCCCATATCCTGGTTGGCCCTTTGGAGGCCCATCTCAACCAGGTCAATTTCTGAGACAACATAATGGCATCTCCCTGGAAGTCATATGTCTAAACTTGTTCCCCTTTTGTCCGTGCATTAAAGTCTCCTAAATAGGAGGACCTCTCCTTGCTAGGAGAACTCTACAATGTTTGCAAATAATGGTGCATAGGGGTCTCCCCTTTTCTCTGTCAACCTGCATGCATATTCAGATTTCTCTGGTGGATAGTAGCTTACTGCAATATGTATCACTCTCAAGCCGGGCCTGGCTAATCGCATCCACATAAAACGAGCCTCCTTATGGTGTCTAACCATTGTGTGCATGCCTCTCAAATGAGGGCAAAACAAGCATGCCACTCCTCCCAAGCCACGCACCCCCCACCAGTGGTGCGTTTTTGTCCTTTGAAAGCTTATTCCCATGTATAACCCTCCACTTTGGGTAGCCCCTCTCTTAGGACTTTGATGCGTTTCTGTGTAGAAGATAATATCCCTATCTGTGTAAGTCTCTGTGAAGCCTCATGTGTCTGACCATATAGTTCCATTGCAATTCCATACTCCCATCCTCAATGTATCTCTGGTCTCATAGGCCCCACACCGTCATGTGGGGCATTTATCCGTGATGATGACTCAATCATCACAATAAACGGCCCATTTTCCTGCCTTGCGGGCTTGAACCATCCCAGCTTTCCTGTGTTCCACCTATAGGGGGTGAGGTCATCTCCAAGGTATATTTTGGTGGTTCGGAGGGTGGCCCTCTTCTTCAAGAAAGCCAAACGGGACTCCGTATCTTTGAACTTCAGGAGGAGAGGCCTCTCCCTGGTCAAGTCCTTCACGGCTCGCCAAGCATCTACAACAGGGTGCCAGTGAGGCCCATCTGTCTACATAAAGTCTCATTGTCCTCTTTTGTTGGTGAGTTGCCCACTTGCAAGCCTGTTACTCGCACATGTAGAGACATGTAGAGCCCTAAATTGGCAACGCCTCTCTTCCTCAAGCGTGGCCGTCATGATGGATGTGGCATTCGAGGTGTGGAATGTCTTTTGCTTTTTTACAACCTCAACCTATTTGAAGCTTTCTCGAACCTCTTCTTTGGTTGCTTCCATGTCTTTCAGAGGCCTGCATGCTCCTCCTAGAATCATGATTTGGCCTCTTGAATCTATGTTGTGATTGCCTTATTAGCCTTCTCTAGTTCCGTTGGCATTGGCATCTCGCACTGGGCAATCTCTAGAGCAAGGGCTTCTTGTGTAGCTATTTCGCCTTCCTCTTTTCCATGCTTGTGCATCTCTTCCTTACATAATTCCATACATTTCTCCATGCATGCAGCCAGGCATGCGTCCTTCCAGGCTTCCATCTCTTGTCGCATTTCAGCTTGCAACTATTTGTACATTTCCTCCTTGCCCTAAATCTTAGTCCATGAATCAACTATTTGTACATTTCCTCCTTGCCCTGAATCTTAGTCCATGAATCTCCTTTTTGTTGAGATATCGAGCTCGTCTAGTGAGGCGGTGGACACTGATGACCCGCCTGGGGGATAGGCCCCACACTTACACCACTGGCATGGTTGGTGAGATCATGGGTGATATGCGGCCAGTGGGATGACAGGCTGTGTGACAGCCATTCTAGAGACTGGCATAGTTATAGCACCAGCTCATTTAGTTGGGTTCACACTATAGAGAACCCGTGTATGTATTGTTTGAGTACCTTTCATATTGTGTGTACTCTTATCTTGTATATGGTGTGTTGAGTGTTGAGAAAAGAAGAAGAAGATTTTCAGCCTCTCACCTTGTGTGTTCTCTATTAGGGTTTTGTGAGTGTGTGTGTGCTTGCAAGAGCTCAAGCTCTCTTCCCCCCTGCATCTTTTCATGGTATCAGAGCCTGGTTCGTGCTAAGGGCTGAGCTGCAAGCAAGAGAACCACAGGAAGCGGTACGAGGGTAAGAGCTTCAACTACTCTTCCCTATTTGTGTTGGTGACTACACCCTTGTCGGGAGCTCTACGGGAGGCACCGACAAACGATCTCCGATTGAGGAGCTTTCTTCGCGGGAGTAAAGCTATAGGGCAACTATTTTGTCCTATTGGACTTCATTTTTTGGCCGAAAACGCGTTTCGGGCGCGTCTGGACCTCCGTTTTTCTGAAAGCAGGCGATTTCGGGTAAGTCATTGATTCTCTGCAAAACTCTGTTTTAAGAACTGCAGAAAGACAGATTAACTGTGCAAACACTGTGCGTGCTGTAAAGAGGTCAACAGTTGCCACTGGGTGTATGTATGCACATTGAAGTCACTGGTTATGACATTTGAGAGTACTACAGTACCGCTGCAGAAAATACAGCAGTTTAGCAGGACAAAGCAGAGTGTTGTTTTTGGTAAAATTGTGTGTTTACCAAGATGTCAAATGATGGGATAACCCAGATTGTGGCTGAGAAGCTTGATAAGAATAACTTCCATGCTTGGAGATTCAGGTTGACGAATTTCCTGATGGGAAAGGGCTATTGGGACTACATAGAAGGTGAGCATGAAGAGGCACCGGAGATACCGGACTGCTGCAGATGTGAAAGAGTTTAAAGACTGGAACCAAGGACCCAGGAAAGTTATGTATTGGCTCTCCATTAGTATACAGGACACCATGATTGGGCACATTCAGGATGCCAAGTCTCCTAAGGAGGCGTGGGACACCTTGGTTAAACTCTATGAAACAAATACCAAGGCACGCAAGATACAGTTGAAGAACGAACTTCATACTGTGGAGAAAAAGAGCATGTCTGTGAATGACTATGCGTTGAAGATAAAGGGTATTATGGAATCCCTTGCATCTATTGGTGTGTCAGTAAATGATGATGATAAGGTGGAGGTCTGTCTACGTGGTCTTGGGCCACAATACAAGGCGTTCAAGACGTCTATTCAGACTCGGAAAAACATTCCCAACTTTACAGATTTGGTGTCTATGCTGATTATAGAAGAGAAGAGCTTGGGCGAAGACCAACAGTCTTCACAAAACAAAAACAATTCAGAGCAACATGCCTTCTACACAAGTTCACGAAGAGGACGAGGTAGAGGAGGTCGTGGACGCGGTCAAGGAGGTGGCCGAACAGGTAATCAGAATTATGGCCAACAAAGCAGCAACAACAACAGTCCCAGAATACACAACAACAACAACACGCAGGTGGAAGAGGCAAATTCAGAGGCAGGGGGAGTCAAAGAGGCCGTGGAAATTGGCAAAGGCAGTATAATGATGCACGTGAATGCTATTATTGTGGTAAGCCTGGACATGTGCAGGCAGAATGTTATAAGAAGCAGGCTGACATGCAAAATGGGAAAGTGCAGCAAAACAACTATGCATCCTCAAGCAGAAATAATGAGGATAATGAAAGGTTGTTTGTTATGCAGCATGTCGTGAATGCCATGTCTGAAAATGTTGATGCAGCACAAAAAGATGATGTATGGTATGTGGATTCAGGTGCTTCGAACCACATGACAAGTCATGGAGAGTGGTTCAAGGAGATGAAAAACCTTGAAAGACCAAGTTTTGTGGAAACAGGGGATGACACTGCTCATCCAATTGCCCATGTTGGAGATGTGCCATTGTCTATGCAGGATGGCAAAGTGAAGTACCTTGCAGATGTACTTCAAGTTTCAAACATAACAAAGAATCTGGTTTTAGTTGGCTAGATGATTGAGCAGGGTTTGCAGGTTCGGTTTAACCCTGATGCTTGTTATGTTGAAGACTTTAAAGACAAGTGCAGGTTGGTTGCAAAAGGCAACAGAGTGGGTAGAATGTTTACGTTGAATGTAGACATGCCTGAAATGATACACTCCGCAGCAAAATGGAGTTGCTGAGCAGAAAAACAGGCACATTGCTGAGATTGCGCGAGCATTGATGGAAGAGAAGAATATGCCGCATAGCTATTGGGCTGAGGCTGTTTCTACAGTAGTATACATCATGAACAGGACTCCAACTGCTGCAGCCATACATGATGTAACTCCAGAGGAGAGGTTTACTAACAGAAAACCAGATTTGTCTCATCTGAAAGTTTTTGGATGCATTGCATATGTGCATGTGCCAGATGAGCTGAGAACTAAGCTGGATCCAAAAGCTGAAAAATGTGTGTTTATTGGATATTCCCTTGAGCAAAAGGGATACAGGTGTTATAACCCTGCTACACGTGAGTTGAGGGTAAGCAGGGATGTTGTCTTTTTGATGAGATGAGCAGCTGGTATGCTGCTAGAAAAGAAGCTGTTGGGACTGATGTGAGTGAAAGTGTGGTTGCACAGAATGTAGGTCAGCAATCACAGTCTTTGAGTGGACCAGGAGAGTCCTCATCTAGTGGGTCTGTTGATAGACCATGGAGTGGCAGGCTGCGTCATAATACCAGTCCTGCAAATGTGATTAGTACATCATGTAAGGAAAAGAGAAAGTGGTTGAGCCCTGGTATGCCTGACATTTCTGCAGGGCATTCTCATGTTGATGGAGAGTCTAGTGGCTCAGATATGAGCCTTGATGAGGAGCTTGGGATCCCAGCTATGAGAACACCTAGTGTAAAGAAGGCTATGGAAGCCATGAATGAAAAGCTGTGAAGATCTAGGGACCCTGTGCAGAGATTTACATATGATGGTTATGTGGCACATCACTATGCATATATGGCAAAGGTTGTGCAGGTTGTTGAGCCCACATGCATTGATGAGGCTGTTGGAAATGTGTGTTGGGAGAAAGCTATGGATGAGGAGATGAATGTACTATATGGAAATGAAACTTGGGACTTAGTGCAATTGCCTGAAGGCAAGAAAGCCATTGGATGCAAGTGGGTGTACAAAGTAAAACATAACAGTGATGGAAGCATAAACAGGTACAAGGCTAGATTGGTAGCCAAAGGATATGCGCAGACATATGGCATTGATTATGAGGAAACTTTCAGCCCAGTTGCCAAGATGGCAACAGTGAGAGTTGTAATAGCAGTGGCTGCGTCAAAGCAATGGTCTTCTGATGTAAAGAATGCATTCTTGCATGGGGATTTGTTTGGGACATCATAGCATAGCGGAGGCTACACTCCATCCCACACACTTGTCAATCCGTGAATGCAACCCGGTTAGCGCATAGAGGCTATCCCGAATGGGAGAAGAAGAGTTAACCACACACTAATGACTTCTAGTCCTACTCAATCCTTCTTCATCACTCAAGCAATCAATCTTACATAATCAAAGCATCAAGGTTAGGCTACACTTAAGCACACAAATGCAACTTCTGCAAGGAACCTAATATGCAAAGAGCTATCACACAAGCCTCAACTACACATTATTTCAAACACAAGCTTCATCACAAGCACTCTACAACTCACAAATCAAAACATCATTAAGAAATCTAGATTAGCAAGAGTGTAGACCAAAACCTCATATCATTGAAAATGTAAAGAATAGAGACTACAAGATTGAAGCATGAATGGAGATGGAGAGCCTTGGGAGAGCAGAAGGAGCTATGGAGCAAGCTCTCTCTATGAGCCTCTCAACCAAATGACCAAAGAGTCCTACTTAGCTCTCAAATGGGCCACCTTTTATACAAAAATTCTAGAACTCCCAAAAGTTCCCATGTGGGATTATTGTCAAGCCCTCTCCCACATTCATCTACAACTTTGAACTCTTTTCAAGAGCCCTAAGTGTCTTTTTTGTTGCATCCTTGTATTGATCTCTTCATTCGTCATGCAACAGTCCCCCCTTCCTATTTTGCGTACGTCCTCGAGCGCGGTAGTAGCAAGAGCTACAACAAAAAAACAATGGATACAAGTAAAGTCTCTTATTGAAAAAAAAGAAAAGAAAAGAAAAACCAGCAATGATAATTTCACACGTGAGCATATAAGTGCAAGGCTGATTAAAGTTTTAATGAGGACTAAAATAGGTGAGTAAAGACTAGTCAAAGTGAGACTTAAGTGGTAGATAGTGCTATGCAAAGGCAAGTGTGCTGTGTACACCGCCAGTTATGACCGCAGTCTTAATGTCCTACAAGTATGTAAGTTATTCCTAAGTGACAAACCTACTCCTAAATATGAGCAAAGGTGATTGGAACTCTTTTTTTTTTCTTCTTTTTTTTTTCTTTTTGATGTGTGTGTAGAAGGTGATAAAGATTAAGGTTCCATCCCAAAGAGACCCAAGCAATGGCCAAGAGACCTCTGCCAAGAGAATCTAAAGACCGCTAAGTATCTCAAGGGCGACAGACCCTTTTTCTTTCTTTTATGACCTAAGGAGTACCCCATGAAGATGAGGGCATCGGTCTCGAGGGCCCATAGTGTACCCTAGAGTCCTACCAACATCTATCAAGGCGATAGATTCCTCAAAGGTCTTTTTCTGAAGCTTTTAGACATCAGTGTTCACCCCATGGAAACCAAGGCATCGGCCCCAAGGTGCTAAGACAACCCCAGGTCCTACCAAGCATTTCACTTGGCGGTAGACACGTCATGTCTCAATTCACTTTGTATATATATTTTTTAGGGTATAATTTTTTTTATAAATTTTTATTACTCCTAGCACCCACCTCATATCTAAGAGGTAGCCACCACTAGGGATAACTAATATACCTTGAAAGCATAAGAACTTGGCATATTCCATTGGTATATATCCTACACTGTCTTTAGATAGAAATATCTTTTACTAAGTCTTCTAAGACTCTAGAATTCACTCACCATATTTTAACAACTAATAAAAAACTTAAACCAGCCAACATTGTGTGAACATGCAAACCATATATTCAAAAGATAAGAGCACATAAAGAAATAAAGTTTAAGATTTGAATACACCTGTTGTAGTGCCCTGTTGATGTTGTTCGTTTGCATTGATGAATTGCTGATTTTGTGCAGATTGCTCCTCCTTGATCTTTGTAAGCGTAGCATGTCTCCCCCCTTCCTAATTTGTGTGCACGATAGGTGGACTATTGGGGCGTGTTTGATGCTCTTTTTTTAGTGGAGATCTCTGCAAAATTTTTATTAACAAACAAGAAAAGAAAAGAAAAGAATAAAATTTTGCCATTGGTGCCAAACACCGAATATAGCCGAGGGGAAAAACCCAGTGGGAGAAAAGTGCCCTGGCTTGTCGATCTTATTATGGAGTCACTGAACTTACCTTTGCGCTGGTGGTGGATCCGTGTCCTCGTCTGCTGGAAAGATGGTATCAATTTCCTCAGGATGCAGAGACAACCCCTCACAAAAACCTGCCGCTGGAGAAGGTGGTAGAGGAAGGAGTGCTTCCTCACTAAAATATGGCATTGGTTCTATGGGAAGGTTAATCAGACAGTTTTGATTTTGGAACTGCGCAATGTAGGTACTCATATTTATCCAATATTGACATGTTGAGGCTTGGGGAAGGAGGGCTTGCAAGATCGGTGGTTGCAAGTCATTTAAGCTTGTATCCCTCCATTGTTGTGCTTGAACCTCCTCAGGTAATCTACGTTGATTTGGTCCTCTCTCTGGTATTCTCACATTAAGAAGATTATGGCGTTGGGGTGTAACTCCCACAATTTGCTTCATTAAGCCCGTGCCATATCGTCTAAAGTAAGAGTAGCATAACCAACAAATATGTGAAGCTTCTTCTAATACAAGCCGTGCACACTCTTGACAATGTGGAAATGGGTGATGCTGTTGATAGAATAATGTGACAAAGTGATGCCCACAGCAATTTTCACCTAAGGGAGCATAGAAGTACCTAGAATGTGTTTGAAACGGAGGAGCACTATAACCCCTGCGATGATCTGGTCGAGTACTATCAGGGTCAATGCATGGTGGACATGTATCTCGCCAAATATCCATCAGGAGTTATCTGGACGTAGAACAATGAAATTTAGAACACTCATATCCATCATTACAATTCCAATCAAAAACAAGATTATCTCAAAAAGAACACATCTTCCAAAGGCATAAGGAACTACATTATTCAAACATTGATTTACCAAAGAGCTTTAATTGTAATGTTAATGCCTTATCTTTGGTTTTTGGTATATCCTTTTTAAGAGGTGGAAACTTTAGCAATTGTCTTGGAATTTGAGCAAGATAAGAGGATTTAGGCATTGAAATGCTAGAATCTATGCTCAAATGAGACTCATTTGGACTTGTCTTAGGTACACAAGTTGATGGTTGAATTGTGTAACAAGGAGAAATCGGGACAACCGGTGTTTCAATACATGTTTTAGGAAGATCAACACAAGTAGTTTTGTAGGTGCTATCACAGCCACCTTTCCTTTCTTGAAGAGTTTGTGTTGATTTCTTTTGCACCCACTGATATGGACAATCAAGGGTGGCTTTTGGAATCTTTCTGAAACACTCTTTAACCCCTGCCAAAGCATGGCATTTTGGAAGCCAAATTGCTGTTGCACCCTCATAATAGCCTTGTGCTTTAAGAACATGTTTTGGGACCCATCGAGGCTTAGGCTTGGAAGTGATGTGCTTCTTAAGAGGCTTAGCAACTGGACTAGATGGTATAAGTTTGTACGCATCTTTGGGTAGCCACATTGATAATTCCTTCTTGCCTGGCCTTCTTTGAGCAGCAACTAGAGTAGTTGGAACATGCCAGCCGTGGCCCTCACTTGAGTACTCATCAATTATCCACATCATTTGTTTTGGAGCTTCAAGAGCAGATTTTGATTGTGGGTTGGGTAAGGTAGAAACATTACCCCTTTGACACGATAAAGCTCTTGGAGTAGCAGATCCCAAGATGCAATCAGAATCAATTTGCAACTTGTATTGTCTATTCTTCCAATCTAATGAGCAATTGGTAGCACTTAACCACGATCTACCGAGAACAACCTCTACTACTGCCTTGGACTTACGTGCCACATAAAAGGGCATTGACATCTGGTGATCCTGAATGGTCATCATAATGACACATTTTCCCTCTATAGGGTTATCTTCTCCTGAGAAGCTTCGTAGGTCCACAGGAACTTGCACAAGTGGTGGTTGACCCAAGGCTATCCAGGTGTCAAACGAGAGAACATTATAATCTGCACCAGAGTCAATTAAGGCAGAGACAAAGTAGGTAGCCTCATGAAGATGAAGGCACACTTGAATATTGAATGGTTCGACATATCGCTCATCAGTAGCCAACTGTATGGCTAACATAGAAGCTTTGCGACGCTCCTTGGCTTTTGCAACTCTAGCTTTAGCCTCCTCTTGAGCCTGACGTTTAAGTAGGTCAAGTGCTTCTTTCCGTGTTTGTGCAGCATGCATCTGTTGAAGCATGGCTTCAGTTAATGGTTCATTGTATTTCTTGAGACGACTTCCATTAATGAAGTTAGGCATTTGCTCACCGTCTAGTGTCTCTAAACGCACTGCACCACTTGGAGTAAGCTCATTAATCACAAACGGTCCTAAGCCACGTTTTTTGAGCTTTCTCTTATGTTTCTTAAGTGTGTACAAGAGAACCAGGTCTCCTTTTTTGAATCGGCCAGTTGTTACATTTCTATCATACCATTGCTTTTGTCTCCTCTTCTCGGCATACATCCCCATTACCGCCACAATAAGCGGGTCTCATCAAGTTTTTCCAATTCGTCAACGCGTTGTGAAAGCTCATGACCAGTCCAATCTAATTGTTTAGCTACTCGTAGAGTAGGTACAAGAAATTCAATGGGAAGAATTGCATCTAGCCCAAAAGCAAGTTCAAATGGGGTTGTGCCCACAGATGTTTTATAGGCTGTCCTATATGCCCAAAGAACTGAGTGCAACTTTTGCTCCCAATCAGTCCTATGTCCCTCAACAATCTTTGTGAGTGCTGTGCAGAGAATCTTGTTAGTACTCTCGGCTTGTCCATTGGTCTGGGGATGATAGGGTGCAGAACGCTTGTGAATTACCATAAATTCTTGAAGCAAAAATTCTATGACTTCATTTACAAAGTGTACACCTTGATCACTAACGATCTCAATAGGTAAGCCATAGCGTGTAAACACGTACTCATACAAGAACTTGGCTGTGGTTTTGGCATCATTTTTGACTGTTGCCTTTGCCTCTACCCATTTGGTCAAATAGTCGGTTGCGACTATAATATATTCTGCATGCGTGTTACGAGCTAGAGGTTTAATGGGACCGACAAAATCAATACCCCATTTTGCAAAAGCACGTGTGCTTAACATAGGCCGCAATGGCATATTATCCTTTGTGATGGGAGGTTTGGTCCTTTGACAATCGTCACAACGTTTCACATATTCTTCGGCATCCATTTGTAAGGTTGGCCACCAAAGCCCAGACCACCTAATCAACTTAGCTGTGGTATTGCCAGAAAAGTGTCCACCCCCAACACCTGCATGTGCGTGAGTTAAGATTTTCAGATAGTCAGCTTCACATACACACATGCGTAAGTTGCCATCCTTGCCCCTCTTGTAGAGTTGGCCCTCTATCAGCATATAGTTTGCCGCTTCAATTTTAATAGCCTGCTTTCGATGTTTAGGAATTGTTTGATCCAAATGACCATGCTGAAGATAGTCCACAATATACTTACTCCAACTTGGTGTAGTTGAGATTTGGAATAATGTGACATTATGAATTGGCTTCTGAATTTTACATGAAGCACAGTTACGAACAAATGTTTCAGCATCTGCATGCATGGTAGGCCACCATTGCCCATCTTGAGATATACGTCGCACACAAGTAGTAGCTGATGCATGGATTCCATCGATACCCGCATGTGCCCATTCCAAGATCTCCTCATATTGGTCGGGGTTAGGTATAAGCCTCAACACTCCATCATTACCCTGACGATATAATCTCCCTGAGATTAAATTGAATGGTCGCCATAGGTCCACATTAGGACCCGCTAGTTGTATCTGCCCACTTGTCAAAATTTCTAAAATGGATTCAGACCATCTAGGAGCTGTCTCTACAAGGAAAAGTGTTGAATCTAACATATCATCATCCACACCCACAGGAGCTTCGCCAGAGGTGATTCGAGACAAATGATCTGCCCTTAGATGAGTTGTTCCTTTTCGAACTGCAACTTCAAAATCAAACTCAAGAAGGATGATAAACCACCTTACTATCCTTCCAGTTGCACAAGGTTTATTCACCAAATATAGCAATGCTTGATGGTCCACAAAAAATATGAATTTGTTTGCCAAAAGGTAATGGCGAAACTTTTTCACTGCATATATCATGGACAATCCTTCTCTTTCTGTTGTGGTGTAATTCTTCTCAGCATTGTTCAACTGTCGACTAGCATATGAGATTGGGAAATCCTTATTGTGTTCTCCCGATTGAGCCAAAATACATCCAATTGCAAAGTTGGAAGCATCAATATGGACATGAAAGATTTGGTTCCAATCTGGTGCCCGTAAGATGGGTGCAGTCACTAATGCTTGCTTCAACTTTTCAAAGGATTCCTCACACTCATCAGTCCAATTAAACTTTACAAGAAGAGCATATAATGGTCTGGCTAGGACAGCATACATGTAGATGAATCTACGGTAATAGCCACAATGTCCCATGAATGTTTGTACCCCTTTAGGGTTGATAGGCCGAGGTAATGAGACAATGACATCAATTTTATCCATATCTGTTGAAATTCCATTGCGAGAAACAATATGGCCCAAAATTTTCCCTTGTCTTACCATGAATTTGCACTTGTCAGGATTCAAGCATATACGATAAAGTTGATATTTTTGAAACACAAGTCTCAGGTGTTCTATATGATCATCACGCTCTTGTGAGTGAACACATAAATCATCCATGAAAATCTCAAGAAATTGCCTAAGGTACTCCTTGAATACATGACTCATTAACCGCTGAAACGTTGCTGGTGCATTTGTTAGACCAAATGGCATAACACGATAGGCAAAGATGCCATCTTCAGTAGCAAAGGCTGTCTTGTGTTGATCCTTTGGATCAATTGACACTTGATTGTACCCGGAGAATCCATCCAAGAAACTATATGCCTTTTTCCCTGCAACTCGTTCCAGAACATGATCCGTGATTGGAAGTGGGTAATGATCACGCACAGTAGCTGCATTTACCTTCTTGAGGTTTACACATACTCGGAGTTTTCCATTTTTCTTGGGCACCACTACAATAGGGGAGACCCATTCAGTGTGTTCAATCTCATAGATAAATTCTGCCTCTAAGAGCTTGTCTATTTCTTCCTTTATCTTCCGTGCAAAATTTTCATTGTAAGTATAAGGACGTTGCTTGGAGGGTTTTGCATCCTCTCGTAAAGGAATTGTATGCTGACATATGCTTGGATCAACTCCTTTGAGGTCTTTATAACTCCAAGCAAAAACATCGCGATACTCCTTTATTGTTTGTATTAATAACTTCTCCTCATCTAAGGACAAGTCTGTGGCAATCCACACATAGCGAGGCTCTTCTCCTGGCTTAGCAATATCAATCTTTTTTGCATCTTCTGGACCATCGTATGAAACCCCTGGCACGCTTGGTTTTTGTCGCATGGGCTGTTGAAGAACAATCTTCCGATCTTGAAGAGTGTACTGTGTGAAATTGGGAGGAACATTGAGACCTTGTTCTTGTCCACTTGAGTCTTCACTCATTGAAGACCATGCGGTTTTTAGCCCTCCTTTGCTATCTTGCATCGGATTTTTTTGTTCAACCGTTGTCTTTGCACTTCCCACACTCTTTTTTGAATCGGTTTTAGACGTGAGTTTTGGTTTTTGTTTCCTCGTTTTTTTACGATTTTTGCTAACAGTTGTTAGCTTTTCCCCTGCTTGGAATCCATCTGATCGTCTGACTTGGTCTTTGATACTATCTTGTGCTTGGACATAGTATAGATATCCGTTCTTTCCTGAGAAGTGAGGTGGTGGTCGAGAGTTTTCACTCTTAGACTCCTCCTTTTCTTTTTGTAGTCTCTCACGTTGTTCACGCTCATCTTGTCTACGGATTCTTTTATGGCTCTTACAGCATTTACGTTTAGGTCGGCTTCGAGGGATCTCTACCTGAACCTCCCTTCCTCTCAAGAGTAGGCGTGCCTTTCCTAACTCTTCCTCACGGATTGTCACATCATTATTAAAATCAGAGTCCCATCCATCTTCCTTATCAGCATCATTAGCAGATTCGAGTGTTAAGTCCTCTACTGAGACTTCCTCGACATGCATAGCTGTTGTGGATGTATCTCTATAGTACAAATCATCTAGAAGGGCACGTGGTTGTACCATTCGTATAGGAATAATATCATATCCATCTGAGTCACAAAATTGAATTGGCTTCGGTAAAGCACATGTCGATAATGTTGCAAGGACATGACTCCATTCTAGTGGATCAATTAAATGCTCAAGGAAGGGTTGTGGAATGTATGCCTCGTCTGATACACTTCGATTACCCTTAAGTCTCTCAGTGTTGAAATCCCTACATGAGGCTCCACACATCCATAGATCTTCTCGCCCATCTGACAATGTAACTCTTGAGCCCTCAGATGAAGCAGAATCAAACTCATCTATTGGAGACCTTGTTACATCACGATATGAGTGATTACTTAGGTTGACCCTTGTGATGACAGAATCATGTCGGAGGTACAAATAATTGTATCCCCAATCTTGAATCATTTGAAATTGTCGCATGAACGGTCTACCCAATATCACTTCATAGTTTGGATGTTTTCCAAAATCCACTACTGCAAAGGTGTGCTCATATTCAATCCCACATGTGGTGACCAATATGTTCTCAAGCAGCCCAAGGGGATGTTCTAAGCTTCCATCTGCTAGCTGTAAGCGCATCCTTGTACTCCTAATAGCTGGTTTGCCCCACTTTTCCCAAATGGACCTTGTCACAATGCCCACTCCTGCGCCACTATCAAGTATTGCAGTTGAAGATACTTTTCGCACTTCTAATGGGAGGGTAGCATTTCCCTGATCGTCCTCACAAAATTTTCCTACTTTGTTGATAGGAACTGGCATTACATGCTTTGTCTCAGGGTGTATAGTACACTCATGGTGACCCTTTTGTAGCAATACCTGCTCTGACAAACATGTGGCAATATCATTCCACAACTCAGGTCGAATTTTTATCAAATCAAGCAAAGGTAAGGTACAAGCCACTGGTGCTGACAAAATAGCTTGCACCATACTCATATCCCTCTCCATTGTCAACCTTTTATGCATGGAGAGAACAGTTCTCATATTCTCCCAGATATGATGGTAAGGTTTTCATTGTATGCTTACTTCTAGGAGAAACAATTGTTTGAACTTCCTCCTGGATGCTTGGGCGTCTAAAGTTGTTTTCCGTGCCTCTGGTAAAATCCACCTCAGAGAATGGAGGCGAACTAATTGAAGACATGTTCTCATTAACTTTCTCATGAACTGCGGCCCACATCTCATTTGCCATGTCCTCATTAGCATCAATAACTTCATCATTGCATGGGAGGACAAGGCTAGGCGGTGGCAGATTACCTCCTTTCAATTGGGTGTCAATTGGTGCAGACCTTTCGCTATGAGCTTGTGAAATGAGCTCACTTTTCATTTCCCGACTCGATGACACTTCTGGTATGGTTTCTAATGTTGGCTTAAGAGAGGTTGGGCCCCGAGGAATAGGTGGTGGTGGTCCCTCAAGTATTGACTGAGCTTCCCTAATGAGTTGCTGATGTATAGCTAGATTGATCTTCTCCTCACGAGGGTTTGGGTATTCTTGAAGCTTCTTGGGTAGCTCAGATAAAGCTGCAATGCGACTTCTATGAGCATCAATGATGGCCTCTAGAGTCTCATTCACTTTATCCACAAAAACAGAACCCCCAGAACTATCCTCAGTCGTACTAGCCTCATTTTGCTTAACACTAGGCCCAGGTTGAGGTTGATGTTCCTCATGCACTTCTTTGGATGTAAAAGTTTGATCCCTCATGTTTTGTTTAGAGGCTTCTTGAGAACTAGTGGATGCACTTTTAGTTTGCTTGTTTCGGTTCTTCTTCCTCCTAGTGGTCTTTTTTCTATTGGACTGTAGGGTCTTGTCCACTAGATTTGTTTTTGCATCCCTAGTTCGAGGTGTCTCATCAGTTTGTATTTCGGCATTTCGTGTCTGTGATCTAGTCATGACTCTAAGTGGCACGACATCCTCATTCTCAGATGAAGGTGGTGATGGAACTGTGCCTACAAGGTTGAGTGAGACCTTTGGTTGAGAGGTGCCTTCCTCATGTGGTTTCAGCAGACAGTCTTTTGGGAAGTGTTCTACACAGCACCCTAGACAATATCTTTCAATTGGTGGAAACTGTTGTACTGTTGTATTGGACCGAGATGCTTGCCTTGAGCGATGTGGACAATCACGAGCCCAATGGGGTTCTCCGCGCACTCATAACAGGGGCCCATTGGTTTGGCCTCTACTTTCCTTGGCTGCCCCCCACTGACCTGAGGGGCCTGGAGTCCTAGGTTGGTAGCCGCCTAGCAACATTAAAGAGTTTTGTTCCCCTAGTTGAATGTCCAGTGCTGGGCTTGGGTATGCGGGACTTTCAAAGATATTTTCTTTGGATGAATATGATACATATTCTTCCTCCACATAGCCTGGGTTTACCAATTCTCTACACATATTTGAATTGTCGTAGTCAACAACCCTCACAGGAGCAGTCCCTGGAGCAGGAGGTTGAGCACCAAGAACAGGTCGTGCTTGCTCTTGTGCCATAGGTGGCTTACGTTCAAAATTAGTATACTGTTGATACATTTGTGGAGCCACTCCACCCCTTGGCTGCTCACGTTCCTGTCTCATTCTCGCAATGTGAGTGCATTCCTGTGTGGTATGGGTAAAGTTCCAAGCACAGGCTTGGCACCACTTTTTTGTGGGTTGGTTTGTGACTAGAGGAGAAAAGGTGTTACAATCCTCTATTTTATGGTTACCGCCACATGCTCCACAAAGATGAGGACCTGTAGGAAGTACACTCCTCATTCTCTGCTGCTGTTGTTGTGGCTGCATGGGTGGACGATAGGTCTATCCCAATCTCCGTAGTACTAGGTTAGCTATCTGGTCTGGATTTACTAGCGCGCTAGACCCTGAACTTTGGTCATCACCCCACTGATCTCTAGGTTTCACCTCTGGGCCAGAACCATCTTGGAACTTGAAGTTATCGGTGAAATCCATAGCATCATGGCAACACTCATTGAAATTTGTATGTTTCTTCGCATAGAGATGTGTATGCAGTGTTGAATTTTTGAGTCCTTTTAAGAAGAGAGAAATTAATCGACTTTGGGCGGGCTTCTCATCTTCAGGGCAACGATTAATGTACTGCTTCATTCTATTTACACAGTCTCTAACACTCTCATTCTCGCCTTGCTTGAAAGAGTAGATGTGTGCTACCGTGTCATGTTGAATTCCCATCAAGGAAAAAGCAGCAATGAATCTCTCTTCCAAAACTCGTAAAGAAGATTTGTCTGAAGCCTCTAATGCCTGAAACCAAGCCAGGGCTTTTCCCTCAAGAGTGAGTCCAAATCCTTCAATTTGAGTATGCTTATCAGCCACTTGCTCAGCTCGAACTGCTTGCCTAAACGCTGCTACATGGTCGTATGGATCTCCCGACCCTTCATACTTCTTTACCAGTTTCTGAAGAGTTGATGGCCTTACTTGTCTTGAATACTCGTCATAGGGCCTACGGCCTCTCACTCTCAGTGGGAATCGTTCCTCTCTTTGGAAAGATGGTCCACATGTTTCCAAAATTGGTGTGGGTACCTTATTACCAGCCTCACCAAACCCCTCCAAAGATCTTGTCACCCCGCATTTCAGGAGGTGCATTTATGGGAGGCCGAGTTGGCTCCCCTACCCTCCGATTGTTATGGTGAGAAAGATGTTGGTGTGGTGTGACCTGTGGTCGCACATTTGGTGTAGGACGATATCTTGGTGCTAGAGTTGGGCTACTAGCAGTGGTCCACTTAGATGTTGAGGGTCCCTCTCTAGTGAACTCTCGTAGGGGAGGAGCAACAGTTTCTCCAAGAAAGGCTGTCTCTCCTGGTTTGGCTGTATTTGTTGAGAAAACTTCCATGAATAATGGATGTCCTTTCCACGTGAGTTCCCGAATCTCTTTCCAATCTAAGGTTCGGTATTCATTGGCCCATTTATCAATTATTCTGTTCATGTGTCCTGCAAGCTTCTCAACTACCACCACATGAGCTAGAGGAAGATCCAGCTGTGGCAATCTAGTTGTGGCATAATATCCCTCTAACGAGTCCTTATAGACCTCTTGAAGTGGGTCATCCTGTAAGACCTTTGTCACAGGAATTTGTCGTACAAACTCCCATTGGCTTTCAGCCCCCTGATCCATTTTGCTCTTGCCTTTCCTATCCCTTTCCAAATTTAGATCTATAAGAAGTAAATCATCTATGGATAGTTTTGAGGACTGGGCATTGGTGGATGGTCCAGGCATGTCCGGCTCAATGAGCCAGTCATCTCTAGACTCCCTTGCTCTGGAAAGTTCTGATAAGTCTAAGAACTCGGTTCTAGAGAGCTCCCCTAATTTGTCTACCTTTTCTGGATGGTAGGTGACTTCGTAGCGAACACCATCTCCACCCATGTACATGTTACCCTGGTCATTGACTAGAGGTGCTCTATCAAGTTCTGAGAAAATGTCTGCGATCTTAACAAGATACCGTTGTTATGGATCCCTAAAGATCTCAGCTCCTTGAGCATTTGTGTAGACATATTGGAGTCTCACATTGAGTGTTAACCCCATGGTGTCGGCTTCAAATGGATTAAAGGATCTTGAGGGTGTCCTATTTGGGGCTACGGGATGACTATTTGTCGGCCCTAGATTGTCCATGGACAATGAACTAGTTGTTCTAGAGGAAAGGGTATCGGATTGGGATTCAGAAAGGGTTTCAGCAATATCTGCCAAATTTCCTACCGATTGGGTCCCACTTTCCTACGTAGGTACTCTAGAAGGTGCCCTAGGCCCTATGGCAGAATCTACAAGACGTCCCGACCGCAAGTGCATAAGGTCAATTTTTTTTTGTTTTTTTTTATGTGTTTTTGTTTTTGTCTTTTGTTTTTAAATAAAAAATATATATATATATGTATATATATATATATATATATATATATATATATATATATATATATTTTAACCTACCTAATCACTAAATGCACTAAAAGGAATATGTGTGGCGTAACTATCTATCCTATTTTTTTAAATGATTTTTTTTAATGATTTTATGATTTTTATTTTTTTATTTTTTAAATTTACACAAAAATTATGAATCACACTAAAAAAGATACTAATTATGCACAAAGTTACAAAAATTAAAAAATGCAGGTTAAACTAATTATGCAAAAAATTAAAAAAAAATAAAGAATTACAAATTATGCAAAAAAGTAGACTCCTAAAAAACACTTAATTTATCAATTTTTTTTTAATTTTCTTTTGTTTTCTTCTCCTTTTGTTGTTTTTTTTGGGTTTGTTTGTTTGTTTGTTTTTTTTATTTTTTTTAAACTAATAAATTTCGTGCCAATTACAAAAAATATGAATCTACTAATTATGCACTCAATTATAAAAAATAAAAATAAAAAATGCATGCTACTTTACTTATGCAAAAATTTAAATAAGGAACAATGGATTCAAAAAAATAAAAATTGTTTTTTTAATTTAATTATTTTTCCTCTTTTTTTTATATTTTTTTATTCCTTTTTTTTCTTTTTTTATTTCTTTTTCTAAATTTAATTGTTTTTCTTTCTTTTTCTTTTTTAATCTCTTTTTCTTTTCTTTTTTTTTTAAAATATTATTTTTTTGTTTTTTTATTTAAAAATATAAAAAAACATGAAAAATTAATAAAAAATGAAAAAAATGAAAAAAATGAAAAATTTCACCTACCTTATCCGCCGCCTCGCCGACTCCCGGATTCTTTGCCGGCGCGCACCCACTCGTCTTCAATGCGCCTCGCTGTCCCTCAGTCGCTTCTGCCAGCCGTCTGCTCCTCTTATGCTGCTGCTTGCAGCTACCCACAGCGCCTCTGCAGTCGCTAACTTTGCCTTCGTCGGCAGCGTCTCCGCCTCTACAGCCAACGGCCTCCTCACCCTACGCCACCTCCTCTGTTTGCCTACCTTCCAGCTATAGCTCGCCTTCTTTGCTCCACCGCCTGCGCTCACCTCCTGAGAGCTGCAGCTGTCGCCTTAGGTTCTTTCGATGCAGCCTTGAGCCTGACGCCGCCCAGCTGCCCGTCAACTCCACCTCCTCTCACTCAGCCTCTCTTCCCACCTTCTGTCTGCTATACAGCAAACTGCCGGTCTACACAGCCAGGATTCTTTGCTGCTTGCGCTCGTGGATTGTGCGGAGGAGGTCGCAGAGGCGCATGATCCAGTCGTCGTTGCTGTAGGCGTTCGCTCGGCTGCCCGTGATGACAAAGCCGTCGTAGTCGCCCAGCTGCTCCTCCTTTCAGCTGTGGCCCTCCTTGCTTTGCTTCTCTTTGGCGCCTCCACCTACAGCCTTGTAAGGCAAGCTTAACGCAGCTCCACCTTCTACACGGCTGCCTCCCTTCGCCCTGCTGCTGTTCTTTGGTGCTTCCACCTCGCTTGCCAGCCGCAACGCTCAGCCACCTCTTTCGACGGACCCCTTCTTTTCCACGCGGCCACCCTGCAGCCTTTGTTTTTTTTTTTTAAATAATTACTTTTGGCCTTCAGCGGCCACTTCACCCCCTCTGCCGTCCGCTTCACGGCCCTTCAGGGAATCAGCCGCCTTGAGCCTGCTGACTCCTTCACTTTCTTCTTCTTCTTCTTCTTCTTCTTCTTCTTTTTTTTTTAAAAAAACAGCCAAGCAGGCAGAGCCCGCCGCTTTCTAGAGCTACACCGGCCTCTCCTCACGCTCGCCCACAGCGGACTCCTACTGTGTGCCTTTTAAAAATATATAACAAAAATAAAATAAAATTTACAACCTCTCTCTTTTCTTTTCTTTTTTTCTTTCTCCCTTCTCTTTCCCTCTCTCCTCTCTTACTTAAGCGGACTTCTCACTTGGACGCCTATACTTGGACGCCTATGGAGCTTGTATAAGCTATGGAAGAGCTTAGCAACGTATCTTTTTTATTTTTATTTTTAATTTTACTACTAATTACATGTTTAGCGAGAAAAGCTTGAAAGCATGAAATGACATTAAAAAAAACAATGAATGTAAGCATAATAACGGTACTTGAAAAGCAATAAAACATAAAAAACAATGCGGGAGAAACCTCAACCGTTCAATGGCGTTTTAATTTTTTTGCTTCTAATCAAACAATAGAAAACACACAAGGCGCCCTTGAGATCACACACTCAATGCCCTTGCAAACTCTACTCTAATCGACCCTAATCCACGATTTTGCAATCAATGGAGCACTTAGTAAGAAGTAATGGTTAACACCCTTCACTAACTTAGGTGTGCGTTCCCCGGCAGAGCGGCGCCATTGTTTGGGACATCATAGCATAGCGGAGGCTACACTCCATCCCACACACTTGTCAATCCGTGAATGCAACCCGGTTAGCGCATAGAGGCTATCCCGAATGGGAGAAGAAGAGTTAACCACACACTAATGACTTCTAGTCCTACTCAATCCTTCTTCATCACTCAAGCAATCAATCTTACATAATCAAAGCATCAAGGTTAGGCTACACTTAAGCACACAAATGCAACTTATGCAAGGAACCTAATATGCAAAGAGCTATCACACAAGCCTCAACTACACATTATTTCAAACACAAGCTTCATCACAAGCACTCTACAACTCACAAATCAAAACATCATTAAGAAATCTAGATTAGCAAGAGTGTAGACCAAAACCTCATATCATTGAAAATGTAAAGAATAGAGAGTACAAGATTGAAGCATGAATGGAGATGGAGAGCCTTGGGAGAGCACTTAAGAAGGAGCTATGGAGCAAGCTCTCTCTATGAGCCTCTCAACCAAATGACCAAAGAGTCCTGCTTAGCTCTCAAATGGGCCACCTTTTATACAAAAATTCTAGAACTCCCAAAAGTTCCCATGTGGGATTATTGTCAAGCCCTCTCCCACATTCATCTACAACTTTGAACTCTTTTCAAGAGCCCTAAGTGTCTTTTTTGTTGCATCCTTGTATTGATCTCTTCATTCGTCATGCAATAGGATTTGCAAGAAGAGGTGTATATGTTGCAGCCACCTGGTTATGAGGATGTGGGTCACCCCGAGCATGTTTGCAGGTTGAAGAAAGCCTTGTATGACTTAAAACAAGCACCAAGAGCATGGTCTGATAAGATTTCTGAATATCTTGTCACTATTGGCTTTCATGTAGCCAATGCAGATTTCTCGCTGTATGTGAGACATGGTGATAGAGGGGTTGTGCTTGTTGTCATCTATGTAGATGACTTGATCATTACGGGGGACCATGATGTAGAGATCTTTGATGTAAAGATCTTACTTAGACAGAAGTTTGAGATGAAGGATCTGGGGGAGCTCAGATATTTCTTGGGCATTGAGGTGATTAGGTCACCACATGGTATTGGATTACTGCAGAGACAGTATGGCTTGGACATGTTGTCCAAGTATGGTATGACAGGCTGTAAGCCTATTTCCGTGCCATTGGATCAGAATGGCAAGTTGAGTGCAGATTCAGGAGAGATCTTGGAGGATCCTACTATGTATAGGCACATAGTAGGAAGCTTGATCTATATGATGATCACCAGACCAGATTTGAGCTATGCTGTTGGGTTGGTGAGTCAGTTTATGCAGGTTCCACGGAAATCACATTTGGATGCATTGAGACGCATACTGAGATACGTGAGGTCTACTTTGCATTGTGGACTATTCTATGAGACTGGGACAGAGATATGTGTACATGGGTACACAGATGCTAATTGGGCTGGTAGTATCTCAGATAGAAGATCTACCAGTGGATTCATGTTTTCTTTGGGGAGTGCTGCTGTGACTTGGAGCAGCAAGAAGCAGCCTACGGTTGCTCTATCCAGTACAGAGGCCGAGTACAGAGGAGCTGCGGCGGCAGCATGTAAGGTAGCTTGGTTGAGAAAGCTACTTGCAAATTTGGGTCTATGAGTGGATAGACAGGTTGTCATTTTTTGTGACAACATTAGCAGTATATAGTTGGCCAAGAACCCAGTTTTTCATGCTCGCACGAAGCATATAGAGGTCCACTACCATTTCGTCAGAGAGAAGGTCTTGGCAGAAGACCTTGACCTTGTTTATGTCAGCACAGAGGATCAGGTAGCTGACATCTTCACCAAAGCATTGGGTACAGAGAAGCTCCGCAGATTCAGGGCTTCGCTTGGTGTACATGAGATGGAGCTGAGCTCGAGGGGGAGTGTTGAGATATCGAGCTCGTCTAGTGAGGCGGTGGACACTGATGGGGGATAGGCCCCACACTTACACCACTGGCATGGTTGGTGAGATCATGGGTGATATGCGGCCAGTGGGATGACAGGCTGTGTGACAGCCATTCTAGAGACTGGCATAGTTATAGCGCCAGCTCATTTAGTTGGGTTCACACTATAGAGAACCCGTGTATGTATTGTTTGAGTACCTTTCATATTGTGTGTACTCTTATCTTGTATATGGTGTGTTGAGTGTTGAGAAAAGAAGAAGAAGATTTTCAGCCTCTCACCTTGTGTGTTCTCTGTTAGGGTTTTGTGAGTGTGTGTGTGCTTGCAAGAGCTCAAGCTCTCTTCCCTGCATCTTTTCACTTTTGATGCTGGTTCAATGTCCTGTCTATTAGTTTCTTTTGGTTTGAAAGGGCCTTCTAAGACTGTTCTTCGATCTTGTTCACTCTATCTTTCAAGAGGGAGCACCATTGTCACAATCACCCAACTCAAGTTGTGGTCAAGGACATGGGAGAAGACGGCCGATGCGCGATGGGGTAAAGGCGGGAGTGGCTTCTGGTTGAGGGTTCGACCATTGGTCTAGGATAGGGACATTCTACATTGTTGAGCGCAAGGTGGCGGGCGCACAGCCAAAACTGGAGCACAGGGTGGCTGTGGGTGCACAGAGCAGAGGGCGGTGGAGGCGCACAGGAGGGCGGAGGGTGGCGACGGCACAGAGAGAGGGCGAAACAGGAATAGGGCGGCGGGCAGGTGCACAGAGAGAGAGGGTGGTGGTGGTGCATAGGGCAGAGGGTGACAGCGGCGCACAGAGAGATGGCGAAATAGGAGCAGGGCAGGCACACAAAGAGAGAGAGAGAGAGAGAGAGAGAGTTATATTAACATGTATTATAGACCCCAAGGGTCTATGGGACCATAAGTAATACAATGGTACCATGGATATAATGAGCCATGGATGAACTAAAAAGGAAATGAAAAAATGGTAAAAACACCAATGTGTACATCCATATAGTAGATGATCCCTCCTTAGTCACGACCAACCTTGCATGTATTTGAAGTTGGAGCAGAGGCACTAGTATGGGTGGTGGTTCTAATGTGTATGCATGTACACAAAGAAATCCTAGATGGCTCTCTAGGAGGTTAGCTATTGGGAATGGGCCTATCTTAGCATGTTGCTCAGCACTACATCCCTCAACACTACATCCCTATGTAGCTCTACCTCAACACTACGTCCCTTAACACTACATCCCTCTGTTGTCTTAACACTATATCCCTCTATCGTCTCTTCCATCAAGTACATGCCCATGCGTCTTTTATCCTCATATTGTATCACTTGTGTGAGTGGTCCAAATTCGTCTTGAAAAAGGCAATGGAATCTCCCCCATATCTCATAGTATGCCAGAAAACTAAACATATAATGGGTCTCTTCCTCTACAGCTCCCATGGTGCATATTGTTGATCCATACAATCACCCTCATCCAAAGTGCCATTGGACCTCATGAACATGTTCGGACCACTGCTCACCCCTTAATGGACTCCGACAGTGCTAGTCCATTCACATGGCTGACCGTAACACCATTGTTGGCAATTTCCCATGTACCCACCACTACTTTGTACAATATTTTGTAATCATCAATCTGTTAGGATCTTGAATGTAACTGACACACACAGATGTATAAACAACATGTGCAGACTTATTGAGTAGTTAGTTATGAGTAGTCAGTAAATGAATAGTGAATAGTTAACTATACATGTTGCTTATATGTATGTGCATGTCAGTTAACTATTCACTATTCATTTACTAAAATTAGGGTATGAATTTACACATCTTGGGGTAGATAATGTACTTCTAATGCCCTTGATTTTTGGAGTAAATAAGACTTCCTCTCTCTAAAAATATAAGGTCTCTTGTAATGGTTTATTCAAATTATACCTAACTTACGAAAACTATATCCAACTTTCCATACATTTATCTTTTTTCTTTTGAATTTAAATCTAAAATTTCCTCTAGGTGGAGATTTCCCATCCAAGAGCTGCCTTACCCATTTAGGATTTGGCCCCTTATGAAGTGTTATAGGCTTCATAAAATTTCCTCTAGGTGGAGATTTCCCATCCAAGAGCTGCCTTACCCATTTAGGATTTGGCCCCTTATGAAGTGTTATAGGCTTCTCTTCATCATCATTTGACCAATCCACCTCTTGTGGAGTTGGTACTATCATTGGTGGTTGTGTCTGGGCTAACTCTTTTTTAAGGATAGTGTGGAGGGAACCTTCTCCTCCACTTGATGAGGCTATTCTTTGAACACCACATCATGGTTGACAATTATCTTCTTTGCCTTTAGGTCGTATGGTGTATAACCCTCTCCTCTAAGGTAGTGTTAACTGCCTTGGACCAAAAAGAATTATGTATTCCTTTGCCTTTGAGCATACTCTGCATCTCCACCACCACTGTGCTATATAACCCCATTTTGTTGTAGAGTATGAGAAATTATTAATTCTCTCTTGATATCCTATGCTCCTTGCAGTATAAGAATTAAACACCGATGTTATGAATTCTCCTCCTCGATTTGTTTGCATAGTAAGTTGGTGGCTTTGTAGACATTGAAGAGGTTTATGCAAGTGCGCCATAAAAAAACTTTAGCATGTAGTGTTATAACATTGCAAAGGTAGTTCATGATAGCCACTAAGAAATTGCATGTTTTTGGCTTGTCAAGCAAAGTTAGACATAGTGATAGTTTTTAAGCAATAAAGTCTTGCTAGGTCTTGGTTGATGTTGGACATGAAAGGGAAGCATGTTTTTTTATTATCTACCATTGGATGGGAGTAGATCTAAAAGTTTTGAGTACAATGCAAGGGGTTGGTCTAAAGGTACAGGGTGATGCGAGGATGGACCATGTTCAAGATTGCTTTTAGAAGGTTGATAACTTTGTGCAATTTCTATTACATGCTTTTCTAAAATAAAATAATCATGTGTGCATGTGTGTGTGTGTGTGTGTGTGTGTGTGTGTGTGTGTGTGTGTGAGAGAGAGAGAGAGAGAGAGAGAGAGAGAGAGAGAAGAAATAGGTTTATCTATGAAAAACTCCAAGGGTCTATGGGACTATAAGTAATACAATGGTACCATGGATATAATTGTTAAGTTCTCAGTACTTTTTCATTTTGTTGGGATGACAGAGGATACCCCATATAGGTACACCGATTTGTCTCATAGACCGAGTTCGGTCTTTTGGAAGACGTTAATAAAATCTTTCTTTCTTTCTTTCTCAAAAAAGATGATCCGACTCCACTTCCTTTAGGAGCCTCCATGAAGTTTGCTGATGTCGTTCCTTCTCCACTGGGTTCGCTATAGCAGTCTCTTGCCATGTGTCCTGGCTTTCCACAGTTGTGGCAACAAGTGAAGGTCCTTCTTCCTACTCTGCCTCTTCCTCATCCTCATCCTCGAGAGAATCCTCCTCAGGTGAAGAATGCTTTTTCTTCTCCTGTTGTTGAGTCGAGCCATTTCTTCTCTTTGCCTCTGCTCTCTTGCTCTAGTAGAGCTCCTTCTATCTCGTCGTGTAGCTTCAATTTAGGTACATTCTTTAGTGTTGCTACAATGTTTTCATATTCACCTTTGTCCACACTCTTTAGAAGCCCTACTAGTGCCTCATCATCTTCTACCTTTTTGCCAATAACTGCCACTTGTTGCTTAATGCTTTTATATTTGTTCAAGTGTGTGATTAAAGGTTCACTTTCCTTCATATCCAATTTGTAGAATTGCATTAGTAGATTTATCTTTGAATTTTTAGCTTGTGTGCCAAATAATATATTGAGTTCATCCCATGCATCTTTTGCCCATTGTATCCCTGTGATGGGATGTGATGAATGATTTCATCATTTAAACTGAGTGCGATAAGTCCCAATGCTTTTTCATTCTTGCTCTTCCACTCATTTTCACCTCTCACCTCTGGGCATTCATCTCTTCCCTCAACTAGCCCCCACAGATTTTTCCTCATGAGCAGATACATGGTTTTTGTCTGCCATGTGTAAAACTTCTCCCATTAAATTTGGCTATTTCTTTTGCCGTACTCATGATAATGTGAAGGGGGTCTTACTTCCCTCTTGATTCAATTTCAAGATTCAAGGGCAGTGTCTACCCTTTTACAACTCAATCTGGTGTTTAGGAGATGATTACAACAGATTTATCAGCATAAAATCACCAGAAATTACATTAAATCAAAGGTAACCAATTTGTACGGAATGGTTGGAGTATCAAACCATCTCCGAATTGCAATCTGAAGTTATAGGGATATGTAGCATTGATTAATCACTGATTAGTAAATTAATCCTCTGTTTTGTGTGCAAAAAACAGAGTATGCGAGGAGCCCAGATCTGAGGCCTTAGAGTTCAAATGAGCTCAAGTGCTTTCAAGGCCATCAATAGCAATTAGTACAATAGAGGATTAAGCCAAGAAACACAAGATTTGACCAAACATTGAATGCTTAATCTCTGTTTTACCAAAGTCACCTGCAAATTTGATGAAGAGCTTGGATCTCACTGTAGACTTGATAAAATCAAATTCTGACTTCACCAGCTTGTAGAGCGCCCTTGAAAACCCCTAGGACCAGGAGCAATTAGACCCATTTGATCTGGAGCAGTAGAGATTTTAATTTCTCCTTAGAAAAACGGCGCCTACAAATCAGCAAGAATCGGCAGCTCCAGTAGGCGGTTTGCGATTCTGTTTGGATGGGCTGGAGCACTAGAGTGTTAACTATGTATACCGAGAAGGGCTTGCCCTAATGTTGCTCCTGGGATCAAGCCCCTCCACTGGCTGGGGGTACAGAGGGCTAGTTGAAAATAGTTTTAAAAAAAGTGATTATTTCCTAATCATCTACTAATCCTAATTAGTTAGATAATGGGCTCATAAACTTGATGGATTCTAGGCTAGGCTCTGATACCATGTTAAAATTACAACAATGTGATGAGCTATGGTGGATCAAATGCTAGAATCAACATCATTAACAAAGAGATTAGACGATAATTAAGACATGATTAGTGAGCAATTAACTGATAGCTTAATGTAGGCATGGATAATCAAAACCCATCAAATTCTCATTAAGCCAATGCCTCAATTTATAGAGTTTACATCCAAGCATCTAATCCCACTGATTTCTCCTTGATTCACTCCACCTCTTTTGCTTGATTCTCTCCACCTCTCCCAGAATATCTCCACACCTCTTAAATCTCCTCATGCTACCCTTTGTTCTCTCCCCCAGTAGATTCTTCTCACCTTTTCACAGGTTCTCTCACATTTACAGATTCTCTTTTACAGCCTCTAGCCAAGGGCTTGTTCCCGCACACACCCTATTCACTTGTATATTTCAACAATAATGAACCATGGATGAATTGAAAGGGAAATGGAAGAAACACCAATTAGTACATCCATTTAGCAGATGATCCCTCCTAAGTCCTAACAACTTCATGGTAGAGAAAGAGGGTCAGGCCTCTGCGATGGGATTGTGTCATGTCACCACATTAGGAAGTGAATGGGGTCTTCTTGGGCCCTTTAATTTGCCCAAGCCTAATCAAGGTGATTAAGGAATAGCCAAATGGGGGGTTGCCATGTGGACTGAAATGTTGGGTTTTTAAGAGAGGTGTAAGAGTGGTCAAAGGGTGCACTTTTTCCCCAAAAAGGGGGGGGGGGGGGGGGGCAATTTTACAATTTTCAGACCTCCATAACTTCTACATACAAGCTCCGATTTGAGCGGAGATTATAGATCCATGATCTACGCATCAAGATCTTTCCATAGATATGTTACATGATATGGTTTTATCCGCTAGATTTCAAATTCCATTTTCCCCCCAAAATTCAAATTCGAATAAAGTAGCCGTTTTGAAGCTTCTAATTAGAAAACGTTTCTTCTTAAGAGAAAAGGTTTGACTCCCTTAAACTGCCAAATAAAAGGGCCCAAGAAGCCTTCCATTGAGGTCCTAATGGAGAACCTCATAGATCTGTCTCTGTGTGGTGGAAGGTCTTGCTTTTGGGTCCGAAGCGTTTGGCTCTCGTAGAATGTGTCTGGCTCTCTAAGAACTCCTTGGGGTTGCGGAGCTAGAGTGTGGGTATGGGTGGTGGGATCTAAAGTCGGAGCAGAGGCACTAGTATGGGTGGTGGTTCTAATGTGTCTACATGTACCGCAAAGAAATCTGAGATGGCTCTCTAGGAGAAGGTTATCTATCGGGGCTGGGCATCTTAACATGCTGCCTCAGCACTACACCCCTCTGTAGTGCTACCTCAACACTACATGCCCATGCATCTTTGATCCTCATATTGTATCACCTATGTGGCCCAAATCCCTCTCGAAAGAGGCAACGGTGGTTCTAATGTGTATGCATGTACCACAAAGAAATTTGAGATGGCTCTCTAGGAGGAGGTTACCTGTCAGGGCTCTCGGCCTCTTAGCGTGTTGCCTCAGCACTGCATCCCTTGACACTACATCCCTCTCTGTAGTAGTGCTACCTCAACACTACATGCCCATGCATATTTTATCCTCATATTGTATCACCTATGCTAGTGGCCCAAATCCCTCTCGAAAGAGGCAATGGAACCTCCCCAAATCTCATAGTAAGACGAGCAACTAAACTTATAATGTGTCTCTTCCTCTCTACAGCTCACATGGTGCATATTGTTGATCCATAAGATCCCCCTTATCCAAAGTGCCGTTGGACCTCATGAACATGTTCAGGCCACTGCTTATGCATTAACAGACTTTGATAGTGACATGCCTGATCGTAAGTGGAAGCTTCCCATGTACCTACCACTACTTTGTACAATACTTAGCAAGTTAGAAGTGAAAAGTGAGCAGTAAGTAGTGAGTAGTGGAGCAATGAATAGGGAATAGGGAATAACTAGTAGTAAGTAGTGTGAGCAATGAGTAGTGAAAAGTGAAAAGTGAGTAGTGAGCAGTGAAAAGTGAAAAGTGAGTAGTGAGTAGTGAGAAGAGAGAAGAGAGCAATGAATAGTGAATAGGAGTAGTCAGTGATTAGTGAACAGTCAGTATAGTGAATAGTTTCGGTACTCAGTAGTAGTGATGAGTAGTGAGTAGTGAATAGTGAGAGTGGTGTGAGAATAGTGAGCAATGAGTAGTGAGCAATGTGAGTAGTGAGTAGTGTGAATAGTGAATAGTGAGCAATGAGTAGTGATGAGTAGTGAGTCAATAGTGAGTAGTGAGTCATGTGAGTAGTGAATAGTGAGTCGTTAGTGACTAGTCGTTAGTGAGTAGTGAATAGTGAGTCGTTAGTGACTAGTCGTTAGAGAGTAGTCGTTAGTGACTAGTCGTTAGAGAGTAGTCGTTAGTGACTAGTCGTTAGTGAGTAGTGAATAGTGAGTCGTTAGTGACTAGTCGTTAGTGACTAGTCGTTAGTGAGTAGTGAATAGTGAATAGTGAGTCGTTAGTGACTAGTGAATAGTGAATAGTGAGTCGTTAGTGACTAGTCGTTAGAGACTAGTCGTTAGAGACTAGTCGTTAGTGAGTAGTGAATAGTGAATAGTGAGTGACTAGTCGTTAGTGAGTGACTAGTCGTTAGTGAGTAGTGAGTAGTGAATAGTGAATAGTGAGTGAGTGAGTAGTGAATAGTGATGAATAGTGAATAGTGAGTAGTGAATAGTAACTAGTTAATAGTGAGTGAGCAATGTGAGTAGTGAGTAGTGAGTCAATAGTGAGTAGTGTGAGTAGTAAATAGTGAGCAATGAGTAGTGTGAGTAGTGAATAGTGAGTAGTGAATAGTGAATAGTGAGTAGTGATGAGTAGTGAATAGTGAGCAATGAGTAGTGATGAGTAGTGAGTCAATAGTGAGTAGTGAGTAGTGAGTAGTGAGTCAATAGTGAGTAGTGTGAGTAGTAAATAGTGAGCAATGAGTAGTGTGAGTAGTGAATAGTGAGTAGTGAATAGTCAGTAGTAGTGAATATTTAGTGATGAACAATGAGCAATCACTAGTGTGAGTAGTGAAAAATGAGCAAAGTAGTGTGATTAGTGAATAGTGAATAAGGAGCAGTGAGTAGTGTGATAGTGAGAAAAGTAGTGTGATAGTGAGAAAAGTAGTGTGAGTAGTGAACAATGAATAGTAAGTAGTGTGATAGTGAGCAATGATGAGTCAGTAGTAGTCAAAAGTGAATAATGAGTAGTGAGTGTAGCGGAATAGTGAGTTGCTAGTGAGTAGTGATGAGTAATGAGTAGTGAGTCGGTAGGTCAATAGTGTGAGTAGTGAGTGAGTAGTGAGTAGTGAGTAGTGAGTAGTGAAAAGTCAGTAGTGAGTGAGTAGTGAGTGAGTAGTGAGTAGTGAGTAGTGAAAAGTCGGTAGTGAGAGTAGTGAAAAGTGAGTAGTGAATAGTCAGTAGTGAGAGAAGTGAGTAGTGAAAAGTCAGTAGTGAGAGTAGTGAGTAGTGAAAAGTCAGTAGTGAGAGTAGTGAGTAGTGAGTAGTGAGTAGCGAGTAGCGAATAGCGAATAGCGAGAATAGCGAATAGTGAATAACAAATCGCGAATAGTGAATAATCAGTATAGTGAGAGTAATGAGTAGCGAATAACAAATAGCGAATAGCAAATAGCGAGTAGTAAGTAGTGAGTAGTATGATAGTGAGAAAAGTAGTGTGAGTAGTGAGTATTGATAGTAGTGAGCAAAGTAGTGTGAGTAGTGAATAGTGAATAGTGAGTAGTGTGATAGTGAGCAATGAGTAGTGAGTTAGTAGTAGTCAAAAGTGAATAATGAGTAGTGTGTAGTGTGGTGAATAGTGAATAGTGAGTAGCGAATTGTGAGTTAGTAGTAGTCAAAAGTGAATAATGAGTAGTGTGTGGTGAATAGTGAATAGTGAATAATGAGTAGTGTGTGGTGTGTGGTGAATAGTGAATAGTGAGTAGTGTGTGGTGTGTGGTGAATAGTGAATAGTGAGTAGCGAAGTGAGTCGGTAGGTCAATAGTGAGTAGTGAGTAGTGAGTGGTGAATAGTGAATAGTGAGTAGTGAGTAGTGAGTGGTGAATAGTGAATAGTGAGTAGTGAGTCATCAGTAGTAGTGAAAGTAGTGAGTAGTAAATAGTGAATAGTGAAAGTAGTGAAAGTAGTGAGTAGTAAATAGTGAATAGTGAAAGTAGTGAAAGTAGTGAGTAGTAAATAGTAGTAGTAAATAGTAGTGAATAGTGAATAGTGAATAGTAGTGAATAGTGAATAGTGAATAGTGAGTAGTAAATAGTGAGTAGTAAATAGTAGTGAATAGTGAATAGTGAGTAGTAAATAGTGAATAGTGAAAGTAGTGAAAGTAGTGAGTAGTAAATAGTAGTAGTAAATAGTAGTGAATAGTGAACAGAAAAGTGAATTGTGAATTGTGAATTGTGAATAGTGAACAGTGAAATAGCGAATAGCGAATAGTGAATTTTGAACAGTGAATAGTGAATAGCAATAACAAATAGCAAGTAGTGAATAGTCAGTATAGTGGGAATAGTGAGTAGTGATAGCGAGTATTGAAAAGTCAATAGTGAATAGCAATAACGAATAGCAAGTAGTGAATAGTGACTTTTGAACACTAAAGAATAGCAAGTAGTGAATAGTCAGTATAGTGGGAATAGTGAGTAGTGATAGCGACGAGTATTGAAAAGTCAGTAGTGATGAGAAGTGTCAGTAATGTGAGAAGTATAAATAGTGAATCAATAGTAAATAGTAGTGAGAATAGTCAGTAGTGAGTCGGTCAATAGTCAGTAGTCAATAGTCAGTAGTCAATAGGTTAGTAGTGAATAGTCAGTTTAGTAGTGTGAGTGAGTAGTGAGTAGTCAATAGGTTAGTAGTGAATAGTCAGTAGTAATGAGTAGTAGTGAGTAGTCAGTAGTAATGAGTAGTCAGTAGTAATGAGTAGTAGTGAGTAGTCAATAGGTTAGTAGTGAATAGTCAGTAGTAATGAGTAGTAGTGAGTAGTTAGTAGTAGTGAATAGTGAGTAGTGAGTAGTGAGTCAGTAGTAGTGAATAGTGAGTAGTGAGTCAGTAGTTTTTATAGTGAGTAGTGAGTAGTGAATAGTGAATAGTGAGTAGTGAGTAGTTATAGTAGTGAATAGTGAATAGTGAATAGGGAATAGGGAATAGGGAGCGGTTAGTGAATAGTGAGTAGTTAATAGTGAGTAGTGAGTAGTTAATAGTGAGTAGTGAGTAGTTAATAGTGAATAGTGAATAGTAAGTAGTGAGTAGTTAATAGTGAATAGTGAATAGTGAGTAGTGAGAGTAGTTAATAGTGAGTAGTGAATAGTGAGTAGTGAATAGTGAGTAGTTAATAGTGAGTAGTGAATAGTGAGTAGTTAATAGTGAGTAGTGAATAGTGAGTAGTTAATAGTGAGTAGTAAGTAGAGTTAATAGTGAGTACTGAATATTGAATAATGAATAGCGAATAGTAAGTAATGAGTAAGGAGTAGTGAATAGTGAGTAGTTAATAGTGAGTAGTAAGGAGTAGTTAATAGTGAGTAGTAAGTAGAGTTAATAGTGAGTACTGAATATTGAATAATGAATAGCGAATAGTAAGTAATGAGTAATGAATAGTGAATAGAGAGTAGTTAGTGGTAGTTAGTGAATAGTGAATAGTGAGTAGTTAATAGTGAGTAGCGAATAGTGAATAGTGAATAATGAATAGTGAGTAGTTAATAGTGAGTAGTTAACAGTGAGTAGTTAATGAATAGTGAGTAGTTAATAGTGAATAATGAATAGTGAGTAGTGAATAGTGAATAGTGAATAATGAATAGTGAGTAGTTAATAGTGAATAATGAATAGCGATGATGACTAGTGAGTAATGAATAACGAATAGAGTGAATAATGAATAATGAATAATGAATAGTGAGTAGTGAATATTGAGGAGTGTGAGTAGTTTCAATAGTAGTGAATAGTGAGTTAGACAGCCATTGAGCTATTCAACCATCACATAAGAGAGAAGTAGACACTCACTCACTCACTCATTGTCTAGTGTATTTGGATACAACATACATCATATTTGTATCCAAAACAGTGTAAGCCATCACAAGCTCAACAATACATCATAGCCATTGAGCTATTCAACCATCACATAAGAGAGAAGTAGACACTCACTCACTCACTCATTGTCTAGTGTATTTGGATACAACATACATCATATTTGTATCCAAAACAGTGAGTTAGACAGCCATTGAGCTATTCAACCATCACATAAGAGAGAAGTAGACACTCACTCACTCACTCATTGTCTAGTGTATTTGGATACAACATACATCATATTTGTATCCAAAACAGTGTAAGCCATCACAAGCTCAACAATACATCATAGCTCTCTAATCAAAACTCGTGGTCCACTCCCAAATTCTTTTAGGAGATTATGACTCCTAGGTCAGTCATCTCAACTTTAGAGTAGAGTCCTTCATGTGTAATGAGGGTCTTTCTAAGGTCAACCACTTATTTATTTTATTTGGATGTCATCATCTTGATGTTGAGAACGTTAAGAGTCTTATGGTCATTCTTTAGTGCACTTCTATGTACATAAGACTAGGAGTCTTCCTTTACTCAGCAATCTCTAATTAACTTACCCAATGTCTATTCTATGACCTTAGCTTAACGCTAAGTGGATTTAAATTGTGCACATTAGTGCACATGTGAATTTTTCCTTCACAATTTCCTTATAGAAAAATTATGGATTTGTATTAAGCTTACTAATGTTACATTGGTTTCATATGAGTATTATTTTAATAATTTCCTTTCCTAAAATTAGGGTATGGATTTAAACATCTTGGGATAGATAATGTACTTCCAATGCCCTTATTTTTTAAAGTAAATAAGACTTTGTCTCTTTAAAAATATAATGTCCCTTGTAAAATGATTTATCCAAATTAAACCTAATTCACTAAAAGTATATCTAACTTTCCTTAAATTTACCTTTACTCTTTGAATTTGAATCTAAGTTTTTGAACTAGCATTGCCTTAATTCACCTATGCATCTCTAGATGGAGCTTTCCCATCCAAGAGCTATCTCACCCATTTAGGATTTGGCCCCTTATGAGGTGTTGTAGGTTTCTCTTCATCATGTGACCAATCCACCTCTTGTGGAGTTGGTACTACCATTGGTGGTGGTTGTGTTTAGGCTACTTCTTTGTTGAAGGATAGTGTGGAGGGAACCCTCTCCTCCACTTGATGAGGCTATTCCTTGAACACCATTGTTAGGAAGCTCTGCCACCATAGCCATGTGAGGGATAGAGGAGGTAGTCAGCTCATGTTCACCACCCATCCATAGAGGATAAGATTGGTACGGTTACACCTACCTCCACTAATATGTGGCCTCCTATCCACATTAGCCCGGCCATCCAAGCATCCAATCACCCAGCCGCCTAGCTCTACGGTTAGCCATCGCTCCAACCAAGGTATCGTCACCCCTGAACCCCATATATGAACTCGCCGTCTACATTTCAATGTTCAAGCTACTCCGTATCTGATATGAACTCGCCGTCTACATTTCAATGTTCAAGCTACTCCGTATCTGATCAAGATCTCACGTGTGCCATTACAGGCTACGTGACATTACCCCCCTTTACGAATAATTTTCACCCGCAAAAAAAATTGAGAAAAAGATTTGGTAAATGTTATCAGTTCGTTCCAAGTGCCTCTATCAGTACACAATATACCTTGTGTTCTAATCTCTGAACCCAAGAATTATCTCTGGTTCTCATGTGGAAGTGACTATGGCTCCAAGAACTCAACCAAAACTAAGGACAAACTATGTTATCTCGATGGACCATTATTTTTTGCATTGTCATGAGTGAAAACTTAGATGAACTAGAGAGCTCTGTGGCAACACAAGTTTGTAGGCTATGCTACCATCTATAGCTCTACGGATAGGAGATCTAGACTAGAATCCATATATCAGATTAAATGGAGTAAATCCACTTGCTTAATGTTTCAAATTATTCTAAGCAAATTTCAATTATGGGGAGCAGGAACTCCTTCAAATGGGGTTGCTTATTTGCTAGCGTATACGCAAAGCATATCCTCTAGCACTTTGGTTGACTTTCTCTGCTTGACCATTAAGCTATGGATGGTCGGTTGTACTCATACACTCAGAGTAGTTTCCAACTTTTTAAAGATTTTCCTTCAAAAGGACTATTGAGCTTCCTATCTCTATCAGGCATTATACCTACTATGGGCAGGCCATATAGTTTATAGAGATGTTCGATAAAGATCCTAGCAAGCTCAGATGTTTTCACATCCGAGCTTAAAGATTTTCCTTCAAAAGGACTATTGAGCTTCCTATCTCTATCAGGCATTATACCTACTATGGGCAGGCCATATAGTTTATAGAGATGTTCGATAAAGAGCCTAGCAAGCTCGGATGTTTTCTCTATCAGGCATTATACCTACTATGGGCAGGCCATATAGTTTATAGAGATGTTCGATAAAGAGCCTAGCAAGCTCGGATGTTTTCACATCCTTTTAAGTTTGAATAAACTTGGCCATCTCAGTCAACCTATTCATTTTTTCCTTCAAGAAGAGTTTTTATCTACAAAAATAGTCAAGAAAGCTATAAACTAGTGATTGTGTGTAGACCATACTGTCATCTATGCCTGTAACTTTCCTAAGTCTACAACAAGGAAAACATGACACACATCATGTATTTTCCTTAAGTACTACAACTAAGGAAACATACAGTGCTAGTGTTTCATTCAGAAACACTAAACCATAATTGCCACTTGCAAAACTATAAAATATGTCAATGAAACACAAACCACTACTAAGGCATCTAATAACATCATGCCTTTGTATACCAGAGAAGTTCTCAAATCCTCAAAAGCTTCATAACGAATGTTCATCGGGGATATCAAAGGGATTTCTTTGCACATTCTACGATATCAGAGATATTTCTCTCTTGTGGTTAGAAACCACATGGTTAGAAACCACATCAGAGATATTTCTCTCTTGTGGTTAGAAACCATACTAAGGCATCTAATATCATGCCTTTGTATACCCAAGAAGTTCTCAAATCCTCAAAAGCTTCATAATGAATGTTCACCGAATATCAAAGGGATTTCTTTGCACATTCTACGATATCAGAGATATTTCTCTCTTGTGGTGGTTAGAAACCACATGGAGTTCAATGCAACAAGTTTGTGCAGTACTACAAGTCTTTAGCAACTTGTACTGTATTGTGTTGTAAAATGTTCAATTAACAAAGCGCATAGTCTAAGCAAAGCTACACTTTCCCCTCTCAAAAACTTCGTGTGTTTCCCAAGAACAATTTTGAGTCCTTTGTTCTTCCTAGAACAATTCACACATGTTACAACGAAGATGATGTCCATATAGACATCACCCATGTGATTTACAGTGTCCCCACACTTCTAGAAATCAAGAGTAAAATGCAAGAAATGAGAGTCTTACGACCCCCCCAATCCCCCAAGTAGATACACACCTACCTACATGTCTACATTAGCAACCACTCAAGGTGCCTGGCACTACAACCATGTTTCTCCACAACCACCAATGTATCTATGGACATGTATATGGGCTATCCATGCTCAAATCTAAATGCTAGTAGTACTATCTAAACACACTTCTAGAGTGTGGGCTTTGTTAGTATACACTCAATACACTCAATGCCTACCTCTTAGCATATATCTCACTTTAATGTATAATGTGTTGGAATTAGGGTTGCAGGAAAGCACACAAGCTTGGAGAAAAAGAAGCAAGAATGCACACAACACACAATGTATTAGATTGTGTCAATGTACAAAAGATAAGTTAGCCCTAGAATGATGGGCGTATATACAAGCCGGGGGAAAAAACCTCCTAAAGAGGAAAAAAGTGCCCCGGCGGTCCTAAGTGTGTTCACACACATCACTGCCTATATATATGGCAACAAATCCCCCCTGGGAGTGATGGTGTAAACGAGAGCTAGCACTCATGTATAGGGGAGTGCCATGCTCGAAGTAGATCAATCCACAAAGGGGAGCAAGCCCAAAGCTTTGCGAAAAGCTTCGAACTTCTCCACGAGGAAGCGCCTTTGTGAAAAGATCGGCGAGGTTGTCCTGTGTTAGCACATAGGCCAAGCTGATCTCTCCTGCTAAGAGTCTCTCCCTGACATAGTGATAATGCACCTCAATGTGCTTTGTGCGAGCATGAAAAACTGGGTTTCTTGCAACTGCCAATGCGCTTTGACCAATGCGCTTTGACTGTCAGTGTAGATAGAGGTGGCAGACTCCTGTCCAACACCCAAGCCAACCATAAGCCGTCTGAGCCACACACACTCAACCGTAGCTGTGAAAGCTGCCATGTACTCAACTTCACAACTAGAAGTGGCCACAGTAGGTTACTTCTTGCTCAACCAAGATATGCATGAGCTACCGAGCATGAAACAAAAACCACTTGTGGACACTCTTGTATCATAGCAACCAACCCAATCTGAGTCCGAAAAAGCATGCAAATCCGGCGGCAACGATCCCCCCTTGGGATAAAACAACCCAAGATGTATGGTGCCACTCAAGTAGCGAAAGATGCATTTGCCTTCCAATGCTGAGACCCTCGGCTATGCATAAACCTGCTCACCTGTGAGACTGCAAACTGAATGTCCGGCCTCGTAATACATACATAAATGAGGCAACCAACAGCTGTCTGATAGAGTGTGTGACATCAAAGTGATCTCTAGCATCATGAAGACTCAACTTCAAACCTGTCTCCATTGGAGTAGCAATAGGCTTGCAGTCTTCAAGGCCAAATCTCCGCAACAATGTCTCAATATACTTGTCTGACACAAAGCAATACCTCCATCACACTGCTCAAACTGTAACCCCAAATAATGATGCAAATGCCCCAAATTTGACATCTCAAAAGAGGCATTCAAATCAGCCTTAAAATCAGCAATATGACTCTCATTTGGTCCTGTGAGCGTCGACATAGAGAGCAATGATTAGATTTACATCATCCACACGTTTAGCATACAAAGTGCTTTCTGTTGGACTATTCTGAAAACCATGTGCAGTCAAATATGCATGTATCTTTTCATACCAAGCTCATGGAGCTTGCTTTAAACCATATAAAGCCTTTTTCAACCTCTGCACACTTTGGTTTCCAGCCCTCTTTGAACAAAACCACGAGGCTGTGATACATACACCTCCTCATGCAAATCTCCATTCAAGAACACAGTCTTTATGTCCAACTGATGTATATTCCAACCATTATGAGACAAATGCTACGAATGGTAGTCATACGACAATTGGGAGAGCAAAGGTCTCATCAAAATCAATGCCCTTTTCTTGAGCATAACCCTTTGCAACAAGTCTAGCTTTATAGCGATCAACATTGCCATCTGGCTTTCATTTCAACTTAAAAACCCACTTACATCTAATTGCCTTTTTACCAATAGGCAAATCACACAAAGACCATGTACCATTCTTCATTATAGCATCATATTCATTTTGCATTGCAGCCAACCAATTTTTTGATTTTTGTGCCTCATCAAATGAAAGAGGTTCTTCCTCTTCACACATATTAGACACAGCCAAAGCATAACAATCTGATGCATAAGAGGCGTGCTGAAAACCTAAACGAGTATGAGTAGATATAGGTACATCAATTTTACTATCACGTAAGGTTTGCACCAGTCATTTAGGCATACCTCTAGCCTGTTCATTTTCAGCCATATCCTCATGAATTACATCCTGTAAATAGCACTGTAAGTTGTAACCAACAAAAATGCATTTGACAGCCTTATCATCCAATTTTCTGCATTGTTGCACAAGCACTAAAGCATAGGCCAAGCAATCAAAGACACGCAAGTGACCAATAGAAGGCTTCCTGCCATGCCAAGCTTTGTATTATGGAGTAATAGATTGCAAGGCCTTAGTGGGACACCTGTTGAGTACATATGTAGCACACATGACAGCCTTAAGCCAAAACGCATGTGGCAAAGCTTGGCTCTTGACCATAAATCGTGCCATCTCCATAAGTGACCTGTTTTTCCTCTCAGCAACACCATTTTGCTGAGGGGTATACGGCACTCTACATTGGTGTTTTATCCCACGACTAGCCAGAAATGCATCAAACTCTTTAGACATGTACTCCCCCCCTCGATCAGAACGGAGGGTGCCCACAGTACAATTGGATACATTTTCAACCATAAGCATAAACTGTTTGAAGCACAAAAACACTTCGGACTTTACCTTCAGTGGATATACCCATGTATGCCTTGAGTAATCATCAATGAAAGTCACGAAGTACAAGTGTTTGCCAAATGACGGAGTTTTCATAGGCCCACATACATCACTATGTACAAGTTGCAATTTGCGAGTGGCCCGCACAGAACCATCCTTTGGAAACGCAGAACGTTGCATTTTGCCGAAAATACAACCTTCACAAACATGTTTCAATGGTGCCTTAAGAGGGGGGGCAATGAAGCAACCATATCAAATTTTTGCAAACGCAGCAAACTAGCAAAGTTCAGATGACCAAAACGAGCATACCATAGTTTTGCATCTGAAACTGCCTTTTCATCAGAAACTGTATTTGCTGAATCTTCCACACACTTGTCATAAGAATTGAGCCTATACAGCCCACGAATCAAGGTGCCAGATACAATAATCGTATCACCAGAAGTCAAGTCATGTGAACAGTACATCTGTCATCCATAAATTTGACTACAAGTCCAAGTCTAGCAAGCGCGGAGATAGACAATAGATTCTTCTTTATCCCTGGCACATACAAAGCATCTGAAAGTGTGAAACCGCTACCATTTGCAGCAGTAAGCATAATTTTACCAATGCCCTAAACTGGGTAAGAAGCATTATTGGCACATGTGACAGTATTCCCATTAGGGACAGCCTCAAGACAAGTGAACATATCACGATGCGAGGTAATGTGCTTTGTAGCACCACTGTCAAAATACCATACATGAGAGTCAACAGAAACTGCCAAACATGCATCATGTACAGATGGGTCATACTAGCAATACACGCTAAATGCCCATTCTGTATCCTACACAACATTTGCAGAATCTGCATTTGTAGAAGCATCCGCTATTGTGGCTGCATTTGACATTTTCTTCTTTTCCTCTTTAGCCTTTAGCTTAGGGAAATTCTTAATGACATGATCAGTTGCCTTACAATAGACCTGATCTTTTTCTTGCCTTTATCAAGAGCCTTCTCAGACTTATTGTTGCTACCTATGGAAGGAGAAGAAGTTGCAAACCTAGGTATTAATAGGAGAAGAAACAGTGAAAGGGGCTGCCTTACCACTTCTTCTCTGTTGGGCAGCAATAAATGCCTGATCAACTGCACGACGCTACCTAGCCCTATTTTGCCTAGACTGCGCTTCTTGCAAGAGCTTGTTGTGAAGAACAGTCTACACAAGAGAATGATCAGGAATAATCTCACCTGCAGAAATCAAGTGTTCCTTGAGATATTTAATCTCAGCAAAGAAAAACATTCGTCATCATCTTCCTGCATAATCTTCAATTCTAGCTCTTTACGCAGGTAAGAGATTTTTACCTCGTTACGACCTGCATACAAACCAGCCAGAATATCCCACGCCTATTTTGCTGTTTTAGCTGAACAATATGTGGGGTGATGTTACGTTTGACAAAAAGTGCAATCAAGGCATGAGCCTGTGCATCTTTACCATCCCAAACGAGCTTGTTCAGCAGTGGGTAAAATAGTAGCAATAGTAGAGCTGCTAGAACCTGCAACATCCTCAACAGATCCTACATCCACACAACCTGGACGTACATCCATACCCTGCACAATGTTCCACACTCCATTTGCAACCAAAACATGTTGCATCATGTATGCCCAAAGTGGGTAGTTGCTGTCTCCATCCAGTTTGTCATCAGCATCAGATAACATGTGAAATACATCATTGCTGTTATCAGCCATGGCCACTGACTGAAACTGATGCAAAAGCTACCTGTAATAAAGCAAAGACTGAATAGAAAACAACTCGTGCTATGTAGCACGGTCCACAATAGAATACGTATGCTTGTTTTGCAGATAACTACACTGTCAAAATTTCTGCAGAAAATGACAAAAACACTTGTGCAAAACTTGAAATGCAAAAATGGAGCCCGAAACGACCTCAAATGCAATTTTTGAGAACGCAAGAATGCACACAACACACAATGTTTTAGATTGTGTCAATGTAAAAAAGATAAGTTAGCCCTAGAATGATGGGCGTATACACAAGCCGGGGGAAAAAACCTCCTAAAGAGGAAAAAATGCCCCAGCGGTCCAAAGTGTGTTCACACATATCACTGCCTATATATATGGCAACATAATGCACATTTGTTAGGCCCCCATTATGAGGAGTAGCAATGGTGCATATGTCTAGTGAGAATCTCGACTTAGACACGAATGGGGTCATTATTGTGACCATTGATGATGGTTAGGAGATGGTGAGGGGGGTACGAGTGTTAGTAGTTGGGGTCCAGGGCATCGTCCCAACTTGGGGGTCTGGGGGGGGGGCAGGAGCCCCTGAGGCAACAGTATGAGGAATATTCTCTCTGATACCAGGTCCATCATTAGTGGGTGGTGGTCGGTGGGCCGCGTTCTTGATATGCGGGCGGTGACTGTGTCTATGTGCAGTGGAACTGCCCGCGTTGTATACATGTCTACCACACCGCCTACAGTACTATATATAGACATGCTATGAACTAAGGCATCCAATACTTGTGAGTATCCACCCCCTTCTACACTTCATACATACTCCATCCAAAGTATGTCTAGATCGCCATCTAAGCTCTACTTGAGAGCACACGGGTGGGCAACACCATCACTTATACCTCTTTGGTATAACCAAAATTTTAAATTCTCTCCATTGTGTATCTATTACATTGTCTATTGTGCTTTGTCTTGCTATCTCTTTCCACTGTGTATGGTATCAAAGCTTAGGTGCTCTTAATAGGAATAGTGCATAAGGTTTAACCTTTCTTTGCATAGAACCCGAGGAGTGATGCCTTCTATCTCTGCTACTGCTGTCTGCTGCTTCACTAGTCTTATGCATTCGTCCACCTGCCTTCACGAAAGGCAAGCTTGATGGGACAAACTATACTCTTTTGAAATTCAAAATCAATGCCATTCTAGACTTTTATGAGCTCCTAAAAACTATTCTAGGAATGGATGTAGAACTAATGGGAAGTGTCGACCCCCCCAACAACCCTGTAAACATGCTTCCGCCAAATGCTACACTTCTTCGGGCATGGAGAAGGTGCAATGCTGACGCACTTTGTGCCATCATCACCAACGTAAGTGATTATGTTCTAGCTCTGATTCAACATACTACCAAGGCTACATAGGCTTGGATCATACTGAGAAATCAATATCAGACTAGGATTTTAAACCTGGAGAATCAACTTGCTGCTGAAAAGTTTGCTGAAGGAGAAGCTGTTGAAGCATTTATCTCACAGATCAAAAATCTGCGAGATCAAATGGCTGTTATAGGGATTACACACACTAGTGAGGAGTTGGCCTCCTGGAGGTGCATCCGAATTCTTCCACATAAGTATAATGGCTTGGTTACATCACTAAACACTCAAGTTAGAGTACCATCTTTATCATTTGAAGAATTTAGTGCTATGTTACTTGAGGAGGAGATGCGGCTAAAAACTCGTGAGATGGTAGTGATGCTACATTTTTAGCCAATGTTAAAGGCAAAGGCGCAACATCTTCTGATGATGAGAAGATAAAGAAGCCAAAAAAGAAAAAAGTTTCAAGGGAGTTGTTATTACTGTGATAAGAAGGGTCACGCTATCAAAGACTATAGAAAGAAATAGACTAATGAGAAGAACGGCACCTTGAAGTCTTCATGGAAGGGAAAGGAGTTAGTCTCATCAATAATGTCGAGATCGAGCTTGAACTTTGGGTCGCCCATTGAAGAGGTATGTTCATCTGCTCAGGCTCCAATCGATGATTCATGGATTATGGATAGTGGAGCATCCTGACACATGACCAGTAAGAAGGACTGGTATAGTGGAGCATCCTGACACATGACCAGTAAGAAGGACTGGTATAGTTCTTGGAAGCCTCTACAAGAACCCATCAATGTTGTTGTTGTAAATAATGCTAAATGTCCAGTCGAAGGGTTTGGAACCATATCTTCTATGGTAGCCAGGTGAAGAGAAGAAGCTATCAGATGTGTCCTATGTACCCCAGATAAAGAGAAATCTACTATCAATTGTTGCTGCGATGACAAATCATGGGCTTGAAGTATGCTTCAAGAAAACTAAAGTAGAAGTTCTAGATGTTGTTGGCAAGGTAGTCGGAAAAGGAGTAAGGCGCAACAATCTCTACGAGAGCTGAGTGCCCTTATAGTGTCTGTAGATAAGAGCACAAGAAAGCTTTGGCACGAGCAATTTGGTCACATTGGATTTTTCGTGCTATAAAGGAGATGTTGACCTTTCTAGTAACGAGGGAGGCGATAATTGCTCAAAAGTGCATGCGCATACAATAATACCATGCCTGAGTATAAAAATGATCAAGATAAATGTTGAGCACTCAGTACTACTAGAAAAAAGATCAAGTTCTATGTATAATCACTCAAGATTAACAACAATCTATTGTGGTTTGTCTCTAATCTTTTCGAATCAGCTCCAAACCTTGAGTTTACTTTTGAACCACTATGTTTAGCCCTAAACTTTGCCAGACATGTTAGGATACTCCGCTAAGCTCTTTGGCTTAGTATTCCTTTATAAAACTACGTTGGATCCAATGATAGTAAATAACCATGCTCGTCTGGAGTGAATTACTTTTCACTTTAACCATGTAGTAACCCCATCTCATACTAGTATACCTCACTCTAAGATTACTACAAATCTTAGAATCAATTAATTGCTACACAGACCTTACTCGAAGATTACCCAAACCTTAAAAAGAACACGAAAGAGGATCTTCAAGAAATGAAGCTAATTGCTTTCCCCTCTCATAAAACCTGGAGCATTCTAATGAAACAAAATCAGACATATACATCTTGTGACTCTACGGACACGACTAACCCCAGTCACAATCAAACAACACTGTCATAATCTTTGATTGTGATATTGTAGGTCTCTAGATTCTCATCATTCACTCACAATGCACAATAAACACTCGCAATCCCATGCAAGTTGGGCTAAAGTTTGGGTCAAAAGGAGAAACGAGATCCTTGCTAGAGAACCCCTCTCACTACTGGTGAGACCTTAACTAAGGCACCACATACCCAACCAAACAGGCACTTCCAATGGCCAACTTGAAAAAGAACATAAAAGTTTAAAATTCAAAAAACAAGAATTAGAGAGACCTATGCACTATGAGTTGACCAATCCACTCTCACAGAACAAACCTCAATGTGCACAACTAGGGAGATTTCACAGAACAAACCTCAATGTGCACAACTAAGGAGATTTCACCCCCTGTTTGATTATTACATCTCTAACAAAACAAAAAAAAAAGATAAAAACCTACAAAAACAAGAAACAATTTAACCTAGTAGCTCCTGGTAATAGTAGTCCGAGTAGACTTGCCCACCACCGAGCTATAGTGACTCGGCACTGCGCTGTTGGAAATACACAAACACAAAGAGATAGGGATAGAGTGACTCACAGAGAGAGAAGGAGGAAGAGAGTTACACCATATACGCTCCCAAATGACTAGTTCATTATTGATTATGAGTTTGTATATATAGGTGAGATCTAGGTCAAGTTAGGGTGTGATATATATAGCTCCAACACCCCCACTCAAACAAAGGTCTCTACCTGCGAGTGAAAAAACCCTAGGGGAGTACAAGCGAAAAACCCAAGCCCCTATACATACATATTATATACAAAAGATCAATGTACGTACTTTGAAAGAGTATCTACAAGGATACAAAAATACATTTTGTACAAGTTTAATTATTCAGGGTGTGTGTGAAAAGTATTAATCTCCAAAGTATAAAGGTGCGACAACTCTAAGTTCTCCATGTAATGATGTGAATCGAGCTTCACTCAGTCCTTTGGTAAATATATCTACAACCATCTAATCTATGGGGCAATGCTCAATCATTATTGATCCTTTCTTCACTTCATGTCGAACATAATGATAATGAATAGCAATATTCTTGGATTTGCTATGTTGAACAAAATCCTTGGCAAGACTAATGGCACTTTGATTGTCACATCTAAGTGGAGTACTTGACGATAATGGATGTTCAAGATCAAGAAGTAATTGGCAAAGCCATACCAGTTCACGAGCTACTAAAGATGCAGCTATATACTCAGATTCGGTTGTCGTTACTACAACACAACACTGTTTCTTGCTAGCCTCTAAGAAATTAAGCAACCATTAACAAAGAAATAATTTTCACTTATAGATCGCATAGACGAGTGAGAACTTGCCCAGCTAGCATCTGAATAACCAAGAAGACATAAAGAATCCGAGGGAGAGGATTCTTGTTGGCGGCGATAGATGAGTCCAAAGTCTTTAGTACATTCCAAATATTTAAGAACACGTTTAGCTGCAATCCAATGCCCAACAGAAGGAGAAGCAAGATGTTGCCCCAAGAAATTAGCCGCCACAAAGAGAATATCTGGTCTAGTATTTAAGATAAAAATTTATAAACAACCAATGAGATTACCATACGGTTGATGTGGGGCTAATGCTTCATCATAAGTTGTAGCTGTATACTTGGTGGAGCTTATAAGACATGGAGTATTTACAGAATGAGCATTGACCAGACCAAACTTTTTAATAATATCGTCAATGAATTTTGATTGATGAAGAAACAAGATACCTTTCTAGCGATAGCGCTAAACTTGAATACCAAGACAAGAGTGAATCTCACCAAGATCCACCATCTCAAAAGTCGACAAAATCTTCTTTATGAGTTGTATAAAGTCAAGATTATTGGAAACAAGTATGGTATCATCGACGTATAGAGTAAGAATAATAAATAGAATACCTTCGCACTTGACATATATATTAGGATTAGAGAAACAAGAGATAAACCTTTTCGATGTGAGAAAGAGATTAATTTTGATATACCAAGAAAGTGATGCTTGCTTTAAACCATAAAGAGCACGATGAAGATGACACACAAGATGTTCCTTGTGTCGGGGATTAAAAATCCTTCTGGTTGTTCCATATAAATCTCTTCTTTGAGATCACTGTTTAGAAAAGCAGTTTTCACATCCATTTGATGAATCTCCAAATCAAAATGAGTAGCAAATGCCAAAAGGACACGTATCCTAGTGATGGGAACAACATGGGAAAATGTAACATGATAATCAACACTTACAACTTGTGAATATCCTTTTGCAACCAAACGAGCTTTGAACTTATCAAAAGATCCATCAGCCTTTGTATTTGTTTTATATACCCATTTGCACTTGACAAAAACACGATCAGGAGGCAAATCAGTAAGAACCCATGTACCTTTGGAAATCAAAGTACCATATTCAGCTTGCATAGCCTCCTACCAGTGATCCTTTTGTGGAGAAGAGATAGCTTCTGTATAAGTTGTCGGATCTTCATGAACATTCATAGCATCATCAAAACTGTCATCATAGACATGATTTGAACCATGTTCAATATCAATGGGAAGATCAATGCATATATCAAGATTATCACTAGAATCCTTCGTAGGGTCTTCAGAATCCTTCATAGGAGAAGAAGGATGCACAACATCTTCTTGAGAGATATAATGATTATCAAACAAAAAAGAAAAAGCAGTAAGTAAGGATTGTGTATTGTCAGAATCCTTACTAGACCATGTACCTCCCATCGACGAACGTTCATCGAATATAGCATCACAACTAATGATGACTTTCTAAGAAGTAGGATTATAAAATTTGTATCCTTTAGAATTATCAAAATATCCAATAAATATAACTTTCAAACCAAGAGGATCCAACTTTTGTCGCGTTTCTTTTGGCACGTGAATATAAGCAATGCATCCGAAGGTGCGAAAATGTGATATAGAAGGAGTTTTCCGTGTCCAAATTGTAATGGGGAATTTTACCAACAGGTGCAGCTGTGGGAAGATGATTTTGAACAAAGACTGTTGTGTTATGAACTGTTTCAGGCCAAAAGCTCCTGGATAATCCATAGTAAATAAGCATACATCTCATAGCATTAAGAATGGTTCGATTCTTACGCTCTGTAATGCCATTTTGTTGAGGAGAATATGGAACAGTGAACTCATGATGAATTCCTTGTTCAATACAATAGTCATCGAAGAGATTTGAAATATATTCTCCACCATTGTCACTATGGAGAGTCTTGATAGAGTGACCATTATGAAGTTCAATTGCTTTCTGATATTGCTTAAATATGAATAAGGCTTCAGACTTATGCCTGCAGAGAAAAACATATGTGAAACGAGAGAAATCATCAATGAAGGTAATGAAATAACGATAGATTTGGAGGGAGGAAAAGGTCCACAAATATCCCTATGAATGAGATCTAAAAGGGCATGTAAATGTGTAGAGGTAGAGATATGAAAAGGTTATCGAGATGATGCTTGCCAAGAGAACAATACTCAAAGATGCCCATATGAGGATGAGATTTAAGATCCATACCTCTGACGAGATCATGACGATGAATATCAAGAAGCTTTGCAAAATCCAAATGGACAAATCGATAATGCCATAACTTGCAATCAAGATCTCCTGGAGCAGTAACAACATTTGCAACATTATCATTCAAAGAGAGCTCAAACAAATTACCATGTCGAGGAGCTATTGTGCGATAGTATGTCTATCCTTCTCAATTCGACACTTTATATGATCAAAACCAACAAAAAGACCAAGGTTAACAAGCCGGGCAATAGAAAGAAGATTCCTTTGAAGATCTAGAACATGCAAAACTCCTCGTAATATTCTGGTAAAGGGTGCCAAGATATAGATCACCAACACCCATGACTTGACAAGTAGTGTCATCAGCAAGATACACCAATTTCTTAATTGGAAGAGCATGATAGTTATGAAGCCATTGAGATTGGTAAGTCATACTAGTAGTAGCACTAGAATCAACAATAAAAAGAGAACCATCCCAAACAAGAAGTATTCTTCCAGGAGAAATATCATGATGAACAAAGTTTACCTCCTAATGATTATGTTCATCACTACTTGTATGTTGAGCAACATATGCACAATTGCGATCTTGATCATATTGCCTTTTGAAACAATGATGAGATGGATGATCTGTATGACCACAATAGTCACAAGGAGTATGATTTTTAGAGAAATTTGAATGAGATTTCTTGGTGGTAATGCCATGTTCCTCATCATATTGATGTGCCCAACAATCAAAGATAGTATGACCATTCTTATCACAAATAGGAAAAAAATTTATTGGGATAGGAAAGTCGAGAAGAATTGCCACCTTGATAAGAGCGACCACCATGAGTAAAATGCGAAAAGGAACGCTTACGAGCAATACAAGCCGTTTTGGTATCTTCAACTTCTTGTGTATTCAAAATAGTGTCAGAGTTCTCTATACGACATTCATGTCGTTGAGAATATTCAACGAGAGAAATACAAGCAGTGTCAAAATCAATGCCATCCTTGTTAGACAATAATAGTGACAATAATATCATATGAATTATCCTTGACCGTATGAAGAAGATGTGTAACCAACTGATTTTGTGCAATAGGAGCACCAGCATAGCAGCAAGTTGATTGACGATGTCTTTGAAGGATTCAATATGCAAAGTCATAGAAGTATTGATTTTGTATTGTAAATTGTTCAGGAGATTATGAAGATAAAGAATTTCTGTTAACAGATTTCTTCTCAAAAGTAGTAAGAGGATATTGCCATATATCATGAGAAGTAGAAAGATCGAATACATCCAGCATAAGAGAATCATGAAGAGCATATAAGATATACCGACGAGTAGCTTTATCACAACGGATCCAATTCGAGTAATCAGTTTGCCATTGCTCAAAAATAGGACCAACAGTAATAAGAGCATTATCCTGTTTTGCATCAACTGGTTGAGACAGACAGACAAAGATTACCCAAAACAATATCAGAAAGATCGTCACCTTCAAGTATCAACATCATCTTGGCCGGGAAATCCTTAGCCTTGAAACAGGGGAACATATCGTTGACCAGATGGAAAACCATTAACGAAAATAGAAGATGCCATCTCGGATTGCGAGAATATGTATAGAACAAGATCACAGAATTTGCAGACCATGAAACGAGAACATAAACAAGGAGGACCCTAAAAGTTATATGAGATACATGCACAAAAAGATATACTAAGCGACGAGTAGCTTTATCACAACGGATCCAATTTGAGTAATCAGTTTGCCATTGCTCAAAAATAAGACCAACAGTAATAAGAGCATTATCTTGTTTTGAGACGGACAGACAAGATTACCCAAAACAATATCAGAAAGATCATCACCTTCGAGTATCAACATCATCTTGGCCTTCCATCCGGAAGTCCTTGGCCTTGAAATAGGGGAACAGATCATTGACCAGATGGAAAACCATTAACGAGAATAGAAGATGCCATTCTTGGATTGCGAGAATATGTATAGAATAAGATCACAGAATTTGCAGACCATGAAACGAGAACATAAACAAGGAGGACCCTGAAAGTTATATGAGATACGTGCACAAAAAGCAAGTGGCAATGAACTCGTCAAATATAGAACGTGATTTATGAGTTACGAAAAGCAAGTGGCGATGAAAAGTAGTACCCAAAAATAGACAAAATGTGATATACAATAAGAGAGTAACTCTAAAAATAGTTGGAGTACTGCTATTTTGAGATGTGGAGGAGCCCAAAAAATTGGCTATTTTTGGATTAAAACATGAAAAGCGTGTAGCACATGAAAAATGAGCAAAACTCTGTTGCACGAAAAACACCATAACTTTCAACTCCGAACTCCGATGAAGCTAATAAAATACTCAAAATTTACCTCTATAGAAAGCTTGTGACGCCATGCACACTTTTGGTACCAGTTGTGTTTGTATAGTACAATTCCAATTAGGATAAGATAGGGTGGTCTAGATCGACCATCCAAGGACCTACATAAACTTGTTAACAGTGGTTAATCAATGGAATTCTACAAAACATAAATAAGATATTGAATGAAACATAGAACATGCTCATGAATGGAATTAACACAATTGATACTACCCTTCTCTTTTCTTCACAATAGCAAGATCGATGATGCTCTGATACCATGTTGGAAATACATGAACATGAAGAGATAGGGAAAGAGTGACTCAGAGAGAGAGGAGGAAGAGAGTTACACCATATACGCTCCCAAAAGACTAGTTCATATTGATTATTGTTAAATTTGCAGCAATGTGATGAGCTATGGTGGATCAAATGCTAGAATCAACATCATTAGAAAAGAGAATAGATGATAATTAAGATGTGATTAGTGAGTAATTAATTGATAGCTTAATGTAGGCATGGATAATCAAAAACCACCAAATTCTCATTAGGCCAATGCCTCAATTTATAGAGTTTACATCCAAGCATCTAATCCCACTAGAATCAACATCATTAGAAAAGAGATTAGATGATAATTAAGATGTGATTAGTGAGCAATTAATTGATAATTAAGATGTGATTAGTGAGCAATTAATTGATAGCTTAATGTAGGCATGGATAATCAAAAACCACCAAATTCTCATTAGGCCAATGCCTCAATTTATAGAGTTTACATCCAAGCATCTAATCCCACTGATTTCTCCTTGATTCACTCCACCTCTTTTGCTTGATTCTCTCCACCTCTTCCCAGAATATCTCCACACCTCCTAAATCTCCTCATGCTACCCTTTATTCTCTCCTAGTAGATACTTCTCACCTTTTCACAGCTTCTCTCACATTTACAGATTCTCTTTTACAACCTCTTGCTAAGGGCTTGTTCCCGCACACACCCTATTCACTTGTATATTTCAACACCTCCCCTCAAGTGAATACTCCTAGCACACCTGGACCCTGTACCAAGTTTCCCTCTTACTTGATAGTCCGTGACCAGTGCCTCAAGTCCCTAAACTCATAGTCCTTGACACTCTCTCTCTCTCTATGTGTCCAAGGCTACTACAAGTCCTCGTGACCTTGACTAAAGTGCTCACACATACATCTACCACATGGCCTACATCATCGGTGGCTCAGAGGTGGTTTTACTCTATTGGGGCAGGTTGCATTGGGTTGTGGGGTTTCTCTCTCTCTCTCTCTCTCTCTCTCTCTCTCTCTCTCTCTCTCTCTCTCTCTCTCTCTCTCTCTCTCTCTCTCTCTCTCTCAAAAGATGATCTGACTCCACTTCCTTAGGAGCCTCCATGAAGTTTGCCGATGTCGTTCCTTCTCCACTGGGTTTGCGCCACTGGGTTTGCGGTAGCAGTCTCTTGCCATGTGTCCTCGCTTTCCACAATTGTGGCACAAGTGAAGGTCCTTCCTCCTACTCTGGCTCTTCCTCGTCCTCGTCCTCGTCCTCGTCCTCGTCCTCGTCCTCGAGAGAATCCTTCTATCTCGTGCAGCTTCAATTCAGGTACATTCTTTAATGTAGCTACAATGTTTTCATATTCACCTATGTCCACAGTCTTCAGAAGCACTGCTAGTGCCTCATCATCTTCTACCTTTTTGCCAATGGTTGACAGTTGTTGCTTAATGCTTTTATATTTGTTCAAGTGTGTGATTAAAGGTTCACTTTCCTTTATATCCAATTTGTAGAATTGCATTAACAGATTTATCTTTGAATTTTTTTCTTGAGTGCCAAATAATTTATTGAGTTCATCCCATGCATCTTTTGCCCATTGTATCCCTGTGATGTGATGAATGATTTCATCATTTAAACTGAGTGTGATAAGTCCTAATGCTTTCTCATTCCTGCTCTTCCACTCATTTTTCCCTCTCACCTCTGGGCATTCATCTCTTCCCTCAACTAGCCCCCACTGATTTTTCCCTCTCACCTCTGGGCATTCATCTCTTCCCTCAACTAGCCCCCACTGATTTTTCCTCATGAGCAAATACATGGTTTTTGTCTGCCATGTGTAAAACTGCTCCCCATTAAATTTGGCTATCTCTTGTGTGCCGTACTCATGATGTGAAGGGGGTCTTACCTCTTGATCCAATTTCAAGATTCAATGGCAGTGTCTACCCTTTTACAACTCAATCTGGTGTTTAGGTGATGATTACAAAACAAATTTATCAGCATAAATAGAAATTACATTAAACCAAGGGTAACAAATCTGTACGGAATGGTTGGAGTATCAAACCATCGAATTGCAATCTGAAGCTATAGGGATTTGTATCAGATACCTAATGGTTAAATTAGACCCTCAATTGCACCAAAATATAATGATTGATAACTGATTAATCATTGATTAGCAAATTAATTCTCTATTTTGTGTGGAGAAAACAGAGTATGCAGGGAGTCCAGATCTGGGGCCTTAGAGTTCAAATGAGCTTAAATCCCTTCAAGGCCATCAATAGCAATTAGTCTAGTAGAGGATTAAGCCAAGAACCACAAGATTTGACCAAACATTGAATGCTTAATCTCTATTTTACCAAAGTCACCTGTAGATTTGATGAAGAGCTTGGATCTCACTGTAGACTTGATCAAATCAAAAACTGTCTTCACCAGCTTGTAGAGCACCCTTGAAAACCCCTAGGGCCAAGAGGAATTAGAGCCATTCCATCTGGTGTAAACAATATCTCCAAAAATGCACTGGAAAAAAATGCAAATTTTTGTAGCTTCAGTAGGCGGTTTCGTGATTCGTCTTCATTGGCTTTATGCGTGGGGAGTGTAGCTATGTTTGGCTAGAAGCATTTACCCTAATGTTGATCCTGGAGGGAGATCAAGCCCCTCCACTAGCTGGGGGTACAAAAGCTTGTTGAGGTAAAAATCTTAATTATCTACTAATCCTAATCAGCTAAGTGACTAGCAAGATAATGGGCTCATAAGATTGATGGATTCTAGACTAGGCTCTGATACCATGTTAAATTTGTAGTAATGTGATGAGCTATGGTGGATCAAATGCTAGAATCAACATCATTAGAAAAGAGATTAGATGAAAATTAAGACGTGGTTAGTGAGCAATTAACTGATAGCTTAATGTAGGCATGGATAATAAAAAACCAGCAAATTCTCATTAGGCCAATGCCTCAATTTATAGAGTTTACATCCAAGCATCTAATCCCATTGATTTCTCCGTGATTCACTCCACCTCTTTTGCTTGATTCTCTCCACCTCTTCCTAGAATATCTCCACACCTCCTAAATCTCCTCATGCTATCCTTTATTCTCTCCCAGTAGATACTTCTCACCTTTTCACAGCTTCTCTCACATTTACAGATTCTCTTTTACAGCCTCTTGCTAAGGGCTTGTTGCCGCACATAGCCTATTCACTTGTATATTTCAACAATTATGAGTTTGTATATATAGGTGAGATCTAGGTCAAGTTACGATGTGATATATATAGGTCCAGCATGCACTATTTCGCCCATGTATCCACCATGCCCATAGGAAGTGTTGGATTTCTACATTACCGGCGCCCCACAGACATTTGTAAACTTTTGGGCTACTGGATAAACTGATCTTGGTGAGGTGATATTGGAATTTTTGGGAGCATCCAGAAAGATGGTGCCCATGTACATGAGCATGCTTGAGATGTAAATGAGAGGGGCCAAAACGAAGAATCCATGGTGCCTTCTTAGGAGCATAGATAGGGGGAGGCATGCAACGGGGTGGGAGAGCGGCAATACTTTGCATACAGCTGCTAGCATAGTTTGGGAGAAGAAAGGCAAGGGGAGACGAGTGGGCTATACTATCTCGATGACAACTGTGTGTACACATGCATAGGGCTCGGCCCGATAAAGGTGAAGCTGATGCAGCATCAGGGAGAATTAGAGCAGGATGAGCAATGAACCCATGAACATCTTGATTTCCTCACTATAGCCCTTAGTGAGATTCACGCTCTCAACCTACTATAGCATGTCTACCACCTCACGACTCACCTGCTCACTTGTGTTCATGACTAGGGAGCTCCATAGCAGCCACCTCTCACCTATGCAGCATATCCGACTATTGCCACTTGCTAAAGGTGTCAACTACTAAATATATCGCCTACTGAAGCTGTGGCTACTGATTGTTGCTAGTCAGTTATTGGTTAGCATGGATTAACCTTTTGTAGTGCCTGATGTTTTTGTAGGTCACTCCTTTGTTGAGGGAGATAGTGGCTCATAGCCTTGATTAGGAGTTTGGAATCCCGACTATTGTTATACCTATTGTACAAAGAGCCTACGCAATGTTAAGAATGCTTAGAAGTGATCGAAGTGTACAAGTGCACACCTACTATAATCAATACATATCTAGTGGACAGGTTGAGATAGGATGGGTTTTGAGGAGGGACTTGGACATAAGAATTAGGAAAATTCCATGGGTTATGCACCTACATGTTTAGTGAGGTCATTAAACTATCATACTTCAAGGGCAACACACTCTAATGCACCTACGTGATAGTTCTTCACTAGTCTTAGTGATCCCCACCACCACCATTTGATCTTGAAAATCCGTTATCCAAGATATGAACAGTTCTGCTACTTCTCCATCAGAATGCTTTTCTACTATAAGCTGATTCTCAAGATTTTGAGCCATTGTCTGATTCATCATCTCATATTGGTTCTTTAGAACTTTCCATGCTTCAAAAGTTGTGGATAGTATGCTAAGTCACGGTTATCATCAAATCAATGATAATGGCACATAGCATATTTGCATTCCCTTACCTCCACACCAAAGCAAGAGCAAGATCTGGCAGTATGGTTTGTAGTGGGACATGCTTGATCCAGAGTAGAACCTGACCTTACATCAACCCCAATTGCAGTTTCCCATAATTAATATGAATCAAGAATAGACCTAATCTTGAACTTCTAAAGAGTGTAATTTGTCTTGTCCAATTTCCCATCTATTAAGGCTTTGGCGAGGTGCTCTCTAGTCTGGGCATTCACAGGTTAATGGAATACCCATGGGAGGATGCCCACCAAGAACTCATCTCACTTAAGCCCTTGGATAAATAAATAATAAAGAATGGAATACCCATGGGAGGATGCCCACCAAGAACTCATCTCACTTAAGCCCTTGGATAATAAATAATAAAGAATGGGTGAAATTCTGGTTGTAGTGTAGATGAATGAATAAACAATAACGTAATCTAAGGGAAGAGGGTAACAAGGGAAAATGTACCTAACCAAGGAAAAGGAAAAAGCATCACAACACACTCACTCTCACACAACCTCGTCACACTCTCACTTCATGCTCACCTCTCACTCACAAGCCTAAGCTCAAGAAAATGACAAGCAAATGGCAATGAGAAGATATCAAAACCCAAACTTAAGTTCTCAGCCACATGCTTCTCACACATGGGGAGTGAGCAAGCTAGATACCTTAACCTCTAAGATGAGAGAGGGGAGTACAAGACTTAATCCTATTCAAAGGGAAAGAGCACAAGATGGACTTCACAACTTGGGCTAGAGGAGAATGAGATCTCCCTCAGCCATGCTCTCTATATAAAGTAAAATTGGGGTAATCCCATATGCCACATGTGAGTATAGGTGAGTCTACCAAAATTCATCAAAATAGAGGAGTGCAATGCATCTTCCTCATGCACAAATGAGATATACAAGGCATGCATATGTGCATATGACCAAATCAATATGTGTGTGACCGTGTGTAACATCCCCCCACCTTTAATACACAATGAGTATAAAAAATGGAGGGGGAGGGGATGACATCGATATGAAGAAGGATCATGCCAAGGATATGTCGATGTAGAGCATGACTCCTACCTAAGGATCCATAAGATGTTTCAAGAAGGATCCATGCACCAAAAAAAAAAGTGAAGCAAGGGAAGCTCCCCCACCTCTAGGGTGTAGATCATGGTGAAAAAAGGAGGATGACCACCACTACCCATATGGACTCCCACACAATCTTGAAGGAGGTATACCAACCCTTTCTAAATGCTCCATTGTCAATGATCCATAAACCATTGATGCTGAGGAATGTTCCACTTTTGCACATATTTATTCTATTGCCACATATAACTCTAATTTTTCTTCAAGAATGTTCCCAAACTCCTTCCAAGACTTTAAAGTACTATTCTTCTCATTTTCTTCCTTCAATCTGCATGTTTTGACCACATGACCATTCTTGCTGTAATAATAGAAACACTTTGCCTTAGATTTCTTCTTCTTTCAAAAGCAATGGGTTATTGAAGCCCTTCCCCCCCTCACCCTTGCCATGCCCTTCTTCTTTTTCAGAAGTAATGGGGTTATTGAAGCCCTTCCCCTTGCCTTTCTTTACATTTGTGAAGAATGCCACATCACTACCATGATCTGTGGCTTTGAATTATATCTTCTCCTCCACCAGCATTGCACCAAACTCCTCAAAAGCAAGAGATGGGTTGCAACTTACATGTTTAATGAGGCTAACAAACTAAAACTTGCGTGTTTAGTGAGGTTACCAAACTATTATACTTTGGGGGAAACACTTTGATACACCTACATGTTAGCTTTTCACTAGTCTGTGATTCCCACCCATCAAAAGAAAGAGATGGGTTGCAACTTATGTGTTTAATGAGGTTAACAAACTAAAACTTGCATGTTTAGTGAGGTTACCAAACTATTATACTTTGGGGGAAACACTTTGATACACCTACATGCTAGCTTTTCACTGGTATATGTGATCCCCACCCGTCATATGATCTTACACATTATTTATCCATGATATGAAGTTCCCCCCTACTTCTCTATTTCAATGTATTTCTACTGTAAGCTAATTCTCAAGATTTTGAATCCTTGTTTGATTTATCATCTCATATTGGTTCTTTAAAACTTGCCATGCTTTAGAAGCTGTGGTAGTATGCTAAATCAGAGTCATCACACTGAATCAGTGATCCTAGTGATGATGTTACATAGTATATCTACATCCTTCAACTCCACACCAAAGCGAGAGCTGGTGGTATGGTTTGTAGTGGATATGATGGATCCAAAGAGCAAGAACTAGCTTTGCATTAACCCATGTTACAATTTTCCCTATTATGAATCAAGAATAGACCTTATCTTAAACTTCTAAAGAGTGTAATTTGTCCTATTTCCAACTTCCCATCACCAAAAGATGGAGGGGTAGGCATGAGTAGCTATGCTATTTATAGGTTAGGCCATCTCTTAAAATTTTCCTTCAAATAGTAAACTCCCAAAAATAATATTTTCCTAGAACCCATGCTCTAATACCATATCAGAATACTTGATAGTGAAAGCTGGATCAACACACTATAAAGCACTAAGTTGCAACAAGAAGTGGAGAACCAGGTTGAATGTCTCCTCATAGTCAATGTCATACATCTGGCTTATACTTGCTTTTACTGATCCATCCAAGTTATGTTTAACCTTGTATATCCACTTACATCCACATGCACTAACTTCCATGTTGTGACACAATGCTGCCATCTCCTCATTCATGGAATCTTCCCATTTTTTATTTCCAAGTGCCTACTCAAAACAAGTGGGGGTCCAAGTCCTATGTTACTTTATCCATGTAAGCATGATGATGGGTTGTATACCCATCATATCTCAATCTATCAAAAAGGGTATCTAACCTTCATAGATATATGTACACTTGGACCGCTATCAGGTGTCCTCAAAATATCCTCGGTTCCCCTCGCACCAAGAGTGACCACTGATGAAATGCTAAGCTCCTCATCAAGGCTCTTCTCTGAACCACAAGAGTCACCATCCACATATAAGTGACCTACTGAAAAATTAGGCACAAAAGATTGATCTATCTTTTCCTTCCCGTTGCATGATACATATTTACCTATATATGTTCTCAACTTGACTAACCATAGACTAACATTAGATCCACTGCTAGAGCAGTCTTCGGGTCCACTAACCGCATGTGATTGCTACTCTACACGTAGGGCAATATATTTACTTCTTACATATTCATCTTTTGTTGCATTCACTAGTCCATACTAGCTTCATCAAAGACAACATCTTTTCTTACTCACATCTCACGAGTGGTAGGGTTATAACACTTATAACCTTTTTAATCCAAAGCATAACCAATGAAGATGCATTTCTCTACATTTTGTTTGCACTTCATTGGCAACATGTATATATTCAATACACCCAAACATTTTCAAGCAAAACACATTTGGTTTTATGAATGTAAACTTTTGTTTAGGCGCATAATACCATGAATAGCTACAGTGGGCCGAAAAATAATCTAGCATGTTCTTTTCAAATATATTAGCATGTGCTACGTCGGTAATATGCCTATTTTTCCTTTTTGCAACACTATTCTGTTACAAAGTATACTTGTATGTGATTTTTCGCTTGATTTTTTGGTTTCCTTGGGGGCTTCACCTAAAAATATGTAAGTGTAGCACGTGAGTTCATCAAGAGGGGTATATTAATTTAAAAAAGTTACAAATTTACATTTACAGGAGGGGATTTTTTAACCAATTTTGAAAGAAAAAAAATCGTAAGTTTATGAAGAAAAAGGGGTCGTTTTATTCACAAACTATGCAAGGGATTTTTTAAATACTTCTTGAATGCACGTGATACATAGGATTTCTTCTTAGTGCACCCCTTGAGCTAGTTCTCAAGAAATCATTGGAGAAATACATAGGGATTTTTTAAATACTTCTTGAATGCACGTGATACATAGGATTTCTTCTTAGTGCACCCCTTGAGCTAGTTTCTCAAGAAATCATTGGAGAAATACTCTCCACCACCAAACATGGATGTGAGATATAAGAGGCTTGGTTGAGTAATATGCATCCTGTGGCATAAGCTAGTGCATCAATATGCACATGGAAGGTAATATCCCATCTTGTTGCTCTCAAAATTAGACCTAAGATGAGAGCTTGCTTCTAGTTTGTGGGATGCTCCTTGCATTCATTTGTCAATATGAAACAAACCAACATGGCATATAGAGGTCTACTAATTTTTGCATACATGAATATAATCTTCTATAATACCTCATGTGCCCCATAAATCTTTGGACAACATTTGGGCTTTCTAGTCTTTTAAGTTCTAAAATAACTCGGATCTTCCCTCCATCAACTGTGATCCCATTTTTTCACACCATATGCCCTGGCATTCTACCATGCCTAACCACCATGAAATTACACTGTCTTAGTTTAGGCACATAGCCTATAGTATTGGCATCTCTCAAGTAGATAAGGGATGCGCTCTCTTCCCAACTTTGAACAGAGGTCATCTTCCATGATGACATCTAAGAATTTACACTTTTCTCGGTTTAGGCACATAGCCCATAGTATTGGCATTTCTCAACAAGAAGATAAGGGATACGCTCTCTTCCCAACTTTGAGCAGAGGTCGTCTTCCATGATGACATCTAAGAATTTACACTTTTCTCAGTTTAGGCACATAACCAATAATATTGGCATCTCTCAACAAGAAGATAAGGGATATACTCTCTTCCCAAATTTAAGCAGAGGTCATCATCCATGATAGAATCTAAGAATTTCTATGAAAAATCTTTGTATACGATGGGCATCAGTTGTTAAAACGTAGCTAACATGTTTATAAGTCCAAATGACATTACTTTATATACAAACATCTTATCCTCTAAAGCGAAGGTAGTTTTATGCTGGCCTAAAAATCCATTTAAGAATCTTTAAGCTTCTTTTCCTACTACTCTTTCAAGAACATGTTTAACGGATAATAATGTCTCATCATGGCTACATTTACCTTTTTATGTTGGCCTAAAAATCCATTTGAGAATCTATAAGCTTCTTTTCCTACTACTCTTTCAATTGGTAATGATCTCTCATCGTGGATGCATTTACCTTTTTTAAGTTCATGCATATGGGAATCTTGCCATTCATTTTTAGTACTGTAACCACCAGTGATACCCAATCAGTGTGCTTGATTTCATGTATAAAACTTGCTAAAATAGATCCTTCCAATTAGAATAGGTTTTATTACATATATATAGTTATTTAACTACATATATTTATGTAGTTATTTAACTAGCCTTGCATCATATATTTATATAGTTATTTAACTACATATATATGTAATGTAGTTATTTAACTAGCCTTGCATCATCCACCACCAGTGGAATTGTGTCCTGGTGTTTTTCTGGAACCCTTGAGAGACTCCCTTGAGATCTGAGTAACTCCAAGCAAATACATCTCTTTACTCCTTGAATAACTATGTTAATTTAATCTCTTCCTCAAGGGTCAGTCTAGTAAAGATCCAAACCTTTTTGGGATCTTCCCCTAGTAGTGCTAGGTCAATTTGTTTGGCATATTTGGGCCCATCATCTTAAGACGTCCTTTTCCTTTTTTTAGTCTTGGCATCACACCGTCTTGTTTTTAATCCTATCATTCCTATCATGTGAAGGTACTTGTTTCTAGTCTTCTTGGGATTCTTCCCTAATTCGTCCCTCACATATATCTCTATTTTGTCTTCTTCATCCTAAATTAAAAGTCTTTTCGGAGTCAATTGAGGCTAAATCCATGGGATTTTCTTTTGCTAAGGTTTTAGCAATTTTAAGATCTATTTTCAAGATATTATGACATGCTGATTTTCATTAGATCCTTTCAATTATAATAGAACTCATTATTAGCTCTTAGTGGCATTGCTATAATGCAAATAGTTCTCTTGAGACTAGGTGGGTTTCTTTTTATAACATGCATTGGCTTTTTAGCTTTTTAGAGAAGATTCTCTACTTTCAAGAAATTCTTTGAGGAATTTTTGGAGATCTTCTGACACCTCCTTGTCCTCTTCATCCTCCTGACCTCGAGACATAGCTTGGCTCAAAACTTGTATTGGAACCTTTGAGTGGTACGACTTTACATTTCCTAGGAATTCTTTCTTTGTGGTTTTTAATTGGCTTAACCCTTTTTGTTTCTAGGAGTACAAAGGATATGGTTCCTGATGAAACAATGTCATTTCTATCTGTCTCAGAAAGCTGAGTTCCCATGGTTCTAGGGCATGTGTCCATTGTAGCCCAATAGATCCATCTAGTTTTCCCTCTTAAGGGTCTGGCAATGAAGAAATAAAAGCTTCCTCATCATGCTCACACCTTTCATTGCTATGTTTGTTCACATGACATAAGTTTTAGCTCTCCAAACATGATGTCATATTATCATACCCTAAGTCATTTTGATAGGCCTTTTGGTCACATCTCTATAAGAATGGTTCTTTAGGTTCACCTTGATGGTACTATCCTTGTGGTGGAGGTAGATGTTATATCCTCCCCAATCATGGATTAACATCTTTTAGCACATAAAAGGGGGCATGCAATAGTCACATCATAACTGATGGACCTTCCAAAGTCAACAATCATGTTAATAGGTAGCCGAACAATATTACTTCCACTTCTTTCAGGTTTCCTATAAGTTTTCTTAAATTCCATCTGCTAATTTGCATTGAAGGTTTTAGGGGATGGCTCCCCCATCTTCACCACATATCTTTGGTGACTATGCTTATCCTACTATAGCATTATATGGTAGTGATGTGTGTGAACACACTTAGGACCGTCGCGGAACTTTTTCCCTCACTTGGAGGTTTTTTTCCCCGTGCATATATACACCCTCTTATCTACTCATTTTGGGGTGTGTACTTATCTTTTGTATTTGGCACACATTTGTTCATTCTATTCTAGTGAGTTTGTGTGCTCTCAAGCTTCTCTATCTTGTGTGTGTGCATTGTTGAAACCCTAACCCTAACTCCAGCAATTGGTATCAGAGCTAGCTTCCTTGACACTTGATCTAGTAGTCTCTGCCTCCCTCCTCACTCACGACCCTATTTTTCTCTCCGATTGAGATACCCTCTTAGGAGAAGAAGGTATATACTGTGGTGTGATGTATATGAAGTATACAAAATTTTCGAGCTTTGCAGCGCAATTAGGATGGTGTGTTTTGGGCACCGCAAGGTTTCTGTAGACGTTCTAGAGAGGCGTCATTTTGGATTGGTTCTACTCGATTTTAGGTGTTTGGGCTGTGTAGCGGCAAAGATATGGTGTAGAGCAGCATCTACAGTGTCTTTGACAACATCGGCCATCATACTTTTGCCACCAGTAACACTCTATTCTCTACTCTATGTTATTTTTCATACACTTTGCAGGTGATTCAGTCAGTTGGCAGCCATCCAAGGTTGCATTCAGTGAATACTGTACTTACAGTGTGTTGAAAGATTTTGCATTTGGTAAAAAGACATGGCTAACAGTAGTGATGTATTCAACATGCTGTCTGCTAAGGACAAACTTGATGGGACTAACTACCCATTGTGGTCCTATATGATGAGGCATGTACTGGTTGCTAAAGGCCTTTCGAATGTGGTCAATGGTAGTGAAACTCATCTTGTTTCACAACTACCAGTGCAAACAGGTGCTGTAGGTATATCTAAAGTAGAATCTGATACAGATGTGGCTCCTCCACATGCACCACCAGTGCCTCCCAGTGCTGCTCAAACAAGATGGGATGGAAGAGATGCACATGCACATGCATTGCTTACACTTTCTATGAAGCGAAGCATTATTCCTCATATTCAGTCATGTAAGACTTCAAAACAGGCATGTGATGCACTCGCTGCATTATACCAGGTGTGCAATGAAGCACGTGTTGCATATCTGTGCAAATAGTTGGCGTATGAACACATAAATGAGGGAGACTCAATGGATAGCTTCTTGACCAAGATCAAAGATTTTAAGAAGCAGCTTGCTAGTGTGGATGAGATATATCCTAATAGTACATTAGTGCCCATAGTTCTCAATGCATTGCGGGATTCTTATCAGAGTTTTGCCTCTTCCCTTAGACTTATGATGAAGGGAAATCTAAATGCCCTTACATTTGATGAGCTGGTTTCAGTACTCTTGCAAGAAGAGCAGTCTAGGAAAAACAGAGTTTTGCCTAGACCCTTAGACTTATGATGAAGGGAAATCTAAATGCCCTTACATTTGATGAGCTAGATACTCTTTTGCAAGAAGAGTAGTCTAAGCAAAACAGATCTAATATGCGAATCGGTGACTAAGCTTTTGTTGCCAATCAAAAAGGCAGAGGTAAAGCTTCTTCGCATGGTGGCTATAAGCCAAAATCAGAATCCTCAAGTAAGGATGCAGAGAAAGAAGGTGATAAGCCTAAAAAGAAGAGTAAGTGTCACTATTGTAGGAAACCAGAGCACTACATACATGAGTGCAAGAAAAGGCTAAAGAAGGAGAAAAAGAAAGAATCAGACATGGTTGTGGCTGATACATCTGCACCACAAGTGCAGAGAAGAAGGAATCTGCAAGTTTTTCTCAAGATGATTGGGCATAGACTGTACATTGCAGTTATGAGCCTTCTATTCATAATGTATACATGTCAGTGGGCAGAATCGGATGCTTAGGAACCATCACATGTGCAAATGGTTCCTCATTTCCTGTCAAAAGAGTTGGTAGAGTTGTGCTCACTGGCTGCAAATGGGGGCGCATTTACTCTTTTAAAAGTTTTATATGTGCCAGGCATTAAGAAGAACTTGCTGTTAGTTTCAGCCTTAGCCTTGTCAAGCTTCATGGTGGTGAAATTTGTGGACAACAGATGTACAGTTCAAGATAGAAATGATGGTTTTTCTATCATTGCCTCAGGTACCTTATTTCATGGCCTATATAAGATGGATGTATTTGAGAAGTTGCAACAACATGATACTTGCACGACTAGTGCTATGAGTGATGCAGAATTATGGTATGCACGATTTGGCCATCTGAATTATGGCAGTTTGTTATGCCTTCAAAGGCATGATATAGTGTCTGAGTTGCCAACTCTTGAGACCCCTACTAGACATGTATGTGAGGGGTGTATTCTTGGTAAAATGCATCAGGCATCATTTCCAAAGGATGGATCTGTTGAGAGCTGTTAAGAAATTATAGCTTATACATAGTGATGTACGTGGTCCTATGAGGACAACATCTATTGGGGGATACTTCATCACTTTTATTGATGATTACTCCAGATATAGCTGGGTGTACCATTAAAGCAGAAGATAGAGGTTTTTATGTGCTTTAAGCACTTCGTATTTATCCATGGTTGAAAATGCATGTGAATGTAAAGTTGGGGAGTATATGTCCAAGGAATTTCATGCATATATGGCTGAAAAAGACATAAGGCATCAATGTACAGTGCCATACACACCTCAGCAAAATGGTGTGGCTGAGAGGAAGAACATGTCTCTCATGGAGATGGCACGATGTACGGTGAAAGCCCAAGATTGACCTCATGGTTTTTGGTTAGAGGCAACTATGTGCGCAAACTATGTGTTGAATAAATGCCCTACCAAGGCCTTGCAGTCTAAAACTCCTTATGAAGCTTGGCATGGCAGGAAGCCTTCTGTGGCTCATTTGCATGTTTTTGGTTGTCTTGCTTATGCTCTTGTGCTTGGCATGGCAAGAAGCCTTCTGTGGCTCATTTGCATGTTTTTGGTTGTCTTGCTTATGCTCTTGTGCCTAAGCAACAACACAGTAAGCTTGATGATAAGGCAGTTAAATGCATATTTGTGGGATACAGTTCAGAAAGCAAGGGATATAGACTCTACCATATCGGGCGCCTCAAAGCAGATATAGACTCTACCATCGGGGGTGCCTCAACAAAGCAGATATAGACTCTACCATATCGGGCGCCTCAAAGCAGATATAGACTCTACCATCGGGTGCCTCAAAGCAGATATAGACTCTACCATCGGGCGCCTCAAAGCGGATTTTAGTAAGTAGAGATGTTGTTTTTTGTCAAAACCTCAGTTCAACCCATGCTTTCATGCAAAAAACAGCAAAATGTATGCTCACATGACATGTTTGATTCGCTCCTACCTTTATTTAATGGAGGGCAGCCATATGTAAAGCAATTGAATGCTCAACCAAGTGCTGAAATTCAGCCTTTACAGATGCAAAATTAGCCTTTTGATGAGGAAATTATTGAGGATATAGTGGATGAGGAGAGAGCAGCCATAGAAGAATCTAGGCGTATGCCAAAATGGCTTGTGCAGACATTAAGGGATAGCAAGTTGGCAGCTCCTTTACCTAGCAGAACTCGTGCAGGTTCTCATCATGCAAATTAGTCTCATGTGGATCAGGTTCTCATTTCTACTTTATGTAATGAGAAGGAACCTGTTTCCTTTGAGGAAGCACAGGATGATGATCATTGGATGCATGCTATGTAGGATGAGTATAACTCTATACTCAAGAATGACACCTGGTATTTGACAGATCTACCTCATGGCAAGAAGGCCATTGGTACTAAGTGGGTTTACAAGTTAAAACACAAAGCAAATGGTAGCATTGATCGCTACAAGGCCAAACTTGTTGCAACGGGTATACCCAGCAAAAGGGCATTGATTATGATGAGACCTTTGCACCCACATCTCATATGACTACCATTAGGTGTCTCATTGATTTGGCAGCACATCATGGGTGTAATGTACATCAATTGGACATTAAGACTACATTCTTGAATGGTGATTTACATGAGGAGGTGTATGTCTCACAGCCTCCTGGTTTTGATGTGAAAGGGGAAGAGTCTAAAGTATGCAGGTTGAAAAAGGCTCTTTATGGCCTTAAGCAGGCTCCTAGATCATAGTATGAGAAGATTCATGCATACTTGGTTGCAAATGATTTTTGCAACAGTGAAGAGGAGTAAGGACACATTTTTTATCATCGTTCTATACGTTGATGACGCTGCTCATGGGACCCAATATAGATCAGATTTCAGCCTTTAAGACTGATTTGTAGTCTGTTTGAGATGTCAGATTTGGGGCCCTTGCATTATTATTTGGGGATTCACTTTATGCAACGCAATGATAGCACTGTTATGCTACAGTCTAAATATATACAGAAGCTGAAGAGGTTTAATCTTGAAGATTGTAAACCTATGGCTACACCTATGGAGACAGGTACTTGACTTAGTCTTCAAGATGCAGGAGACTCTTTTAATGCTAGTTTGTATCAGCAGGCTATGGGATCCCTTCTTTATGTATATAACACGGGGCCAGATATACAGTATGCGGTCTCACAGTTGAGCAAATTTATGCATAGCCTAGGTACGAAGCATTAGAAGGCTGTTAAGCAGGTTTTTTGCTATTTGCAGGGCACTCAGTATTTTGTATTGTTTTATCCAAAGGGGGGTGAGCCACAGCTACATGCTTTTAGTGATTCAGATTAGACTGGATGTTATGACACACAAGTGTCCACTAGTGGGTTTTGCTTTTGTCTTGGTGATTCAGATTGGACTGGATGTTTTAGTGATTCAGATTGGACTGGATATTATGACACACAAGTGTCCACTAGTGGGCTTTGCTTTTGTCTCGGTGATTCATGTATATCATGGCTCAATAAGAAGCAGCCTATAGTGGCCACTTCCAGCTATGAAGCTGAGTACAGGGTAGCTTTTACAGCTACAGTTGAGTATGTGTGGCTCAGACGTCTTTTAGCTGATTTGGGTGGTGGACAGTCGTCTAGCACTACCATTTTCATTGACAGAGCCAGAGCGCATTAGCAGTTGTGAGTAACCTAGTGTTTCATGTTCGCACTAGGCACATTGAGGTGCATTACCACTATGTCAAGGAAAGACTCTTTGGCAGCAGCAGCAGAGATCAGCTTGATCTATGTGCCTACACATGACAACATGGCAGATTTATTCACAAAGGCTCTTCCTCGTGAAAAGTTCAAAGCTTTTTGTAAAGCTTTGGGCTTACTTCCTTTTCAGGATTGATTGGCCATACCCTATATATGTTCACATCATCACTCCAGGGGGGATTTGTAGCATTATATGGTAGTGATGTGTGTGAACACACTTAGGATTGCCAGGCACTTTTTCCCTCACTAGGAGGTTTTTTTCCCCCGTGTGTATGTACACCCTCTTATCTACTCATTTTGGGGTGTGTACTTATCTTTTGTATCTAGTACACATTTGTTCATTCTATTCTAGTGAGTTTGTGTGCTCTCAAGCTTCTCTATCTTGTGTGTGTGCATTGTTGAAACCCTAACCCTAATTCCAACACCTACTTCTCCATCTAGGATTGTAATCATGCTCATGCCCTCCAATTTGATTAGATTGGTGGTATTCATGTCATCACCTTTTACGTATTTACCCACTACATTTACATGCACATCTTTGTATACCTTTAATGGTTTTCCTAGTTTTCCTTAGTTTCTTCATCAATCTCACTCACATCTCCTAATGGCTTGAGATGATTTTTCATCCACCATTGGTGGACTTCATTCTAAGCTTTCAGTTTTCTTTTTAAATACTCCACCATAGAGATAGTCATAGCGCGCGGTAGAGAGGAGTGCTCTTAAGTCTCCCATTTCTTTTTTAAGTTTTGGCATTATTGAAGGCATGTTGGCTATGGTCATTGAATCTTTTTCTAAGCAAATGTATGAAGGCATGGTCCTTAATGAGTTTCCTTTTTATTGTCGTGTAACAACCACACCCACTCTAACTCATTTCCCTCCTAAATTTTCTATGTTTTAGACTAATTCCTTGGGAATACATTTGAGAATGAGGATTCAATGCATCCATCTCAAAGTGAATGGAAAATTGAAACTGAAACGTCCATTGTTCCATTTGAGAAGCTAATCAAAGTTTGGATAGATTTTCCTAAGGGAAAGAATGTTGAACAGAAACAAGTAGCATGCTTAGTCCTAAAGCTAGTCATCGTATCAGGGGAAACTTGTATATCCTTGGGACAACCTATAAACACCTCTATAAATATTAAAGTGATAGATGCTAATGGTGGGGATTACATGGAAATTCAAGGTCCCAACTTACCCCGATGACCTTGAAGAAATCATCTTGGTGGGTGGCTCTTGGATAAGTAGTTCTCAATACTCAATTGACAAATCACTACAAACTATCACCTTAGAACACCTAATGAGTACATTCACAATTCTTTTATGTCAAGAGGAGTTGATTATGTGAGAAAGAGAACCTTCACCACTATCCATTGGAGACCCTTTCCAACAAAACCTCTATTCCTTTAACTTAAGAAAAGGCTATCACCTCTAGCATCACCTTACTCCAGCAAGGGTAACCCTCCACAACCTTCAATATCAATAGGTCCCATTTTCCAAGTAAATATGCTCTCCAATGACTTCCATCATCGATAATAAAGACCTACTTATACCTCATAATGAAGCTTCTACTCCAAGATCCTCTCTTTAACCAACCTCACCAAAGGAATCAAAGGCTTCTATCATAAAAAAACTCATCATGGACATCCTCTCTTAAAGACAAGCCTAAATCAACAATGATGATAGTACCAAAAGTCATCATTGCAATTGACAAAGGTAAATCCATCCAAGTAACCTCGCCATGGATAACCCCTCTCATGAAGATCAAAGTCTCATTATCGTGATGTTGCCCAAATCAATAAATATCATTGCTCCAATTACTGAAAAGTCTACTCAACAACATGACTTGGAAGACTATGAGGAAAAGGAGGAGGAGATGGCAATAGAGCAGAGTGAAGAACTTCAAGATGAGGAGCAAATCATTAATCTAGAGGAGGAGAAGTCTTCTATTGCAGCACTCGATCTTATATCTCTGAAATCAGAGACTTTAAGAGATGCAGTTATAGTGGATAAAATTGAGCTTGATAGTTCCAGTTATGCTGTTCCCATCCTTCCATCATTATTTGGGTTGTTGGCGAGGTAGCCAAATTGGATTGCCACCCTCATAGTAGCCTTGAGCTACTAATAATTGCTTCTCCACCTACCTTTTGATACATGAAGTTATCTTGACATTGACTTCTGGGATGGATATACCTTCTTTTATGAAGCTAAAGGTTTGGTACTTTTTAAATTTTTGTTTACACCATAATACAAATCTCAAAAGCTTGGAAAGTAAAGTACTTGTTAATCTATTTTGCAGAGAAAAAAACACAATAGAGCCTATCGGGCCTTTCGGCCACTCAATGGGACTCCTCTCTCATGCCTCAAGAAGCCTAAGCTCCAACCCAAACCCAATATGCCATGGGAAACATGCAATGCATTAGTGAGGCAACTCTCACTTATCCCTATCTCTCGTTTTCTTAAATTGGGGACTCCCCATGGTAGCTACGTCAATGGAAGCACGCTGAAGTGGCTCAAAAAAGCTACCACCACCATGCCTCAAGTGCAGCCCACTGCTCTCTCTCACTCCCTCCCTCACACACACACTCACACAAGCATTGAAAGCAAGAGATAGGCAAGGTTTGAGAGAAGAATAGAGCACTATCTTCACTTGAGAGCATACAAAAGTGCATACAAGAATGAGGATTTAGAGTTATAATTTGACCTTTATACTTGGCTCATAGTATTCACACTTGGCTGGCCAATGTTAAAAATGAGGTCCTAGTGCATCCAAGACTGCCTACACTAGTGCAAACACCTTGTCCTAGCTAGTAACTCTAACATTATCCCATGGCGTGCCTTTCATATATAAGCAGCGATCGTACATGTAAAATAATCCATTACAAGAGAAATATGAATTCTCTAGTTCCTGGGCCAATGAATGTGGAAAATATGTGGTGGCCGACCGCGGTGCCGTAGAAGTCTTCGACGGAGCTTTAATAGCACTTAACATGCCCCCCCTTCTTGATGCACATTCTGTCCTTGGAAGATGTCATTGGGCCATAGGATGAAAGCAATGCAAGGCTTGGGATGATCTGCATGGCAAAAATAATAACAAGTAATATGTTCTTGGAGCAATAAGCAGGAGCTGACAAGGAAATAGCTGAACAAGCAGTATCAAGGATAGGACTGGTTAAGCTTCCCAAAGATGCTACAAAGATGAAGATTAATGTGGATCTAACTTAAAAATAGGTACAAGTCTACAATTCATGGAATGAGCTCAAAAAATATGCCTATGGTTAGGACAATAGTCTTAAACACAATGACGCACATACAAACCATCTAAAGCTATATGTTAGCTTTGAAAGTAAAACTGCATGTGATTAGACGATTTCTTACATAACAAAAGTGTGCTTGTTTTTCTTCTTTTGTGAAATGAAGAGTGATAAAATGCCACCCCATGGAGACCAAAGCAATGGCCCAGTGACTTATGCCAAGGATATCAAGAACCTCTAAGAGCCTCTGACAATGAAGTAAAGAAACAAGGTTCCACCTTATGAGAAATCAAGGCATCGGACTTATGGTACCATTTCTAGTTTTCCAAAGACCTACCAGGATTCCACATGGTGATGGCTATCTTCTGGGTCATGTTTTTTGTTTTATTTTTTATATAAATTATGCTTTTTTGTAATGTAAACAACCATCTTTTTTTATAATGTAAACAACCATCTTTTTTACTCACACACTACCTAGAGAGCTAGAATATAACTAAAGATGGTTTAATAAATGTAAAATGGAGTACTTGGCATACTCCTTTGGCATACTTTACCTTTAGATACAGAATCGTAAGACTAGGACGATTTAAAAGAAAAGATTCTAGTATTAATATTCATGTTGGAAGCTACTAAGAGCAAGGAAAACCAGTCAAGTGCAATGCAATTATGTTCTCCAAGGGAACAATTAAAGTATAGAATTGCAAAAGAGAGATGTATGAAGAGCCAGTTTTGAATATACCTGTTTAATTTGAACCTCGTGAAGTCATTGCTTATCCTTTTGCTCTTGATCAAGCTTTTGTAACTACTTTTTGTGAGAATGAATATTTTTGTGTAAGTGTCTGCTGTTGTAGAAGACTTTGTTGTTGCATCATAGTATACCTGTAAAAATCCTTAAGAAAAGCTTTTCACATAATGATTAACCAAGATTATGAAGTATATGCCTTCTTGTCACTTGATTAGTGCTCTCTTCTCTTACTTTTTTTTTTGTTTTTTTACTTTTTTGGTGTTTTATGATTATAAAAGAAAGAAATAATGTTTAATCTGTGTACAAAGTATTAATGCTATACATGTTGGGTCAATATCAGTTTTTATGGTATTAAATTTTCCAACAAGCTCCCTCTCTATGTGAAGATGGTGAAATGTCTAGGAGTAAGGTGTCTTAGAGGATTTGAAGGAAGATGAGACTATCTCCTTGGGTCACTACCTCAAGTTTTTCCTTTACTCACTTTGGTGTAAGTTTGATGAAACCATCCTTTCCAAATGCTATGTTGAGAAGGCCTAGGTGATGGTACACAGGTTAGTACTTGAGAAGTGCTCACATCCAACTGAAGAGGTGGCAATGTACACACACACACACACGTGAGGTGGCTTCCTACGCTTGCTACATTATAAAAGAGAGAAGAGGATAATATTCAAGGGAAAATGTCCATCATTGGATAAAGTGAGCATATTCTAAAACATGCTCTTATGAAGTATCTAGTGGTAGAGTTAAGGTCTCGCACAACCATGAAGTTTACGCCCAAAGCTAATAAGCACGACCTAGAAGAATTGACTCATGAAGGTAAACCCAAATCCAAGAAGTATGACCTAAAAGAATTGACTCATCCTCTAATATCGAGCTTAGATACTATGAGTCTCGATAATTAACTCCTAGGAGTCCCCATCATCAGGTTTATAGCCCCCTTCTCTGTGTGCTCTCTCTCTCACACGCACATGTGAGGAGGCCTCTCATTACAACATGCTCATATGAAGTAGCTGTTGTTAGGACTAAGGTCTTGCACAACCATGAAGTTTAAACCCAAAGTCAACAAGTATGACCTAGAAGAATTTCCTCATCCTCAAATCTAGAGCTTGGATTCTATCAGTCTCGATAATTAACTCCTAGGAGTCCCCATCATCAAGTTGACACCCCCTCCTTTGTGTGCTCTATTAAGGAATCCCTGCCCTAACTGTGTCGTTGGGAAGTTGCCTATCCGCCGCGAGCTTGAGTGTGGCTCAAGAGCTTCACCGTTGTCACCGCTGTCCTCCCGCACTCGTTGTTTGTCACATCGAGGCGGTTGCTCTAATCCAACGGGTGGTGCAAGCTCTCTCGTAAAGATCATGTGGGATCTTCGCGGAAGAGGATCGCGTTGGTTAACCTAATCACTCCAAAGAGAAAGAGGGAGAGGCAGCAAGAGGGAACAAGTGATTAGCACTAATCACTTTTAAATCCTAACCCTAAGCACACCACACATGCTAGATTAGAGTTACAAGAGAGAGGGAGAGAGAGCACTCCACTTCTATTACACAAATGGGAGAATGAGTTACAGACAAGAGAAATTGGCTTTTATAGTTCCAAGCCTTCTCCCACTAGGCCGCCCACATAGTTACAAGGATTTTCTCTATGGTTTGGCCAACTATCCTCTTGTCTGTTCTTTGAAGCTCAATACTTGAGAGTGCCTTTAAGGCATTTCCCTCATCAAATGACAGGATTTATAATATAGGACGGGCACTCATTATATAAGTGTGCAGACATAGTTGTCATAAGAATGTGTTAACCAATATGTGGCTAACATAATCCCCTTCCTGAAGTCGATCGCATCCTCGTGATCGGTGAGAAGTTATTGAGGCACGCAAGGAAGGTCGCACTTGGTTGGTTCTCTTGTCTCTCTGGAAATGAGAGAGGGTGGGGGAGGTAGTAAGATGGAAAGAAGTTAGTGGAGTACTGGCGATTAAGTATCCAACTAGTCATATGGGCTCTTATGAGTTTGCTTTTTTGTATGTGCCCAGTAGTACTCTTTATCTTGTTTTGGTGTTTTTTTTTGTTGCCTTTGGCGGGACATCCTCATTAGAGGGGCCAGAGTACTTAATGGGTAGACTAGCGCAAAACACTTAATGACAAGTATCCAAGTGGCAGGTGGGATTATTAAAGAGGGGTTAGTAAAACAATGGTGTTAGTAAGCAAGTAGCGAGGGGGGAATTCCGAAGGAACAAGGAGGCAACACGCATGGAGACTGCTTGCACTTCGGGATGTTGTATGTTGATGGCGATGTACATGAAACTCAAGCATCTTTGTCAAGACATCGTGATGGGTATCTTGGCTCCCGTGGATGTTGAGTCATCAGGTTGCAGTGTTCTCTCTTTTTCTTTTGGGCTTTGTCTTCTTCTGTCATTGTAGCTTATAGAGCTGGGATCCTATTTTGATAAGAGTGGTAGTTGATGGGGCGAGGATCCATAGGTGTTGAGCTGAAGAAGAAGTTGGATAGGATTGATTAGACATGAAGCGTAGTTATTTGGGTACAATAGGGGTGATTAAGAAGATCCATGCGATGGGTCGTACCATAGACCAAGCTTGCGCCCACCATGGTCCCCCATCTAAAGATGTACCTGGATGGCTGTTGATAAGATGAAGCTTTATGTAATGTGTGCGCATAGGATAGAGCCTAGTGAGATTTTCAGGTGTTGTGGATGGGCGAGGGCAAAAGGTGTGCCCGTGGTCTTAATCACCTAGATCCAAATCCCCTAGACTCCTTTTTTTCTTTTTCTTTTTTTTTCCTTTTTTTTTATTGCCATGTGTTTATTGGTCAGTACCCCCCTAAAGAGGGTTTTGTACTGAGTGGCCCATGTGACTAAATTTGTGAGCTTACCTTTGAGTTTATCTTTGAGTGGTTGGAGAAGCTCAGCCACTTGTTGGAGAACTACCCCTTGGTTTGGTGACGAAGTGGAGGGACGGATTAGAGCTTCATGAAGGAGGCTCCGTTGGTTGAAAGGGTTGGGCGAATGGAGCTTTGGAGTGCCCATGGGTTGGTGGGTGTGGGCAAGTCCAGATGATTTTGTAGAGGAGGAGGGGACGTGCTTGCCTGTTGGTCGCCAAACCATCTTTGTCGATTCTATAGGTACTGGCGTGGTGGGTGTGGTTTGGGAAAACTTCTAAGGGGTATGCCTTGGGAGCCAAATGATGGCATTTCCATCATGGAAACCTTGGGTTCTAAGAGACATTTGGGCACCCAATGCTGCCGATCGAGTGATGAAGGTCCGTGCTGGTTAGCGAGGCTTCCAGCTTTTTTATCAACGCAAAGAAGAGGCTTTTGATTATGGCTTGGGGAGCCACAAGTATGTGTTGCCTTCATGGAAGCCTTGAGCTTTGAGCACATCAGTAGGCACCCAGTTGTTGGCTTCCCTGTGCTTGGGGTTGCTGAACCCGTGGTTGTGGGACCTTTTGTTGGCTTTTTGGGGAGTTGTTGTGGGGAATGAGCATAGGCGGCATGCTTGGGTAGCCAGAGGCAAGTGTTGTCTTTGTAGTAACCTTGTGCTCATAATAGGCAGTTGGGGACTAGCCAACGTTGAAGCTTTGTCTTAGGGTTGGTGTTTGTTGGCTTAGTTGGCTTTTTGCACTTAGGTTTTAAAGATGGTCGTCTTAGGAGACCGGGGTGCTTGCAATGTGGGTGGTCGAGGTTGTAGAGTTAAGGGGCAATGTTGATGACGATGAGGCTTGATTGTCATTGGGGGATGGTGTCGACAGTGGCCGATCAACTGGCTTTGGTGAGGCATGGGGTGTGGAAATAGGGGAGATTGTCGATGATGAGGATGGGGCGTGAGGGGGAAGGGCAATTGAGGGTGTGGGTGTGTGGATGATTTCCTCTTGGGGACACTAGAGGACAGTGGCCTTGTTCCTATTGATTTCCATGGTGGCCATTTCTTCACGCCAATTGATTTGGAAATGAGTGGCATCAATCCCCTCTTTTTCAATGATAGTGCTCCTGCATCAATAAAATAAAATTTTCACTCCAACTCATTATTTCCAATATAAATTTTAGGAATAAAAGACCCAACACTCATTAGACATATTTCGTGTGATATTTGAATGTAAGTGTTTTTTTGTTAGTGTGGGTTTTCCAAGAGATTTCCACACCTCCAAGAATATGAGATTGGTGTGGACCATAGGATATATGTGGGTTTGCCACCGTTGTAGACCAGTCTTGGTCGAGAGGCCAATCCATACTCTTGGTGGGTTTAGTTCTTTTGGTAGTTCAAGGGCAGTGGAAGACTTACCAATTATTGTGGGGGGGAGGGAGAATACCCTTTATGGATGCATTTGGTGGGGGTAGAGGGTCGGATTCGATACACTTCTCATCCCAGAGGATCATTGTTACTTTGCCCTGGGGAAGCTTGAGGGTAGTTGTGTTGTCAACGGAGTTAACGATACTTGTAGTGTTCTAGACCCAGCTTCCTCCAAGGATGACTACTTTTTTTGTCTCACCTGTGGGAACCACATATAACCTACAAGGCAACGGGTTAGATACAGTCTGTATAGTTTGTGTAAAGGACCCAAGGCTTTGTATGCATTGTCCACTGATTTTTAGTAGGGGCGGTTTTAAGAGAGGGTTTACCCAAAGAGATCCATGTTTCCCATGGCAAAGATTATGGCTAGCTGTGGGAGACAGCAATGCATGTTTTCTTTGCATGTTTCTACCAAAGGGGAAATCTATGGAGACCCGAAGGGTGGTTGTTGCAAGTTGTGGAGCTAACGCTTACACTCAGGGTGTTAAGCGAGGAAATGGCCTTGTAGGGTTCATGAATGATATGGCCATTTGGGAGCATGAATTGTGTGCCGAGTTTGCGATCTGGGAGGGTGTCCAGTGTAGCAAGGATTTCCAGCCAGTCATGGGCGACTTCGTCACTCTTGACAGAAGCGACTATGGATGGCACCCGTGCCAAGGGCTTGATGACAAGCATCGCAAACCAAGAGATCATTGCTCCTGGCGCGGTGGTCAATCACGGAGTCTGCAACAACAAAGGGAGCTTTGGCCATGGGATGTGAGTGCTAGGTATATAAATTGACCTTAAGCGTTTGATACCCTTTGCGGAGGTAGACATGGTGTAGGTCCTAGTCATGGATCAATCGAGTTTGTCTCATGAAGGGGAGACCCAAGATGGCATTATAAGTGGAAATACAAAAATCCATGACTACAAATGTGAGGTGGAATGTCATGTCACAGACTTTGACCTTGAGGTCATGCACTAGGCCCAGGGGTTTTGCAGAATTTGCGTCCGCAAGCTTGATCACCAATGTGGTGCCCCAGTTTTCCCAACATGCTTGTGTGAGGATACTTACACCAGCACCACCATTCAGAATGTCTTTGACCACATGTCCATTATAGGAAATGGGCAATGTTGCGTTTGTGTCATCACCTTCAAAGTATTTTCCCAACACATTGACGTGAACTATTGGTGTGTCTTTGGTTTATGGGTGGTGGTGATGTAGTAATCCTAGATGATGGGGCTCAAATTTGTCTGAGGAATTTGAGGGAGCTTCCTCCTCCATAGAAGCCTATAGTTTGTGGTCCATCCAAATCCTGAAGATCATTCCATAATTTTGGACTACCTCTAACAAGGTTTTAATGGGAATTTGGACTACCTCTTAACAAGGTTCTAATGGGAATTTGGATTTGGGAGGAAAGGAAGGCAGAGAGGCCGGCTAGGTCGTGTTGATGAGTAGGGGCTTCTAGAGGGGTGGGGCCTTGATCATAGGTGGACCAGCAATAGTATATGAAAGTGTCGACATCGAGAGGTGGTCGCAGTAGGAGGATAAAATACCTTAGCAAATTTGGTGTGTGGACCTCATGAGTCTTTGTCGAATGCTGTGTCAGTGTTCTCATCGAGTTGTTCGATATGAACTTGGGATTTGGGCTTGGCTATTTGTTTAATAGGCAGCACTGGAGCATGAGGAGGCACATAAGGGGCAAATGCTTTATTCGGCAACATCATGTTGGCAACACATTCTCTTCGGCCTTGAGTGTTAGTGGGGGACTCCTGCCTAGCCTAGTACGGAGGTTGAGGTTCAATGCGGGATGGCGCGCACTCAAGCGCACGGGGTCAAATGTTACAAAAACAAGTGGTGGTTTAAGTTGAGCCTGGTATTGCTCTACCAATGGTTGGGCCTCTTGAAAACATTGCTTCTCAAGGATGGCATTAGGATATATGGCCATTCGTTTTTCCCGTTTGGTGAGTTTTTGCTAGGCTACATGGGGTCCAGCGCACGATCATCGCACCCACCAGAGGAGGAGGATGTGGTCTTTGTTGAGCCCGTGCAAATGCTAACTCAAACTTTGTCATGGTGGCCAACATGCTTAGAGCATTGTTTCTTTTTGGGATGTGGCCTTCTTAAGCTTGGCATACATTTGTGTGATGACATTCAATGGGACAATGGATATCTTCCTCTGTTGAACGCTCAACACATTGAAGGATGGCATGCCTTCGACTATGGAATGAGAAACTGATTGCAAAGGGCAATCCTTATAGTAATGATCAATTCCACAGCCACCATGACATTGTGGTTACATTGGCAAACGTTTCTTTTAAGGGCATTCAACCACTCTATGAGGTTTATGGCAGAGGAAACATAGAAGAGGTGGTTTCCCTACAGGTGCACCTATAGTGTGCACAAGTGGTTTAGGGTCCATGTGAGGCACCAGCAAAAGAAGATGAAGTGTTAGGGGTGCCTTGGGGATGGCGGAGTGCATGGGCTCCACAGGTTTAGTAATGGACCATATTTGGATCTTTCCATGAGAAATGGGGTTTGCTTGGAGAGGCATTGGAGTGGAAAGATGGGCACAAGAGAAGGTCATGGTGGCACTTTGTGTGAGTAGTTAGCTTGGGGTGGTGCCACCAATAAGGTTTGGGGCTTGGGAGGAGAGGAAGGTAGTGTTACAAATGAGTTGTGAGGTGGCATTGGCGGGGTGGCCAATTGCGTGGAATAGCTTTCTCGCATGTCTTCTTCAAGCAAGATCGCCCATTTGTAGGCCTGATGAAAGGTGGAGGGGTCCTTGACCAACAAGTGGTCGTGAAGCCTCGGATTGTGCAAGCCCAAGAGGAAACGGTCCATTAATTGCTTATCACTCAATTTTTCCCTCTCTTCGCAATGTGAATCAAGGTGCTTGATGTGTGCGATGTAGTTGCGTAATGTTTGCTCTAGTTTTTGTTCCAATTAGCACAATTGGATGATGGGGTGGCATTTGGGCCTGTAGGGTGCAAAGCCAAGAATGAAAGCCCCTCTCACTGCGTTGAAGGCACCTTTGTGCCAAGGGTCCAAGGATTGGAACCAATGCACGGCCTTACCTTCAAGGCTGAGTCTAAGGAGATGAACTTTGGTTGCATCATCGAAAATTTCAAACGCGTGGTGACAGATTTGGTTAAAGACCTCGATGTGGTATATGGGGTCTCTAATTCCTAGAATTTTGGGAGAAGTTTAAAAATTTTCACCCACATAGGTTTTGAATGTGATGTTTGTGGGGAAAAGTGTTGGGACACTATCCTTCCTAGAGCTTGTGCTAAGCTCAGAATGTCAAGTTGTGGCTCCAGGGGAGGTGGTGCAAGCGTGGGGGGTGGGAATAGATCCGTGGTGGATAGAGAAGAAGGTACATGAGTGTACTCGGGGCGTCTATCCATGCCGGGGTGCATGTATGGAGGGGCCCCACTAGATGAGGGCTCTTCAAATATCGTTTGCCCTCTCGGCCAAACATGTGTGGCATGGCGACCACATGTAAATGTGCAATTGAGGCCAGGGTGCTGCCGAATAGAATGGAGGCACTAGGGGCATGCAACCATGACCAAAAGATGTCCATGGTGTGCAGAGAAGATTAAAAAGCTTCAATAGTACATGCACGGGCTCGAAAAATAAGAGTTTTAGCTCACTTTTGCCTTGCGCGTGAACGCATCCTTAAGGGTTAATTAAAATTGGCTTTTGGGACGTTTTATGCGTGTAAAAACGACCCTAGTGAGTCGGGGAGGTAGACTAAAAGCACCTCTAAAGATTTTTTATTTTTTTTAAAATTTAAATTTTTGTGTACAACAGACGGCAAGTGTGAAATAGCCATTATTATTTTTTAATTTAAAAAGTTTTTTGTACGGCCATACACTTACAAGCGTACGCCCGTGGCTTTAGTTTGGACGGAAAAAAAAATTTTTGAATTTTTTTTTTGTATGGCCATACGCTTTTACAAGCCTACGCTCGTCGCTTTAGTTTGGAGAATGGCCATACGAAATTTTTTTATTTTTAAAAGTTTTTGGGTACAGTGTACGCCCATGGTTTTAGTTTAGAATGGCCGTGGTAAGTGTAGAATGGCCGTACGGATTTTTTAACAAATTTAAAAAGCAAATTTTTTTTGGGTACGATCGTACGCTTACAAGGGTACGCGCATGGATTTAGTTTGGAACAACCGTCGCACCGGGTAAGTGTGGAACAGTTATATGGATTTTTAAATTTGTTTTTGGATGCGGCCATACACTTACAAGCGTACGCCAATTGCTTTAGTTTGGAACGCCTGTGGAACAGTTGTGTGGCAAGTTTGAATTTGAATTTCAAATTGGAGGAAAGTGAGTGGGAGACAACTAAGACCCCCTCATTAATGCTAGGTAGGTGGGAATGGGCTAAAGTTAGAGACTATCTCTAAATTAATGGATTTTGACTAATTTAGAGGCACTCTAGCTTAACTAAAGATTTTGACTAATTTAGAGGCACTCTAAAGATTAATTCTCTTAATCTCACTATTAATCACTCCTTAACCCTCTTCTTTGCCCTCAAATTACTCCTAATTGGTGAGGAGTTTAAGCATGGAGACTTGATAGGTGGATTAGCAATGTTTATGCGAATCCAAACATGTGATTATCCCAAAATAATTTCACTAATTAGGTCACTAATTAATCCATTCAAAAGAGAAAAAATTAGACAAAAGAGACCAAATTAGTGCTGATTCTTGCCAATTAAGACCTAATTGGAGTGAACTAAGCATAAAGATGGAGACAATGAGGTTATAATTCTCTAAGTTTTAAGGTCTCATTTGATTTCCGGTAATTAATTCCACAAGAGAAAAAGATAAATTTATTTATTTAAGGGGGCTATAGTAAATTTTATTTTTTTGGGTGTAATGCCTAAAAATATGGTGAAGAAAAATAGAAAACATGTTCTTTTCTATAAAAAAAATTAGGCTATGGAGGTGGAGTAGGTCTTGACATACATATATGCATATGTGGAACCCATCCAACTTTATGTTGGTTAACTCCAATAATTAGGATTTAAAATTAGGATGCCCTTTAAAACACAAGAGCACTTTCTTGAGCTTCATGAAAGTGCGTATGACTTAATGTTTAAAATCATGAGGACTTAAAATTAGGATGCCCTTTAAAACATAAGAGCACTTTCTCGAGCTTCGTGAAAGTGTGTATGACATAATGTTGAAAATCATGAGGCTGAAGAAGAATATCTTCACAAAGTGAAGTGGGGGAACAAAGTGGTCCATTATAGAAATTTGGTTTGCTTCTTTTAATTTTATTTATTTATTTGACAAGAATGATGTCATCAAGATGTTATATGGGGCATGCAAAGCTACAAGGAATAAAATTCACTAATACATGCAAGAAATGTGTATATTTCTTTTCAATTTTAAAGTATGTAAATGAGTTTCATAAGAGGACCCATCTATGTAGGTTAAGTCATGAGTATCATAGAAATTTGCAAAATGAGTTTTCAATTTTAAATTATGTAAATGAGTTTCATAAGAGGACCCATCTATGTAGGCTAAGTCATGAGTATCATAGAAATTTGCAAAACCATCAAGTGACCCATGTAGGTGTATTTTCTCTTATACATGTAATTTTTTTAATTTTCAATTTTTAACTTAAGATGATTGTGCATATCATTATGCATATCTCTAGGAGATGAGGGAGATGAGGGAGATGTTGGTTATGTTTTATTTTTTATTAAGATGGTTGTGCATATCTCTAGGAGATGAGGGAGATGTTGGTTATGTTTTATTTTTTATTAAGATGGTTATGCATATCTCTAGGACATGAGGGAGATGGTTATTTTTTATTTTTTAATTAAGATGGTTGTGCATATCTCTAGGACATGGGGGAGATGTTGATTGAACTTCTTACTTGAAAATTTCCATGCCATAATATATATTAGATCAATACGATTTTGAGATGGATTTAAAAATTATGTTGCAAAATCTACATGCCTAGATAATATAAATTCTTAAAGTAACTTATGATAGGACGCTTTTAAAATATAATAGCCCTAGAGTGTAAGGTGTCATGAAACAAGGCTTTTGTTTTTGCTTGAGCTATGTATTTTTCTAGCCGTATAGTTACAACTTTTCATATCTTAAAGGCGCAAGATGGATTTCTTTTTTTGAAAAAACTAAATTCCTAGACATTATAATTCTTGAAAGTGTAAAATCTAAATGCCTATACATTATAAATCCTTAAAATGCACTTATGATAGGACACTTTTAAAATACAATAGCCGTGGAGTGTAAGGTGTCATAAAACAAAGCTTTTGTTTTTACTCAAGCCATATATTTGTCTAGCAATATATTGTTATCTTAAAAGCGCAAGAGTAAGCGATTGAAAGTGGTGCAACTTTTACATACTAGGAGGTTAAATCCCTACCTTTCTTGATACTTCTTGAATAAATTAATGATCACCTTTACTTTGAAAATCACCATTTTTATGTACTATAAAGTTTTGGAAATACTTTATGAACCTAAGAAAAGACAAGAGCATATGAAAGATGAAAAATCTCAAAGCACTCCACCATTGTGTGTGAAGTCATGGATTTGACTCCCCTACAAGCCCATAAGGTACAGTGACTGGGTGGATAGGGACACCCCATGGTTGGATGTGTTATGTGGGTGGTTAGGAACCACCCCATGACTCTAGAATAGAAAAATAAAACATTGATAGCCACCCTTGTTAATAATTGTATATTTAAGTTGCATTTATTTTAAAATCATAAAATTAAATTGTTCTAAAATCTATTTTAAACATTATATTCGACAAAGGTGACTTCAAAGCCATTTTACTCAAAAATAATTATTCAAAGTTTGATTCAAAGATACAAAAATTTTACAAAGGTGACTTCAAAGCCATTTTACTCAAAAATAGTTATTCAAAGTTTGATTCAAAGATACAAAAATTTCCACTTTAATGCCATATGTTACCCATTAGCTGAAAATAGTCAAGGAGAATCTTTTCCATGTACCTCTCATTCATGAGCACCCTAGAAATCTCAACTATATGTACCTCTCATTCATGAGAGTACCCTGGTAATCTCAATTATATGTACCTCTCATCCATGAGTAACCCTAGAAATTTCAAATATATGTGCCTTTAATTCATGAGTAACCCTAGCAATCTCAACATATGCTTGTTTTGCCTCTTGGCCACCCCATTTTGTTGACACAGGTGGCTTGCTTGACAATGCTATGCTACTTCAAGTATGCATTAAACTCTCGCATCAAACACTTTTGATATATACTCTCCAGTTTCATTTGACCTTACTTGATATGGATGTTGGCTGTTGCTTCCCAGCCATGGTCCTAAATTCCTTAAACTTTTACTCAACACCAATTTCATTTAACCTTAGGCACTTAATATTCATGTTGGTTTGCTTCTTCCTAAATTCCTTAAAAACTTGTACTCACTAATTCCATTTGACCTTAGGCACTTGTTATGCATGTTGGCTTGCTTTTCAACCATGGTCCTAAGTTCCTTAAGCTTTTGAAATGTATCTGACTTAGCTTTTAAGAAGTAGATCCATAGCTTCCTTGTTAACGAAAGAGAAATAATGGCTGCATTAATTGATGTCAAGTAAGTTGGACCAGATACATTAATATGTATCAAATCTAATGGCTTATTTGCCCTTTTTAACTAAAGAGGAAAAGGATGCATTGCCTACTTACTAAACTGACACCCTAATTCTCTTATGCCAAATTTCAATGTCCATAACTTGCTATATACTTGGTATACATGGCTACCTACATCTTAGGTATACATAGCTACCTACATCTTAGGTAGCCATGCATACTTTCTATACATGGCTACCTACATCTTAGGTAGCCATGTTGATGCATCCAACTTAAACATTCTACCATCCTTCCTACCTTAGGTAATCAATGAAATGTAGCCCCACTTGTCACATCGCTCAAAAAATCCATTAAAGTTTGGTTTGCAAGGGCTACTCTACCCGGGCTACTCTACCACTAGTAAGAGATGGTGTGCTACTCTACCATTAGTAAGAGATGGTGTTTAGTAATACTTGGCACATGCAAGCTACTTTGCATGATCTACATGTAGCTTGACTTGGGACTTTTTCCATGTGAGTAATCTGATTAGTAATGCCACTCCTATAAGCACACAAGAAGGTGTCTTAACTTGCTTAGGGCTGCTAAACCACTCTTCATGCAATGTTATGTGCTTTTATGCCATTGTGTATCTATTACCAATCATCTTTGTCGGATACCATCATTGTGTCTATGATGTATTATGGTGCTCAAAACTGCCAACATTTTTCTGCTCAATAGAGACATAGTTCCCTTGAGGCAACTTTCATGACTTGATGTTGGCTTTCTTTTTCGTACACAACTTTGCCTAGTGGCCCTTGATGCCACATGATCATATTCTTTATCCTTTATTATTTTTGATAGTTGCTGGCATTATCTCTTTCTCTAAAATGCCTATGGTACTATTAACTATGTTGGCTTGCATTTTGTCCAAATAGATTAGCATGTATGATGTCCAAATTTTCCTAATGATCTATATTGTTCTATGCCGCTTACTTTCTTAGCATGTGTACTAAAGCTACTTGCCCCCAATACCTAATGGAGTTCTAAATTTACATGATGCTATATATTCTTTTATGTCACTTCCTCTATGTGCAGCACTAAAGCTACTTGCTCCCAATATCTAATGGAGTTCTTGTCTCCCGATTTAGCATCATTTCTATACTGATCATGATTCAATAGCGGGAATGAACTCCTGAATGTGGGGTATCTATCCATCACTACTATAGATGTTTCAAATGCTTTATTCTCTTTTCCAAATCCGTGTCACCAATACCCGAATAACCATCATTCATTAATATCTTAGGTGAAGCAAGCTAGTCCATAATAGCTATGATTATCAATAATTAATCATTAATGCTTTGTATTCTTTACCAAATCCATGCAAGGTTATCGATCATCATCCTTTAATATTATTAGCAGCTTTAAGACCCTTGGAGAAGGAATTCTAATTTCTTCGCACAAAAATTAGAGCATAACATATACTTGCACAAATTAAAAGCATAAACCTTAATATCATCATCCACATTAATATTATCAGGACCTTTAAGACCCTTGGAGAAGGAATTCTAATTTCTTCACAAACAAAAATTAGAGCATAACATATACTTGCACAAATTTAAAGCATAAACCTTAATAAATAAAATTAAATAAATAGAGTAGAGGTCACCGTTCACACAAGATTGGGTAGAATCTCCCCTAGATGAGTGTGGCCCTTGTACCACTCACCCATATTTATATATATTAGGAAAAGCTTGCTTTCAAAAAGATAAAAACAAAGCACAAGTGCTTTTGAGTTTTTGAGCGTAAAAGCTCTATAAAAGTATAGCAAGCTACAATTAATAAGTCGTGGGCCTACCAAAAGTATAAAATACTATTTGGTATGTACAAAGATTTGAGGCCTTAGCCTTACAAAAATATTAATGCCTAAATATGAAACCATAAAAGTTATTCACATGTCTTCCAAAACATCTTATAGTGGTCCAACACATGTTCCACCCACGATTAACACATAATCCACCACTCAATCATTGCCTACATCTAAAATAATATAGTTAGTGCATACAGCTAATTAAACACATTAATCCTAGTAAATGATATAAATTAAAGGTGCATACAACTGATTAATGTGTTTAATCAGCTATATGCACATTAATCATGATAAATGATATTCTCAAAATAAAATAATGGGCATCCCCCATGAAGGTTATGACTAACATTCCCTCTTTCTCAGGTTGTAATTGACCTCCATTGCATGGATGGTAAGAGTGGATGAGATGTTGGTAAGAACCGAAAAACTTTTCTAGCATTCATTTGGCATTTTCAAATGGGATGATTCTTGAAATTCATAAGATACTTAACATAAGTGTTACCTGTGGGTGTAGTGATGGTCTCATGGTCAATAATAGACTCAGGGACAAGATATTCTTCTTCAATAATGTTGAGAGATCCATAAAATTTGAGAGCTAATTTTACCATGGGATAGGTCTCTACAGACTTAAGTCTCCTTTTCTTATAATAGGTGTAGGCATACTTGGATGATCATAATTACCCTCTTGCTTGAAAGAGAAGTCCTCTCATGATTGACTCGTGTAGAAAAAAATGTCAAAGAAGCTCGCATGGTGGAGAACCTTGATGATATATTATGCTTGAAACCCTTGATTTAATCTAACCATAAGCCTTTAAGAATCACTCTATAACCTTTTGTATTCAGAAGATTATGTCATGGAAAGTCTAGAAAACCTTTTGTGCAATAGAGGCTGCTAGCAAGTGGCACCTTCTCCAATTCCCCCCCCCCCCCCCCCAAAAAAAAGGCATCAAAAAGGCTGCTAGCAAGTGGCACCTTCTCCAATTCCCCCCCCCCCCCCCCCATCAAAAAGGCTAAATGAAGATGCAACCCATGAACATTTTCCTAATTGCTCTCGTATGCTATGCGTAACTTTATGAAATGGTTGTGGGGGTACAGTGTCAAGAAGCTTTGAAAGACATTAGAAAAACTGACTAGCACCATATCAAATATATGTTGAAAAACTGTTGTCCATAGCACCGGTCCAACAAGCCAACGTAAAGGTTCTAAAGCAATCTTTGCTACTTTAGAAATCTAGTTGTTGATGAAGAATATGTAGATAAAGTGGAATTTTGCAAGAAGGGCATGCTTTTGCATAGAAGACTAGCTTTGTTTGCTGTTGCCATGGCAAGCCCTCCCAACAGGGCGAGATTACACTTTTCTCTACCCATCGATGCCTATTTCTTGCATGCGATTCCTGTGATGCTGCCACCATCACAACTGCTGTTGCTACTACAAGGCGCTCTCCTCTGCTCCACTTCCAGACTCCCCCATGGCCCCAATATTAAAGCCACGCCATTGTATACTTGAACAAAATGGGAGAGAGAGAGAGAGAGAGAGAGAGAGAGAGAGAGAGAGAGAGAGAGAGAGAGAGAGAGAGAGAGAGAGAGAGAGAGAGAGAGAGAGAGAGAGAGAGAGAGAGAGAGAGAAAATGTGATCGTCAAAGTGAGAGAAGAAAACTAGCCCAGTGCACTTAAAAAAAACAAAATTTTCTCTCTTTTTTGATAATTTTCTTAAAGATATACTCCCTCACTATCCACTATAGGTTGGCTGGATAGCACTTCCAAAGCTTTCCAAAATATGAAATTAGGTAAACTAAGCTAAGAACCTGCTCATTCCATCAATGCGGTAGGATTTTGGAGAGATGAAGAAATCAAAAGGTGGTTTTTCTATTGAGGGTGGTATTTGGAAAGTCGAAAGTAGTTTTTGAAGAAAGATGACCAAGGTTCGTATAGCCCTTGATCTAGAAATCCATCCATCCAATGGTTTACAAAATTTCCATAAACAATTCAACCCTTTTACCCAAAGGTTTCCATAGCTTTGCTTTCTTTACTCTTTGGGTTTTTGCGAGCTCCTCTCTTTGTCCAAAGTACTTGTATCCTCTGCAGGTTTTTGTAGGCCTTTCTTTTTCCCATGAGAATTCTCCTTTGATTTGTTAAAGCTTTAGTAATTTCAGAAAAAAAATTAAATCTTTGGCCTTCTTGCTTCAAATAATTGCGTAAACCTTATTTTTAATTTTAATTTTTCAAAATCCATCTCCTTGAGTCCTTTGGGTCCTCAAAGCTTTGATACCACTGTTAGGACCTTTAAGACCCTTGGAGAAGGAATTCTACTTTCTTAACACAAAAAATAGAGCATAACATATACTTGCACGAAGTAAAAGCATACACCTTAATAAACGAGAGATGGAGAATAGAGTAGAGGTCACCATTGACACAAGATTGGGTTGAACCTCCCTTGGATGAGTGTGGCCCTTGTACCACTCACACATAATTATATGTATTATAAAAAGCTTGCTTTTCAAATAGATAAAAATAAAGGACAAGTGCTTTTGAGTTTTTGAGAGTAAAAGCTCTACAAAAATATAGTAAGCTATAATTAAAAAGTCTTAGGCCTACCAAGAGAATAAAATACTATTTGGTATGTACAAAGGTATGAGGCCTTAGCCTTACAAAAATAGTAATGCCTAAATATGAAACCATAAAAGGTATTCATATGTTTTCCAAAATATCTCTTAGTAGTCCATGTTCCACCCGCGATTAGCACATAATTTGCCACTCAATCATCACTGGCATCCAAAATAATATTAGTCAGTGCACACAACTAATTAAACACATTGATCCTAACCATATTATACCAGCACACATAGCTAATTAAACACATTAATCATGATAAATAATAGGCATCCCCATAGAGGTTACGACTAACAAATATCTTAGTTGAACCAAGTCAGTCCAGAATAGCCATGATTATCAAATGTAGTCATAAATGGTTATTAATGACCTTTTCTTGATATCATTAAGCTTATGCTTTAACTACAAAACTACAACTCCTTCTTAACCCATAAATTATATTTGGTGAGAGGATAACTTTCAACACCACTCCATGAACAAACAACAAATGCTTGGCTAGTTTAAAACAAAAGAAGGGAATAAAACATAAGGCTTTGAACTTGTTATTGTGTAAACCTAATTTGTGTTTGGAGAAAAAGGCATTAACACTTCTCAAGTTAGCTTGGTCATGCTGCGGAGAGGGGTTAATCCCTTGTAGTCCCTAGTATACCAATTTTCAAGGCTTAAAAGCTTATCATGGGAGTTTGCAACTATACAATTCCAATAATTTTGGAGTGAAACTTAATACTTCTTACATACCTAGAGAGGCCAATCTCTTGTAGTCCATAGTATGCCAATTTCAATACTTGAAAGCTTTTAATGTGAATTTGTGCAATTGGAACATCTTACAAGTGTTTAAACTCCTCGTGGTGTTATCCTTACTTTATTGGAGAATAAAAAGCTCTCCATTTATGATAATAATTATGAACCCAAATCTTCAGAATGCATCGGATGACACAATTACATGATGTGTTTCTTAGGAATTTTTAATTTTCTTCTCATGAATCTTATGGTGTTAGGGGACTTAGTTTTGTCTTATATCTCATATATGTTGTACTTTCAAGTTAGTTGTAAAAACCTTTATATGTATTAGTTCCTTTTTGCTAGGTAGGGTAGTGGGTAATCCTTAATGGAATTATCACTTAAGATACATATAAAAACTTTTTGATATTTGTGCTAGCAAGAGCTACTGTTAATAAATCAAATCTTCTTTCCAAAAATATGATAATTTGCATGCGATGTTTACAATGCAAGATGTCTCACATGCATGGTGCTATGATCTCTCTGCCTTGAAACCTAACTTTTTTTATATTGCCATGATTTTACCCAACACACTCTTTATTCAAGCCTACTTGTATGGTTTACTTTAATGTTTCAATTTAGTCACAAGAAATTTGTTAGGGATAGCTGTTATAACTATGCATAAGTGAGTTATAAGATGTTGAATGATGGAGTAACAAGTACATAACTCATATAGCTATCTACTTGTTAAGACATAGTTCCTATAGCTATGCATATCCGAGCTATAAGATGTTGAATGGTGGAGTAACAAGTAAATTTTCTCTATTTCGAGCACTTTCTATCTATCTTTAACTCTCTCTCTGTGTACATGGACGTGCAGTCATGCACGCGCACACGCACACTCACACACACACACACACACACACATTCAAACATGTTTGAAACCCAGAGTCTTTACTACACAACTTATAGTAAGAGTTTGAATTCTATATGTGTGTGTTAGAGCAAGTTTTTTTTTTGGGACCAATATATATATATATATATATATACATACATATATATATACATATATATTTATACACATATATATATATATACATACATATATACATATATATTTATACACATATACACATATACATATATACATACATACATATATACATATACATATATATATATATATATATATATATATATATATATATATAAACAAAAAGCAGCTTTACATCTTTACATCAGATTTACCATCATGTAGGCCCTGTTTAGTAAATTGTAGACCAACTATCATCCTCGAACTTACAAAAGAAGACTGTTCCCATGAAATCTGATACAGATCATGGCTTCAGTAGTGCATCCTTTATAGAGAACCGTACCAATAGTTAGAGCAAGTTTTGAGATGCCCCCAGTAGAAGGAAAGGTTAGCTTGGCTTAGGTCTGCATGATTAGGTGTAGAGCCCCATGGAGGGACTTGGCCAACTCGTGGAGTATTTAGTGAAAGTCTGGCAAACTAAGAAAGTAAACTAAGTAGAGTGACTAAGGAAATTAAACTATATATACGTAGACACACGAGCGTTGTTGTCGGGTACAAAAACGAGCCGCCATCTTTGGCCGTCGCACGGACACGTCGGGACTCGGACACCAACGTTGTCCTCAACAGCAACAAAAGAACAGCTGCTTTCCTCTTCTTTTTTGCATTATCGTTCTTTCCAGCAGCAAGCAAGACTTGAGCTCATTTGAAGCAGAGAAAAGCACGAGAAGAGCTATTCCCTTGCTATACCCAGCATCGTCTTCTTCACCGGGTATTTTTTTCCCCCCACCTTCTTGCTGTATTCATCTCCGATCATGTGTTTCATTGGTGGTGATGATGATTATCATGATCGTAACGATGATGATAGGATGGGAAGAACTGATTTCTGTTTGTTGGCCTGAATGCATGATCTTTGTGTTCATTCCCTCATCCGTGCTCCGATCGTGTGTGTCGGTAGACTGTTAGATCCGCCCATGGTGAGCTTTGAGATGAAGGGATCGGCCTACAAAGCAGATCTTGCCTTTGCTGCCCTTTCTCGAGAGTTGGCTTGCTTGCCAGTTCAGACACAAGTGACTTACATCCAACAAAGCACACTAAATTTTCTTGCTAAGCTCTTGTGGCAAAGAGAGTAACAGAGAGAGGTGATAATGATGATGGGTCTTCTAATATTATAGCCAAGGCAGCGCCTGCAGGGAATGGGACTTGAAAGAGGGGATCTCTTGATTAGGATCCCTTGATTAGAGCCTGGTCAGTAAACCACCAAGCTAGAAAGAGAGAACAATAAAGGAAGCTCGTTCTCTTAACGTTTGCAGAAGGCCGAAATGACCTGATACATAAATGAAGACGATGGAGGTCCTATGCCAAATCTGTGGTTTAGAGAAAGGGAACATCAAATCAAACCAAAAACATTAAAACGTTTTAGTGTTCATCTATATACCACTAGGAGATGCAACATTTGCAATACTACAATATCGGCGGTCGTTAGATGTCAGGTGAGGTTCTGTTGACAATAGGTTTTACTTGAGGAGCAGCTGTTTTTGGATAATGAAAATTTTGGATGAGAGCTTTTAAATCATGGAAAACGGCCCATTTTCCTTATTTTGCACTGTGCGAATTTTAGCAAGTTAGGCACCTTTTTGCTTTAGTTGTGCTGGGGTGAACGATGCATGTTACTGGAGTATCTGATATTTCTGCTGGGTTCAACAGATCACATGTATCGATGAGTTTAATCAGTTGGAAAGAAAATCAGCATTTGTTTTGAAAGCACCTATGGTTTAGCAATTGCCACACATGCGTCCTTACTGAACATGAACATATTGCTTCTCTGCTTTCTCTTAGATGCGATGTACTTGGTGATGACACAACAAGATGGTCTCCTAAGAGCCACTGCATTATGGGACACCTGCCTTATAGGCAGAGAGAGAGAGAGAGAGAGAGAGAGAGAGAGAGAGAGAGAGAGAGAAATGAAATGAAATGAAATGTTATATTAACGTCTTCAAAAGGCCATAATGACCTATGAGACCAAAAAGTTACATCATGGTGGATCTGATACAATGTCTGGATAAAAAACCAGAAAATGAAAAAGAAAAATAAAGATGATACTATTGGCACCTAGAAAATGAAACTGGAATTGGAAGTCAAACAGAAACCCTTATAGGGTGTGAATATAGTGAGGGGGGGCTACGCTATGGAGGTGAGTGGAGTATAGTGAGGGGATACAATATCATGTGGGACGGGGGGGTACACTATGGAGGTGCCTCCATCTCATAATATGTGCCGCATCGGACGCTGGCGGATCTCCTCAATATCCTCTGTGGTCAGCACCCTGGCTGGGTGTCCCGCATGTCTCGCAAGAATAATCCGAATCCGCCGCTGCAACCTCCGTCTATGCTGGGATGCCCTCCTTCGTAGTCGTGGGCGTCTGGACCACCCAAGCTCAATCGCATGATCAATCAGTGTACCGCTGGTGTGGGCGGTATCCATGTCCTGCTGCTGCTGTGGTCCATCTGGCGCAGTGATGGTGGCTGGACTAAAGAAGTCTGTAATGTGCCTCTGAGTCTGGCCCTCTGTGCGCCTAAGCAGGCTATCTCTCGTTTAGTTAAGATGTCGGTGAGGCTGTGTTGACAATAGGTGTTACTTGAGGAGCTGCTAGTTTTGGATAGTGAAAATTTTGGATGAGAACTTTTTCATCACGGAAATGGCCCATTTGACTTCATTACGCGTTGTGTAAACTTTAGCAACTTTGGCACCTTTTTGCTTCAGATTTGTGGTGTTGGGGTGAGCGATGCATGTTATTGGAGTATCTAATATTTTTGTTGGGCTCAAAAGAAAGATCATATGTATCAATGAGTGTGATTGATTGGAAAGAAAATCAGCATTTGTTTTGAAAGCACCGATGGTTTAGCAATCACCACACATGCACCGTTACTGAACATGAGCATATTGCTACTCTGCACTCTCTTAGGTAGGATGTACTTGGTGATGACACATCAAGATGGTCTCCTAAGAGCCACTACATTATGGCACACCATCTTGATGACACATCAAGATGGTCTCCTTAGAGCCACATTGATGACACATCAACATGACCATCTTGATGACACATCAAGGATCGAGATGGTCTCCCAAGAGCCACTACATTATGGGACACTTATATGCTTAAGGACCTTCTCGTGACGGCTCAGTTTTACCACCTTGAGCACCATGTTACAGCGGCCCATGAGGGATGTGCTAGGGTGATATGAGAGCTCTCTGCCCATGTACCTAGATCAGATTTTATAGTTCTAGATTTTTGTTATCTTTCTTTATTACTATTTTGTAGATTTTTGTTATCTTTCTTTATTACTATTTTGTTATCTTTCTTTATTACTATTTTGTACCTAGGATGATGTACCTCATGGATATGATGTAACCTTTTGGTCTCATAGGTCATTTTGGTGTTTTGAAAATGTTAATACAACTCTCTCTCTCTCTCTCTCTCTCTCTCTCTCTCTCTCTCTCTCACCGAGTACATCCTATCTAAGAGAGCAAAGAAGCAATATGATAATGTTCAACAAAGGTGCTTGCATGTGGTGATTGCTAAACCATCAATGCTTTCAAAACAAATGTTGATTCCATTTTCAATCGATCACACTCATTGATACATGTGATCTTTCTTTTGTGCCCAACGACTCCAATAACATGCATCGCTCATCCCAAAACAACTAAAGCAAAAATGTGGCAAACTTGCTAAAGTTTGCGCAAACGAACACAAATGGGCCGTTTTTCATGACAAATAAGCTCTCATCCAAAACCAACAGCTCCTCAAGTAGAACCTATTGTCAACAGAGCCTCACCGACATCTAACGACTCCCAATATTGTAGTATTGCAAACGTTGCATCTCCCTCTCTCCCCTATCCACGAGAGAGAGAGAAATGTGTCACATGTGGAAGATCTGGGAGTCTTCTTTCAGTCCTAAACACCTTTCCAGGGACATGTAGATGCAAAATTCAAACAAAAGATGGAGAAAAGAGAGATAGTTGAGTTTTCCATATATTTAATATGGTATAAAAAGGGTACAATCTTGGCAAGCCCTAGGATGTCCCATAAAGGATGTTCTTGACTCCAAAAAGTCCCATCCTATTGACCCAGTGCTGTCCAGCTAGTAGAAAATACTCATAATATTATGCTTGTTGCCGACCGGTCCAATAGTCCATTCAGTACCCTGTTGGCCAGATCCTGCACCCTCAGGATGCTCTTCTTGGGATTCTGTTGTGCCTTGCTCATGCCCTAGTTATTCTGTTTATCTATTGCCCTTTCAGGGATCAGCATTTACATGTGCATGCAGATGACATCCCCTTCTGCTAAACATGATGACGGGATTCCAACTTTTGACCCTGGATGATTGTCATCATTCCTTTGTCTCCACATGGACTCCCCAACTTGTCATCCTTACCTTCTTGGTAACCTTTTCACTGAAAACCTTGCCTTGTTCTCCAATTCCACTCCAAATTCGATGAAGATCTGAGCATTTGTTTCACTTTGTCCCCTTGCCTTTTTGCCCTGTCCTTGAACACTTTCTTTGGTTTTTTTTTTCCGGAGTGTTGAGTTTGGCACTCTCACTCCATCCCTTGGAACTGTTTTCTTGAAAGCCTTTCTTGGATGTCCCAAGTGGCATCCGACACACAGGGTTGCTGCCATTCCCCTTCGGTGTTGTGGAGCACCACCAACCAACCTCTTGGGAACTTCTTCCATGTCTTGTATTACTCTTCTTGGATTGTGCACTCATTTGGGACACCATCAAGGTTTAGCCTTGCTGAGCCTGATGCTCTGATACCATTGACCAATGTCACATGTGGAAGCTCTGGGAGTCTTCTTTCAGTCCAAAATACCTTTTCAGGAACATGTAGATGCAAAACGCAAATAGAAGATGGAGAGAAGAGAGAAAAGAAAAGATATATTAATGTCTACGGAAGGCCAGATTGGCCCATGAGACAAATCTGTATACAAGTTTTTGTCTTGAGTGTCGTGGAAAGAAAAACTGAAATGAAAAGCTAATCCTAGTCATAAGTAGCTCACTATGCAGTTACTGTCTAGCATGCTATAGATGTACAATCATGATAGGTGGTATACTAGTATATCATACATGGGGCATGGGGCGAGGAGGACTCTCACATCTGTTGTGTCTTGGTGTAGCCTCTGGACTCTCTCCTCCATGGCTGTGCGGTATCGCGCTTGGATTTGGGCAGATTGGGCCTGATCGAGTAGTGGTGGTCAGCGTTTGGGTGGCAGCTCTGATCTTTGAGGTTCTTTGTAGTGTGAGCCCTCGTTGGGAGGTTGTAGTGTGAGCCCTCGTTGGGAGGTAGATGATATAGGGGGAGGGAAATGTGGCTCGCTGATAGGCCTGAAGAAGTTGGTGATCTGTGGCTGGGATCCTTGGCTCTGCAGTTGAATAAGCCTCTCTATGTCGGTGGACCTCAAGGAGGAAAAGGCCTAAGTATCTTTGATCAAGATACTCCATCATCCGGCTAGGTGGGCCAAAACCCTCTTTGAACAAGAAGTGGTATCTCTCTGATCTCATAATATACAGGGCATCTACATATGTAATGCTCCTCTGCCTCTACCTCTCTGTGGCATAATTTGCATACTGTGTCCTCTCTAGAGGTCCGTGCTGCACTCCATGCCTCAATCTCCAGAGTGTGAGGAAACTCTGATCTGACCAATAGTGACTCTCATAGCGTGAGACGTGTACATCCATATAGGCTGGGCGTCTGACAAATCCATCCTCTGTGAATCTAAGGAAATGACCTCTGTGTAGTATTGCATCTTGGTGGGAAGGGGACCCGACCAAGTCTCCTTGGTTTGGATCTGGATCAAATCTTGTCTCAGAATTCTATTCCTCTCCTCTCGGGAGAGTGTAAAGTATGGGGAGTCATCATCATATTGGAAGGGCGGTAATCTATCCATGTCGAGCCCATGTGTTGAGAACCACTCATCTACTGTAGCATACCATGATGGGTGATGGGTGATGGCCCTCTGTGTGGCAATACTCTGTGAGGACTCCATGGCCAAGCGGGGTAGTCTCTCTAGACCCATGCCTCTGATGCGTTTGATGTAGGCTATGGTCTGAAATAGAGTCTCTACCATCATGGGGGGCATTGCAAGCTTTGCTTTGACGATCTCAGGTGGGACTGATGGTTTGTTGCGAATCATCCTAGGGGTCACGAGGATCTACGGACTCTCCATCCGACGCTAATCATATGTGGAGAGGTTAGGGGCCCATACCTGTGTGGCATACATCATAGTTGGGGTGGCTAAGGTGTCAAATAGCCATCCTTTGGTGCGAGGGTCCTGGAAGTGAGCCTGATGACACTCGCTCCATCAATGCAAGGGCAGCATAACCTCGGGTGAGCCTGTCCTGCGATGCTTGTGTCATGGAGAAACGGCTCCCATTACTAGTGAAGGTAATACCCAAGTATACATGATTCTGTCACCTCCACCTGGTTTGCCTCTATATGTGATCATTGTATCGATATTTCATAACCTGTTTGGAAGTGTGAAAAGATCATAACCTTGGTTTTCCCAAGGTTCACTGAAAGGCCTCTCTGTGTACAAAAATCACCTAAGGCGTCCATGTGGCGCTACAGTCCCTCCTGCGAGTCAGATTTCAGAATGATGTCATCCGCATAGAGTAATAAAGTGACCAAAACCCCTGAAAGTGATGCACCACTCCCTCCTCCTCTGTCTGTTTAGTCCGTGACCTCATCTATGTACATGCCAAACAGTGTCGAGGAGAGTGGGCAGCCTTGCTTCACCCCCATAGTGCTATGTATCTCCTCTGACAGACTGTAAAGCGGCCTCGGTCCTCAGACGAAACCAAAGGGTGGTGCAAAAACAAACTTGCACACAAAACACTAACACCTTTGAAGACCTAGAAAAGGAAAACAAACAGGGGAGCTAGAGTGCTCCTGCAAATAGTACACGGACACCGATTGGCCCCAAAACGTAGTGGCGCCCCCTTGTGGTATTTCTTTAATTGATTATAAGAGAGATTTGATTACAATAAGGCTGGAAACTCGGCCGTCATAGTAGAACTCCGGAAGCTTGCAAAGACCCTGCATCATGGCTTCTTGTCCACTCGGCATCCACAAACAAGTCCAACCATTGTTCACATCAAAAGACTCTTTCACATGAGTCTTGCATACAGAAGCTTTCTCCCATGATCAGGGCTGCCACAACCTGTAACATACGGAAGCTTCGGGGGAGATCGGTAACTTCAATGCTCAGAAAAACAGCACACTTGTTGCGACGAAATTACCGAACAAAACTGAATATAGATGTGCAGAAAAATAGAGAGAGAGAGAGAGAGAGAGAGAGAGAGAGAGAGAGAGAGAGAGAGAGAGAGAGAGAGAGAGAGAGAGAGAGAGAGGACAAGAGGACACAGTATTGGGTCGCAAATACCCTCTGTAGGGCCCCCACCACGAATGGTGTATTTGCTTTTATTAGAATGATGCAAAATACTGAAATAAAAGACTGACTGAACCTTCTTGGCTGAGATGGATCTCTGCCCTTGACCTTCAATCCTTCACCCCTTCTGCGTTAGCTTGTTCTTGGCTGTCCTGGCCCTTGGTTCAGCTTCAGCACTTGGTGATTGATGAGATAAAAGAACTGATTTGAGCCTTGGGTATTTATACTCTTCTGGACAGCCAGTCGGCTGGTTTACAGCAGTCGGCTGTCTCATGAATGCTCCACGACTAGAAAAATACAGCATTTAATGCTGAAAATGCTGCGCATGACTACAAACAGGGCTGGGCACTATGCGCATTAGATATTGGCTGCTGGGCAGCCTGTGGGCTCCACCACACTTGCCCTACAGTCCCTTAGGGCTGGGTAACCAGTCGGCTACCTTTGCAAGAGCCCTAGGGCTGTCCTACAGCCCTCCTATGGCCATCCCATGGCTGGTGGGTACAGCCAGGGCCTTCCTGGCCCTTGTGGGGGTGGTCTTACACTTTCCCCATGCCCACAAGTGTCCTTGGGGTAGCTCTATGGGTTGGCCCATTTCCTATATGCAAACCCTAACTGTCTACACAGTGATCTGGCATCCAGTATCATACCAGATACACAGAACCACTGACGTCATTCCAGAGGGAGACTCCCAGCGCGGACTAGCATTGTTTCATGTGCAGGACAATGCACACCTGACCTCGAACGACTGGAATGGAACCCTGGCTGACTTGTCCCGGACGACAGGCCTCACAAGGGACCAGTTTTCCATCCCAGGTCCTGCACCTTTTGTACAAATATGTCTATGTGGCATCCAAGTGCAGGATGCACGTGACACAACCATCCATAGCCTCTCACCCTATGAACAGCATCACACCCTGACACATCCAATGCTCCTGCATCACAACAGACTCCAAACTATCCTGCACCCTCTTTGCCTTCCAAGGGTACTATCCATCTCAGCCATGGATTCTCGAACCTTTGTTCAATCAGCAGCAAGGCTGTACCAAACATGTGTCCATTCCTGTACCCACTGCCTGCATGTGACCTATCTCCTGGAGAAACCGTAAACATATGTTTCCTCGAGAAACCTATGACCTGTTTCCACATGAAACCCATAGGTCTGTTTCCCCCTTGAAACCTTTATCCTGTTTCCATACAGAACCATTCACAACACTATTCAAAAACAATGCCAACAACGGCATACATTCAGTCACATGTTCCCTCATGAAACATCTGGAAACATAGATATGCCCATAATTGTAGGTCCCTCTGTTCCTTTCAAGCAAGAAGAAAACAATATGCTCTGTAAACATGCACCCAAGTGAGCTTGCATCACTTCCATGCCAAGAAACGCATCCAGGTGACCCTGTACTTGCAGCTGGAAACCCAAGCACAGGCTGCGAGGCCAGGCGGCCAGGCCTGCCAAGCTAGGCGACAGGCGCCTTGGCCTACGCAGCCAGGGGCAGGCGCCTAGGCCACGCAGCAGGCGCCCAAGCCTACGTTGGCTTGTGGCCACGCCTACCCAGGCGGCCAGCAGGTTGGCGGGTGCCTAGGCCTACGTAGCCAGGCCTACGCAGCCTAGCGCAGGCGCCCAGGCCAGGCGAGGCAGGCGCCTAGGCCCACGTGACCTTGTGGCCAGGCCTACGTGGGGGTGGCGCAAGCCAGTGCAGGCCACCTGTGCGACCCACAGGCGCCGGCAGGAAAGCAATCACCGGCAGCATCAACGGGCGGCTCTAATCCGGGAGGGAAGTAATAAAAAAGAAGAAGGAAGCATTCAACGCTTTTGTTTTTTTTAGATTAAATTTTTTTTAAAAGTTTAAAAACCCCCTCCAAGATTAAAGGTGTTTTATTTTTTTTAAGAAAATTGAATATATATATATATATATATATATATATATATATATATATATATATATATATATATAACACAAAAGCAAAAGCTCAAGAAGCTTTTGGGGCTAGCTATATAAACCCCTTAAGTGGGCTTCTTGCCACACATCTCTCAAGTTTTCAAGCTCTCAAGCTCTCAAGTTCCCTTGCACTTTCATTGTGCAAAGATCAAATTTTCTCTCCACTTGTCCTCTTCACGATGTCGACCCAAGAATAAGAGTTGGAGCCCCTTGTTGAACGCGAAGGCTTGCCGGCTACGGAAGATACCGATGTCGATCTTTTTGATGATTATGTATCAAAATGAGATTTCCAAGAGTTCAAAGTAGCTCTCGAAGCTTCTTCGTCGGAACGTCAGGCACAAATCGCAGCCCAGATGCAAGCTTTGCCGAACTCCATCGCTCTATTGACCACTACCCTCTCTACTCTATCGGGTATGGATACCTTGGCTTTTGCCTTAGGCCACAACATTACTCCGGAACCGATCGGGGGCGAGCAAAAGCAACGCACCAAGGAGATCGTGAACACTTGGCATTCATAATCTCCACTCCATTAAGTCCCTTGGACTTACTTGTTACCACCTTCCACTCCTTTTTTGCCTTCTCTTTGACGCCTTTCTTGACCACGTCCTTCCACTCCACGGAGAATGCATGCTTGGTAGCTTCAATCTTAGCTTCCATGTTTCGGGCTAGTTTCTCTATGCGGGGCAATTCCCCTTCCTCCGGCATGACCTTCTTCAGGTCTTGTGTGGTGGTGGCCATGTCCTTCTTGAGAGGCTCCACTTGAGCTTGGAGTTGTTGTATCATCATGTATATTTAATATGGTACAAAAAGGGTACATACAATCTTGGCAAACCCTAGGCTGTGCCATAAAAGGTGTTCTCGACTCCAAAAAGTCCTACCCTACTAATCCAACTCATAACGGACTGAATGGTTCTAATTATTCTTGGTTGAGCCTTTTTATAGGCTTTGGGACCCCACTGTAGGTTGTTGATTGATGTTGGCCAGTAGAAAATACTCATAATATTATGCTTGTTGGTGACTAGTCCAATAGTCCCTTCAGTATCCTGTCGGCCAGATCTTGCACCCTCAGGATGCTCTTCTTGGGATTCCCTTGTGTCCTCGCTACTTATTTTATATGCTGCGCCTTCAAGGATTAGCCATGGGATTAGCATGTGCATGTGCATGTAGATGACATGATGACATGATGCCAACTGTATGCTACTCATGTTGTCACACTAAATGACAACGGTCCTATCCATGGGCTCACCCATATCACCAAGTAGCTTATGAAACCAAGCTATCTCACTAGTTGCCATAGCAGTGCTTGGGTACTCTATCTCTGTACTCGACAAGGCAATTGTCGGTTGTTTCTTGTTGCTCCAATTCACAACAGCACTCCCAAAAGAAAACATAAAGCTGCTGGCAGATCTCTTGTCTAAGACACTACCAGTCCAATCAACATCTGTATATCCGTGTTAAGTATCTCCCTGTGAAAATCCATAATCAACAGTGGACTTTATGTATCTGAGAATCCATCTAGCCACATCCAAGTGTGGCTTCCTGAGGCATGCATAAACTCACTCACAAGTCCAACAACATAGCTCAAATCTGGCCTGGTAACAGTCATGTAGATCAAGCTACTCACTATGTGCTTCTATATAGTGGGGTCTTCCACGAAAAGCTCACATGTATGTGCAAAAATCTTAGATTTCTGTTCCAATAGCATTGAAATAAGCCTATCATACCATACTTGGACAACATGTCTAAGTCATACTGCATTTGTAAGTTGTAACGGCAAAATGTCATCAGGTGACCTGACCACCACTATACCAAGAAAATACTGCAACTCACTTGGCGTGTGCATGCAAATCCCAGTGCTAATCCTTGAGAAGTAGCGTATAAATATCAGAAACGTGAAAGAGCTACCTAGGAGAACCGCCAGCAATGCGGAAGAGGACGTGAATGGCCTAGCCTAGTCGAATGGTCTCCCCACCCCCAAATCCCGGTGTCCACCATAAGTGGGGAATGAGGGAGACCACGGGGCGTAGTGCCCCAAATAGGAGGGCCATGAAGATCGAATCCTAGCATGTGGGATAGAAGCTGTTGATGTGGCGAATTTCAATGCCAATAGCCCCCCAGAAAGAGACGACTGAACGATGCCAAGCAGGAGCGAAGTCGAGCAGGAGCCCAAGAGCCAAACAGGCTCTGATACCATATTAAAAACGCAGAAGAGCCACCCACGAGAACCGCCAGCAATGCGAAAGAGGACGATGGATGGCCTAGCCTAGCTGAATGGTCTCCCCACCCCCAAATCCCGGTGTCCACCATAAGTTGGGGATGAGGGAGACCATGGGGCATAGTGCCCCATATAGGAGGGCCGTGAAGACTGAATCCCAACATGTGGGATAGAAGCTGCTGATGTGGCGGCGTAGGAGAGAAGGGTGGCGAATCTCAATGCCAACAAAAGACCTGATTTTGGAGCTTCAGCAACTATTAAAGGCATGCAAGGTAGTGTGATGGACTTGGTTCCTATCGACCAGCAAAAGATGGACTTATCATGGTGTCGGCTGCAGGAAGATGTTTTTATGTGGAGGTAATTGGCTGATAGCATGTCGGCTAGATAACAATTCCTTCAAAGGCCTATTTAAGGTAGGCGTTTGGCTCACATTCATCTCTCACCTATGGGTGTTAGGTCATAGTGAAACCGGCCTTCAGAAATCTGACGGGCGGTGAAACAAACACTCGCACATAAAACACTTCAACACCTTTGAGGACCTGGAAAAGGAAAACAAACAGGGGGAGCTAGAGTGCTCCTGCAAATACTACACGGACATCGATTGGCCCCAAAACGCAGTGGTGCCCCTTGTGGTATTTCTTTACTTGATCAAATTTGAGTACAAAGTACAACTTGTAGAATCCTCTACCAATAGGATCCCTTAAAGTCTCACCTAGGACTTCCAAATGAGAACTCTCGTTATCACAGCACAACATACCATAGAGAAGGCACACCTGTACAACACCTCCCTCCTTGAAAAGGTCTTCGCCATCTCTACCATGGATCCCTCAAACCCTTTCCCAAACATCAGTAGGGCTGTACCAAACCATATGTCCTTCCCTATAGCCACAGCTTGCATGTAACCTCGAGAAAACTACACCTGTTCGCATGAATCCAAAGACATGTTTTCCACATGAAACCAAAGACCTGTTTCTACCTGAAACTAAAGACTTGTATCCCATAAACCATAGGCATGTTTCCTCGAAATCAAAGTCCTGTTTCCTCTCGAAAACCAATGTCCTGTTGCCATGACAGATATGCCATCCAAGCACGGTGCCGAAATCAGGGTTGTTTTCCATAGCAATACCATGCGCTTTTTCCATAACCCAGAGAGAGAAGGATAGAGGACGTGTCAAGCAATCCCCTGAATACACATAAGTTCAAGACGAAGAGGAACAACACATCCCTTCCATGAACATCATCCTGTGCATCTTAACTGGATCCTCTGTATCCCAATCTCTTCAATAGGGCCTGCACCCCATGGTTTAAAATAGCAGTACTGTTGTACAACAATAGCAGGAGCATCAACAGTAGCCTTGCTCGGCACTACAGTACAATCCACACAAAGCCGCCACAACAGTAGCCGAGAGCAGTAGTACCTCCTCCAACAACCCACGCACACGCACACGCACGAGCGCCCACTAGCACATATACACACTGGTGAGTGTGCGCCCACACATGAGGAAGAGGGCAAGCCCTTGATGTCTCCAAAACATAGCCCAAGGAGACCTTTAAAGCTCTCCGCCTGAGGAATCCTGCTCAGCCACACGTATCTGCAAGTAGCGCGTGGATGCGAATCTTGTTGCCAGCCACACGTATAGCGCTTTGGGAGTCGCCAGACGACCAGCCACCCACGGAGAGAAGTGCCAGACGCTACATGATATCACCTGAGGCCATCGCCCCGCCTGGCTGCTTCCACACATGCAGCCGCCACCAGCATGTGGCTTGCTCCACGTTGCAGAAATTTGCCCACCTGGCTGCTTCCAAGGAGATGCGCCCGCATATACCACACGCTACCACATGACAACTCGAATTCTGCCACCCTTCGCCTTTTTATAAAGATGCGATTTGGTTCGCTTTCCAGAAAGCAAGATTTAAAGCAAAAAGCGCATGCTTCCATAAAAATAATATTTTAAATCATTCAAAGGTTATAAAACCTTATAAACTCAAAATCCCTTTTTGTCCCTTTCACACTTGGGCTGGCCACACATGGGTTTCTTTCTTGATTCCAAGCTGATGCCTTTCATACTGTCCATCCTATGCCCGTGCCCACCTGCTTGTTGTCTAGAGAAAAACACAGGGTTGTAATACATAGACTATATCACATGCACCCTTCACGCAGCTAGGGTACACAGTGACACATTGACATGATCATTAGTGCAACATTTTGTACAGAAGTAGTACCTTTTTTATGGGAACATTTGTTTGTGAACACGTTGTGAGCCCTCGGTCAAAGGATAGTCAGGCACATTCTACGTAGGTCAGTTTCCAAGCCATAGAGGTTAGTTGAGGGTCAGCCCTCTTAACCCACTTGGAGAATTCATCAGATAAGTGCATGTAGAGTCAGCCATAGCATGTAGTGTCATTATCCAGTAGTAGAACTTTATAGGTTTGCATTTGGGCCAGCCCATAGTGTCATCAGCCTGTCCAAAGGCTGTTCACACTGCACAGCCGTGGACAGCAGACAAGGCCAGCTGACCCAGTATGCTCCAGTGGGCCAGCATTTGCAGCAGGCCGACAACCTAACTTTGTATGAGCAGCAGTCAGCCAGCTTAAGGAATCGGCAGCAGCCAGTAAAAAGGCTTGAAATAGAGCATAAAACAGCGCTCAGCATTTAATGCTGATTAATAGCATTAAATGCTATTTTCAGCATTATTTGTCTGACAGGGAGCTGGCCGACCTGCTCCTGGAGGACATATATAAACAAGCGCTTTATTCCTCATGCATTCATTCAGGTATTGAGCAAAGTATTCAGCAGTTTAGCATCCTACTCATCTCCAGAAAACAGTGAAGATCCTCCTCAGCATTCAGCCAGCATGTGTGCAGTCCTACAGCTATCTGGACTTGCATCAGTGTCCCGAAGAGTCTTTTGCACTGCCTCCGATTGGTGGATACTCAGTCGAAGTACGGTCTTCCTCATCCTTGCATTGGGCATTCATATCGCTTGTTTCTTAAGCATTGTACAACATTCTGCAAAGAGTAATATAAGCAAATACTTTTGCTTTCAGGCGCGCGTGCGCACCGGGGGGTGGGCTTCAGTGGATATTTGGGACCCAAGAAGGTGTCGTGTACTTCACTCTCATTCTCTTCTCTCTCTACTCTTTGAATTTGGATGTTGAAGATTCTCACCACATAAAGGTATAAAGAAGGCCTTGTTGTGCATTATCACGATCAACCTCAGTGCATGTAACATTGGTATTAGAGCATTAGGTTGGTGACCCAACTCGCCTACCTAAAGAAGTGAGCATTTGGTGGATGGTAATACTGCGGTTTGGAAAAAACACCCAGGCCTCCACCATGTCGGGAGAGAAATCACATAAAAAAGAAAGCCAGCAAGAAGTTATGGAGGCACAAAGCTTCCAACACAACACACCAACAAAAGGTACGCTTTTGCTAAGCACAGAAGAGCTCTTGAGAATAATGATGGAGAAAATAAATTCTTTGAAGATGCAGCTTGCCGCAGAAAAAGAGAAACCCAAAGAAGGCATATCAAATTTGGCGCACATGTTCTTTAGCATGGAGGAACAAAGAAGAAAAGATGAAGATAGATGTGAAGATGTAAGAAATAAAGAAGAACAGAGACGTGCGGAGGAACAACGAGATAAGAAAGCCAGACACAAATATGGGGAAGACCAGTATTGTTGAGAAGTTGTTGATTGAGAGTTTCAACAAAGACTCGACTGGGAGGCTATGCAAATCCAACATTAGCAGACGATGACACAGATTCTGGAATCACCACTGTCGTACGAACCTCTTCAAATTTTAGTAAGTATGATGGTAAGTGTGATCATGCTGTTGTTACTCAATTTATTCATCAATTTGAGGCATATTTTCTTTTAGCTAAAATTATAGATCCACAAAATAAAGTCCATCTGGCAGCACCCCAACTCATTGGGGAAGCTCTTACTTGGTGGTAGCATTGGTCACAACTTCACACAGACCCCATCACAGGCCAATTTCAATTTGATTGGACTACCTTCGTGGCTGACCTCAAAGCTCGTTTTCTTCCATCATAGCACGTGACTGATCTTAAGGATGAGTTTTACAAACTCACCCGGGGTGGTTCCCTTGTTTTGACCTATTCCAACAAGGTCATTACAATGGCCGAGCAGTTGGGCGTATCGGAAAAAGATAAGCTCAAGCAGTTTATTCGAGGTTTGGACACTAACAATAGGTACCCAATTAGGAATTTTGAGTCTCAGACTTGTGCATGGGCATTGACCCTCACTCATAATTAGGAACTAATGTTGAATGGAGGTAAGCCCAAGTAGGTACGGTCTACTCCTAAGCCCCAATAGTAGTCATCTATCCACCCAGTAGTCATCCACCCAGTGTAAGGGACTTGGAACAACAAAGGCTAAAAGGACCAAAAGAAAAATTCTCAGAGTCAATCAGGCAATAGGAAGGATTCTAAGCTCAAGAAAACTCCTAAGGAAAAAGCTAAGGAGGGCATCATTGGAGGTTATCTCCAGTCGGATGAATAGACACAGTACAGGATAGAGAACCGTTGTTTCTTCTGTCACACTGTGGGACACGGGAAGAAAGATTGCACTAAGTTACAGGTTGAAAAGTCTGCTAAGGCATCCACTTCCATAGTAACAAACGTAGCAGGCCCATCCACATCTCCGCCATTAGCCTCTAATGTTGTTCAGCTTTTGCTCGCTTTGAATTCACTGCTACCAGTGGTGTTTGATGGTAAGCAAGAGGGTGAGGCTGAGGGATAGACAAAGGCTCTCATCCTCGCCTATGGCACTGCAAGGGGACGCTCTCATCCTTGCCTATGGCACTGCAAGGGGACAACAGTTCATTGTCCTCTTTGACATGGGTAGTTACGAGGATGTCATCTCTCTGCAGTTGGCAAACAAGATGAGTTGTTCCTTGGTTCCTTACCATCTAGATGTGGATGGGTTTACCCCTGGTCTACGTACACACATTTCTCATAAAGCTTGGCAGTTTGAGTTTCAGGTTCAGAGAGCAACATTCTAGTGGGATTTCATTGTCTCCCCTCTTTTAGGGTGTGACATGATCCTTAGGATCCAGTGGTTTAGACAGTATGCACCCATTCCTGATTGGAGGTAGGACACTTTCACTATCGTTGAAGGCTTTCTTGAGCCCATCATGATTTGCTGGGGGGGGGGGGGGGGGGGGGGGGGGGGGGATTGCAGCATTCCTGGAATTTCACTCATTTTTCACATTCAAGTCCAACGAGCCATCAGAAAAGAAAAGTGTGCGTTACTATGTGCGCTCTCAGTCTAATGCAGTTTAGATATCACTTGCAGTGGAGCAGTGGATGGTTGGTCTTTTGTCTCAATACATCAACATCATGCTCCGAGATGACCTTCCATCCAATCTCCCACCCAGTAGACTTGAGGACCATGGCATAGAGTTGGTTCTTGGTTTAGAGCCTCCCAGCAAGTTCCGCTATCACCTTTCTAAGGCGTTGGAGAGTGAGCTCGAGCAATAGTTAGCCTAGCTACTCCAGTCTGGATTTATTCGACCGTCCTCCTTTCCTTTTGTTGCTTCCATTTTGTTTGTCCAAAAGAAAGATAAGTCTACACACTTTCAGGGCGCTCAATAAGCTAACAGTCATCAACATAAATTCTATCAAGTTGATTTTTGAATAATGACCGCCTAGCTCCCCGAACCTTGACCTGCGTCCCTCCGCCTCTGTGGCTGCTTCGCCCCCTCCTTCCTCCGCCTCCCTTCCTTCCTCCATCGCTGCGCCCCTCCGCCTCTGTGCCTGCTTCGCCCCCTTCCTTCCTCCATCGCTGCGCCCCTTCGCCTCTGTGCTTCGCCTCATGCTTCCTTGTTGTTCGCCCCTGCCTCTGCCTGCCCTTCTTCGCCCTCTAGTTTGCGCTGTTTCGCCTCCCCTCCTCTCCCGGCCTCCCCTCCTTCCTCCGCCTCTTTTCCCTCTGTGAAGCCCTGTTGTGCTGCCCTTCCCCTGCCCTTCTTCGCCTTTGTGTCCAGCCATCTCCCCCTTGCTTCCCTTTCCTTTTTGCTTTTCCCTTTTCCACCCTCCCTTCCTTTCCTCCGCCTTCTTGCCTACCTCTTCCCCTTGGTTCGGATTGCTCCTCATCCGGGTTCAAGTCGGTCTTTTTCTTTGATTAGCATCATGGCTAATCATTCTCCCTCGGCCGGGCGAACCATTGTTTTTTTCGCGTCTCCAGGCTCGGGATTGGGTCCTGGCGGCTCTGCCCTCCGACCTCGCTCTACACTTTCGAGATGTCAGGTTGCTTGGAAGAGGTTTCTTCCAAGTGGATTTTGATTTTGAGGACGCAACCTTAGAGGTTTTGAAGGGCAGCCCTTTGCCATTGGGCCCGAGGAAGATATTTTTTCTTCCCTACTCCAGCTATTTTGACCCTGTTGAGGAAGACCGGAACCGTTTCCGATTACTCTCAGATTCCCAGGTCTTCCTCGCGCATATAGGCCTATGTTAGAGGCCATCGGGTCTGCCTTTGGGCTGGTTCTTCAAGTGCCCCCACTTCACGCCTTGCCGACATCTTCTGCCCAGGTGGTCACTGCCTCAGCGGATGCTGTCCCCAGGGTCATGGTTCTTGCTCGTGACATTGAGCTCTTTGAGGACTATGTTTTGCTTCCGGCCCCTTGTGGCCCTTTGAAGCAACGTATGGAGATTGCAGGTAAACCTGATCAGTGCCGGGTTTGTCACCATCAAGGTCACTTTGCTCGAGATTGTCCTTGGGCTCGAGGTCGTAGGAGGCCTCGTAAGCGTGCTTCTCAAGCGCCACCTCCCTTGGTTCCTTCCCGTCCTTCAGTCCGCCAGGTGTGGCGAGCTGTCTCTCACGTCCGCCCCCCTGTGCGATTGATGGAAAGGCCTCCTCGGATCATGTACAGATAGATGATGTTTTTGGTCACAGGGATGTGTCAGCTGATGCATCTTTGCATAGAGATGATATCACAGATCGGGATGATTTTGTTGAGTCCTCTCTCTACTTGGAGGGGGCGATATGCAGGATGTTCAGCACAGTGGGGATCATGTATTGCAGGATTTTCAGCATAATGCCATTGCCCTTGATGCCCCGCAGGGCGAACAGGTTTCTCGTACATATGCAGGTACTGTGCAGGGCCTCGGACAAGGGCATGTCAGTGGACTTTGACCCGTGGATTTTCCCGTCCTCCAGCATTATGAGAGGCGTCCTCAGGCTGTCCATCGTCTTCTTAGATCGGGGGTCAAACCCTCTTCTCTTCCATGAGAATTGTCTCATGGAATGTTCAGCGCCTTGGAGGGCTTCCCACCCGTGGTATGAAGCGCCTTCTGAAGGACCAGCTTCACCCTGCTGTTACAGGAGGGTCTATGGATGTGCTTTTGTTGCATTAACACAAATTGGATAGATCTCAGTGTGGCAAAACTCGTAAGCGTGCTTTCTGGCCACACCTTCTGGTCCTCGACAGTTGGAACTAGAGGGGGTGTTTGTATTTCAGTGGCAGCATCTATTATACCTCATGTTATTAGGCACGGTGTTATCATCCTTGCTAGAGCGCAGTGGATCTTGATCATGCATGAGGGTCAGAAATTGGGAATCTTGAATATCTATGCACCTAACGTGAAAGGTGAAAGGGTGGCCTTTTGGGACACCATTACAAATGTCATTCCCCAGGTTGATCATTGGATATTGGGAGGAGATTTTAATATGGTTGAGCAACCTTCTGACAAGAAGGGTGGACACGAAGGGGGTTTACACCCTTTGGAGCGAACCTCATGGGAGAGGTTCACGCTTTTCTTTTTTGGCAGGGATTGCTGGACTAAGGATGATTTCCAGAGAAGGCCAAATTCCTTATCTTTCTCTTGGCATAACCGCAGGAGCGGGGATGAGAGCATCTTTGCATGTCTAGACAGGTTTTATGTGGATGATTGGTCCTTGGACAGAGGAGGCACCATTGCTATTATGCTTGGCACCACCAAATCCGATCATTGCCTCGTCGTTTTGCGTCTCAGGGAGCCTGGGGCTCGCTCGGCCTCTCCCCGTGTCCGTATCCCTGACTCTCTTTATCTGATGCTGACATTTCCCTTGAGATCAGAGAGATATGGAGATCTTGTGACGGTCCTGATCCTCATCATAATATTGTGCTAGCTCTTGAGAGGACTAGCCATCATTATCATAGCACTGCCTTGTCTAAGAAGGAGGAGGCTCTGGACAAGGAGAGAGCTATTAGGCGTAGGATTGCTCCTCTTCAGAGGGAACATGAAAAGCATCCACATGCGACTTGGATTACAGACCTCTTGACCACAGTTAGGGCAGAGCTGCAGTTAGCCATGGACAGGAGGGCTGAGTTCGCCTTTCATGCGAACGAGGCCTTTTGGATTGAGATGGGCGGCAGATGCAACAAAGAGTCTTTTTCAGCACACAGGCCTTCCCATAGCAGGGATTCTGTGAGGTACTTGCAGGACTCACAGGGTGAGGTTCAGATTGAGCCTGACAAGGTGAGGGGTATTGCTTCAGAATTTTATCGGTCTTTGTTGACTGCAGAGGTGCCCTCTCCTAAGAGAGATGTGGCACGACAGAAAGTTTGGGAGTGCATGCCCAGGCTCATTACAGATGCTGTGTGTTCTTCCCTGGATGCCTCTTTCTCGAAGGATGAATTCCTTCACGCACTGCATGCTCTTTCCAGTGGTTCATGCCCAAGGGATGATGGTCTTTCTCCCGCCTTCTTTATTCTTTTTTTGGATCATATTGGAGATGCTATCACTGTTGCCCTCCAGGAAATGTGGTTGTTGGGTATGATGCCTCCATACCTCACGGAGGGGCTGATTCACCTTATCCCCAAGAGTGGGGACAAGACTGAAATCAAGCAATGGAGGCCCATCACCCTCCTTGGATCTGCATATAAAATCTTAGCTAAAGCCTTGAGTATAAGGTTGCAGCCGATTCTACAAAAGGGCTATCCATGATACCCAGAATGGTTTCCTCCAAGGAAGGAGTATATTTGATAACATTTTTTCTTTCTAGTGGGCAAAGTCTAGTCAGTAGCCTCTTGCCATTCTTTTGCTTGATTTTGAAAAATCTTATGACAGAGTGGATTGGGATTTTTTGGAGGGCACTATGGCACACATGGGGTTTTCTCAAAACTGGATCAGAGGGGTGTCTTGCCTATACAGGGAGGCTCATAGCACTGTTTTAGCCTCTGGGGGACGCGGTGAGCGTTTTCAGATTTCCCGTTCAGTGAGGCAGGGCTGTCCCCTCGCCCCTTTACTGTACCTCATTGTAGCTGAGGCTATGAGCAGGTTTCTTCGGGCTGCCCCTCCCTGGTGTTGTGGGTCTCAGGCTGCCTTTATGTACGGAGGAAGAGTTTTTGGACTCTTGAGTTAGCAGATGATATGGCGTTGTTCCTTGAGGCTTCACATGCTTGTTTATGTTCTTTCCGGACAGCCTTGGAGGCCTTTTGTTTGGCAGCAGGAGCTACTATCAATTGGCATAAGTCACTCGGTTTTTGGATCAGTAATTCTCCTCTTGCAGATTGGGGTATAGATGTTGGTTTTATTTGGATTGAGAGAGGATGCTCTGCCAGATACCTTGGTTGTCAGGTGAGCGTTGACATCTCCCGTGCACAACAGTTTGCTCCAGTGCTCTTAAGCATTAAAAGCAAACTTCATCACTGGAGTAGGAGGAAGCTCGACTTGGCCTCTAGAGCTTTGGTGGTGAACCAAGTTTTGCTAGCCACGACTTGGTTTATCGCTTCATGCTGGATTTTTCATAAGGGCTGCATTGGCCAGCTTCGTCGCCTTATTCGGAACTTTCTTTGGTCAGGGCTTGATGGAAATGCACACACCAGGGCTAGAGTTGCTTGGGAAACCATTATTAGGCCTAAGTAGGAAGGTGGATTGAATACCATTGACCCTGAGGTGCAATGTAAGGCTTTGCTTTGTAAGCTGGTTGTTAGGGGCTTTCTTCCAGGCACTGAGCCGTGGAAGGACTTTCTCATGCGGCTGATCACGAAGTGTGTCCCTGTTCGCGGAGGTGATTGGACTCTTAGCTCACGCTTTATTTTTTTGGATGCAGTTCACCGCTCCCCTTCATCACCCCTGGTTAGGTTCCTCCTACGGGCTTGGGACTGCCTGAGGAGCTTTTTGGTACACATCCCCCTGCGTTCAGCGGAGGAAGTTAACCGGCAGCCCATTCTATGGAATGATTTGATCTTAGATGTGCATGGTAGGCCTCTTGGGACAGCTGTGCATATTCTTTGGGTTGGCTGGGAGATCCTATGCCCCACAGTGCTGGCTTGGAAGAGGTTTCAGAGCCTCACTGAGGTACAGAGATTGGATTTCACGCAACATTTGAGAGGCTCTAGCCGGAGGATTGCACAGATTGATGCAGCCATTCCCAACCACTGGATTATTGGATCTTTCTTGGAAGGCTGTCATCATTCTTGGTTTGGGGTTTATTCTGGGACAGGTGTTCCTCTTCAGGTTATGTGCCTCCCCTTGCCTAGGGAGGATGATGTACCGGTCTTTTTTTTGTACAGGATGGATGGCAGCTGGAGAGATGTGACGTGCAGGACCTTATTGAGGTCCCTCAGATTCGTCCAGTCAGAGTTGTTGGCAGGTTAGGGAAGCACGTCTTTGTTGACCCCCCCCCTCGGGATGATCACAGAGAGTGTTAGTCTTTGGTTGTATGGTGGCTGCCCTATCAGACATTTGCATTGGGACCCTAGTGAGTGGGAGTGGAAGGATGCTTGTAACCCTTTGAAAAGCATGCCTTTTTTCAGTTATACGGTGTGGAATGCCAGACATCTTATCTTGGGACACATTCAGAGTGTCCGTACTCTTAGACCCCATTGGGAATCTTACGGCATTTCGACTGACATTTAGAGGTTTTTTTGGCAGAGATTGTGGCATTCTTATAGGAAGCCACAGATTTTCTCCTTTATCTGGGTTTCTCTTCATGGTGGTCTGGTCACCAATCAGTGGAGGTTTGTTACTGGTGCTTGCCCAGCATGCCCTGGATGTGCAAGAGTTTCGGAGTCAGTTTACCATTGTTTATGGGAATGCAGGGAAGCACAGAGGGTTTGGTCTGCGATTGCACACCTCTTTGGTAGGATTAAGAGGGATGCTATCATTTCTTTTGGTTCTATCATTTGGTTGACACAGTCTGGGCCTCAGCTGAGATTGGAGGGGACTGACAGGAGCTTGGCCATTATGGTTAGGCAAGGAGTTGCTCTGCAGTGTTGTCTTCAGGATTTGCCACTTTCACACTTTGTCCCTCCGGCACAGAGGTTAGACAGCTCTTGGAAGATTATTGCTAGCATCTTAGCCTGGAATATCTGGAAGGCTAGATGCACCGAGGCCATTGAGGGTACTCCCGTTCTTGTTTCTCAGTGTCTTTGCAGGATTTGGAGTGATATTATTCACACCATCATGGCTACCTGGGCCAGAATCCAGGGATCTTCGAGGGTTGCGGAGAGGAAGCGCGGCCAGTTTATGAGAGAGTGGGACATTGGTATCTTTTTCACGTCCTCTCATTCGGGACCCTATTGGCAGCACAGGGCTCCTGATTGGTTGAGATATCCAACTTACTTGGTGTGAAACCTCCATTTTGTAAAATTTTTTCATACTTAATAGAAGTCTCCTTTTTGAAAAAAATAAAATAAAAAAAATAAGCTAACAGTTAAGAATAGATTTCCCATGCCTAGAATAGAGTACATCCTATAATGACTCAATGGTGCAGATAGATCTTAAGAGTGGCTGAGGATCGGTAATAGGTGTGGGAGGACGGGGCTCTCTGAGTCTCCTCCAAGCAGCAGCAACATCTCTGCTCATGAGCATGTGATGTGTGTCCCCAGTACTGAGCCTCCTCATAAGCTCGCCGCTTACGGCAGGTGAGTATGCATCCTCCTGCCTGCCTGCCTGCCTCTGGGTGATCTCCCCGCGAGCCCTCTGCACTCGGAGATTGCGGTAAAGGTTTCTGCACTCATCATCATACCATCGGTTTTGGGGCATGCTCCCAGATGTAGGTGGCTGTCCTGTCTGTATGTGGTATGGGAAACTCCTCGCGGCTGCGGAGTGCAGTACATGTGAGAGCTGGGAGGTGAGCATAGCCATGGCTGCCGATGGGTCTAAGGCAAATAGCTGATCATGAACATGATAGTCGTACACATCGGCTAGGCATAGTTTCCAGAAACGGCGTTTCTGGACCACCGTTTCCACGTTTCGGAAACGTTTCCAGAAACGGAAACGGCGTTTCCAAGTTTTATTTTTTCCAGGGTTTAGAAACCCGCGTGCTCTCTTTCGCCGGCATTTTGCGCCTTTTTTCCGCCGCCTGTTTGGAGCTGCTCTACCCATCTACCTTGCCCTCTACTCCTCTACCTCCACATCAGCCCTCTACCACGCCCTCTACTTGAGCAAAGATGTATTTTTCAAGCTTTTGTAATGTTTTTATTAATTATATATGTATGTATTAAACCCTAAAACCGAAACTCCGTTTCCCCGTTTCTTCCCGAAGGCCGAAACTCCGAAACTCCGTTTCCCGCCGTGCTCCGCACCCCCGTTTCCGAAACTCGTGGAAACTATGCGGCTAGGTCCTGAGTGAAGTGGAAAATAGTGCGTGGTGGCTGTATGATGGGTGGGTGGGTCTCCAGTAAGCTCCTGAAAGTGAGGGATAGGTATGTATGATTGTATGATGGGTGGGTGGGTCTCCAGTAAGCTCCTGAAAGAGAGAGAGAGAGAGAGAGAGAGAGAGAGAGAGAGAGAGAGAAAAGAATCGCTTATATTTGTAGCAGATATGGAGGCAAGCAATCAGCTATATATCAGCCTTGAACGGAGTCGACCAGCCTTGTAGAGCTATTGTGCATGCCAAACTGACACCTGTCCTCAAACCCTAGTGTGTTCCACTCCAAAAACAGCTAGAAAGGGGGCGCCTAGCTGCTTTTGGCTTCTCTCCCAGAATAACAACTCATGGAGCTATTATTGCATGATGGGCTGCCCACTTTGAGTATAATTTGTCCGCCCAAACTTAAGTGGTAAACATCTGCACTCATAAACCTTAGTATGATAAAATATAAGCTGTAAATTGAGTTTGGGGTCACTTGCCACCTGCAAAACACGTAAGACCACTGCCTCAGTCCCAAACAGGTGTACACACACGCGTCCACAGGGTTCAAGGTGTCGCCGGAGTCCATGGACAATCACAAGCAAAAATACCAAGTCTTGTCTGGGCAGCTAAGACAAGTCTTTCATGCATGCCAAAACACACACAAATGCTTTATGCATAATATTATGGATTCCATCTCCCAACTTATTTATCTTGTTCAGAACCTGTCTCGGCGGGCACCGTCCATACAAGTATAAAGAATGCTCACCAAGGTGTCCACCCTTCCATGAGACTTCATCAGCATGCCGGGAACTCTCACCAAGGTATCTACCCTTCCATGAAGCCCTTCCACATGTACTGAGCCATGCCAAGAACTCACACCGGGATATCAATCCTTCCATGGAGCCCTTCCACATGTAACAAATCATGCCAAGAGCTCACACCAAGATCTTGATCCTTCCATGGAGTCCTTCTACATGTACTAAACCATGCCTCAAACACACACCAGGGTCTATACCTACCCTTCCATGGTGTTCCTCCACATGTGTATAGTCAGAAATATGACAGTAATCTTATCGATTTAGCCCGAAGGAGGAGGACAAGATTGCTTGGCGATTGTAAGATTATCTTAATAAAGGTTTTGTTCAGTCTAGTACGTCTCCATGGGGCTCGTAGAAGAAAGATGGTAGCATGCGCTTCTACGTGGATTACAAAGGCTTGAACAAACTCACGGTCAAGAACAGGTATCCTTTGCCGAGGATGGATGACTCGGTAGATTGTCTCCAAGGTGCTAAGTATTTCACCAAGCTTGATCTACAGTTAGGTTATCATCAAATAAGGATTAAACTTGAGAATGTGCTTAAGACTGCGTTTCGGATGCGCTATGGCAACATTGAGTTTTTGGTCCTACGTTTTGGGTTGAGCAATGCTCCTGCTACTTTTCAGTAGATGATGAACAATTTATTTTGTCCATATTTGGGAACGTGGATTGTTGTCTTTTTGGATGATATATTGATTCATAGTAAGTCATTGAAAGAGCACATACAACATCTCAAAGTCATCTTGGAGGTACTTAGATGAGAGAAGCTATATGTTGAGGTGGGTCATGTCATCTTTGTTGATGCAATGAGAATTGATCTAGATAAGGTTCGGAAGGTCTTGGAATGGACATTTCCATAGACAATTAGACAATTGAAATCATTTCTTGGCTTCATTAGCTTTTTCAAGAAGTTCATTGAGGGCTTATGTCACGATTGTTGTCACTCGTGACTCAACTTTTGAAGGGGTGAGAAGTAAGAGGGGCAAGTTAAGTTCTTTGGTGGTTTGGAATGACAAGCTAGATTAGTGTTTCAGAGCACTGAAGGAGCTAGTCACCTCAGCACCTATGTTATAGATTGTGGATCCTGGTAAACCTTTTGTGGGTGAAATGAATGCGAGTGATTATGCAATAGGTCCTGTCTTGTTTCAGGATGGGAGATCCATAGCCTTTGAAAGTAAGAAGCTTTCAGAGACGCTTTGAGAGGTGGTATCCTACCTAGGAAAAGGACCTTTTGGTTGTTATCTATGTAATGAAAATCTAGAGACGCTATTTGTACTAGTCTCGATTTGCTATTTGCATGGGTCTCGATTTGTTGTCTGGATGTATCACCACTTGTTGAAGTATATTTGTGATCAACCCGACCTTAAGGGTCGGAAGGCCCAGATGGGTTGATCTCATGGAGAATTTCGGCTTTGAAATCCGTTACTATAAGGAGGTAACAACCAATTGGGTTGCTGATGCCCTTAATAGGATCCCTGAGGTCAATGCTCCCCGAGGTCAATGCTATTGCTTTTTTTGAGATAACGTCTGACTTCTATCTGTCTCTCAAAGGACGTTGCCAACATGATTTCCATTTTGGTCGAATCTAGCAATTGGTCAAGATTGGTTGTAGCCCACGAGATCCGAGTGTTTCCGAGTCTTGACACTCCGATGAGTATTGTTGAGAGAAAGATACTGGAAAAGTATTCCATTAGAGGTTGATTATTGTTCAAGGATGGCAAGCTTTTTGTGCCTAGTGACCTGGACGTCCAAGCTTTGATAATACATGATTGCCATGATGCACCTAGTATGGGGCACCCGGGCATTCATGGAACCTTGGCCATGGTTGGTTGGCATTTCTATTGGCCATGCATAAAATCCTTTGTTGGAGGATTATGTGCGAAAGTGTATCGAGTGACGGCTTAATAAAGCTGAAAGGCTTTAAGTTGGAGGGTTATTGCATCCTTTGGAGATTCTTGAGAATAAGTATGTGGTGTCTTGATGGATTTTGTAGCTGGATTATCTTGGACTAGTAGGGGCCATGAATCATGATTCAGTATGTGTTGTTGATTGATTGACGAAGATGGCTAGATTCATCCCTACCAAGTTGTCGGTAAAGAGTCACAAGTTGGCTCAACTCTTTGTGGAACAATTGTATAAGCTGTATGGACTGCCTGAGGAGATTGTTTGTGATCGGGATCCCAAATTCACTGCATAATTTGGCAAACACGCTTGAGCAAGTCACCTTCGGATCATCCCGAGTCGGATGATCAGATGGAGAGGACGAACTAGACTATGTCTCCAGGAGACAATCTGAGTGGGAAAGGTCTCTTCCACAGATTGAGTTTGTTTATAACAGTAGTAAAAGCACGCGGCTATTGGTTTTAGCCCATTTATGCTTATGTACGGTTATCAGCCGAAGTCTCACCCATTGCTCTAGAACTACAAGGAGTCAAGTTGCAATCAGTAGTAGATTTCTTGCATGATATGCAAGATATGTTGAAAGTAGCAAGGGAAAGCGTAAAGGGTGTTGAGGATCGTGCTTAGTATTACGCTAACCACGGACGAACCCCAAGAGTTTTACAAGAGGGCATGTGGGTGTATCTTAAAGTCCCAAATGACTCTAAGATGATGAGGACTGGTGAACATTACAAGTTATCTTCTTGATCTTGTAGTCCTTCCCCGGTCACAAAGAAGATTAGTGACGTGGCTTACCGGTTAGCACTACCTCTTGGATTCACCTTGTATTTCTCATTAGTCATTTGAAAGAACTTTTGGATGAAGGTGATGATGTTGTGCTAGATGGTCTTGGCATACCATCTATTCAGAGTACTTGATCAAATGTAATGGACGGTCTGAGGTCGAGGCTACATGGGAGTCAGTGCGTAGTCTAAAGAGGCGCTTCCATAGATTCATTGCTGAGAACATCAATGGTTCTTAAGGGGGAAAGTATGTTACGTCCCAAGGCTAACTAGGGTCAAGAACTTTAGGTTAGGTTAACCATAGCCTAGGGGAGCCATGTCTCGGATGCTACTACTCCCTTGTGCTCGGGGTGAGCCTGAATGGCTCTATGGTTGGGTGGTGAGCTAGATGCCCGAGTCTTTGTGTGTGTTCCTTTTTGTTTATACTTAATCGAAGGGGGCCTGACACCTCCTATAAACTAGGAACCATTATTAGTCCGTGCCTCATAAATACACTAACCTCCCCATAAGATGCCTAATCCCGAGTCTTTGGTTAACCTAGCCCAAGGCTAGACATGTTAACCTTGGTAGAGCCTTGGGACGTATCGGCGGCCAGCCCTTTTATGACCCCAAAAGGTCGTTTCTTGTGTTCATATTGTGCCCAACTTGTGTTCCAACTATCGGTCCATGTTCTGGGCACCTCTTGCACCTATTGGGCTGCCAAAACAGGCCCAAACAGGCCATACTCTGCCACGCACTTTGCCTAGAAGGTGGCTGCGAAGTGGGAAGCATGCCCATGTGACACTCATATGGGTGATGCACGTGACATCATATTTCTTAAGGTCATCAGCCTTCAAATATCACATTGATTATATTTTGCAAGCATAACTCGTTATTTAAGTCATTCACTTAAGAATCAGTGGTTTTAGACCTCCTGTTTGTTATCATATATTTCTTGGAATATTTGATAACTTGTGTTATAAGTGTGCTTTTAGCATATAAGAAGTGCAGTTCACTTGTATACTATTTTCTTAGTGTTGTGGTGACAATATGATGTCTCACATTGCAGCATTTCTTTTGCTGAAAAAGTTCAGTGCTGCAGCTGGTGTTTGAATCGGTGACAATGAACCTTCATGACTGCCTTTAGATGATCTGCAAGGGAAACATAATAGCTAACGTGCACAGGTTTGCAGCAACTACTCAGACACCTCTAGCATGGAATCAGAGAATGAAGTTGGAAGCACATCTCCTGCAGATCACATTGGTAAAGGATCAGAGGAGGTAATGTTTTTCTCTTTTGGGAGTTGATTGCTCTAACTTTACTCACACAATAAAGACTTGAGAAAGCTCACTGTTGGTGGAACACTGTTTTTCAAGTCTTACGTTTAGTGTGGATTTTGGAAGTTATCATTTGTATTAATACTTCTTAACCTTGGGTCTTTGAATGCAGCCATCGAACTTGGAAGCAATGGATGGTTTGCATCTCATGCCTAACAGTCATGGAGATGATGTCAGCCCAGAAAAGTTTGTGCCAAGAGAAGACAGAGGTCATATAAACTTGCCCCATGGTGATGAGGAATCTGCCAAACAGGAAAATGAGTTAAGGGCAGCTCAAGAGAGCATTGAAAAGTTGCAGAAGGAATTAGCACAAGTGGAGGAGGCAGTGGCAATCAGTAAAAAAGATTCGTTTGAAGAGATCTCTTCTCTGCAGGATGAACTACAGAAGTCTAAAACTGAGCTTGAAGCTGCTTTAGTTGATCAAGGGAAGCTCAAGGCCTTCAAAAGTGAGGCAGATCGTCTTGCAGAAGAGCTCAGTGCTTCCACACGTGAGGCCACTAATTTAAAGGAGGATTTACAAATGACAAAGGAGCACCATGAACAACTTTGTTGCCAGGTCGATGGTTTGAAGGAAAAAGTGTCTATGTTAGAAGAACAACTCTCTGCTGCAAACATGAAAACAAGAGAAGCTGAGGGAAGTCTTTTATCACAAGTTGAAGCCCATGGAGCAGAGCTGGCTGCAAGGGAATTGAATGAAGAAAGTATCAAAAAGGCACATGGTGAGACCCAGATAGAGGTAGAAGCCTTTAGGAACAGGGTTTTGGACTTGGAAACTGCCCTTAGGGCTGCATCCAAGAAGGCAGAAGAGTACGAGAAAGAAGCAAGGAATCAAGAAGCCATTACCAAAGAGTCTTTGGATGAATCTCTAAGCTTAAAAAATGCAGCAGAGGTAGCAATGATTAAAATTAGCGAGGCAGAACAGATGGTAAAGTCCTTGCAGGGGGAACTTGCTGAGATGAAAGGCCAGATTCTTGAGGGAGCTCAAGTAGAAAAGAGCCTGGAAGAGACAAAAGCTCAGATGGCCAAAGTCGAGGAAGACTGGTGTCAAGTGAAAGGTGAACTTGTCCGACTTGAAGGGGATTTTGCTGATGAGAAAGCCCGAGCTGCAGAACTAGAATCGAAGCTACAGAGCACAGAAGCAGAATTGAAGAACCAATTAGACTGCGTTAAGACAGCAGAGGACACTGCAGTTAAGGTCAAAGAACAAGTTGTAGACCTAGAAGGTATGCACAAAGATGCTGAAGATAAGCTTAAGGCAAAGGAAGAAACTGCTGGTACTCTACAAGCAGAACTGGACGACGTGAAATCAAAAGCTGTAGAACTTCTGAAAACAGCCGAGGAGAATTTGAAACAATTGGAGAGAGAGCATCAGGAACAGTTGAAGGCTTCTGAAGAAAGGTATCAGGTCCTTGAGAAATCTATGTTTCGATTGGAAGAGAAAACTGCTCAGCTGCAGGACTCTCTGGCTGCTGCTGGATTGGATGCTGAAACTGCCAGGAAGAAGGTAGCTGAGCTAGAGCTTGAACTGGAAAACCTTCTACAGAGCAAGGGTAAATTTGAAGAAGGAGCTGCAGAGCTTCAAGCACAACTAAAGAGCACTGAAGAAATGCTAGGCAAACACGTGGACGGTCTGAAAGTAGCAGAGGAGAATGCAGATAAAGCCAATGAGCAAGTTTTGCACCTAGAAAGTGTGCTCAAAAGTGCTGAGGAAAAGCTCAAAGCAAGTGAAGAAATCATGGAGAGCTTACAGTTGCAAGTGAATGACTTGAAATCAAGGGAAGCAACATCTACAGAGCGCCTCAAAGAAGTCGAAGAGACCTCACAAAAGCTGCAGCTTGAACTTCAGGATAAGCTAGAGGCCTCTGAAGAAAGGTGTCAGACACTTGAGGAGAAGGCCGCACAGCTGCAGGACTCTCTGGCTGCTGCTGGATTGGATGCTGAAACTGCCAGGAAGAAGGTAGCTGAGCTAGAGCTTGAACTGGAAAACCTTCTACAGAACAAGGGTAAATTTGAAGAAGGAGCTGCAGAGCTTCAAGCACAACTAAAGAGCACTGAAGAAATGCTAGGCAAACATGCGGACGGTCTTAAAGTAGCAGAGGAGAATGCAGATAAAGCCAATGAGCAAGTTTTGCACCTAGAAAGTGTGCTCAAAAGTGCTGAGGAAAAGCTCAAAGCAAGTGAAGAAATCACAGAGAGCTTACAGTTGCAAGTGAATGACTTGAAATCGAGGGAAGCAACATCTACAGAGCGCCTCACAGAAGTCGAAGAGACCTCACAAAAGCTGCATCTTGAACTTCAGGAGAAGCTAGAGGCCTCTGAAGAAAGGTGTCAGACGCTCGAGGAGAAGGCCGCACAGCTGCAGGACTCTCTGGCTGCTGCTGGATTGGATGCTGAAACTGCCAGGAAGAAGGTAGCTGAGCTAGAGCTTGAACTGGAAAACCTTCTACAGAACAAGGGTGAATTTGAAGAAGGAGCTGCAGAGCTTCAAGCACAACTGAAGAGCACTGAAGAAATGCTAGGCAAACATGTGGATGGTCTTAAAGTAGCAGAGGAGAATGCAGGTAAAGCCAATGAGCAAGTTTTGCACCTAGAAAGTGTGCTCAAAAGTGCTGAGGAAAAGCTCAAAGCAAGTGAAGAAATCACGGAGAGCTTACAGTTGCAAGTGAATGACTTGAAATCAAGGGAAGCAACATCTACAGAGCGCCTCAAAGAAGTTGAAGAGAGCTTACAAAAGCTGCATCTTGAACTTCAGGAGAGGCTAGAGGCCTCTGAAGAAAGGTGTCAGACGCTCGAGGAGAAGGCCGCACAGCTGCAGGAATCTTTAGCTGCCGCTCAATCTGAAGTTGGAAGGGTGGGGAGAAAAGCTGGTGACCTAGAGCTTGAATTGGAGAGCCTGCATCATGACAAGGGTGAACGAGAAGAAAGGGTAGGGATTTCGGAAGAAAAGTGTTCTCAGCATGAGAGTAATGCACACACTTCAAGGATGAGAAGCGTGGAACTGGAGGGCCTCATCACTCAGCATAAAACTAAAGCGGATGATGCACTCGGTAAGGTTGCAGTGCTGGAGGCTGCCTTGGTAGATGCCCAGAACAAAAGCATTGAATTGGAAATGAAGTCAAGGGTAGCTGATGACAATGCTCTGCTGCTTGAAAACATGGCCAGTGAATTGTCAAACCGTCTTGTTAAGTCGGATGACTTGACAAAGGAATGCTCTGAAAAGATTGTGGAACTAGAAATGGCTTGTGCAGGCTCAAAGCAAAAAGAGCAAGAAATTGCAGAGAAACTGCAGTCTGCAGAAAAGATGCTGATAGAGAGGCGAACCGAGGTAAAATGTGCAACTGATAATATCAATGAGCTGGAGTTGTCCATCACAGCTATTGAGGCTGATTTGAAGGGTGCTTTAGAGAGGGAGAAGCATCTGACTGAGGAGAAAGCTTTCCTGGAAGAGAAGATGGCAAAATTGGAAGCATGCACGACAAAACTAGAAGCAGATGTTGCAGAGGCTGAGTCTAGAGTTGCTGAACTTGAGCCATTGGTTGAGAAAACGAAGGTTGATTTGCATGCAGCTGCTGCCAGTGAAGGGAAGCTGAAAGAGGAGATCTCATCTTATCATTCTTCCAACAGTAAGTTGCAGGATTTATTGTCCCGAATTGAGAATGAAAAGCAAGCTATTGTAGTTCAACTTGACAGTACGCAGAAGATCTTTGCTGAATTGAATGAACAGCTTGTGGAAGAGCGGCAACAGCTACAGCAACAGGTTTCCTTCACCACCACATTTCTTTAGTTGAAATGTTTTATGGGCAAATACAGCATAGTTTTGCATGCTAATGTCTTCCAACCAACAGTGTCATATTCTGGCTGGATTACTAACTTTTGGCTGCCTTTTCAATCTGGTTAGATAGCAACACTTAAGCAAGAGAATGGAGATTTAGCAGAAAAGTTTGCTGGTATACAGGAGAAGTTGAATGCTACTCTTAGGGCAGCAGAGGTGTCAGCTAAAAAGCTGCAAGAAAGCTCATCAAAGGAAGCCACATTGGATGCTGAAGTTGAGGATCTGAAGATCCAACTGAAAAAGGCTCTAGACAACTGCTCTCAAATAGAAAAGCTAGAGAAAAATCTCAAAAACTCTCTCACCACAACAGAACAGCACCAGGTATCGGCTACTGCTTGATTAGTTTTTGAGATTTGAAACAGATGATCTTACATATGGTTTTAGCATAAACAAAGGTCTCTGATGAATACAATGGAAAAGTTTGGTTATCTGTTTTTGTGATTTTGATGGACTTCCCTTTGATCTCAGGCACAGATCAACCAGTTACTAGTTACCTTAAGGCAATCTGAGAGCAAGCTAGCTGAAGCAGAAGAGCAGTTGTTCAAATCAAAGCTGGAGATCAATAAGGTCCAGAAAGCTTATAACGAGCAGGGAACCCTTGTGAAGGACCTGGTATTCTGACTCCTGAGACTCTACTATGTTTTTTTTTAAAAAAAAGGACTCGTGGAAGTTACGAGTCCTTCCAACTGCACTTTCTGTTAGATTCTAAGCAGTAATTTTTTGATGGTGGTATGTATGCAGGAAGGAAAGACAATGAAGGCAGAAGTCATTGATGACCAGCACCCTTTGGAATCTACCAAGACAAGAGATGTTGATCTGGACTTTCAGTCCCCAGGGAAAGTTCGACAGAGGAAGAAGAAAGGGGTCAGTTGGGAGGCAGACGGTGTTGCGGCTTCAAAAACGAAGGCAAATGGAAAGCCTACACACCTTCCAGTGCACAGCCCGAAGCAATTTTTAGCCCATTTGTGCATAGCTATAGTATCACTAACAGTTGGATTTTGGCTTGCAAGAAAGATTCATTTGTAGCTCTGGTAAATGAAAGGAAGCAGGAGATAGCTTAATCAAGAGGATTGGTCATGCTGTGAAGGTTACGGCCTGGACTTTTGATATAAGAAACATGATGCTTTGTTGAATGGCTCTCCTTGGGGGTCAGTATCTTGGAAAATTGCAGTTTTGGAGTTGTAACAAGTCACTTTTGGCTGGCCAGCTAGTATTTTTGGAGTGTAGATAGATGGATGTTCAAAGTTGAGAGCTTATTACATAAGTAAGGTAATGTGAAAGGGTATGATGATATGTTTTGTATATCTAAATGCGTGAACGTTGTAAAGATACAGATAATCTTCAAATGCGAGTGTGAAAAATGCGTGTGTGTGTGTGTGTGTGTACAATCAAAGAGCTGTTTTCATATGCAGTTAGCCAACAATAGGAAGATACCATGGAGATGACTTAGATATGACATAGAGAGAGAGTTGGATGGGCCGGATTGCCTGTCCATGCTCGATGAAAGCATCCTAGATAGCAGGACGCCATAGTGAAATTTGTAGGGCTAAAGTTAGTCAGGAGCCAGTATTTTTTGAGCCACAAATAGGGCTAATGTAAAGGTATGGTTTGATGATAAGTTGTGTGTGCAAATTCTTAGAGACTAAAGCCCAAGGGTTTGTGAACTTTGTGACAGGCTTCACTAGAGAACATTATGCAAGGCTGTGTTTGATCGAGTTAGTATCATTTTATCAATTGCGACTACTGTTGCTCGTTGGCAATGGTGCAGAAAGTGCTCTCTATATGCCAAGAAAGTCCTCGTGATTGTACGTCCCCTTTGCCCTCCTTTCTTGTTCATGATGGCATGGTATCTGAGCTTGGGAGGCTATGTTGATTGCATGTGGGTATTTCTCAGCCATTTTTTAAAGACTGCCTCTGGGCTTTTTCTAAACGGCTGAAACTGCCAGAGGCCTCCTTTGCTTGTTGTTAATGTCTCGTTTTTTTGATTAAGAAAATGTGGTGCCCTTTCCATCCCCTTGCCTGAAGCCACATACAGGCTTCTTGGATAGGCAAGATCGCTTGTTCATGCTCAGAGTATCGCCAAATAATAAAGGACGAAAAGTAGAGAAACGACAACATGATTAATTATGAAACTAATTATGCTATGGTTAGACATACACAATGATTAACATAAGTAGAGCTCTAATTATATTGCAAATTTCACTGTAAAATGAGCTTGTGAAGATATAAATTTATAGCTCTCAATGAGTTTCTCTAGACCCACTTTTCTTCTTGTTATCTTTATTTTTTTTCCAGAGAAAAGATCATAAGTTAAAATCAAACAGCCAAATGCCACATGTACATGCTCAGAGCCCTCAAAAGAGGTGAAGATAAAAGTTGGGGTGGGTGTTCCTTCCATCGCTGGTTGCTCTTCGAGGGCGACTACCTCATACAACAGCGGGGTGGGTGGGAAGCCAAACAGGAGACTTGTAATGCTAAGTGATCTATCATATAGAAAAGGGGACCATTGCCGCCCATGCATGTGACTTGAAGCTTCTTCCATTGACCGTGGAGAGTATGAATGATATCAGTCCAAATGGAGCGGATGGACTTGACTTAGGGGTGCGAATGCCCTCGATGGCCTCAACATTGCATCTGGCTCATCATATATGCCATGCAACAATGCTATTGATTGATTTTCCATCTCTAACTATCTTGTTGCCTCCTCGTAGAAAGAGGGCAGGGCTGACCTCTGTTGCCATGGCAACTGCATCTTAAGTGACCACATGTGGTGAAGACAACATGGTTGTGTAGAGGCAAAGAATCCTTTGCCAAACCTAGTGTGCTTTGTGATAGTCCCAAATATAGTGCTGTTGTGATCCAAGGGGTGATTACAACGCGTACATTGTGTTGATCGTCCTCCGTTGGCCAGCCAAAGTGTGAATAGCAAAGCTGCGGTGAGCTAATTGCCATAGAAAGAGTGCGATCTTCCTTGGTCAAAGCTATGGCATAGAAAGAGTGCGATGTTCCTTGGTCGAAAGCTCTCCCTTGGTCAAAAGCTATCCCATAGACGCTTCCAGAAATCACCGAGGAAGTGGGAGGAAATGCCCTGGGAGGGCTCCATGGTTTACTGTTTGCTGGTGTCTTATCACATGTCTTGTGACCCATCCTGTTGTGTATAGTAAAGAAGGGTGTGGTCGGGCTCTTGGGGGGGCTGAAGGGGTCTTCGCCAAGGTCTCATGGTGGGACACATCAGACATGCATCAAAAGGCAGGTTGGCTTTCATAGAGCCATAGCCACCAACAGTTGTCACGGGTATTAATGTGCCAGTGATGATCATGAAAGCCAATATTCCTCACCTGCTGAAGTGAGGCACCGTTGAAACTGAAAAAGGGCAGCCATTTGAATCGAGGACAGGTAGGGGGTTATCATGACGAGTGAAGGCTCTGATGAGCGGGGGGAGGGGGAGGATGTCCCATGTGTCTGGGAGGAGCCTCTTGAAGGTGGTCCGAGCTGAGCAGGGCTAGTGCAATAGCACCCAACAAATGTTGGATCAATGATGCCAAGGACACCATGACCATGAGGTTGGATAATCACTCTCCATGCTTGCGGCGCAGGTCGATTGTCTCTAACCAAAGAAAGTTCCTCATCAACCGTTGCACTTGTCCCCAAGGCATGCTGTAGAGAATCCCGAGCAAGAAGTAATGTACCACATGTTAGCCATGCCTCAAGAGTAAGTGCCACGGGTCTTTAAGACCTCGGTCGGATGAAATCGACAGCGATGGAGCGGTGGAAAAGTTGGTGTGCAAATTGTGGCCGTCGATGCAAAAGTAAACTAGGGCTAGTAAACTAGGGACAATAAACTAGGGTCGATGAATTGCGTATCGCGGAGAATAGTGTGGAAAAACGTACTGAAGGAATAATTTTCAGTTGGTGAATATAGAAGGAATAAAATGACATGCACAAACTTTTAGGTGGATATAGCAGAAATAATCAAAATTTGAAACTTGTAAAATTTTGAAATAAGAAGAGATTTTTAGGGAGAGGGCCTTCTTTGAAATCTTGTGTATGGTGTCCCAAAGTAAACTGTGTGTCCAATGTGAAGGCTACAAGTCAAAGTAAACTAGGGCAGCTTGTGGAAAACTAGGTAGTAATTAACGTAGTAAACTAGGCAGTAGACTAGAAAGTAAACTAGGAAAAAACTTGGGATTGAGCGCTTTGTATAAAGTAAACTAGGTTGGCCAGCAAAGTAGAAAAAACTTGGAAATGAACGCTCTGTGTAAAGTAAAGTAGAAATTAAACTAGGCATGGGTGATAAACTAGAAGGTAAACTAGGACGGGTGGTAAGTGGGCTTCATTTCTCTTCTAATCATTTTTCTCTTGTTTGATATCTTGTGTAGACGGATGGATTGGCTTGAAGATGATTCTAGCGATTTTGTGCTCGAGGAGGAGGAGGACTTAGTTGATGATACAAGCTCCTACGATGAAATGAGTTATGATGTCGATATTGAAGAGCTTCTCGAAGACACCCTCAAAAGCAAGGAAACATCAAGTAAACGAAGCATTGTTTCTGCAATGGATCCAAATCTCTATGTCTCTCCTACCTTCTACTCTTTTGATAAGAAAAGTTACGAAGCAATGAAAAGTGCAATCCAAAGGGATGTTACTATAACCTTGGAGACTTTGAAGTCTTGTGATAGTAGAGACGTGCTTGATCTACAGAGATGGACAAGAATGAAGGAAAACATTTGCTTGTAGGGATGGTTCCCTTTGTCTTTGTCTAAACTCCCCTCCAAACTTGAAAATTCCCTACATAGAGGAGTGGGAAAGCATAGTCCAAGATTGTCATGTACTCTTGGATGGAAAATATCACCAAGGTATAGATGAAACTCTTTAAACTCTAAAGTCTACATGGTGCGTAGACATCAAACGCCATGGAATTCCTATCTCTTATGTGAAGGATTATCTCAAAGCTTGTGATTGTAAAAGAATAATAGAAAAAGTCTATGTTGAAACCCATGGCATACTGCTTCCAAAACAAGAGCCAAAGAAGCTTCTTACACATCAAAAGAGTGTAGAAAAGAATGAAATTGATAGAGCTTTGGAGGAGATAATGATTGAGCATAAAGCTAGGCGAGTTAGGGTTCATTCATTGTTGATTACTCATGCCAGCGAGGTGGAAAACCTCATAGGAGATCAAGAACAATCAAAAGATTGAGGATCTCAAAGAAATGTGATTGTCCATTCAAGGTAAGAGTGGAGTACTCTACTAAGACAAACACAGCCTCCATCTTAGTATTCAAGACTCATGAGGGACATGTCCCTGGCACACGTAATGATTTATATCATCTTCTTGTCCATCCAAGTGTCATTGAGTGTTGCATGGAAGATTTATTTGATGTTGGTATTTCGTGGCATGTGGTAAAAATGTCCACATCAAAAGAAAGGTTGCATAAGGAAAGAGCTTTCCCACTTGACCAAATAATATACAAGTTCTTTATGATTCGAGAAGAGGTCTCCATACTATCTTACCAAATACACAATGAAGGTATGATGAATGGTAATAACTAAATTGTTTGTCTATTAAGCATGTCACTCGGTTTACATTTCAATTACATTGATCGTATTTATTTATACAGGGAGCCTTTCCAAGGATGATTGGAAGGCAATGTACATGGAGTCCTTAATTTTGAAAACACAAGACAAGGTATGTACTTCAATCTTAAAACAAGTGGTTAATGAGACCATATTTGTTATTAACCTTTTACAAATGCCTTGTTTTTTAAACGGGTATTATATTGTCAGCCATACAATCCTCATGTAGAGGAGGATAAAGATAAACCATTCATTGTTATAATCCAAGAGAATTGGATGCTAGAGATGGCAATTCGCTTTTCTAGGCACAATGCATGGGCTATTGATAGCACTTTCAAAACAAATGTTTTTGGTCTTCCATTATATGCAATTAAAAAACCTCCTTTCCTGTAAGGTTCCTCCCTTTAAAAATGGGAGAAACACTTAAGATAGTCCGCTAAGTCTTATCTTGGGAAAAATTTCCTATTCATCGACACCTTGACCCTGTAGAGATTCAAGGATACGATTTATAGGTATGACCTAGCTCTATCCCGCAGGGGGAGCGTGATTTCCTAAACGTCAAATCACCCATAGGGCAATTGATCAAAAATTGGGCAACTACTAGACTTGATTTCTAGGGACAACGCTTTTTTCCTCATCTTATGCAAGGCACAGCCGTTGGCCTAGTCTTCTTGAATAGAGTTGCCCAAGAATCTAACTATCTAACGTAGGGCTTTCACTTAATTTGTTGGAAAGCTACCCGACTAATCGGGTCCACCCATCCGTAGGATGGTGCCGTCAGGGCATTCCATCCTCCCACTTTCCACCCTACTCACGCATCAATTTGTTATCTAATTAATACTACCACACTGTTTGACATAAATAAGCATATTCCTTAATTAGGGTCCTTCTTCACAAGGTTCGTTATAACAGTCTTCTTACACAATACAATCATACCAAAGACAAGATGCAATTATATAAAAAGTTTATACATGAATCCATTTCCATACAAGCCAATCCGGCTCTCTTATTCTTATTCTGCCGATGATCTAAAATTCGGCCTTCCAGTCTCTACACGCTGGGCAAAACCCTACGGGACCATACACCTCATCGTCGGCCGCTGGCGAGGACTCAAGCCGGCCTGTCGCCCTCTCAGGCTCCATCGCTCGATCCTCCCGCCCCTCAGAGGGATGTCTGCGCACTAGGGTGGGCTTATTTACCGCACTAGCCTGGGCCCTCAGAACTAGGCAGCCTCATAATCTCTCGCCTCAATCGGCGATCCTTATTCTTCCAAAGGTATGAGGGATACCTTGGACCATTACCGGGCTTTGCTAACGACGCCGCCCGGCTACACAAGCACGGAACGGAGTTAGCGTTGAAGCCAAAAAAAATCTTGAATTCCAAAGATAACAACTTCAATGCAATTTTCTAAGTATAACATTCTTTCATGAAGATAGCAATTTCAACGTAATTTATCGAAAACAACATCACATAATTCATAATTTCGTGTAATTTTTTTTTTGTCATCATTTTAAGAGGAAAAGACACCATTCATTAATACTAATTTTAAGAAAAAATCTCTCCTTTTGAAAATTAACCAATCTAACCTGGCCACCGTTTCCTTGAGCGGCTTGAAAAGGGCGGACTGGAGCCGCGTTGGGCGCATCTCCCTCCATCTCGTTGTTACGTGCGCCTCTTGAGGCAATATTTTGCAGTTTCCAGGATGAGGCCATCGTAGGTGTCGCCTTGTAGAGCTCGCTGCTGCGATCGAAACGCTTCAGCCGGATCTGAATTCCGAGCTCGTTTGCTCACCGTATGAGCAAAAGAAAATGGCGCACGAACCCTTGCTTGAGTAAAAAATCCCTTACTAAAGTCTACGCAAATGGGGGGGGGGGGAATTGTGAGGGTGTCCTTAAGGCCAAAGGCAAAAACGTGGAGAGGGTTGGGAGGGGTGGCTGCAAGCCTCTCTGTAAGTCTATTCACACGGGGGGGGGGGGGGGGGGGGGGGGGAGGAGAAGAGTTAAGGACACTGGCCTATGGCAAGAGGAGGATGGAGGAAAATTGGCTTATCTGAAAAGGGCCAAATGAGGGGGTGTGAGAGGGGTGGCTGCAAGGGCGGTTGTACTTGCAGCAAGTACGCTACGGCGGTACGGACGGCGGCACAACAGGGCATACACTACACAGAAGTGCGTGCCGACTGAGGAGCACCCCGGGGGTTTATATAGCTGAGGGGTGAGGGTGCGGGCGTTGCGCAAAGCAGGGACGAAAGGACGGTGTACCTTCAAAGTCTATGGATCAGTGGCCTGCATGGGTCTACGGGAAAGGTACGGTGCCGGTTGTCTGGGAAAGGAGTGGTACGCATGTACCTTATCCGGTCTGGGTGTCCGCCCAAGGGTACGCGTGGACCAAACAGTGGACGGTCGTCCTTTGGCCATTGTATGGGCGCCCTAGTAAGTGTGTATGGACCAAATTTTGGGGCGGGGTACCCAAATTTGGGGCGCCCGCCTCGATTTACGTGCCGGACCGCCCCGGGGGGCGAAATTTTTTTTTTTTTGTCCGAGAGGTTCTCCTGGTCGCAGGGGTTCAGACCGTTCGTCAAACGGACGTGCGGTCGTGCATTTATTAAGGTTTAAAGGTCGTCGTTTTTTAACTAAAATGATTGAAATTAGCGTATAGGCTTGATCCGGTGTCCATTTTGGATGCTGTAAAATCCTATATTAGGGTAAAATCGCGCGCAGATTCCAAATTTGGGCTCAGAATTTGAAGATTCTAAGTAGAAATGACTCAAATAATCAAATTATTGATATTTATACCATAAAAACTCATAATTACACGGACATTTCTTTATTAGTGAAGATGGGTACGTTACATCCTTCCCCCTTTAAAGAAATCGAGATGTCCTCATCTCGTCATGAATTGGGGATAATCCTTTAAGAGTGTAGCTTCATCTTCCCAAGTTGCATCCTCTTCAGGGTAATCTTTCCACTGAACTAGATGTTCTACAAGAGTTCTATTTCGGAGTTGCCTTTCCCTAGAATCTATGATGCTATTGGGCTGTAATTCAAGGACTCCTTGAGTAGGGATTACAACTTGTTCATCATCAAGAATATGATCGAGACTGGGGACATATGGCTTTAACAGACTTACATGAAATACATTATGGACTTTGATATGGGCTGGAAGTTGGAGTTTATAGGCACTTTTACCTAGACACTTGATAACTGTATAAGGACCACAATACCTAGGGCTGAGCTTCTTATATTTCCCAAGTGATAGAGAACTTCGTTTGGGGTGCACTCGTAGAAGAACTTTGTCTCCTTCCTTGAAGATCCTTTCAGACCTCTTGTTGTCAGCATAATGCTTTTGTCGGTCTTGGGCAGCTTTAATATCCCTTTGGATAGCTTTGGTTTGTTCCTCCATTTCTTCGAGCATTCTCCTGGATGCCTCAACTCTTATGGTCGGATCAGAGAAATTTAGAGGAGACAAGCATTCTTGCCCATAGAGTGCTTTGAATGGTGACATTCCTATGCTTTGATGATAAGACGCATTGTAGGCGAATTCCACCAGAGGAAGGTATTGAATCCACCTTCTGGGTTCCCGTCCACAGTATGCTCTGAGAATGTCTTCAATTACTTGATTGACTCTTTCAGTCTGGCCATCGGTCTCTGGATGATAAGCTGTGCTAAAGCAAAGTTGAGTCCCCAGAGCTTGAAATAAAGACTACCAGAATTTTGAGGTGAAGTCAGAATCCCGATCACTTACTATCCTTTTTGGGAGACCATGAAGTTTGAAGACTTCCTTGATGAATATACGAGCAACATCAGAAGCTTTGAAGGTCTTCTTTGCTGGTATAAGGTGAGCTACTTTGGTAAGTAAGTCCACTACTACTAGAATGGAGTCATATCCTCCTTGAACAGTGGGGAGACGTGACAAAATCCATACTAATGCACTCCCACTTCATTTGGGGAATATCTAAGGGTTGAAGCTTTCCAGGCATCTTGACCCTTTCAGCCTTGATCCTTTGGCATGAGAGACATTGTTTCAAGTACCGAAGCACATCATTTTTCAAGCCTGCCCAATGAAAGCTCCTTCTTACCGCATTTAATGTTTTTGCATAACCTGGGTGTCCTGCAGCAGGGCTATCATGAGCTTCATGGAGGATTAGTTTCTTTAAAGCAGGATCCTTAGGGATACATAGCCTGTGATTGAAGTAGAGGCTTCCTTCATGAGTGGAGTATCCCTTGATTAGATTCTTCTCTTTCTCTGAATGTCCCCCTTCTTCTACTAACTTTATCATCCTTTGATAATCTGGGTCATGAGATGAGACTTCTTCCACCTTGACCAGTATGGGATTATTTGGCATTGAAACTGCATTCAAGAAAGATTTGCGGCTAAGTGCATCTGCTACCACATTATCTTTCCCAGGGCGGAATTTGATGTCGAAATCATATTCTTGTAGAATTTCAATCCATCTCCTTTGCCGCATGTTGAGGTTAGGCTGGGTGAAGATCCACTTTAGACTTTTGTGGTCAGTTACAAGCTGGAATTTGCCTCCCAAGAGATAATGTCTCCATAATTTGAGGCAATGAACAACTGCTAAGAGTTCCAAATCATGGGTGGCATAGTTTGCTTCATATTGCTTCAGCTTGCGGGAAGTATAAGCGACTGGTCTTCCTTCTTGGCCTAAGACACCACCAAGTGCTAGGCTACTAGCATCGGTAACCACTTCAAATTCCTTGGAGAAATCAGGAAGCTTTAAGACTGGGGCAGAAGTAATAATGACTTTCAGCTGATCAAAGCTGTTTTGATGGATTGGCAGCCACACTATTTTGCAATCCTTCTTAAGAAGATCTGTCAAGGGTGCAGCTACCAAGGCATAATCTTTGATAAAAATCCTATACCAACCCGTGATTCCCAAGAATCCACGAACTTCACGAACTGATTTAGGGGGTGGCCATTCTAGAATATCCTTGACTTTGGCAGGGTCTACTGAGATGCCATCTTTGGAGACGATGAATCCAAGATACTCAATTTGATGAGTAAAGAAGGTACATTTGCTCTTCTTGGCATAGAGTTTGTGTCTGCGCAGCAATTGCAGAACTCTACGCACATGCTCCTCATGCTCTTCCATTGATTTGGAGTAGATTAGGATGTCATCAAAGAAAACAAGCACAAACTCATCCAAGTACGGGCGGAATATATCTTGCATTAGGCGGTTGAAGGTTGCAGGAGCATTGGTTAACCCGAATGACATTACAGTAAACTCATAGTGGCCATAACGGGTATTAAAGGCTGTTTTGGGTATATCTGCTTCCTTGACTTTGATCTGATAGTAACCAGACCTCAAATCTATTTTTGAGAAGACTTTGGCCCCATGAAGCCTGTCAAGAAGTTCATCGATGCGAGGGATAGGATACTTATTCTTGACAGTGACTTGATTTAGCTCTCGATAATCTATGCAGAGGCGGAGAGTCCCGTCCTTCTTTTTTTGGAAAAGAACAGGTGCTCCCCAAGGAGAGCTACTGGGGCGTACAAATCCTTGTTCAATGAGTTGGGAAAGTTGCTCCTTAAGTTCAATGGCTTCAGGAAGGGACATTTTATAGGGAGTTTTTGAGACGGGTTGAGCTCCAGGGATCACCTCGATTTCATGGTCGACTTCTCGAGGAGGCAGTAACCCTGTAAGCTCGTCAGGGAAGATGTCAGAGAATTCTTGGAGCCAAGAGAGTTCTGTCTCCATACTAGGTTCAAAGACTTTGTTGAGTTTGACTAAGAAAACTTGCTGACCCTTACGTGTCCCCTTGAGAAGATGTTTTGCCTTGACTACCCTAGACTTAGGTTTTCCTGTGATTCCCTGAACAGATATTACCTGGCCATGCTCATTTTCAAAAGTGATACTCCCCTGGTTACAATGAATGCTAGCTTTGTTTGCAATTAACCAATCCATCCCAAGGATTCCATCATAAATTCCTAGTGGCAAGACTCTAAAGTGACCATGAGTTTGCTCATTACCCAGCTCAAAATCAAGGTTTCCTATAGAGTGGCGAGATACTACTTCTTTCCCACTGGCTAACTCTACAATCATTTTTCTATCTGTTTTTTGACTCAAGTTTAATTTTTGTAAGCACCTAGGGGAAAGGAATGAATGGGTACTGCCACAATCAATCAAAAGCTGAAATGGCTTACCGTGATGAGTGGCGGGGGTTTGGATTACACCAAATTGTTTATTCGGACCTTGGTGTTCTACTGCCGCATGGACGGTGGCGCGCTCTTCTTCAGCCTCTTCCAAGGTTGGTTCTTCACTTATAACACAGGCAGTTCTAGCAACTGTTCCTCCGTGGCCTCTGCCACGGCCACTGCCTCTTGCCCCTTGGTGGGTAGGGGTTCCATGGCCTTGATTTCCTCTGTTACCTTGGGGGAATGATGTTGCCATCTTGGGACAGTTGGCTCTAAAGTGTCCCGGCTCATTGCACTCAAAACACAGAGGGCCTTCTCTGGAAGAAGCAGCATACGAGCGGGGGGCAAAAGAGTTGCCTTGTCGCCCTCTGTTGTAGTAGGGGAAATTCTGTTGAGGTTTCTTGTAGGGTTGATCTCTAAGGTTTGCCTCAGGGTAAGATCTCTTTTGATTCTTCGGTTTGTTAGCCTTCATTTCTTTCACAAGGGGCTTTGCCCGTATTAGAGCATCCTGTAAAGTGGTTGGCCTCATTGCTTCAAGGCGGGAATCTAGGGGTTCATTTAGCCCTTGGCAGAAACGAGCCACTTGCTGGGAAGTAGTCATAGCTGGGGCATACTTCCGAAGGGTAATAAATTTGGAATAGTAGTCCTCAAGAGTTAAGGTGCACTGTCTAAGACTAAAAAACTCATTCATCTTTATGGACTCATGGGATGGAGGAAGATATCTTTCCTTCACTGCCTGCTTGATGTCTTCCCACGTTTGAGAATGCTCGGTGACCTCCTTGTCACGGCACCACTGTTTCCACCAGAGTTTAGCATCTCCAGTGAGGCGAAACCGTGCGAGCATAGACTGATTTGCTACTCCAGTACCGGCAGCAGAGAAATAATCGTCCATCGCCTCAATCCAGACTTCAGCATCCTTCTCAACCTTTGAACCTTCTCCTTTAAAGGAGGGAGGTTGCATTTGCTTGAGCAGGAGCTTCTTCTCCTGGGTATCGGTATAAAGCGCATTGGGAAGTGGAGGGTGGTCATCCTGGCCATCATCGTAAAAACAAATTTTAAGATTACAAGATTCATATTTGCACAACGCTTAATTTTTGGAGAGCAAAACCATTGAAATTATTTTATTTCCAAATATTTACAAGGACAAGTTTTATTACAAAGATCTGAGACTAATATAATTAGTCTTATTTGACATCAAGGGAAATTCCTAGGCTTCACCGTGACATAAGGGTAGAGCGGTCCACATATGTGAAATATGGGGGTTCCGCTGTAGTTTCTAAGACTCTAAAAACTGATGGTAAGGGTGGTAAACTCTGGATTGGGGTGGGTCCCAACACTGCTACTCTATCAACAGGTAAGACCTGCATCACTTTGTCATACACCCAACGATTCTGAGGTATGCGAACCCTATCTATAGTCACCGAGGTGTCGTCCCTGGGGGTACCGACGAACCAAAATAAGCGGACCATCTTCAGCTTCTCAATCCAACGAATCCGCTTAAGGTCGGTGGTGAGGTTCCCAATCTGATCTGCTCGGATGATGAAGTATCTCGGCCCACGACTCCAGAAATCTCTACCCCATCCTCTCTGAATACGAGAGAAATGAGGGAGGGATATCTTCTCTAATATCTGCACCATGGTGTCGCAGAACTCGAAATTCGAGGAGTGACTAGCAGTCTCGAAGATGCATTGGAAAACTAGAAATTTGGAGTAGGCATCTTCCTCTTCCTACAATCATTCAAACATCAATTTAATTTATTTGTTTTAGTAGGATGTCTTTACTAATTATGTTAGGTAAAACATTTATTACAAAACAGTCCTTAAATAGCAATTCCTAGGAGCCAAACAGGCTCTGATACCAATTGTAAGGTTCCTCCCTTTAAAAATGGGAGAAACACTTAAGATAGTCCGCTAAGTCTTATCTTGGGAAAAATTTCCTATTCATCGACACCTTGACCCTGTAGAGATTCAAGGATACGATTTATAGGTATGACCTAGCTCTATCCCGCAGGGGGAGCGTGATTTCCTAAACGTCAAATCACCCATAGGGCAATTGATCAAAAATTGGGCAACTACTAGACTTGATTTCTAGGGACAACGCTTTTTTCCTCATCTTATGCAAGGCACAGCCACTGGCCTAGTCTTCTTGAATAGAGTTGCCCAAGAATCTAACTATCTAACGTAGGGCTTTCACTTAATTTGTTGGAAAGCTACCCGACTAATCGGGTCCACCCATCCGTAGGATGGTGCCGTCAGGGCATTCCATCCTCCCACTTTCCACCCTACTCACGCATCAATTTGTTATCTAATTAATACTACCACACTGTTTGACATAAATAAGCATATTCCTTAATTAGGGTCCTTCTTCACAAGGTTCGTTATAACAGCCTTCTTACACAATACAATCATACCAAAGACAAGATGCAATTATATAAAAAGTTTATACATGAATCCATTTCCATACAAGCCAATCCGGCTCTCTTATTCTTATTCTGCCGATGATCTAGAATTCGGCCTTCCAGCCTCTACACGCTGGGCAAAACCCTACGGGACCATACACCTCATCGTCGGCCGCTGGCGAGGACTCAAGCCGGCCTGTCGCCCTCTCAGGCTCCATCGCTCGATCCTCCCGCTCCTCAGAGGGATGTCTGCGCACTAGGGTGGGCTTATTTACCGCACTAGCCTGGGCCCTCAGAACTAGGCAGCCTCATAATCTCTCGCCTCAACCGGCGATCCTTATTCTTCCAAAGGTATGAGGGATACCTTGGACCATTACCGGGCTTTGCTAACGACGCCGCCCGGCTACACAAGCACGGAATGGAGTTAGCGTTGAAGCCAAAAAAAATCTTGAATTCCAAAGATAACAACTTCAATGCAATTTTCTAAGTATAACATTCACAATTCATGAAGATAGCAATTTCAACGTAATTTATCGAAAACAACATCACATAATTCATAATTTCGTGTAATTTTTTTTTTGTCATCATTTTAAGAGGAAAAGACACCATTCATTAATACTAATTTTAAGAAAAAATCTCTCCTTTTGAAAATTAACCAATCTAACCTGGCCACCGTTTCCTTGAGCGGCTTGAAAAGGGCGGACTGGAGCCGCGTTGGGCGCATCTCCCTCCATCTCGTTGTTACGTGCGCCTCTTGAGGCAATATTTTGTCGTTTCCGGGATGAGGCCATCGTAGGTGTCGCCTTGTAGAGCTCGCTGTTGCGATCGAAACGCTTCAGCCGGATCTGAATTCCGAGCTCGTTTGCTCACCGTATGAGCAAAAGAAAATGGCGCACGAACCCTTGCTTGAGTAAAAAATCCCTTACTAAAGTCTACGCAAATGGAGGGGGGGGAATTGTGAGGGTGTCCTTAAGGCCAAAGGCAAAAACGTGGAGAGGGTTGGGAGGGGTGGCTGCAAGCCTCTCTGTAAGTCTATTCACACGGGGGGGGGGGGGGGGGGGGGGGGGGGAGAAGAGTTAAGGACACTGGCCCATGGCAAGAGGAGGATGGAGGAAAATTGGCTTATCTGAAAAGGGCCAAATGAGGGGGTGTGAGAGGGGTGGCTGCAAGGGCGGCTGTACTTGCAGCAAGTACGCTACGGCGGTACGGACGGCGGCACAACAGGGCATACGCTACACAGAAGTGCGTGCCGACTGAGGAGCATCCCGGGGGTTTATATAGCTGAGGGGTGAGGGTGCGGGCGTTGCGCAAAGCAGGGACGAAAGGACGGTGTACCTTCAAAGTCTATGGATCAGTGGCCTGCATGGGTCTACGGGAAAGGTACGGTGCCGGTTGTTTGGGAAAGGAGTGGTACGCATGTACCTTATCCGGTCTGGGTGTCCGCCCAAGGGTACGCGTGGACCAAACAGTGGGCGGCCGTTCTTTGGCCATTGTATGGGCGCCCTAGTAAGTGTGTATGGACCAAATTTTGGGGCGGGGTACCCAAATTTGGGGCGCCCGCCTCGATTTGCGTGCCGGACCGCCTCGGGGGGCGAAAATTTTTTTTGTCCGGGAGGTTCTCCTGGTCGCAGGGGTTCAGACCGTTCATCAAACGGACGTGCGGTCGTGCATTTATTAAGGTTTAAAGGTCGTCGTTTTTTAACTAAAATGATTGAAATTAGCGTATAGGCTTGATCCGGTGTCCGTTTTGGATGCTGTAAAATCCTATATTAGGGTAAAGTCGCGCGCAGATTCCAAATTTGGGCTCAGAATTTGAAGATTCTAAGTAGAAATGACTCAAATAATTAAATTATTGATATTTATACCATAAAAACTCATAATTACACGGACATTTCTTTATTAGTGAAGATGGGTACGTTACATTTCCAAAATTGAAGCAGACCTTGAGAAGAAGGACTCAACCCAAAAGAGGTCACTACTAGAGCAACTCAATGTTTGCAAAGAGAGCCTCATGAACTGTGATGCCTTCAAGGGGCAACATTTGCCAAATACAAGACAATGATATACAAACAAGGCTTGGCCATGGAAAGAAGATGGATTCTTGTAATATCATGCAACCCATTCAAGATAAAGAGCTTCTTCAACCTGCCAAGCATACTTGTTTAACTGGTGTGTTGTGGCGAAAGTATCAACGAGGGAGGTATCGTGTTCGCTTTTGTAGAAAGGCCACGCATTTGGTGTCCTCATTGTTGAACAAAGACTTTAATGATAGACCCTTTGGTTACCATCTCATGCCATGCATTATTGCCTCTAAGCTCAAGACATGCTTCAATTGAGGTAATTTCCACACTAATCAACAAGAGCATGAGATTTTTCCTCATTTCTCCGAGTATGGTATATAAAATTACCTCTATAAACTATGGTGAATTTATAGATGGTGAGAGACACTTCTCATTATTGACTAGGGATGGCCAATTGGTTACCAATGTATTTGCATCTCAAGAAAGACTTTTGCTCTTGTAGTGAGAATCAAAATCTTTTTACTTTGTAATGAGAATTGTATCTTTTACTTTGTAATTTGTTGTTTTATTTGTTATGAGAAAAAAGTCTTTTACGTTTGTAATGAGAATTGTGTCCAAGTTTACTTCATAGTTTACTTCTAGCCTTTCTATTTTCATGGCAAGACATAAGGCTGTGTTAGCAATCAAGAAAAGCTCCATATATGAAGGAATGCTTATTTACTTCGTGATTTTCTTCGTAGTTTACTTCCAAATTTACTCCATAGTTTACTTCCAAAGTCTACGGCTAGTTTACTTCGTAGTTTACTTTGTAGTTTATTTCCAGTCTTTCTATTTTTATGGCAAGACATAAGGCTATGTTTGCAATTAAGAAAAGCTACATATATGAAAGAATGCTTATTTACGTCGTGGTTTTCTTCATAGTTTACTTCCAAGTTTACTCCATAGTTTACTTCCAAAGTCTACAGCTAGTTTATTTTATAGTTTACTTTGTAGTTTATTTCCAGTCTTTATATTTTTACAGTAAGACATAAGGCTACGTTTGCAATTAAGAAAAGCTACATATATGAAGGAATTCTTATTTACTTCATGGTTTTCTTCGTAGTTTACGTTCAAGTTTACTCCATAGTTTACTTCCAAAGTCTCCGGTAGCAATTAAGAAAAGCTTGTCACATATCCAAAATGATTACATATCCCAAAAAGAAATGTAGAAGGGTACATATCCAAAATAATGCTTTTCCAAAATTACACACAAGGAATGTATCCAAGTATGCTACTTTGGAATTCTACTTGTTACATATCCAAAATGATTACATATCCAAAAAAGAATTGTATAAGTGTATGATGCTTTGTATTACGCAACTAAAGATCCTTCCCCATCCATAGCATGAAGGCACCAATCAATGAGATCTTTCTTCAAAGTCTCCACTTCATCGTGCTTAAACCATCTTCTTGTTAGCTACATCGGATGGAAAATTGGTAAGTTTTCAACCAAGTTAATAGAAGAAAAAGAAAGATATCCATTAAACCCTAAACTCACCCAATTCTTTGATCTTGTCTTTAGAAAAGCTCCTTCAATAAGGTGCTTCATGTATGTTATTATATAATAACCCACGATCAATAGTGTTTGGCTGGCGTGGTACCTATGTAATTAATTGATGTGTTAATGTGTATACCTTGAGATCTATTAGTAACCTTGAAAAAAAATATGGACTTGATGTACCTCGACTATAGACACAAAACATAATCTCCAAAGATTTCTTCAAAATGGGATTTGTGCATGTTTGTGAGATTAGTTGAAGTGCACTGAAAAAGAAAGAGCAATGAATTATACTAGCAATCACCAACAAGGAGAAGGCAACAAAACAGATATAAATTATTCTCACCGATGAACCACAAGAAGATAATGTTGAGGGTCACTTAGCGGCATAGGGTCAAAAAAGATGATGCCATCATTATCCCATGGCAAGCATGTTATTCTCTTGATATGATGGTTGTACAACACATAGAGAACTCAATGTCCCCTTCAAGGAATCCAAATGTTAAACCAAATATATCTACAACAAAAAAAATTAATCACAAAGAGTGAGGCTATTCGGGAGAGTACAAGTATACCTATCGACAATTGGAAGGAATTGTAGCATTATGTGGTAGTGATGTGTGTAAACACACTTAGGACCGCTGGGGCACTTTTTCCCTCATTAGGAGGTTTTTTTCCCTGTGCGTATGTACACCCTCTTATCTACTCATTTTGGGGTGTGTACTTACCTTTTGTATCTGGCACACATTTGTTCATTCTCATCTAGTGAGTTTGTGTGCTCTCAAGCTTCTCTATCTTGTGTGTGTGCATTGTTGCAACCCTAACCCTAATTCTAACAATTGGTATTAGAGCAGCTTCCTTGACACTTGATTTAGTAGTCTGCGCCTCCCTCCTCACGACCCTGTTTCTATCTCCGATTGAGATACCCTCTTAGGAGAAGATGGTATATACTGTAGTGTGCTATATACAAAGTTTACAATGTATACAAAGTATACAAATTTTTCAGGGTTCGTGGCACAATTCGGGTGCTTTTTGGACACCACAAGGTTTCTGTAGATGTTCTGGAGAGGCGTCATTTTGGATTGGTTTTGCTCGATTTTGGGTGTTTGGGTTGTGTAGCGACAAAAATTTAGTGTGCAGCAGCACCTACAGTGTCTTCAACAACATCGACCATCATACTTTTGTCCCAATAACACTATTCTCTACTCTGTGTTATTTTTCATACATTTTGCAGGTGATTCAGTCAGTTGGCAGCCATCCAGGATCGCATTCAGTGAATACTGAGTACTTACAGTGCATTGAACGATTTTGCATTTGGTAGAAAGTCATTGGCTGGCAGTAGTGATGTATTCAACATGTTGTCTGCTGGACAAACTTGATGGGACTAACTAACCATTGTGGTCCTATATGATGAGGCATGCATTGGTTGCTAAAGGCCTTTGGAATGTGGTAAGTGGTAGTGAAACTCATCCTGTCTCACAAGTACCAGTGCAACCAGGTGCTGCAAGTACATCTGAAGTAGAATCTGATACAGATGTGGCACCTCCACATGCACCACTAGTACCTCCCACTACTGCTCAAACGAGATGGGATGGAAGAGATGCACATGCACATGCATTGCTTGCACTTGCTATGAAGCGAAGCATTATTCCTCATATTTGGTCATGTAAGACTTCAAAACATGCATGGGATGCACTTGCTGTACAGTATTCCAGGTGTGCAATGAAGCACATGTTGCATATCTGTGCAAACACTTGGAGTTTGAGCACATGAATAAGGGAGACTCAATGGACAGCTTCTTAACCAAGATCAAAGATTTTAAGGAGTAGCTTGCTAGTGTGGATGAGATATATCCTGATAGTACATTGGTCCCACATTTCTCAATGCATTGCCGGATTCTTATTAGAGTTTTGCCTCTACCCTTAGACTCATGATGATGAAAGGAAATCCAAATGCCCTTACATTTGATGAGCTGGTTTTAATACTCTTGCAAGAGCAGTCTAGGCAAAACAGATCTGTTATGCGAGTTGGTGACCAAGCTTTTGTTGCCAATCAGAAAGGAAAAGATAACGCTTCTTCGCATGGTGGCTATAAGCCAAAATCAGAATCCTCAGGTAAGGATGCAGAGAAAGAAGGTGATAAGCCTAAAAAGAAGGGCAAGTGTCACTATTTCAGGAAACGAGGGCACTACATAAATGAGTGCAAGAAAAGACTAGAGAAGGAGGAAAAGAAAGAATCGGGCATGGTTGTTGGCTGATGCATTTGCACCACTGCAGAGAAGAAGGAATCTGCAAGTTTTTCTCAAGATGATTGGACATGGACTGTACATGGCAGTTATGACCCTTCTGTTCATGATGTATGCATGTCAATGGGTAGAATCGGATGCTTGGTACTTTGACAGTGGTGCTAGTAAGCACATTACTTCACAAAAAAAATTGTTCTCATCTCTGGAATCTGTCCCAAGTACAAGAACCATCACATGTGCAAATGGTTCCTCATATCCTGTCATTTGTGCTCACTGCTACAAATGGGGACGCATTTACTCTTTCTAAAGTTTTATATGTGCTAGGCATAAGAAGAACTTGCTGTCAGTTTCAGCCTTAGCCTTGTAAGGCTTGATGGTGAAATTTGTGGATGATAGATGTACAGTTTAGGATAGAAATGATGGCTATTCTATCATTGCCTCAGGTACCTTGTTTCGTGGTCTATACAAGATGGATGTATTTGAGAAGTTACAGCATGATGCTTGCTCAGTCTCTATGACTTGTGTTATGAGTGATGCAGAATTATGGCATGCACGATTTGGCCATCTGAATTATGGCAGTTTGTTACGCCTTCAAAGGCATGATATGGTGTCTAAGTTGCCAACTCTTGAGACCCCTACTAGACATGTATGTGAGGGGTGTATTCTTGGTAAAATGCATCGAGCATCATTTCCAAAGGAAGGATCTATGAGAGCTGTTAAGAAATTACAGCTTATACATAGTGATGTATGTGGTCCTATGAGGACACCATCTATTGGGGGATATCTCTACTTCGTCATTTTTATTGATGATTACTCTAGATATAGCTGGGTGTATTCATTAAAGCAGAAGCTTGAGGTTTTTATGTGCTTTAGGCACTTCGTATCCATGGCTGAAAATGCATCTGAATGTAAAGTTGGCACCCTTCGTTCAGATCGAGAGGGGGAGAATATGTCCAAGGAATTTCATGCATATATGGCTGAAAAAGGCATAAGGCATCAATGTATAGTGCCATACACACCTCAGCAAAATGGTGTGGCTGAGAGGAAGAACATGTCTCTCATGGAGATGGCACGATGTATGGTGAAAGCACAAGATTTACCTTATGGTTTTTGGTTAGAGGCAACTATGTGCGCAAACTATGTGTTGAACAAATGCCCTACCAAGGCCTTGCAGTCTAAAACTCCTTATGAAGCTTGGCATGGCAGGAAGCCTTCTGTGGCTCATTTGCGTGTTTTTGGTTATCTTGCTTATGCTCTTGTGCCTTAGCAACAACGCAGTAAGTTTGATGATAAGGTAGTCATATTTGTGGGATACAGTTTAGAAAGCAAGGGATATAGACTCTACCATCCGGCCTCAAAGCGGATCTTGGTAAGTAGAAATGTTATTTTTGTCAAAAACTCAATTTAGCCCATGCTTTCATGCAAAAAACAGTAGAATGTATGCTCACAGGACATGTTTGATTCACTCCTACCTTTGTTTAATGGAGGGCAGTCATATGTGAAGCAATTGAATGCTCAACCAAGTGCTGAAATTCAGCCTTTGCAAGTGCAAAATCAGCCTGCAAATCATCCTTTTGATGAGGCAATTATTGAGGATGTAGTGGATGAGGAGAGAGTAAAGAGAAGTGGGGGAGAGGGAGAGCTTCAAACCCTAGCAAGCAAACACACACACACAAGAGAGAGCAAGACACAAGAGAGATGGATATCTGAATTTCCTTCTATCTTCTTCTTCTCTACTCAACCAACATAACATAAAGATAAGAGTACACACTATATGGGTTAGTACTCAACTACTATAACATACAAGGGTCGATCCATAATGTGAACTCAACTAAATGAGCTGGCGCTATAACTATGCCAGTCTCTAGTAATCCAAAATGGTTGTCACACAGCCTGTCATCCCACTGGCTGCATATCACCCATAATCTCACCAACCATGCCAGTGGTGTAGATGCAGAAGCTATCACCCAGGCGGGTCATTAATGTCTGTCGTAGCACTAGTTGAGCTCGATATCTCAATGCGGGTCATTAATGTCCGCCATAGCACTAGTTGAGCTTGATATCTCAACACCCCCTCGAGCTCAACTCCACACACTGCACTCCAAGTAAGCTCCTAAACCTGTGGAGCTTCTCTGTGTCCAAGGCCTTCGTTGAAGATGTCAGCCACCTGATCCTCTGTGCTGACATATACCAGATCTACATCTCCTACTAGAACCTTATCCCTCCACAAAGTGATAATGCACCTCAATGTGCTTTGTTCTAGCATGATATACTGGGTTACTGGCCAACTATATGCTGCTCATGTTGTCACAATATATGACAATTGCCCTATCCACGGGCTCTCCCATGTCACCAAGTAGCTTCTGAATCCAAGCTACCTCACAAGTTGCCATAGCAGCACCCCTATACTTTGCCTCTGTACTTGACAAGGCAACTGGCTGCTTCTTACTGCTCCAACTCACAGCAGCACTCCCAAATGAGAACATAAAACCACTGGTAGATCTCCTATCTGCAATACTACCAGCCCAATCAGCATCTGTGTATCCATGCAAGTGTATCTTTGTACCAGCCTTACAGAAAATTCCATAATCAATTGTGGACTTTATGTAGAGGATCCGTCTAGCCGCATCCAAGTGTGGCTTCCTAGGGGCTTGCATAAACTGACTCACAAGTCCAACATCATAGCTCAAGTCTGGCCTCATAATGGTCATGTAGATCAAACTACCCACTATGCGCCTGTATGTAGTGGGTCCTCTAAAAGCTCACCTGTATCTGCGAAAAGCATTGTGTTCTGCTCCAATGGCACTAAAATAGGCTTACAGCCTATCATACCATACTTGGACAATATGTCCAAGCCATACTGCCTCTGCAATAGAAAAATGCCATGAGGTGATCTCACCACCTCTATGCCCAAGAAATATCGCAGCTCACCCAAATCCTTCATCTCAAACTTCTGCTTCAAAAGCATCCTGACATCATGTATGTCTGCATCACTATCACCAGCGATAATCAAGTCATCCACATAGATGACTAATAGCGTGATCCCTCTATGTGTCTTTTTCACATATAGGAAAAAATCTGCATTGGATATCTGAAATCCAATGGTAACAAGGTACTCCCCGATCTTGTTTGACCATGCTCTGGGTGCCTGCTTCAAGTCATACACAAAATTTGGATGTGCATCACTCTCATAACCTGGTGGTTGCATCATGTACACTTGTTCTTGCAAATCACCATGCAAGAAAACATTCTTTACATCCATTTGATGTAAAGACCAACCCTTCGCTCTACAGCCATAGCAATGACAGCTCTCACGGGTTGCCATTCTTGCAATCGGGCTGAATGTCTCCTCATAGTCTATGCCATAAGTCTGCGCATAGCCCTTGGCAACCAATCTTGCCTTGCACCTACTCACTGAACCATTAGCATTGTGCTTGACTTTATACACCCACTTACATCCAATTGCCTTCTTTTCCTTAGACAAAGGCACTAACTCCCATATTGCATTTGCATCCAATGATGCCATCTTCTCATCCATGGCATCTTCCCATTTCTTATTTCCAATTGCCTACTCAAAGCAAGTGGGCTCAACCTCTTGTATTGCTTTTACCATGTAAGCATAATGATGGGCTTTATATCCATCATACCTCAACCTGTCAATAGGGTATCTAACCCTCGTAGACCTGCGTACACCTGGATCACTGCCATGTTTTCTCAAAACAGCCTTGGTTCTCCTTACACACCAGGAGTAACCATAGGCGGAATGCCAAGCTCCTCATCAAGGCTCTGCTCAGAGGAGCCACTAGAGTTACCATCCACATATGAGTGACTTGCTGACAGATCAGGCACAACAGGTTGATCTACCTTTTCCTTCCCTTTCTATGATACATGTGTACCTGCATCATTCCTCAACCTGCTTGACTATGGGCTAACATTGGATCCATTGCTCGAGGAGTCCACTCAGCACTTGTGATTGTTGCTCTACATCTGGTGCAGCATTAACACTTCTTACATCTACATCTTCTGATATTGCCTTCACTACTACTGGTGCATACCAGCTACTCATCTCATCGAAGACAACATCTCTGCTTACTCGTATCTCACGAGTTATAGCATCTATAACCTTTTTGATCCATAGCATAACCAATGAAGATGCATTTTTCCACCTTTGGATCCAACTTTGTTCTCACTTCATCAAGAACATGTACATATGCAATACACCCAAACACTTTCAAGTGAGACACATCCGGTCTTATGCCTGTAAACTTCTGTTCACAGGAGTCATACATGAACAGCTGCAGTGGGTGTCCTATTCATAATGTACAGAGCAGTTGTTACTGTTTTTGCCCAAAAGTAATGTGGCATATTCTTTTTAGCCATCAAGGCACGTGCCACTTCTACAATGTACATGTTTTTCTTTTCTGCAACACCATTCTGTTGCACGGAGTGTACCTGCACGTAAATTGCCTCTTGATTCCCTTCTTTGTCAGGAAATCGCTGAAGTCATTGGAGAAATATTCTCCCCCACCATCTGATCTCAGGCATTTTATTTGCATGCCTTTTTCCTTCTTGACCAAGGCTTTAAATCTCTGAAAGTGAGCAAACACCTCATTTTTCTCCTTCATGAAATAAACCCACACTTTCCTAGTGTGGTCAATGAATGTAACATAGTACCTGCAACCTGCAATTGTTGCAGTCTTGGTCGGTCCCCATACATTTGAATGTATGACATTCAATGGCCTTGAACTGACATGCTTTTCATGTGAGAAGGCATGTTTGGCCTGCTTACCAAGCTCACATGGTTCACATACTTTTTATGCATACCGTCAACCTTAAACTTTGTCAAACCTACAACAATATTTTGGGCCTGCATAGACTTCAGTCTCGCTGTACATTCACATGACCAATGCGCTTGTGCCATATGTCAATATCTGTAATGACACTTGTTCCATGCGCAAACATAGCTACCTTTATATGGCATGTTCACATCCAACATCCTGCCATTTCTGTTACCATTTGCAACCAAGTGACACTTAATTTTGAAGTCTTCCACAAAACATCCTTGAGGATTAAACCTCACTTGCAGACCTTGCTCAACCATCTGTCCAACAGAAACCACATTCTTTGTAATATTCAAAACATGAAGTACATCAGCCAAGCACATCATTTTGCCATCCTACATAGACAATGGCACTTTACCAACATGCGCAATGGGATGCGCAGTATCATCATCTGTTTCTACATAACTTGGTTTTTCCATTTTTTGCATATCTCTAAACCACTCAGCATGACTGGTCATGTGGTTACTAGAATCCACATACCATATATCTTGAGATCCTGACACATCCCCTGTTATGGAACTAAGCATGTGCTTTATCACAAACAGCTGCTCACTTATGTCATCATCTCCATGTTTGCTAGATGATGCATAATTTCCTTGCTGCAACTTCTCACTTTTAATGTCATTCTGTTTTTTGTAGCAATCCTTTGCCATGTGTCTTGGTTTTCCACATTAATAACACTCTATGTTTTGATTTCTTTGCCAACCACCTCGACCTCTTTGGCTCCCCCTGCCTCTAGACTGGCCTCTTCCACGTGTATGATTGTTGTTGTGAATCATTGGACTGTTGTTGTCCAGAATTCTGATTTCTTTATCGGCCACCACCGCCTTGGTCTCGACCACACGACCTCTACCTGAATTAGAGTAGAAGGCCAGGTGCAGATAGGCGGGTACAGACTGGTACTACTGGGCAGCAGGTAGGCGGGTACAAGCAGGTACAATGGAGCATTCAATTCTCCTATTCCTCGATTCTCTTGTTCTCCTCCCAATAATCCTCCTCGCTCATATATGATCTCCCTTTTCCATCCATGGGTGGAAGCTCCTCCTTCTCTTGAGGTATAGGCCCCACAAATTTCTTAAGATTGGATATATGAAATACATTGTGGATTCTTGCAGAAGTGTGGGCAAATCAAGCTTGTAGGTCACGTTCTTCTATGATCAGCATAGATATCAAGTCCCGAAAGTTGGAAATATTCTCCCTAACTACAATGGAGGTCTTGAATGGCTTGTACTCTTTGCCAAGCCCATTCAGATAGACACTCACCAAATCATCATCCTCCACACTGATACATTGATAGACCCAAGGGATTCAACAATGCCCTTGATCTTTAAGGCATATTCATTGATGGACATGATTTTCTTTTCCACAGTATGCAACTCTTGCTTTAACTACAACTTCCTTGCCTTTGTGTTAGTCTGGAACATCTGAACTAGATTCTACTGCCGCCATGCAATTGCTGCAGTGTTTGCATCCTGTATGTGTCCTATTATAGTGTCTGTGACACTAATTGAAAGCTAGTACATGACTTTTCTTGCACCTTGATTCCAATCCTTGAATGCCTTTATATCTGCACGAGTGGCATTCTCCTCAGATAACTCTGAGGCTTCTCATTGTCTCCTTCTACATAATCCCAAAATCCTTTACCCATTAGGAAATTGGTCATTCTAAACTTTCATGCATGGAAGTTTTTCTTATCCAGCATCTCACTAACAATCTGATTAATTCCGTCAGACATGTTTTCCTGTAGCACTCAAATAACCTGCAAATAGACAACTTCTGTATGCAACCTGTAATACAGCAGTATTTCCTGTAAACTGCTGTAGCAGAGCGGTACTTCAGCATAACCTGTGTGTCACCAAATGTGACTAGAGTACATGTACATACACCCAGTATCAACAATACATGTGCAAACCTCATCTGCACTTCCAAAATGCACTGCTGCACTGCAATAGCCAGATTTCGAGTAGAAACAGTTCTCTACCAGAACTTCTAGAAAACTGTCAAAAATACCCTGCAGTGATGACAAAAGAGGGCCCATAAATAACGCGCCCGAAATGCGAATCTAGCCGAAAATATTTTGTCCAATATACCTACCCTATAGCTCTTCTCCCACGAAGACAGCTCCTCAATCAAAGATGTGTAGCTCCCAGAGCTACTGAGGAGGTGTTGTACCTAAACCAAGAAGGGGAAAGAGATAATGGTGCTCTTACCCATGTAGTACCGCTTCCTTCCTTGCTTGTTCTTGCCTCTTGCTTACCTCCTTAGCTCTCACACAAACCAAGCTCTGATACCATAAAGAGAATGTGGGGGAGAGGGAGAGGTTCAAACCCTAGCAGAGCAAACATGCACACACAAGAGAGAGAAAGACACAAGAGAGAGATGGATAACTGAATTTTCTTCTATCTTCTTCTTCTCTACTCAACCAACATAACATAAAGATAAGAGTACACACTATATGGGTTAGTACTCACCTACTACAACATACAAGGGTCGGTGCATAATATGAATTTGACTAAATGAGCTGGCGCTATAACTATGCCAGTCTCTAGTAATCCAAAATGGCTGTCACACAGCCTCTCATTCCACTGGCCGCATATCACCCATAATCTCACCAACCATGCCAGTGGTGTAGATGCGGAAGCTGTCACCCAGGTGGGTCATTAATGTCCGCCGTAGCACTAGTTGAGCTCGAGATCTCAACAAAGAGCAGCCATAGAAGAATCTAGGCGTATGCCAAAATGGCTTGTACAGACATTGAGGGATAGCAAGTTGGCAGCTCCTTTACCTAGCAGAACTCGTGCAGGTTGTCATCATGCAGATTATTCTAATGTGGATCATGTTCTCATTTCTACTTTATGTAATGAGAAGGAAGAACAGGATGGTGATCATTGGATGCATGCTATGAAGGATGAGTATAACTCTATACTCAAGAATGACACCTGGTATTGGACAGATCTACCTCATGGCAAGAAGGTCATTGGTACTAAGTGGGTTTACAATTTAAAATGCAAAGTAGATGGTAGCATTGATTGCTACCAGTCCAGACTTGTTGCAAAGGGGTATGCCCGCATTGATTATGATGAGACCTTTGTACCCACATCTCGTATGACTACCATTAGGTGTCTTATTACTTTGGCAGCACATCATGGGTGGAATGTACATCAGTTGGACATTAAGACTGCATTCTTGAATGGTGATTTACATGAGGAGGTGTATGTATCGCAGCCTCCTGGTTTTGTTGTGAAAGGAGAAGAGTCTAAAGTATGTAGGTTAAAAAAGGCTCTTTATGGTCTTAAGCAGGCTCCTAGAGTATGGTATGAGAAGATTCATACATACTTGGTGGCAAATGATTTTTGCAATAGTCCAACAGAGAGTACCCTCTATGTGAAGAGGAGTAAGGACACATTTTTGGTCATCATTCTATATGTTGATGACATGTTGCTCACAGGACCCGATATAGATTAGATTTCAGTCTTTAAGGCTGATTTGTAGTCATTGTTTGAGATGTCAGTTTTGGGACCGTTGCATTACTATTTGGGGATTCAGTTTATGTAGCGCAATGATGGCATTGTTATGTTGCAGTCTAAATATATATAGAAGCTATTGAAGAGGTTTAATTTTGAAGATTGTAAACCTGTGGCTACACCAATGGAGACAGGTACTTGACTTAGTCTCAAGATGCAGGAGACTCTTTTGATGCTAGTTTGTATCAGCAAGCTATTGGATCCCTTCTTTATGTATGCAACACGAGGCCAGATATACAATATGCAGTCTCAGAGTTGAGAAAATTTATACATAGCCTAGGTACGAAGCATTGGCAGGCTATTAAGCGGGTTTTTTGCTATTCACAGGACACACAGTATTTTGTATTGTTTTATCCAACAGGGGGTGAGTCACAGTTGCATGCTTTTGGATGCTATTACACATGAGTGCTTGCTAGTGGGTTTTGCTTTCGCCTTGGTGATTCATGTATATTGTTGCTCAACAAGAATCAGCCTATAGTGGCCACTTCTAGCTCTATGAAGCTGAGTACAGGGCAGCTTTTACAGCTATAGTTGAGTGTGTGTGGCTCTCAGACGTCTTATGGCTGATTTGGGTGTTCGACAATCGTCTAGCACTACGATTTTCATTGACAGCGAGAGTGCATTAGTAGTTACGAGGAACCCAGTGTTTCATGCTCGCACTAAGCACATTGAGGTGCATTACCACTTGTCAAGGAAAGATTCTCTGCTGCAATAGAGATCAGCTTGGTCTATGTGCCTACACATGACAGCATGACAGAGTTATTCACAAAGGCTCTTCCTCGTGAAAAGTTTGAAGCTTTTCGTAAAGCTTTGGGCTTACTACCTTTTTAGGATTATATGGTAGTGATGTGTGTGAACACACTTAGGACCACTGGGACACTTTTTTCCCTAGGAGGGTTTTTCCGCTATGCATATGTACACCCTCTTATCTACTCATTTTGGGGTGTGTACTTACCTTTTGTATCTGGCACATATTTTTTCATTCTAATCTAGTGAGTTTGTGTACTCTCAAGCTTCTCTATCGTGTGTGTGTGAATTGTTGCAACCCTAACCCTAATTCCAACATGAATAGGAATAGATGCTCCTTCATGTCAATGTTCCCAAGAAAATTCAAGATAGCTCTAGAGTCCTTGGAGAGACGCAGGGATATAAAATCATACCAAAGGGAATCTAGGAACCACACTTCCTCTAAAGTCTCCTTGGGTAGAGTCTTCTCTATCCACCTACCAAAGTTTAATGAATTGTATTAAGAAGTAGTTCACACACATACACACACACACACACACACACACACACACATGTAGTACTTTGAAGTTTGCCAAACTTACATGGTAAAGATGTTAAGAGTTCTTGTGGAGGATTTTTCTTTTAAGATAGACTAAATAAGTTTCTCATCCACTTCAGCAACTATGCTGGATCTTTGAGATTGGAAGTGAAGCAACATACCACATCTCAATCTATTGAAAATAAAAAAACAATTCATAAAAAATATAGTATACATAAGACTGTCAACATTTCTTAAAAAAAGACCCAAAAATCTTTAGACACACTTGTCTCTCAATGTAAGTGCATTATCTTGTATGTTTGAAGGAGACATGAGCTTAGTCGCGCTATTGGAAATCAACAAAGTTAATGCCATGTTTGAACTCGAACAAGGTGAGTTACTTAAAAATTCACATGGCCTTGACCATGAAGCATATCTGAAAGAATCCAACCAAGAAGTGTACCAATTTACCATGTGTAAAAGAAATAAATAACATGAGACTTGGGAGGTTTTCCAGAGATTCATGCTAACCTTTTGAGGTCTGTGTATGGGAGATGATGGAGTCTCCACAGAGATGTCCATGCACTTCATATCATCTACACAATTCTCTTTGACCTGTCTTTGTCTCAAGTTTGGTTTTGAGGGTGCGAGGGGACAAGGGTATCTAGACTTAAGAGATTTTTCTACAAAATAAGCTTCTTAAATGTCATTATGTAACACACTCAAGTCTGATAAACAGATAAAGACTCATGGCAATCTACATACTGGTGTAAGGGACTCATTTACATTAGGTAGATCTTGGTGTTGAAGATCTTCGCACGCATGATCATCATTTTGAAGTAAATCATCATCTTTCGTTGGCCTAGTTTGCCGTTTCTAAATTATGGGAAAATATTTTAATAAGCAAACATTTTAATTTATGTTTATGTTATGAACATAAATGGTAAGAAAATCACTCACATGTTTCTGATAGCCCTCATTAATTCTTTGTTGAATCGATTGAAGCCGTTGATCATTGGATGCCATGTATGCTTCCATGGCCTTATTGACGAAGTCGTTAATAAATTTTCCTGGGAATCAGTGCCATGTGATTCCACCATGCTCTCCCATTCACGTTCGGCCTTCAATCTTTTCAATTTTTTAAAATTTTTCCTATTGTTCTCTAGCTTTCGCTTTGCATCATGGAAGCGTACTTGAGTCTTCTTTAGAAATCAGAGACTAGGAGCACCATGGCCGCCCCTATCCTTAGGTCGGCCAATCTTTCGCACAAGGGAATCTCAATGGAGATACTGTGAGCATCCTTTAAATGATCCATCATATCTAGCCTCTTGTGATAATTTATAGTTCTCTTAGGACACTCCTCGGAAGCTTGACATTGTCGAACTACTTCTCCATTGGCTAATGTAATGGTCACATAAGGGTTTGGAGAAGATCCCATGAGGAGCCCAACTTTTAAGTAGAACTATGTGAGAGAGTGAGGGAGTAAGGGAAAACTCAGCCAAGCCTCACTAGTTGGGACTAGAAGAACTCTTGGGAATTTCCCATGAAAAAAAACTATGAATAAGCTAACACACTCTTTGGAATATTGAGTTTTTTAAACAAAGTGCATAGTCAAAATGAACTAGCTTTACAACCATAGAATCATACAAGAACTAGCTTTCTAGCCATAGAATCATGCACAAACTTTGTTCAATTTCCTTCAGGATCATCAATTATGCAGCACGCTAAGCGCTAAGACAAAATACAAGTAAAAATGATGATGTTTACTAAGAACACAACAAGGGAAAATGCGAAACTCGTGGAAAAAAATGACCAAATAGTTGAGAACCTTTGAAACCTATGATAATGTGCTTGAGGATTGAATGTCAAAAGAACCACACCACAACTGAAGTATCTGGCTGCTCAACGATCGTGAGAACTAATTTTCCTGTTAACAATTTGCGGCCATCATGTAAGGATGGGTTGGAATCTAGATGGGCATATCGTTGACTTGTCTACTAGCTTGGGTTCGACTATTGATCTTAGCTTGCAATCATGGGTGAGGAGTAAACTAGGGCATGAGGTTGCTGTAGCCCAGGGAGAGGAAAACAAGCGCACACTTGGGAGAGTAAACTAGGGGTGAGGTCTGGCTGGAGGCAACTGGAGGCAAGCCTAGGAAAACAATGTGTGAGGTTGCAGCCCTATATAGAAGGAAAACAAGCACACACCTAGGAGAGCAAACTAGGAGTGAGGAACGTGGAGGCGAACTTGGGAAAAAAACACATGCAGCAGTGGTAGGATGACTGGGAAAACTTCGAGAGAAAGAATCGTGGGGTTTTGAGGGAGGCAGAGGCGCTCTAGACACGAAGTAAACTAGGAACATGTTGAAGTAAACTAGGGCCAATCCTAAACTCGAACAGCCTGCAAACGTGCTACAATCACGTCGCTGGCCTGTTGTGAACAGCCCTACAATCACATTGCACATATGCAATCAAGCGTATGCAAGCAAGCCTGATAGCCGCCGATGCAGGTTGACCACCAGGAGCCGCCCGTTTTATGGCAGTTCATGACCTTTTTCAAACAATTGGCGACCCTTTTTCCAACAATGAACGCGTATTGTCGATCTTCTCCATCGCTCCACCGTCGTTGATTTCATCTGACCAGGGTCTTAAAGACCCCATGGCACTTAGTCTTGAGGGTAGCCATGAGCATTTGGTTGGCCATAACCACATGATCAACGAGGGAGAGTCGGGTAGTGCTCCAATAAAGGAGCTTCTTCCGAATGCTCAAAAGAAGAGGGACAAGCTACTTAGGCAAGATGTTTATCCCACCTGACAACCCAAATATCTAATTGCACCTCCCAAAAGGTGAAATGTTATCCAGGATACTCCTATCTTGAATGAAGAGGTTGATGGGTGCACTGGCATCACATCCCTCCTTGGAATCAAATGAATAAGCCCCTTCGATAGCCACTGTGGCATGTGACTAGAGACCATGACCTTTTGGAAACCATATTCCATGAGATCCTAGTGAGGAAGGAAGAGGGAAACATGGGGGCCATCCATGCTAGGGCACTTTCCATGAACCACCTCACTCAACTCGCCAAGTGATATGACTTAGGTTTACCAGCTGTACTCCTTAGCTTACGAGCCCGGTCTCTATAGTGATGGGGGCCAAATAGCTTAAACTTATCCCGATTGACATTATATCCTACCTAGGCCTTGAAAGATGCTCAAACATTATATCCTACCTAGGCCTTGAAAGATGCTCAAACATGGTACTAGAACTCCACCCTCCTCTCCTCAATCCAGCGGATCTCTAAGTAGGCTGGTTCCATCTTGAACCCCAAATAGGGCCTATCTGAGTACTGTGCTTGGAGGAGGCAATGAAGGAAAACAAGGCTCCTACAAAGTCTCATCTCTTGTTCTCAGAATGAGGGTTTCCTACTGAAGGAAGGAGCTAATCTCCCTAAGAACAAGATTGGGAGCTGAAAAAGAGAGCTCCCCAATTCTCTTAGATCTTCCTACAAATTTTGGGATCCTGAATCAAGCTCTCTGGAATGCAGATGCTTTGCTGCTTCCTTGGTCCAAGGATCCTCTAGGTGAAAGAAAATTAGAGGATGATCTAAGAGAGTGGTGCCTGTAATAATGCCAATCTACATGGAGGGCTTTTGAAGATGGTTTATATGGAGAGTAGTCATTGTCTGTCCGAGGTCTATTAATCCAAGCTAGGTGAGCCCTGATCTTGGCTTTTCCATGAAGGCCCACTTTGCTCTCACCCTATTGTTGTATGCATACATTGGGCTCCAACCATCACAATATAGGTAGTAGTATGCTAGCATGAGGGGAACTTCCCACCGAAACATGGTGAAATTGAAGAGAACCACCTATAGGCTCAAAGATGTAAGGGTTCCATCCACATTCCGTTGCCTTGACCCTCCAAGACTTATCAACCCACATACCGATATTCTAGTAGAAGCAAGTGATGAAGGGCTTGTGGGGCATCCATCAATGAGACCACCGCATGATGTCAAAGGGCTTCTAGAATCCAGTATCTAGCATGTCTTTGAAGGTGACCACCATGTTGTAAAGGTCTATCTACTTTAAAAAATTTGGGCCTTTATTGAGGTCAAAGATGAGGTGTTCTTTATTTGGTCCTTTTGGTACCTCCTTGAGGATGAGCACGATGAGCTAGAAGAAATGACATGTGGCAACTATGGCTAGGTTGGGATCGTTACATAATAGAGATCATTGAAATTTTCATTCGGAGTTGTTGAGTTATGGCATAGCTATATAGTGGCATAGTAATTATGACACTATATGGTTGGTGAGATTATGGTTGATATGCAACCATAATCTCACCAACCATTGTGGTTTACTAGAGTTATGGCATAGCTATAGTGTCAAGTTATATAGTCGGTTTACAAGTATGTTTTAAGTAGTTGAGTAGTTCTCCTTATAGTATGTACTCTTACCTTTACGTTATGGTTATAGAGAATTAAGAAGAAAGAAGAAAATTCAGCCATCCATATCTCTTATGTGCATGTCTACTCTTGTATGTGTGTGTGTGTGTGTGAAGAGCTTAAGCTCACCCTCTCCCTTACATTCTTCTCATGATATTAGAGTGGCGGTTCTTGTAAAAAGCTCAAGCGGCAAAAAAAAACAAGCAAAGAAAGTGGCACATGGGTAAAGGTAACTCCATCTCTTTCCCTTTGATTAAAAAGCAAATCTCTGCAGGTAGTTACTTGTCAAGGATATCAGTAGAAGGCACATCATGTGGGGCACTATCATATCTTGGGGAGCCCTCTTTAGTGAAGAAAAATCATAGTTTATACTATGTTAAAGGTGCAAAGGACATTGCTTCATTAATTTGGCTATCTAGAGTCGTTTCGGACCCTATTTTAGCCCTACAAGATTTTTGTAGACACCATCTACATAAGTGTTGGACATGATAGTTTTTAGCTATACAGTGTTTCTATGCATGTTTCGCATAGGTTGTTGTGCACAATGGTTGATTTGAAGTGCTTACAGAGATTTTGGGATTTGCATATGTATGGCAAATGTATGTTACTTTGATTGGTTACATAATATGTACGACTGATAATTGTGTATGTATCTGTTAGACATAGTAGTGGAGATTGCAGGATTGCTCAATGAGTGGAGAAGTTACTATAAGTTTTGTTTAGCCTACATAATATCCTATTTGGTGTAATTGAAAGTTACTATTGGTGGCTATGGTGGGGGAGCTCTACAAGAGAACACACACACACACACACACACACACACACACACAGAGGAGCTCTAAGAGAAAAACATGAGAGAGAGAGTCGTGCTGGAAAAAGTACTTTGACAATGATGTGGAATGAAAGTATAAATTACTCTAAGTACTCTAAGGCTCAAGGCCACCCAACACACAAGGGTGTGTCTCCATACGGGAAAAAACCTTTGTCTAGCTAGAGTAAAAAGTGCTCGTGGGGAGAGGTGCTCACATGAGGACTTCTCAAAGGCTAAATGGTTAACAAACCCCTAAAGTGGTGTGAATGTGTATAGGGTGTAGCAGACTACCCTGGTAGAGGTAATAAGTTTAAAGCTTTGCAGAAAGCTTCAAACTTCTATCCCAAGAGAGACTTGGTAAACCCATCTACCACATTGGCCTATGTAGGCATGTAAGTCAAGGCTCTCTCTCCTGCATGGAGCCTCTCCCTGACATAATGATAATGCACCTCAATGTGCTTTGTCCGTGCATGAAAAATCGGATTCTTCACCATTGATAATGCACTTTGGCTATCAATGAAAATGGTGGTAGAGGATGGCTCTCTAATACTAAGATCTGCCAATAGACGGTGATGGCACGGAAGCGGTAAAGCTGTTTACGCCTTTATAGAATGCCACACTTCCACACACGCATGCAAACACACCAGAACACCAGACCAAAGAGCATGAACAAGACTTATATTTCAGAAAAGACCTTCATCTTTACAGAATTGGATATCCGAGATATCCCAGACACCAGCTTCATCAAGCACCCGCTCGCAATCAGCCCTCTCCAGCTCCTGGTTGCTCCAAATCCCTTCGCTCTTGCTTCTCTGCAGTAGCCCTCCTCGTTCTTTGCTTTTGCTCCTTAGCTGAAGGTCTCTCTGCTACACCACCAGCACACTACCAGTCCTCACGCAAAGAACCAGTCACCCTTTTGACTTTGTCACAAACCCAACAACCAGCCCAAGCCACACAATACCAAAGGCCCACCAAGCCTGCGCCCCTCTGCACTTCGCCTGCCTGTAGCTGTCTCCCCAGTCGCCTCAGCAATTCAGACTCTTCACTTGATGATCCAGGCGCCTTCAACTAGCACCAACACCAGCCTATGTATGTTCCCTTCACTCCAGAACCGGTCACCTACGCTGGCTGTCTTCACACCTCTGCCCAGCAGCTTGCCTCCATGCACCTGAAAGGTCTCTCCTCCACACGGTAGCAACCACACTTCTCTAGCTTCTCTGCAAACCCTTCCTTACACCAGCACCTAGGCGGCTCACTCTCTTAGCTCCCTCTCTGCTGCAACCAGCGTCACACGCAACACTTTCTCTCCTTCTGCCTATCAGAGACGGCTCCTCTCTCTTACCACAACCAGAGGTGGCCCTTGCTCTCTAGTCGCCAACGCTGTGCCTTCCACTTGTTCGCCGGCTTCACTCCTCTCTGTTGCCAGCCACCAGTCTTCACAGCAGCCCACTTTGCTCTACTCTCTCCTTCGCTTGCTTCCCAGGCGGCTCTCCTCTCCAACGTCTGGCGGCACACCCCAGAGCTTCCAACTCTCCACACGGCGATCTCACTTCACGTCTGTCTGCTCCTGTGGTTGCAGCTAGTCACCCAAAAACACACACACACCTCTTTCACAAGGCGGTTACGCCCTCTGTGTTCAGCTCTCCCACGCCAGAGAGGTCTCTCCTCCACTGCGTATGGCTGTGCCTACGCCCGCCTGAGAACCCCCCCCCTCAACAACACGGTGGCCTCCTCAGCTAGCCACCCAAACACACGGGCTCTTCTCACCAACAAGCCCCACCTCTTCGTCCAGTTGCGCCGATTTCATGATTCCGTTACTGCGCTAGCCAGCTTCCAGAATTGTCATGCTGGCAGCTCGAAAAAAACTCCACGTGGTTTACCTTATAGGTGGCCACGTTGTTTATCATTTCTTTCCTTTTTCTTAAAACCTTATAGATGGCCACCTTTTCACACTCATGCCAAGGTTCATGGCTCCCTTTTCTATTATTTCCCTCATGCTCCACACATTGTCAAACACAACCTTGTGCCCATTGTATTTTGACGTGCCCGCACATATCAAACGGCCGAGCAGCTAACATCTTCTCCATCATCTGACCTCTCACCCGACAGGCCTGCAACAAGCTCAAAGCCAATACCGTCCACCCTGTACACCTGGCAACGCCCTCAAAAGTAAAACCTTCACGCCATGCACACGTATGTACACATTATCAGCCTCTATTTTTAGCCACACATATTTAGCAACCCCCTTACTTCTGCTGAGACATTTATGTCCAGCAGCTGCACAAACAGAAACCATTTATCCCCCTGGATCAAACAGAAACCTCGGTGCATCTACCTTCCAATCCTTCCAGCATTTTCCTCTGTCAAACAACCATTGATACACCTTGTCATGACCTTCCGCTTTCAGCAACCCCCTGGGCTCTTTATATATGGCATCATCACCATCCACTGTTGCACTTCCTCCTCCAGACCAGCTCACATAACCTTGTGATGGAGACCACCACTCCTCACCTCTACTCTCCTCTGACACATCTGACTTCCATTCATAATCATATACCGAAATAACACACATCTGGTCTTTAACTTCCACCTCATAGTCACCCAATTTGCAGCCCACATCATTGGCTTCCAACTCTCCCTCTGGACAAACTGCCAGACTAAGACTATGACCAAACCACTCATCCATATGCTGAGCATCAACATGTGGTGTGTTCACCATACACTCACTTCCCTTCAGCCCATCAACATCACACATAGCAACCTCGTGCACTGTAGACTCATCATTGTCGCTTTCCTGTAGTTTCTCCAGCTTCAAGACCATTGGCGATCCTTCAAGATTCTCCACATCTTGCACAGGCATCCCTACCAAGTCCAAGCTCCCCAAACTCCCAGGCAAAGCATCTTGGTCCCCCTGACCAACAACAATAGCCTCACATGCATCCTCACCACTGACAACCGACTCATTCTTTTGGGCATGACAAGGAACACACACCTTATGATCAGCATCCGCACCTGCGAAATCTATCACACCATCATCCAAAGTAGCATCCAACTCATCATCAGTCACACCATCACTCCCTTCCTGCACAACTGGCATGCAAGTAATCTTCTCCAAGGAAGCCAACTTCAACAAATCATCCAATGCATTATCTAGAACACTATCCAACTCACCATCCACACTCTCACAGGCTGCAATATCCAACTCATCACCCGGATCATCCATACGGACCCCATCCATAGCATCTTCATTAGTGACACCTTGATCATCACATTCTACCTTGACTGGCTGAAGTACTGGCACCTGCAAGTCATTGCTCTTTTCTAAATCAAAGAGATCATCCAAGTCATATCCATACTCAAACACATCAGGCTCCACAGCACTAGCATCACTTTCACAATTCACTGCACCATCAATAACCTCATCCTTCTCCTCCTCACCTTCTGAAAGCTCTTCAGGATTGATTCTAGAAACCTCACCCTTCTCCATTCCCAACAGATTAATCTGTCCCATATCCTGCTCTGCAAATGTGACCTTATGGACCTCACAAACATTGGGCTGAATTGCACCCTTCATCTGCATACTAGGGCCACTCACCCTATCACTCATTCCCATAGACAATTGATATATACCACCATTAGCTTTGGCTGGTCTCTCACATTGTGGACTGATATGACCCCACTCACCACAATTTCGGCATTGCACATCACTCAGATACCCTCTCCCTCTTCCAATATCTGCTGAATTTCTTTTAGAACCAGATGATGCATCACTCTTCCTTCCCATATCACCTATGCCTCTTTCTCTTCCTGTAGACTCTATCCAGTTCAAGCTTAAAGACCTTATGAGCTCCACTGCATCATGAACTTCCCTCTTCAATGAGTCCTCCTGTCTAGGAACAATAGCAGCTTTTCTTTCAGGATGCATACTCTCAATCTCTGGTATCTTCACAAACCTCTTTGGCTCTTCCTGCATTCCCAACTGCCTCAGACGCTTCACCTTCCACTCCTTCTCACGAGCAACTCTGACAGCCTCCTCAAAGCTATCCAGGTTCTTCAGCTCCACCTTCAGACGGATTGTTGGCTCCAGACCAGCCACAAACCGCTCCCTCTTAATCATCTGTGGGGGTATTTCAGGAATCACATGCCTCACACCATAGACTCCACAGTCTACCAAACTCTATCAGATACTGATCCACATCCTGACCGTCTTTCTGCTGAATGTTACACAACTCCTTCCATACTTCATTCGGACTCTTCACATGGACAAACTGTGCCAAAAAGGCAGCTCTGACTACACGGTACTCAGGATCCTGTCGATGAACATTCCTGTGTGCAGTCACAAACATCTGTAGCCATGTTTTTGCATCACCCTGCAAGCAATAAGTCAAAATCCGAGAAAGGATCTCCGGGGTTGCCCTGTCTTTCATCAAGGCTAAAAATTCCATCTTCTCCAGAAACCTGACTGCACTCTCCTATGGCAATCCCCAATACTCCAGAAAATCCTGAGCCATTTCCAAATCTTTCTTCACACAGCCCCTGTTCTCTTTCACAAACTAGAGGAAATCTGTTCCTCTGTGGAGGCACCAAAAAGTGATGGCACGGAAGCGGTAAAGCTGTTTACGCCTTTATAGAATGCCACACTTGCACACACACATGCAAACACACCAGAACACCAGACCAAAGAGCATGAACAAGACTTATATTTCAGAAAAGACCTTCATCTTTACAGAATTGGATATCCGAGATATCCCAGACACCAGCTTCATCAAGCACCCGCTCGCAATCAGCCCTCTCCAGCTCTTGGTTGCTCCAAATCCCTTCGCTCTTGCTTCTCTGCAGAGCAGCCCTCCTCGTTCTTTGCTTCTGCTCCTTAGCTGAAGGTCTCTCTGCTACACCACCAGCACACCACCAGTCCTCACGCAAAGAATCAGTCACCCTTCTGACTTTGTCACAAACCCAACAACCAGCCCAAGCCACACAATACCAAAGGCCCACCAAGCCTGCGCCCCTCTGCACTTCGCCTGCCTGTAGCTGTCTCCCCACTCCCCTCAGCAATTCAGACTCTTCACTTGATGATCCAGGTGCCTTCAACTAGCACCAACACCAGCCTATGTATGTTCCCTTCACTCCAGAACCGGTCACCTACGCTGGCTGTCTTCACACCTCTGCCTAGCATCTTGCCTCCACGCACCTGAAAGGTCTCTCCTCCACACGGCAGCAACCACACTTCTCTAGCTTCTCTGCAAACCCTTCCTTACACCAGCACCTAGGCGGCTCACTCTCTTAGCTCCCTCTCTGCTGCAACCAGCGTCACACGTAACACTTTCTCTCCTTCTGCCTATCAGAGACGGCTCCTCTCTCTTACCACAACCAGAGGCGGCCCTTGCTCTCTAGTCGCCAACATTGTGCCTTCCACTTGTTCGCCGGCTTTACTCCTCTCTGTTGCCAGCCACCAGTCTTCACAGCAGCCCACTTTGCTCCACTCTCTCCTTCGCTTGCTTCCCAGGCGGCTCCCCTCTCCAGCGTCTGGCGGCACACCCCAGAGCCTCCAACTCTCCACATGGCGATCTCACTTCACGTCTGTCTGCTCCTCTGGCTGCAGCTAGTCACCCAAAAACACACACACACCTCTTTCACAAGGCGGTTACGCCCTCTGTGTTCAGCTCTCCCATGCCAGAGAGGTCTCTCCTCCACTGCGTATGGCTGCGCCTACACCCGCCTGAGAACCCCCCCCTCAACAACACGGTGGCCTCCTCAGCTAGCCACCCAAACACATGGGCTCTTCTCACTTGCGCTACCCCCCAAAAACAACAAGCCCCACCTCTTCGTCCAGCTGCGCCGATTTCACGATTCCGTTACTGCGCTAGCCAGCTTCCAGAATTGTCATGCTGGCAGCTCGAAAAAAACTCCACGTGGTTTACCTTATAGGTGGCCACGTTGTTTATCATTTCTTTCCTTTTTCTTAAAACCTTATAGATGGCCACCATTGCTTTTCACACTCATGCCAAGGTTCATGGCTCCCTTTTCTATTATTGCCCTCATGCTCCACACATTCTTTTGTGCCCATTGTATTTTGACGTGCCCGCACATATCAAACGGCCGAGCAACTGACATCTTCTCCATCATCTGACCTCTCACCCGACAGGCCTGCAACAAGCTCAAAGCCAATACCGTCCACCCTGTACACCTGGCAACACCCTCAAAAGTAAAACCTTCACACACGCCATGCACACGTATGTACACATTATCAGCCTCTATTTTTCGCCACACAACGGTGGATCCATAAACACTCCATAGTAGTTGTGAATGCTGCCTTCTTGTACTTAGCCTCACAAATACAAGTGGGCACTGTTGCCTGGTTCTTGTTGAGCCATGAAATGCATGAACTTCCAAGAAGGACACAATTACCACCCACTGGTTGTGACACCCTAGTGTCATAACATCCCGCCCAATTACTATCAGTGTAGGCAATTAAGCATAAAGAAGATACATTGCCATAAAACAAGTCAAAGTCCTAAGTGCCTCTAAGGTAACGAGAGACACACTTCACTGTTTACCATTACCTAGTGCCAGGGCAATGCATAAATATGTTGAACTGTGACACTGCATCTGAATATCAAGATGGGTAGTGTATAGGTAAATAAGGCATCCCACGGCCTGCTGATAAGTGGTAACATCAAATGGCTCAGAAGAGTCCTCAAGTGATAGTTGTAAGCTTGGTTTTCCATAGGAGTAGAAACAGGTTTCCAATCTGTCATTTGGAACCTTTCTAAGAGTTACTCAATGTATCTTCTCTCAGATAGCATGATGCCCCCCTAAATTGGCATACACTGAATACTCAAATAGTAATGCAAAAACTCCATGTCTGTAAACATCAAATGCATGCTGTAATTCGGCTACTATGAAAGCTAAAATTTGCCCCTCATTAGGCTCAGTTACTAGTAAATCATCCACATAAAGGTTCAAGATTATGAAATCATCCCCTTGTCTACAAACATACACGATACTCTCAATAGGAATATTATGAAAAATATGAGAGATCAAGTACACATGAATCTTTTGATACCAAGCACGAGGGGACTATTTAAGGCCATAAAGTGCTTTATGTAATTTGCATGATTTATGCTCTGCACCTTTCTACAAATCTAGGAGATTGATACATAAATCTCCTCCTGCAAATCACCATTTAGAAAAGCATTTTTTGACATCCAACTGATGCACATTCCAACCTTTAGGCACAACCAATGCAACAATAGTGCATATGGTAGTCATACGTGAAGTAGGCGCAAAAGTCATACGTGAAGTAGGCGCAAAAGTCTCCTCATAGTCAATGCCCTCTCACTAGGCATATCCTTTGGCAACTAAATGAGCCTTATAGTGATCAATTGAGCCATTAGCCTTACGTTTCAATTTATACACCCACTTTGTGCCTATGGCACGCTTACCTTTAGAAAAGCAACATAACTCCCATGTAGCATTCTTTTCAATGGAGGCCAACACAGAATGCATGGCTATAACCCAATTATCATTCGCCAATGCATCAAAATGATAAAGTGGCTCCTCATTACATGCAATAGCAACAAGGGTTGTGTTAAAAAAATGAGATGCATGTTGAGAGGTTGTACGTGTATGACCTGGCATAAATGTAGGTTGCTTGCTGTCACGCAAGGTGTTAATGAGCCAGCAGGGGACTCTTTGTGAGTCACAAATTGCTGCATCCTCTTCAACTGATGCATCAACCATGGCATCCTGATGCAAGTGTGGTAGATTTGAAACAATATGGGGAATGTTTTTGGCTGCTGATTTTGCTGATTTTTAGGAGCAACATGGGGCCAATTTGGAGCGAAAGCAGGCTCAACAGGTTCATCACATGTACCAAATAATGGCAGGAATGTATCAAAGACATTTGGGGCATCAATTGATGGCTATAGACTACATAAAAGCATGGGTTGAGATGCATATTCATTAAAGATGACATCTCTAGACACAATAATCTTCCTGGTAGAAGGTACATCACATTTCAATAGGTTCATCACATTTCAATGCTTTTGCTTTAATTTTATGTCTCTATTGTGTTGGTATATGTACGTAAGCTAGACTCACATTTCAATAGGTTCATCACATTTCAATGCTTTTGCTTTAATTTTATGTCTCTATTGTGTTGGTATATGTACGTAAGCTAGACATCCAAAAAAACGCATATGAGTAATTACACGAAGCCTCATAGGCTGTCATAGACCTTGTTTTTAAGCATACGTCTGGCCATTTCCATAAGTGTACAATTATGGTTCTTATCTACACCATTCTATTGTTGTTTATAAGGAGTAGTACATTGATGAGAAATACCATGTGACTGCATAAAATCTGTAAACTCATGTGATAAATATTACCCCCCCTTGATCTATACGCAATGTCATTATGGCTGCAAGCATTTTCATCCATAGGGAGAAATTGTTGGAAAGCTGAAAATGCATCTGATTTAGCTTTCAAACCATGCACCCAACAAAAACGAGTGTAATCGTCAATGAAGGTGGTAAAGTACAAATGTCCTGCAAAATATGGTGCCCTCATAGGGCCACATAGATAACTATGCCATCCTATAGAAAGGACTGACAATGTATCTTTTGTAATATACATCCATCCATACATGCTTATGTGTGAGCTGCGTAGGTGGGAATTCATGAACTATAGACCAATGCTATAAACACATAATTTGAGCATGCCATAGCTTAGCGTCATGCATAACCGGAGATGTGGAAGCAACCATAGCATCATCATGAGAATCACTACTCTTGTCATACATGTCAAGCCTATAAAAGCCATTACTCATAGTACCAGAGCATCAGCCCATCAAAAAATATTCTATTAAATGGAGCAACAATGATTAGAAAACTAGGTTTTGAGACTAGCTTTTGCAAGTGCTCAGATAGAAATAAGATTCTTGCAAATTCCAGGTATAGACAAAGTATCTGCAAGAGTAAATGTGTAACAACTACATGACGTCAACTCCACATTTCCAATGCCTTTAATGGCATATGATGCATTATTAGCACACAGAACTGTACCACCTGATGGTGCATTATTAGCACACAGAATTGTACCACCTGATGGTGCATCTCTCAAGGTAACAAAAAGCTTCTTACAAGAGGTAATGTGTTTTGTTGCACCCTATCGAAGTACCAATAAGCTTCAGACAAAGATAAGAATGAAGCTGGCATAGAAATAGCACTGTATGTGATTGCCAATGCATAGCCATCATGTGCGAAGTTTGCCTCTTCATTAGTGTCACCTGGCTGCTTCTTTTTCTTGTCGCTCTCTTTATCCTTCCTGCATTACAATAGTTGCATCTCTTCCTCTTCTCAATCTTCTTCTCTTTATACTTAGGAGGATCTGAATGGGTTTGTGCTTTTCCCTTAGGTTTAGCACTAGAACTATCCCTAGAATTTTCCTTTGCCATAATAGGAGGCAATAAAATCCTAATTTGCAACAAACATGTTGTTTGGGTTGGATCGGGATTGTTCTTCCTATCACAAGAGAGCTACCAAATTATCAAATGTGTACAAATCTAAATTTCTCTTCATCAAGAGGCGAAGATTGGTAGAAAATCCTTAATAGGATTTGGGCAAACCATTGAGAATCGTAAAGACAAGTGAACTGTTAGGTATCACCTCATCAATATCAATTAACTATTCTCGCAAATCCTTAACCTGGGTGAGAAATCCATCCATAGAATCATACTCAATCTGATCCAAGTTAATCTTTTTCTAGAGATAAGCTACACGAGCTTCATTGTGGATCTGATTAAAGAGGCAAGTATATCCCATGAACTTTTAGAAGTACATGAACGGATATGAGGAATGATGTGCCATTTACATGAGAGAGAAATCAAGGCATGAGCCTGCACATGTTTAGCATCCCATCTGAGTTGTTCTGGTGGTGTAGAAGGAATAGGTGTAGGTGGTACACTTCCATTGGAACCAGAATCACTTATTCCAACAATGGATCCCCTTGACGTGCTAGTTGTAGATGCAAGACCAGCACACCTTAACCCAACACCATCTATATATACCCACAATTTCTTTGCAAGCAATACATGCTTCATCATATATGCCCACATGGGATAGTTAGTTCCATCAAGCTTCTCTTTGTTGACAGAGAGGATCCCAAATACATCATTATTAGCCATGTCTCAAAGGTAGCTAACAATATTTCCCAAGCTCACTACATAATGCATTGCAAATCCTCAATGTCCACTGAAAGGCAAGCTTCTATGATGCCTAATGATTCATTGATGCTAAGGACTTGCAAATGTATTGAGATGACAAGACTATAGGGATATAAAAGTTATTTGAATAGAGGCTTGATTACCAAACCAGACCCCAAAGATTGGTGTCACAATGTTGTATTTTGATGCCAAATGCACTAAGAGAGAGCACAAGGAATGCTGGATTCAACCCAAGGCTCGATTTAGCTTTATTTTTTGGAGAAGCTGAAAATTTGCAGAGGGAATTCGATGCCCTAAACGGGCTCCGATTCAGGTGTGCTTGAGATTGGGAGACTCGGTAGAGGAGATGTGCAAAAATTTTTTGGTCTAAAAATCTGGCTTTACAACAGTGGCACCATTGGTGGTGGCAGGCGGCTCAACTGGAGGAAGCGGCGCTGCTATGGTGGCACTGGGGAAAATCGCCAAATCAAAAATTTGATTTGGGGGTTTGTTAATTCAATGTTGGGCAAAGCCTCTAGAGTAGGCGACGATGGCTTTCTTGGTGGCGACTGGCAGCAGCTATTGGTTGCTGTTGTAGATCTAAATGGCGGTACGAATGGCGACTAGATCTGAAAGGCAACTGCTACTACCGACCAACTAACGTGTGCGACCAATGGAAAGTAGGACTCAAAGGTGACCAATAGGCATATTTGATACCACTGTTGGCTACGGTGGGGGAGCACTACAAGAGAACACACGCGCGCGCGCGCACACACACACACACACACACACACACACACACACACACAATCGAGATCTGAGAGAAAAACGTGAGAGATAGAGTCGTGTTGGAAAATGTACTTTGATAATGATGTGGAATGAAAGTACAAAGTACTCTAAGGCTCAAGGCCCAACACATGAGGGTGTGTTCCCATGGAAAAAAAACCTCTGTCCATCCAGAGTAAAAAGTGCCCATGGGTAGAGGTGTTCACACCAGGACTTGTTGGAGGCCAAATGGCTAACAATCTCAAATTGAGAGTGAGAAGCTAGACAAGAACAACTTCCAAGTATGGAAGTGTAGGATGACAAACTTTCTCACAAGAAAAGAATAGTAGGAGTTCATTACATTCTTTAGGAGTTCCACAATAGGTATATGTGTTTAAAGCATGGCATGAGAGGGGCAACAAGGTAATGTCTTAGATCTCTATTAGTGTGTCGGTTCTATGATTGGCCATATATAGGATGCAAGGACACCTAAAGGTACATGGGATACCTTGGTTAACACTAGTTTGGTAAAAGGACATAAAAGCGTCCATGGACATATTTATGTCCTCTTTATTGACCAACTTTATGGAATTATTTGGAGCACATGTATAGTGAAAATCAAAGGTTTCTTTTTTCATATCATTAGGTATAAAGCAAAGGGAAATTGGGATTTTTTGGGATCACATTGGCTACCTCTAGGCTTTTTCAATTTCATAAGAATTCATACGCCAAATTAGAGTCGCAATGCAGAGCTGTTTGGACTATATTTGGATCAAAGGCTTTAATTAGCCAATTTCTCATTGCTTTTCAATTTTTTGGATATGCATCACTTTTGAAACATAAATATGGTGTAATACAGTCCATCTTAGGCTCAAAAATCAATTAGAACTCCAAAATTTAGGTCTTAATGAAAATTCTAAGGTATTTGGTTGTCTAAAAGAAACTTAACTTTGGAATTTTTATAGCTAATCAAACAGTCATATACTAGGACCAAATCTCGCACACATGTATAATGTTATGCTTCACTAGTGTATTTTGTGAGAGCCAATTACATATATACCTATCCTTTTAGGTACTTTGTTTTAGATAAAATTTTACAAATTTTGAGCCATATTTATTACTATAGAATAAGAGACTACTTCATGCATTTTTTAACATCTCATAAGGCTTTAAGTGGAATATCTAGTCATTTTATATAATAATAAGTATTTTCATAAGTTTCTCACTAGATGATATGTTTAGGTATGTACTCTTGATTGATTACTTTAGTGGGGACATTGATGTATTAGTATAACTAAAGTAAATCACCATATAAATTCATACTATTGTTGTATTTTGGGTGTCAAAGGCTCAACAACTAAAAATAGATTCTAAGAAGTAAATTTAACTATTAATACAATAAATTTTTTTGTCACATGAAAAAACTATTTCTCATCTCTTAAATACTACGTAAGGTTTAGGAGAAATTTATAATGAGTCGAGATCATTTTTTTCGTGTATGTAAGAGCCAACTTTGTAAATTCGTAACATGTTTGGATTATAGTGTTGGATAGAGTCTTACCAAACACCGAGCAACCTTTTCTGAGCTATTTGAAAATTAGAGCGAAACTTGGTAACAAACCCCAAAAATCAGAAATTACTTGATAAACTTTTACAACAGAAAACAATGCAAAGTGAGCACAAGACATAAGCAGCACATTAGAAGATCACATCAATCACCATACAAAATTGAAACACCATTCCAACTACAAATTTTTGATTGTATGGAACAATACCCAACAATATCCGCATTAAACAAGACCGACTGAAAGAAAATCACCAATCATGGCTCGCAAAGTAATCACAAAAACCATGTGTTGCATTGTCCACTACATACACCAAAACAAATCAAGTTGAGTCACACTCATCGTCTATAAAAACATGACAAGTCTGACGTTGATCTATATGGTCCTTCTCAAAACGTGCATCTCTAGCCATGGTTCTTTCCATTGCTTCGGCATACTCTGGTAGAAAACTATGGATAGAAAATAAAGAATAAAAATTGTTAAGTTTTTACAAATTAATATGTTTAAATATATCTATGGATTGTAGATCAAACTTGAACGTTCTTGTTTTTAAACATGTGCATGAAGGTAACCAAAATAATAAACTAGGATCCTCAAGCATTGACCTAATGTAAAACACCGATAAATCCATAACAAAATAGAGTGAAAGTAGTTAGTCCCAATTACATCAAAAAACAAAGCCAAATAAATAGTCATCAATGTAGGTCTAGATGCTCACTAATCATATGGATTTTGTTCCACATGCTCATCGATATCATCATCCCAATGTAGGTCTAGATGCTCACTAATCATATGGATTTTGTTCCACATGCTCATCGATATCATCATCCCAATGTAGGTCTAGATGCTCACTAATCATATGGATTTTGTTCCACATGCTCATCCCAATCATGTGAACTGCTAGCCTCCCCCTGGCCTCCTTGCCCTCCTAGGTAGAAGCAATGGCTATACGTATGAAGATAAAAGACCCTCATAAATGACCTGACCTCAAACATGCCTTAAGTAGAGGAGTTGTGCCACAGTCCACAACTCAAGGCAAACACCACCAGGATGACAAAACAACTCAATACCTTGCAAATGAAAGTAACGCTGCACTCTAAAACACCACGGATCTCCACACCCCTGAGATCCCTAGCACGAGATACATCTGGCAAATAATGGTATGCCACCAAATCCATAGGATGCATATGAAGTGCCTCAAAAAGAGGTGCACTCTCCAAGCAGTAAATCATAGGAATCATACCTCGTATGCAAACTGCAAAGAGCATATAAGAGGTATACTGCAATAGGATGACAACAACCAAATGAGGCAAAAAAAATCATATATACTGAACAAATTTCCTTGGAACCATCTCTAAACACACTACCTCTGCTGTAAACCACCAGTCTCATGGTATCCATAAGGTGAGTGATGCATGATAATAATATGGCGCCAAATCTCCAAATCTGATACATGGCAATAGCATCAACCCAACCCACTGTCTCTCCTATAAAACATAACATACCTTTTATCAACCAAATCGCAAGACAAAAGTAAATTCTTGCAAGCTTCCAACACATGGAATATTACCTCCCATTGATGCCATAATCAACAACCAGCCAGAATCACCAAGAGTTGATGCAACCAAACCAACTCCATACCACACATGGTCCTCATATACTATATCCCACAAGGGCCTAGAGTTGGCGGCACCATGTACCACTCCATCAAAAGGGAGGTCCAAAAATATCAAATCAGCCACCCAAGAAACTGATCTCCATTTCCCTGCATATTGTCTACCCTTGGGTGAGGATTTTTGCATGTGCTCATGAACTATGGTGTAAGATGCATTCTTTGTGCCATTTATACAACCCTTGCCCCAATAGCAATATAATCCCCAACAATGGCCAAAAACTTTGGACCATCCCCACATGACGTATCCGAAATTGGCTTTTGTACACAAGAGGACTTGACTGTTTTAACTCACAAGGCTCACAAGGCTCACAATGATGCTGTAGAAGGGTCTTGATGATCGAAGCGGATGGACTGCCATCCATCGTCGATGTGATAAGAAATTTGGGGGGTATGCCACCATCCACAAGGGCCTTGACCCCATCCCAAATACCCTCTGGATGCACAGTCAAATAGAATGCATCCCACGTGCACCACCTAAATGTGTCCACTATAGAGGGGAGATGTAAGATGATAATTAAGACGACTTAAACATAACATGAAGATGGGCATAATCATAAGGCAACAGGTTTAGTGTCCATAATTAAGAAATGGCCTCAAAGATGGCTTGAGCTAGTAGTAATGGAGAAGGAGTGAAGCTGAGGTATCATAATATAGGGGCCTTGGGTATGATAGTAATCCTTGATTTCTGTACAAATGCCTAAGCTTAAGCTTTGCTCATTTATGACATAATTGTGATTAATGGGCACCATGCATTATTTAAAAAAATAATTATTGGCTGGGAGTTATTAAAGGGAAAAAGAGATAAAAAAGGCCCAAAAATAGGCCACACCGGTGTGGCTTGTTTCTGGAAATAATATTGGCAAGCCAAATACAGGCTTCATGTTGGGACATTGCTAGCATCCAACAAGCCTTCTTGTTCTTCATGTTTCAGTGTGTGCATCGTCGGGAGGTCCGGGGTGGGCAAAACCTCCCTCATCAACCACCTCCTTTAGCAGAGAGCCACACCCATCTCTTACAACACCTCCTCTTTGACAAGCTCCATAGTAGCAAAGGACGAGCAAACCTATTACTTCCATGGCCTCAACTTGAGAGAGATCCCAAGCTACGAGGGGAGGTGTGTATATTATATTATATGAAACATCTATATATGGATGTTTCAATGTGAGCACACACTGAAACACAAAGAACAAGAAGGCTTGTTGGATGCTAGTAGTGTCTTAGCACGAAACCTATATTTGGCTTGCCAAAATTATGCATAGAAACAGGCCGTGCTGGTGCGGCCTATTTCTGGGCCTTTTTTTACCTCTTTGAAGATGCAGCTGTGTTATTACTTTAAAGGCCTTTTCTCTTTCCGCATGCAAGCTTGTCTCCCTCTCTCTCTCTCTCTCCCTTCTGGCATCTCTTGTTTCTCTCCCTCTCTATCCATCTCAAGATCTCACAGGTCACCCCAACAAGCATCTCTTATGTAGTGCTCTTTCCATTCACCCTGTTAATGCCCGATGTCACCCTTCCTTTGTCTCTTGTGTACTCTCACTTCCCACGCCCTCTTTGTCAAGTTCTCTCCTCCTTCGACATGATGACAATGATGCGGGCTCGTGCCCTCGCTATTGCGAGGTGGTATGAGCTAAGGTTTTAGAAACCTTAGTCAAGCTTTGGGATTTTAAACGAAGGCATAACCTTAGCTTTGCATGATTAATTAATGACCATGATATGATGCACCAAAATCTTTTTGCATGAAGGTGAATTTAATTTGCTTAACGTTGTTTCATATGGTTTTTTTCACATGAATACATATCCTTCTTAGATTACATACTAAAAGTGGAAGATTTTTATTTCTACCCCTACAATGGTTGTGGGTTTATGGAATCAAAGAGAGGACCGGCTATGAGAGGGAGAAACTGAGAGTAGTTAGAAGGTATGTCTCTGTCCTATCACATAGAAGGAAGCACAGAGAGAGAGAACTCAAAATGCATGTTCACCCAAAGCATGCATATTTGTTTATTTAAGGAGATCTGTTATTTTTAGGAGCACAAAATTTGCAATGCCTTTAAAAAAATCATTAATTTGTGAAAAATGAAAGCCTAAAATAAAATTTAGCGATTTATGTAATTAATTTAATTTTAGATAGCCTTCCTATTGTTGAACCTTAGCCTATTAATTCATGCCCATGATTAGTGGGCATGAATTAATAGGCAAGATAATTTGAGTGAAATAAGAAGGCACAATGGAAAGGCCGATTGACTCAAGAAGTTGTCCAAAGGGAATGGTTGGTTTAGAGTTTGGTAATATTTCCTGCAAACATAGTGATCAAATGCATTAATGTGTGAAAACATGCCCAATTATTATCTATTACTGTCTACTAAGAGATCATCAGAATACATGTAGATGTGCTATACATATGGGTAATCATGCGCATCCTTACAAATAAGGTGCATTGGCAAAAATTTAGAAGAGAAGATGAATAGTACGGTCTCTCTTAATCCTTTCACTACAGCAAAGCAGTTGCAAACAACAGTGGCCCAAGATGTTATATTTGACATGCTAATGAAGGATGATGCACATGGTTACTCACATAATGGGGATGATGAGTTTGCACAAATGTCGTAGTATGTTACTCCTTTGTCCAATAAGAAAAGCATTGAGAGGTTTTTGGAATATGTCAAGTGGGATAAAAATATTTCAGCTACTACTAGTCTTGAGGCAGTACTTGAACTTAAGAACAAGTGTCGATACCCTTTCTTCAAAGTGTGCTCTTTTTTGGCCAGTTAGGGGACAAACATCAACCCCATGTTTTTAAGATGTATATGAAGGGTCCTGGTAGTGGATTAGACTTGGTTAACAAGATGAGGCTAGGTGGTAGTTTGCAACATATGTGGGTCCATTTTGACCATGTTCACAGGATGTCTAGATGGCCCACTATGTCTGTCCATGTATACGATCCATTCATCCATGAATTGGTCACCATAGTTGTGAATTTAGAGTTAAGGATCGGCATGCACAAATATAATTTTGGAAAATGTTGAATACAGTGGTTCACCAAAACGGCTTTGATAAACCTGAGTTCCATGGATTCATGTGGCAGATGAGGTAATTGCGAATTGGATCGCTATTCGTACCGTTTATTTTGGAGGAGTGAAGAAAATATTGCCTGAGAGAAAGAGAGAAGTTGTGTTTTTCATTGTTGGGAACAAAGTATGGTGAGGCACTCGCATAAGTGTAATGAAGTATAATGCTCACTTGAAAGGTGTGCACTCTGGGAGTGAACTACTCCATGATGATCAACAACTTTCCAAGATGCACATGTGAAGATTTTTAGAAAAGAGAGAGTAAGTGCTCTACATACATTCCATGCAAGCACATGTACTTTGTTTACTTACAGGTCCTTGGTTTGGATGCAATTGCTCATGAGTTTATTCACCAAGCAGCTCTAACAAAAATTGAGTGCTTTCAAGCACTTGGAGGGAGGTGATCAAATGTCACACCTTAAAAGAGCGTGGCTGAATGTGGTTATGTTTCATTGGATGTGTATTCCTTTTTGGGGTCTGCAGGACATGGGATTGTTAGAATTTTTTGTGTGGTTTAGTTTTGGGTAGTTACAATGTTTTCTCTACCTTTATTTTGGACTGGTTTTGTGTGTTTCAGGAAATTTTGGGATCTTCCAACAGAGTTGAGGTTATGTAAGAAAGGTCACTTTATATATGCACTGCGATATAGACCGGTTTCGTGTATGGGTGGTTAATGCAATTTTGCTGTCTTTCGACAAGTTTATGGTGAGGTATTATGTAAGTGCAGATGTCTTATGCTCATTGGAGTGGTGAAAAGTGAAGCGTTGTTTTCTAATTACATTTGAGTTGTAAACTTTAGTCTAAAAAATACCAAAATTTTTGGGGTTTATTACCAAGTTTTGCTCTAATTTTCACCTCGCTCTCTCGGAGAAGGTTGCTCGGAGAATGGGATTGCTCGTTGGATATACCTCTACTTATGGTGATTTATCAATTATATTTAAGGTTATTTTTTATCATTTTAATAATTTTCTAAGGTTTTCCACATTCATGAAGACATGCCTTAGAAGATAAATGCCAAAATACTGCTCCAATTCACAAGATATGAATTTTTCAGGAGACCCCTGAAAAGACATCTTTATGTCCTATTGAGCTACCAAACTAGTGTTAAGCTATATAGCATAAGTACCAAGGATAGAAAGATGTAGTTAAAGCACAAGCTTTATAACGTGTCAAGGGGAAAGTTATGTATCAATGATTACTCATTGAAGGTGAAAGGGATTGCACATGCCCTTGTCTCTATTAGAGCACTGTTAAGATATTGAGCTTAACTAGTGTAGATATGGGTGACATGCTAGGATGAAAACTCCACACTTATGCCATTGACATGGTTTCTAAGATTATGGGTGATATGTTGCTAGTGGTTTATAGGTTGTGTGATAACCTTTTTGGTTCACTAGAGGTATGGCATAGTTATAATGCCAACTCATGTGGTTGGGTTCATCCTATGAACCAAAGTGGCTAGTTCACTAGAGTTATGGTATAGTTTTAATGCTAGATCATGTAGTCGAGTTTACATGGAACTAAAACTGAGCTAGGCCCAAAGGCACCAATCCTAAACCACAAGAAACAAGAATTAGATGCAAGAAGGGCCTTAGAAACATTGAGAGGATGCAAGGTTTAGAACTAGAGTCGCAAGTAAGAAGAGGCTACGACACAAGCCCAAGCCCTTGCCGCCCAAGTCTTGGCATAAGGGATTCCAACCTTAGAACCAATCATGGAATATTCTAAGAAAGAATGTGAAACAACTATCAATGGGCTAGTAGGACTCAACAGAAAAGGTGAAAGAGCCTAAGGAATAGTTTCGTATAAAGAATAACATCAATAAAATGATGTTTGACCTTGATTTCCTTGTATAGATTAGGTCTATTTATGTAAAGATGCCCAAGTTCTAAAGGTAGAACTAAAAACATGGAAAACTCATCCAATGGAGGATAACCTCGTTATTGGAAATGCATGTGTGATAATTGACCATCCCGCCCAACTATGTATGGTAAAAGCCTAGGACAAGGCAAAGTAAGGGCATAGGCTTGGCTATGCATAGTCAACAAGCCTAGGCCAAGGCAAAGCAAGGGCGGCATAGGATTAGCTATGCATGGCCATGCATAGCCAAGCCTAGGCCAAAGAAAAGCAAGGGCATAGGCTTGGCTTTGTCAAAGCCAAACTTATGCACTTGGTTTGCTTTGCCTTGGCCTAGGCTTGTTGGCTATGCATATCCAAGCTTAGGACAAAGCAATGCAAGGGTATATGCTTGGATTTGTCATTGCCAAGTCTATGCCCATGGCCTAAGCTTTGACTATGCATAGCATCATGTACACATGCATTTGACCAATTTTAACTTTATGCAGGTGTGTGTAGAATCATGGCTAAAAACCCGGAAGGTTACAACCCCTTAAACACCTCCACCTAGCCTTCTCTAGAGTTTTCTTTCATGCCTAGACCACAAGCCACGAGACCCGAGCGATTTTGTGAGTTTATTTCATAAGTAACCCCCGAGAAGAGAGCCGTGGCATTGGATAACTTTGGGGGGTTGGGCCCTCCCATCCCTCTACCACTAGTCACATTGATCCCCACTCCCTCGGATACACCGGTTCACACCCTACCTACTCTCACCGCTCGTCTACACATAGACATGGTAGTAGCAGTTGGGGTGGTTGTTGTGGTGGAAGTGGTGGCACAGATGGATCGACCCCTACATGTCAGCGCCCCCCTTCTCCTCCACATCTACTACACCATGCACACCTAGGAGTCCTTACACTCCTCGCATAGCATCCACAGAGAAAGCTCATCGTGTGCACAATGGAGTGGTGGTGCAGGATAAGACATGGAAGGAGATCAGGAGTCCTTACACTCCTCGCATAGCATCCACAGAGAAAGCTCATCGTGTGCACAATGGAGTGGTGGTGCAGGATAAGACATGGAAGGAGATGAGGACGCGTATCTTCCAACTGCTTAAGATCTAGTTTGCACATGAGGTGATGAAGAAGTGGGAAGCCTTCGAATAGGAAAAAAAGAACATCATCTCACAAAGTAAGAGCAAGTACACTCCTGCCCCATAGATGAAGTACTGCCTAATCATCAATGGATCAACCATGTCATGGTTAAAACCATGCCATCGCATAGATCCATGGCAAGGGATGCTTTGAAGGAGGGGAAGCCAAAATCTATTTGGTTACATGAGGAGGAGTGGCAGATGATTCAGGAAGAGTATAGGGACACACCTAATAGATACAATCAATAGAAGGAGGCTACACAGTCTTGAATGGAGAGTGTAGGCTCATTGCATCTTGGTAGTGGAGGCTACGAATCCTTCCATGAGTACTTTATTAGTTTTTTTTGCATATCTTTGTAATTTTGCGTCTATATGATGTGCATTAGTTGCATACATTTAACCTTGTGGAGTTTGTTAATGTAGGAGAGTGTGGTAGGTTGTCCCCCATTTCTGTAAGAGGAGAAATATGGGTACAAGTTTGGCAGGCACATTAGGACCTCAATGGAAGGCTTCTTGGGCCCTTTTATTTGGCAGTTTAAGGAGTCAAAACTTTTCTCTTAAGAAGAAACGTTTTCTAATTAGAAGCTTCAAAACGGCTACTTTATTCGAATTTGAATTTTGGGGGGAAAATGGAATTTAAAATCTAGCGGACAAAACCATATCATGTAACATATCTATGGAAAGCTCTTGATGCATAGATCACGGATCTATAATCTCCGCTCAAATCGGAGCTTGTATGTAGAAGTTATGGAGGTCCGAAAATTGTAAAATTGCCTCCCCCCCTTTTTGGGGGAAAAAGTGCACCCTTTGACCACTCTTACACCTCTCTTACAAACCCAACATTTCAGCCCACATGGCAACCCCCCATTTGGCTATTCCTTAATCACCTTGATTAGGCTTGGGCAAATTAAAGGGCCCAAGAAGACCCCATTCACTTCCTAATGATGTGCTCCTCGAGCAATTGGAGTCCAAGGGCATGCCCATCAATTAGGGAGTGGTAACGAATGTGGTAAGTATCCTACTACTATTTGCATCCGTCTACTTATTTGCATTGCCATGTTTGCATTGCATAGTAATTTCTTTTATATGCATATCTAGGATGTCCCAACCTGGCAAAATGACTAGTAGTGTGCTGCTATCTCTATAGACCTCTTTTGGCACACTATTTTGACTTGTACACATGATATTTTGGCATGTACATAGTGTTGCTATCTATGCCTTGGATCAACACCTTGATGCAATCTTGCAAATATATAATTATCTTCTTATATAATATTAAACATAGGTTTTCCCTCAACCATGAGTACAGTTGGACAAGTTATCCTACCAACCCTGAGTACACTTGGACAAGTACTCTTACCAACAATAAGAATGGTGTATCCAGCTACAATCTACCAAAAAAAGTTTCTACATAGAGTATCGATATAGGCACTAGTATAAGGCCAGTATGCATGCCGGTACTATGCAGCTACATGTGCCTATATTGACACCTATATCTACATCTATACTAATGCCTATACCAGCATCCATATCTATGCCTATACCAAGACAACTATATTGATGAATATGAATCGATGTGTATACCCGTGCATTCTCGGGGCATTTAGAATGCCATGTTCTGGCACCGGCATATGTCTCGGTAACCCATCATCCCTTGTAGTGATCATTTCTAGGTGTCTGTGGGCTGTGTCTATGGGTGCTTTCCTATGCTAATATGGCACTGCTATATGGCGACATATGAGAGAGCTAGGTGTCTATGGGCACTTTCCTATGCTTGTATGGCGACACTGAGGTAGCTTAGTTATAGAGGCTACTTGCAGATATGGGTGAGCCCATAGATAGAGAAGTTATCATTTATTATGACAACATGAGCATTATCATACAGTTGGTTAGTAACCCATTATCTCAAACTAGGATGAAGTGCATTAAGGTGCATTATTATTTTGTGACAAAGAAGGTTCTAGCGGTGATTTATGTTAGCATACAGAGGATTAGGTGGCTTTGACATCTTCATGAAGGCATTGTGTATAGAGAAGCTTCACAGGTTTAGAAGCTTAGGGTATGAGTTGAGCTTAAGGGGGAGTGCTGAGATATGGAACTCAACTAGTGCAGATATAGGTGCCATGCCATGATAACACCTCTGCACTTATGCCACTAGCATGGTTGGTGAGATTATGGTTGATATGGAGCTCAACTAGTGCAGATATAGGTGCCATGCCATGATAACACCTCTGCACTTATGCCACTAGCATGGTTGGTGAGATTATGGTTGATATGGTTCTAGTAGTGGTTTACAAGTTGTATGACAGCCACTTTGGTTTCCTAGAGTTATGGCATAGTTATAGGGCCATCCATATAGTCGGGTCACACTATGGACCTTGTATAATTTATTAGTATAGTACTTTCCCTTATAGTACGTAATCTTATCTTTATGTTATGATCACAGAGAAGTGAAGAAGAAAGAAGAGAATTTAGCCATCCATCTCTCTCTCTGATGTGTGTGCTTGTCTACTCTCACGTGTGTGTGTATGTGAAGAAGTTTACTTAAGCTCAGCCTCTCCCCCGTATTCATCTCATTTGGAAGATAGATTAGTTTATCTCTTCTCCTTAGAAGCTATTTACAAGTTTCTAAGCCTTGACTTCTCACAGGAATACTGGCTGGAGGCTAGGTTACATTGATGCTCTCAAATGACTTAGTTGGTGGCACCTTGTACTACAGAGAGCTTGTACTACAGAGTTGCTTTTACACATATATATGATGTAATTTGTATATAGTAGTCTGATGCCCATCTGTGTTTCTTGTCTTTTTGAAATGATAATCTATTTTTGCCCATCTATACTAGCTGGATTTTTGTAATGAATCTATGTATGTTGCATCTAGAAGTTATGTGACTAAATAGTAACCCTTTTCCAAAAAATAAAAAAGAGTTTGGTTAGAATTTATAGGCTTCATAAAGAAACCTTGTATACGTAAGGATGGTTTAGCACATCACATCTTGCCCACCCAAAGCCTACCCACAATAGGTAGAGCTCCAACCATCACCTCACATAAAAATCACTTGAAATATCTAAAAATTTAGAGATTTCAAAGCTAGCCTAATTTATCATACTTGAGGAAGCAACTAAAATTTTCAAACATGGCTAAACAACAAAAGACACAAATTAGAAGCAACAAGAGACACAAAAAGGACATTGTTAGGTCATTACTGATCATACCATCAATGTAGAAAAATTAAATACTAAAAACTTTCCAAGAGATCAAAGACTAGTTGCATCTTATCATATAATAAGAATGCATGTATGACTTGCAGTACAATCCCAACAATGCTCCATACTTATGCTTTATAAGGTGGACTATATGGATGTTTTCGAAAGCAGATATTTCTTATATCAATGGGATTTATTTAAAATGTAGCTACTCTGTTGAGGTGGGAATTGTGGAAGACCAACAAACACTGTTAAGAAACATGTTAATAATCACATGATATTGTGACTTTAGTTAAAGTGTTATAGTATATTTTCCACATTCATAGTCTTGTCAAAGAAATTGTTTACCAATGTTCTTGTTTTATTAGTTTTCTCTATTCTATGGATGTCATCTATCTCTTCTTTAGCCTTAATGTTTGACATTTTCCCTCCAGGCTACCCACACTTGTTACACTTGCAAACTGTAAGGTGTGTGTGCAATTCAATCTCTTACATGATCATTCTTTTGATATGCATATCAAAGTTAAAGCTCAAACGATTTGAGATTAGAATATAGCTAAATTCTTTATAGCCACACTCTATGGAGGATCTTTACTTCCAACTAGGGCCCCATACCATAGATCTTCTAGATCTTTCCAAGAAGTCCATGAACTCAACAATAGTGCTAATACTTAGGGTAGTTGAGCACATGGTGATGAGATGATATTAAAGTATCTACTTAAATATATGCACTTATAACTAATTCTATTATATATTTGTCTAGGTTATCTTCCTCCGTGTCAAAAACTTGAAGTCTTTACATGTATAAGGTTTTTCTATAAATTTGTTGTAAAAAAAAAGTTTTGTTTTTAGTGTGTGAACACAAGGGAGGTCCTGACCACTGCTTGAAAAAAATGGTTCAACGTTGAATTTCAACCGAGATTTCTAATTTTCAGCCGAGAAAATTATACTATGAACCGGGTTATGTGAGCACTGGTCCCAACAATAAGGAGAGCCCACAAGAGGCCCATGCAAGTGGACTTTGACATAGAGGACGTTAGTGAAGTGTCTCATCGTCAAAATGGTGTACTATTTGGACTGTGGAGTAGCCTTGTGGGGGGGGGGTGAGAGAAAGGTCAAAGTCAGTGGAGTGGACATGAAAGCACCCATTCACAACCTGAAAGAATTAACAAGGTTTCCAACTTGTCATTGTCCGGACTCCGACTGCCCTGCAGCTCGTTGCCCACTGTCTCCACTGCCCTTTTGGGCCTTCCTAGAACAGCATGGATGTAGATGGCGATGGAGATGGCCCGATTGCATCTGCAGTGCAGGAAACGCAGGACCCTGCGACCAATTGGGAAGGTTTCCACTTCCCCCAGCCTAGCGCAGGCCCTCTTCCCATCGTAACGACCTCCACCTCCTCCTCTTCTCTGCTCTACCACGATGCCCCTGTAGCAAGAGACCAGAATATGAGCAGCTTGAGAAACCAGGGCCAGCTCTCAGCTGCCATGGCATTACAAAGCAAGCTGAACGATATGATGAGCAGCAAAAGCGGTGGCAGCCATGGGATCTGGCCCTTTGCTCAAGGCCAGTTAAACGGTGGCGGTGGGCAATTTTCGCCCAATTTGGCTCCTGATCCGGGATTTGCAGAGCGGGCGGCGAGGTTCTCTAGCTTCAATGGAGGAGGCGGCGTCGTCTTGATGCAAAACTCGGGACTTGCTCCCACCTTTTCCTTGCCCAGTGATCTGGGGAACATGAGCAGGTCCTCCCCTAGTAGATCTCACACTAGCAGTCCACATCGGCCCCCCCATCTAGGTGGTGGCGGCGGTGGCATGGAGCCCCACCTTCCCCCCTTGCACTACCACCACCTCTACCCCAGGCAGCTCTCAAGATCAGTGCCCAGCTCGCCCACCTTCGCCAACAGAAGCAGCAGAATCAACCCACTCTTATTACCCACTCAGCACTGCCCCCCCACCGGGACCCCCCCAGATCTCCCCCGCCACGAGCCCCCCACGCTCACAGCTAGCCTCGATCTAGCCTCAGGCCCACTCCCCGTCGGATTCAGGTCCGCCGGCCTTCCTCCCACCACCGCGACTACGTCTTCCCACCACGTCAACGTCGTCACCCCATCAGTCTTGTACGCGAGCGTGGGCCAAGACATAGAGATCCTTCCTAGCCTACCAGTTGAACAGCTGGAGCCGCAGAGCTCTGCGGCAGCTACGAGGGCCATGCCGAACGGCGGCGGCAAGAAGAGGAAAGTGGGCTTAAAGAACAAATCCAGCTCCTCCAAATCGGTAGCTGATCAAGAAGCCGCCCAAGGCCAACGTCCAGCGTCAAGCAAGGTAGTTTGATCCGCCCACCAAGGCTGCCAATACTCTACCACGCATGCTTGGAATGGGCGGCACATTGATGGGTTTTGTATTTGCAATGCAGAATGTGGATCATGGGCCAGATGGAGTAGCTGAGGCTCAGATAAAACGTTGCAAGAGTGCAGCAGCTAGTGCTAGCTGTGAAAATGTGGATCAAGGCGAGGAGCTGGCGATCAACTGTGCAAATGTGGGCGTCGAAGCTGATGAACAGAGCAACACCAATCATGACGAAGACTCTGTCTCTGGATCGGCTCCGAAAGAGTACAGCAGCGTCACAACCATACCGCCAGATCCACCGAAGCAATTAGACTACATCCACGTCCGAGCCAGGCGAGGCCAGGCTACCGACAGCCACAGCCTGGCCGAAAGGGTAAGTACTAAGCAGACAAGCCCGTTCGGGCATTACACTTCTTCTTGTTTCCCGCGCTTTGCAAAATCGAATCGTGCTGTTTTTTGGGCAGACGAGATGGCCAATTAATGCGATTAATTAATCGAGGTTCGGCCTGCTGTCTGCAGGTTCGGCGGGAGAAGATAAGCGAGCGCATGAAATTCTTGCAAGATTTGGTGCCTGGTTGCAACAAGGTGCAAGGCTTTTGCACAGCGGCGCATGATTGCTTCGGATTGAAGTAGGTATGAGAGGCATGTAACGGGGCTCGTGTTTGTGATTTGTGTGCAGGTAACGGGAAAAGCTGTGATGTTGGACGAGATCATCAACTACGTTCAATCTCTGCAGCGGCAAGTGGAGGTACGCATAAGCTGCAGCTAGCATTAGCTACGGATTTTGGGACTTAAGCAGTCTAGAGGCTATGGTTATGTGTAGCTTAAACCTGCTCGCGTTTGATGCTTGTGGGCATGCAGTTCCTATCGATGAAGCTCTCTGCTGTGAGCCCAAGCAGCAAACTCGAAGGTCTGCTCAGCGATGGCACCGTGATGAGCGAGCTGCAGAGCCAGAATTTGCTACCGAATAAGATGATGGCGCTTTTGTCCAATTACAACGCTCCGGCACCTCATCTACCCTCTAATTCCCACCTACTTAATCACCACCAGCATCAAACAGCTCTAGATCACGCAGAGCCCCTACATGAACCCAGCACGGCTGCGTCCTACATTAGCGAGCATCATCATGTCCCCGTCCCACTCCTTCTAGATCTGCAGCAGGTAATTAATGCCATTTGTTTTAGGATTATCGCCTAATCCGTGCCATTTGCACGCGGAATTGCTCTCATATGGGGAAATTTCCATGATTGCAGCAGCATCAGCAGCAACTGCCTCAACCCCAAGCGTGGGAAGACGAACTCCAAAGCATCGTCCAGATGGGATTTCCCACGCTCTCATAGCATCTCTCATCCTCATGTACATGTCCACTCGTGCGCATCGTCGCAATTTGAACGAATTTGATTTGTTACCAACAGATATTGATTCTATATAATATGGATGCATGGCCCAAGACTCTGGTTGGTTGATGGGCAGTGTGGAAACGTTTTATTATGTACAAGCAAGCTTCTTCCCATGTACGTTTCTCTCAGCTGCGCTGCACATGGGATCTTCTGTTCAAACATTCCTGTTATTAGTCTAATAGTAGTACCAAGGCTGAAATTTGAAGGCCTCCCATAGACTTCAACTTGAAGGCCTCAAAATATGACCATGGACTTCATCTCGGCAATTTTGGAACCCCTTTTATTCAATAACGTTTGCTTCTCTCTCTCTCTCCACTTGGGTTTGAGTCCATCAAACCCAGGTTCATCGGATAGTCCTAAGGCTCTTGGCATAGTTGCTACGACCTAAAAAACCTCTCTCTCTCTCCATGTGTGTGCATGCACATGTCCTCTTGGCCAGCGAAATGGAGTTGCAAGGAAAGTGGACGTGGTGAATTGGTCTCCTTATTGCCACTTTATGTAGTACCACAACAAGGTAACCTTCTTTGGGAACAACACCCTACCCTCCATCCTTAGCCTTTAAGGCACCTAAAGATAATGCAAGAGCATCAATGACTGAGCTTTAGTCTTTAGTCTTATATAGTGGACACAAGTTGAAGTGACTTGCAAGTGAAATGAGTTCACACAACACTAGGCTAAGGAGGGGATAAGGAAGGGATGAAGACAATTAGAATGAGGGGTTGATGGTAGAAGTAAAGGCTGGCAAATTTGGGAGAGGTCAACTAGGCTAGTGGAGGTAAGAGCTTGGGAGGCTCACCAAGGAACATGCAAGATAGGGCTAGTGGAGTTAAGAGCTTGGGGGGCTCACCTAAGAATATGTAAGAAGGAATGAGGAAATCAAGGGAAAATACTTAGGTTTTTTTGGAAAACAAAATGGGTGCAGGTAAAATCAGCATGTAAGATAGGGCTAGTTGAGTTAAGAGCTTGGGGGCCTCACCTAAGAATATGTAAGAAGGGATGGGGAAATCTGGGAAAAATACTTGGGTTTTTTGAAAAAAATGGGTGTGGGTAAAATCAACATATATAAAAAAAGAATATGTAACATAAGGTTGGTGGATGTAAAAGCTTGAGGGGCTTGCCCACAAATATGTAAGACAGTCATTAGCAAAGGGGTCTTTGGTTTCTTTTTTTTAAACTTGCATTGAAAAACCCAAAGATTGGTCCAAAAAGGTAGTTTTATAGCCTCTACAATTACATGTTGAATGCATGTGATATAAAGGTTTTCATAAAGTGCTTCTCCTCCCTCCCTCTTTGAGATTGGAAGTAGACACATAAAAGCGACTAAAGAAGGTCAGTTTCGTTTTGTAAGTAACGAGTGGTCCTATGCTTTATATGAGCACAAGTGGAAGCTAATACATGTTCCTCAAGATATATAATCTTTTGATACTTTCTATGCAAGCTATATAGGTATGTTGAAATCTCCATATGATTTTATGGCACATGATAGCCAGTAGCATAAAAATGTAGAAATTAGGATGCTTTCCCAATTTTCTCTAAACTCACAATGGGGGAAAATGCAAGGTTCTAATTTAGAATTGGAAAATTGCAAGATTTGCTATTTGGAAATTGGGGTAAATTTTCACAAACATTGTTAATAATCGCATTCTAATGAAGCATTGATTATAACACATTTTATTTAAGAATATTTAAGTAGATGCCCAAAATTAAGTAGACCCCAAAACAACAGATAAGATCTAAGTTTTGGTTTGTCTTAAACAATTTTATTTTGGCCAAGTGACATGTGGCATCACATGGACATTACATGCCCCTTAGGTCATGAGGTGCCAACAAGAGTACTAGCATCACCACTTTGATAATGGGGTCGATTCCCTTGTAAAGATAGTCTTGAGAGGAGTGTTCTAAAATAAATAAATGAGCAATCCTAGGAGAAAGAGAGTTATGAAAAAAAAAACATGATGCCAAAAAATTCATAGACCATGAATTGTCTCAATTTGGGCATCAATAAAATAAATTTTATAAATCTAGAGGCTCATTAGAGTCTTGTTTTGTGTGTGTGTGTGTGTGTGTGAGAGAGAGAGAGAGACAGAGAGAGAGAGAGAGAGAGAGAGAGAGAGAGAGAGAGAGAGAGAGAGAGAGTCACTCAACACTAGAAAATCCATTTATTTTGCTCCTAAAACATGGTGGTGTTGGCAAGTGTTGGCACAAGTGCAATTTATGTCATCATTGCAAAATCACACCAATTATGTATTGTAACAATATCGACAATATGTCATCTCTTGGAGAAGGAGAATTAAGCTACCACACATTTATCATCCTAGACATTTTACCTTGCTACTCATTGGGATTCTTTGTAAACACCCTAAGTGTGACAACACATTAGACTTGTCATTTAACATGCTGGTGGGTACCTTGACTATCCAAATTGTCAAGTCTAGGGAATACATGGATGCTATAATTTAGGTGCCAACAAGTGTAAGTTATGCCATCATTCTAAAACGACATCAATTATTTAATGGTACCACTACGAACAAGGTGTCTCCTCTTCGAGAAGAAGAACTGAGCTACCACACATTTACCATCCTAGATATTTTGCTGCTATTTTTCCTTGCTACTCTTGAATTTTTTAAATATCCCATAAGGTCCACTTAATGATAGTACACTAGTCTTGTACCTGAGTAAGGTCCACTCAATGATAGTACACTAGTCTTGTACCTGCGTAAGGGCCTAGCAGCAAAAGAGAGTGATAAGAATAAAGACTTATCTAACTTGGGAGCATCTATATTGGATATTTTTATGTTTTTGGGCTTCCATCAAAGCAAACACATGTTTATTCATCATCCTTATATCTTAGATAGATGTGTACACGTCTACCTCTAAGTCATACAAGGGCCTATCTTTGATTCATGCACATCATTATTCCTCATTTTTTGGTTATGTAACTTCATTTGGGTGAAGAAGAGCCTTTAAAGAAAGAGCTCTATGCATGAGCTCCATGAGCTATATGTATGAGGTCCACTATACTTGCATTTATATGAGCTATACATATATGATCTCCATGTGTAAAAGAGATCTATGCGCAGAGCGATGTATAAGCTATACGCATAGAGATTTGTATGTAGATGTATGAAAATAGGTTGTGCATATTTCTATATGAATCTTTTCATATAGCTATAGAGATATACATAGCTCTATATGTAGAGATATGTGCATAGCTCTATTCATATAGCTTATTCATAAATTATGAATAAGCTCTATGCATAGAGCTTATGTATGCAAATAGCTTATGCATAGAGTTATACACATATGGAGTTATGCATATAGCTCTATGCATAGAGAGAGAGAGAGAGAGAGAGAGAGAGAGAGAGAGAGAGAGAGCTAAAATAACGTATGAAACCATGCACGATAATAAGACCATGAAGGTCTAGATTGGAATTAGTAGAGGTATACATATAGCTTATGTATGCGTGTAGCTTATGTATGTAGATAGATATATGCGTATAGCTTGTGTATATAGATGTATGCGTATAGCTTATGCATATAGATGTAAGCATATAGCTTATGTATGTATGTGTACGCAAGTAGATTATTCTTAAGCTCTATGCATAGAGCTATACACATATGGATTTATGCATACAAATATATAGTTATGTATAAGATTATGCATATAGCTCTATGTGCACGCATGTGCACGTTGTGCGTGCACGCACACACACCCACACACACACACAGAGGAATAACCATGAAAATATGGACTATAATAAAGATCATGAAGGTCTAGATTGGAATGTCTTGAAAGCATTAAGGAATTGTTGCCATATACATAGGCAGTGATGTGTGTGAACACACTTAGGACCGCCGGGGCACTTTTCCCCTCTTTAGGAGGTTTTTTCCCCCGGCTTGTATATACGCCCATCCTGCTAGGGCTAACTTATCTTTGTACATTGACACAATCTAATACACTTTGTGTTGTGTGCATTCTTGCTTCTTCTTCTCTAAGCTTTGTGTGCTTTCCTGCAACCCTAATTCCAACAGGAATTCTTATATTGGAATTAGTAGTCTTGGAAATATTAAAGGTCTGAGAAAATTCATGAAGGTCTAGATTGGAATTAGTAATATTGGAAATATTGAAGGACGAAAAAAAACCACATGAGTCCATTGTGAAGCTGCAATGTTGGATACATTGATTAAAACATTTGGAGGCTCTTCATTGGTTTAGACCTATGGAAATATTCCATGAAGGCTCTTCCATAATGGAAGATTGCCCATTTTTTCCAGCTTCGTAAACTTTGGCCAATTTGCACATTCCACTCTATTGTTCATAGATTTATGCATTTCTATGTCTTAAGTTACTTGAGAGTAAGGTATTCTGCTGTTCATAGTTTTATGCATTTCAATGTCTTCAGTTATTAAGAGAACTCTAATCATGTTTGTTTTAATGTATGTAGTAAAGCAACATATGGTTACCTTTTTGGTCAAGTGGTCTCACATTGAAATGTTCCACTCAATTATTGGTGTAGCATTGGATATATTTTCCCATGTTTGAAAAACTCATCCTCCATATACATTGAAATGTTCCACTCAATTATTTGTGTAGCATTGGATATATTCTCCCATGTTTCAAAAACTCAATTCTCCATTTATAATCCTTTAAGCTATCCTCCCATGCATCAGTTTGAAGTTCCATTGACTCACTCAATAGATTTTACTAAAGTTTGGTTATAAGTTCCATCTTGATGTGCCAAATTGTCCATCTAAAAGCTTTCTTAAGCTTTATGATGATTTCCTTAATCTCTAGAGTTCGTATATACTATAGTGTTGCTAGACAAGCATGCGCAAAATAAGTTATCCCTTGAATGATGCATTCTCTTGTTGTTGGCTTGATGTTGACTTGATGATTGTCCATCTACAATCTTTCTTAAGCTTTATGATGATTTCCTTAATCTCTAGAGTTAGTATAGTGTTGCTAGACAAGCATGGGAAAAATAAGTTATCCCTTAAATGATGCATTCTCTTGTTGTTGACTTGTTGCTAGACAAGCATGCACAAAATAAGTTATCCCTTGAATGATGCATTCTCTTGTTGTTGGCTTGATGTTGACTTGATGATTGTCCATCTACAATCTTTCTTAAGCTTTATGATGATTTCCTTAATCTCTAGAGTTAGTATAGTGTTGCTAGACAAGCATGGGCAAAATAAGTTATCCCTTGAATGATGCATTCTCTTGTTGTTGACTTGATGATCTCATACTTAAGTGTGTCATCCACTTGTTTTATCTTGGTGGGGGTTGGAGGGGCCCTCCTATGTATTGTCAAACCGTTGCATGAATGTGAACTTGTGTGGCATCTTGATGATGAATGATGCCTAGCTTATTTTGCAAAAGAGTTAAGAGTATATAATATTGGTCTTAAACTTACTAGGATAAGTGATTTGAGAGTAATTTGCTGGGTTGTCGTGACTAGAGAGATGACGTGATGTAGTAGCGGGCCACACAAAAAGCATGTCCTTAATGAATGACCAATTGAACTAAGGCATCAAAGAAGACAGTAGGTAGATGAGAGATGCTCGGGTTGGATTTAACCTTGTCAACACATCACATGGATTGGAATCCATTGTATATTAACGAGAGAGAGAGAGAGAGAGAGAGAGAGAGAGAGAGAGAGAGAGAGAGAGAGAGAGAGAGAGAGAGAGAGAGAGAGAGAGAGAGAGAGAGAGAGAGAGAGAGAGGCCCTAGGAGAAGTGATTACCAAAGAACTAAACAAATAAACGTATTAGAGTGAAATAAATCTAATTTTTTGTTCTAAGTAGACAAGGAAATCACATTTACTTATCGACATTGCATGAGTTACCCACTAACCTTTTCTCGTCGTAAGAAACCTTTAGCCTTTAGTATTTCGTGAGAAGAAATATTTTTCCAATTGCTCCCCATTATTAACTTTTATTCTCCATGACAATTATTACCACGATATAGACATTCCCAATAATTTACTAAAATTTGCACCTTATAAGCATAAACTAAAGTGAAATATTTACTTAAACTCTTTGTCTTCAATGTTATTTTATAGCTTTGTATCATCCAAATTCCAACCATCATCGATCGTGTGTGACTTAGCTTTGCGATGACACTACCCCAAGCAGCTGATGCACTTTCATTCATTTGAAGAGGCAAATTGTTTGCTATGGAGAAAGTGTTAAACAAAAAGGATTTAATCATGTTGCAATGAAGCTCTTAGTAAATGGATGCTATACACAAGTACTTCCATTTACAACTATTAAAGTATATTTGTAACTTGTAGGATGCTTGTTTCAAGAGGGGATATTTGGGTCAAAGTAAACTAGCTTGTTTCAAGAGCGTCTTTGAATTGCATATGGATTGTTTGAAGTTGTGACATTGAGGCAATTAGCTCTCACACATGCATTAAAGTGAGCAAAGAATATGCGATGCCATTTCTTTTTTCAAGAGGTATTAGGGGGCACAAGTCACGACCTTGCTTCGATAGGGTGAAGTAAAGTGAGCTAACCACTAGACAAGCCCATGACATGGCAACTGCAATGCCATCCTAAAAAGACTGGACCTTGCAAGTACCTTTATACAACTATGAACCAATTTCCAAGGGAGGGTTGGTTGTGTTGGTGGCAAGCACAACTAGCTACCAACATCAACCAAAGGTTGAGTTTTAAGTATTAACGGGCCTAGATCTTAAAAGGGCCGATTTCCACACTAGTGGTGGGTTACCAAAGAAGAAGTTTTAGTGGGCCTAGAGGATGCCCCCATAATCCTCCACTTTTGGAGGACCAACTTGCCCTAGCCGGTTTAGAGAGGGTAGAGGGTGATCGAAGCCAGTGTAAGAAAAAAAACCTCCCTGTAGTGTAATTTTCATGGTTCAAATTGAAGAAAACCGGTTATAATTTTGCTTAGCCTTGAATTTAAAGATTCAAAAATTTAGTTATAAAACCTATTCATCTATGCATTTTTTAAATAAAGACGAGTTGCGCTTGAAGGTCATATATATATATATTTTCAATGGTTAGAAAAAAAGTTTATTTGGGACACACTAATCAAAGCACAACTTAAGATTTTCCACAGGAAGGGGGAACTCAACCCTTCCAAACTTCCAGGGGTTGAGTACACAACCACACACGATGACACGTCTGACACTGGAACTGGCCTTTGTGTGTGTGCACTCTGTGGATGAGAACCAGCTGTGGAAGCTGCTGAGTGGTTGGTTACCCGGCGTGGAAACGAGAAACGAGCCCTGTGTCGCATGAGTTGCCATCATCCTAGATTAATTATATGATGATGATGAATGCAAGGGCGGCTGCAAGAGCAATTGACGTGGGGCGGGCAACGATCGGTCAGAGCGACAAATTTGTTTGTTTGGTTTCTGCGGCGTGGTGTGCAGATGAGCGAGCAAGGCGTTACTCCATGGCCGTCTACGCGTCCCTACCTACCCATATATATATATATATGTGTATATATATATGTGTGTATATATATATATGTGTATATATATATATGTATCTATATGTATGTATGTATGTATACTTCGACTTGATATAGATTCCACCTTTCATTCATTTCATATTTGGCCGTGTCACGACAGACGGACCTCGAGATTTGTGCATATTGTAGCTGTGTGTACTCCATCCTTGCAACAATGCATGTAAAACGTTTGTGACATTTCAAGTTTGTTTCAAGATACACGGTAGCCTAACTGCATAAAAGCTATCATCATAGACTCAGTAGTAGCAAAACCTTTGGGTGGGAGCTTTTCCAAGACACATTTACCTGTCGTCGAGACCTTCACCATAGGTCTAGTGCCCAGTGGATTTTCTACAAATGCCACAAAGGTACAAACCGGATGTTTCTCCACTATATTATGCATAACATTTTGGAGCACATTATTTTAGAGAGCCTCCACATGGCCGAGTCCCCGAGAGGGCTTGGCCTCTTGAAAGCTCCAAATAGTGTGCAGAATAGTGTGTGGATATTCTCTTTTGGGTGAATAACGAAGGTTAAATATTCTTTTTTCTTAAAAATGCAAGCTCATGACGGGGAGCAACAACGCAAGGGTCACTAGTTAGTGCTATTAGTTAATGCTTGATATTAGTGGATGTTAATTAATACCATGAGTTAACTTGAGGCATTCCACTTCATTAATGGTTTTTCCTAATTTTTTGTTATTGATCGATGACTTCAATAAGAAGATGTGGGTATATTTTCTTTTAGATAAGCCTGAAGCTTTTGGAAAATTCAAAATATGGCATATCTTATTAGAGAATGAGATAGGGAAGAGGCTAAAGAAGTTGCGAACAGATCAAGGAAGAGAAGTTACATCAGCATGTGAATTCAATGCCTATTAAAAGAAGCACGAGGTCAAGAGAGATTTGATACTTGCTCATACCTTGTAACAAAATGGTGTGACGAACGTGAGAATAATAAGAATCACACAATGGTGAAGTATGCTCAGGGAAAGGAATGCCAAATTATTTTTGTGTCGAGATAGTTAACATTGCAATGCATATCCTTAACATGAGCTACACAAAGGAAGTGAAGAGCATGACACCTCAAGAATCTTATTTTGGAAAGAAATCATCAACTGTTATATATCTAGACATTTTGATACGAATGTTTTATGCATGTTCCAAGCTTATCTAGAACTAAGTCTAATTCCAAGAGTAGGAAGTGTATCTTCTTGGGGCATAATATGAGTCAAAGGGTAATCGACTATACGACTTTGAGGTAAAGAAAATAATTGTCAACAATAGTTATGTCATTAGGAATTTTTTGGACCCAAAAAGGGCCTTCTAAAAGGATTCCTAATTTTAAGGGGTTAGAGCTTAAAAAGCTGGACTTAAGGGAGACAAAGGCTATGATGACCCCTACTTAAGGGAGACAAAGGCTATGATGACTCCTATTTTTTGCCTTGCCACATCAGCCATACCCCCCTAGTTTCACTTTTTAAAGGGAATATTCTCATACTCTCTCTCTTACTTTTTGACTTTTCTCTCTCTTACTTTTTGAATTTTTTATCTTCACTCTCTACAAGTTGAATCTTTCTTGTCAGTTTGAAATCTCCTTCCTCATTAACTCCCACCATATCTCCCTTCCACATGAGCAAAATATTCTCGTATTTAGGTGGGCCCCAAAAAGTAAAAATTTTTAATTTTTAATTTTTTAATATTTTGAGGTGAAAAAACACCACCCAATCAATATGTATGATGAAAATACTTTTTTCTCTCCAAAAAGCTTGTAATTCAAGGGTCACATCAGAAGCCTGTCAGGAGGAGCCAGTACATCCATAACTAACTGTCAGGTCCCCACAACCCCATAAACATAACTAACTATTAGGAACCACTACATCCATGAGATCCCGAAATTGTGGGGATCCCAAAAATTATTATTTTTTAAATTTTCTCATAAATGTAATTTATTGAGATGAAAAACTCCATGTTACTATATTTGTATATCAAAAATATCATTTTCTACTTAGAAAAATGGATTTGTGTTAATACTGTAGAAGATTGACTACAAGTGGAGCTTGGCAAACCCATATTCTCCAATGTCAATTGCAAGCATCACAATTCACCCTTTTACAATGTCAAGAAGGACTTAAAACATCATCACATAAAATGAAAGAGATCCTCGCAGAGAATGTGGAGAAGGATGCAAAGAGAATGTGGAGAAGGATGCAAAGATTCAAAGGCTAGAGGAACTTATCAAACGACTCTCAAAGCAACCCCAAATGGTGCTCATTGAACGCAAAAAGATATTGGCTGGTATAGAATCTCTTGCGCTTAAAGGTGGAGCATGGAAGAAAAGGATTCGTACAACAAAGTAAGTAACATAAACTTTCATTATGCACTCAGTGATTTAAACAAAATAGTCATGATTTGTGTTCTGCTAGGAATTTTCTGCAGAGGTGTGTGGTTCTAACGAAGAGGGATGGAAGGATTTGGTCAAAGCCATTCTAAATACCAAGGATATTCTCTCAATTATTACTGACCCTCATCGTCCTAAAATATGCCAAGCTGTTGTCAGCAATGTGGTGAGTGAGATTACCACCTTCATCGATTCTTCATTAATTCAACATGCTTGTGATGCGGCTGGAATCAGCATAAAAGGGTACCAAGAAATCCGTCAGGTTGTAAAAGATGCATTTCTAAGACAAGGAATCACTGGCACTTTATTTCTTACACTCAAGGTGATTCACAATGTCAAGCATATCAATAATGATGATGTGCCAGCAAGCTATAGGACAGTTTTATCACGTTGAGGATACATTAACATTAGACACAGGGTCGAGCAAAAAGAAAATCAAGACAACAAGTACAGAATTTCACTATGATGTTTACAATAACATCTTTGTTCATATTGAGAGACTACAATAAGCTATGGTGAAGTTCTATGGTCTTTCCAGAAAACACCATATTAGATAATTTGGGAAAAATCCCATTGCCATTTGAAAAATGGGATCATGATGAACTTGTCCAAAATTTTATCAAAACCCCCTCATGTGACATATCATTGGAAAGATCTTGAAGATTAGAATCTAGATCTTTAATCTCTATCAAATTTTGAGCTAGCATGTTTAAGATATATCCAAAATTAAATGGAGTGATTGATTCCCAAAATACAAGATTTTTCCCAAATTACCTGATATTGACTTAGAAGGTGAGAACTTGCAATTGCTACTATTCATGTTTTTCAGTAGAAAATGAAGATGATTATTTTGTTTTGAATATTATAAATTACTGTTTATTTGCAGTTTTACACTTTTATTTGTGTTCAAGCTAGATGAGTGCCAAATTGTGAAAGGTCGAAAGCTGGAATGTATGAGCATTACGCTCATGAATGAGGCCATGATATGTGCACGGGAAAAGACTACCAAACCAAGTTTTAGTGTGCAATTTGAAAAAGAGGTCTGGTGGCTTGGTGCATTCGAGGTACCGGAGGAGACACATGAGGTATTGACATGGATGTTTGAAAGGACTCCATGGATAACAGATGTAATCAAAAAGCAAATTGATGGTCAACTTTTAGATGTAGAAAACATAGGAAAGTTCAAGGTGGATTGGCATCTTGGGGGAGATTTGAAGACAATTAAATGCATGGTGGGTTGTGCTCAAGGTGCGACATCAAGATGGCCTTGTACATACTGCAATGCTCAGATTGATATTCCTAGGCAGAAAAAGACAAATGGAAAAGGTATGCAAAAGGTTGGTTTTATTGGGAAGGATGCGTCGAAAGGTCCCAAGAAAGGGAAGAAGCAACAGGAAGATGCAGTAGATCCAACCGAGTCAACTGATGAGATGAAGATGAGGAACAACCAAATGCAAGATGGGTGGAAGGTGTCATGTCTCCTGATATGCTAGGAGAACCAAACAGAAATTCAAATTGGAGTCCCATCATTAATTTTCCACATTAAAGAATATTCACTTTTGCACACTTCATGCATTCATGAGAATCTTCGATTGATTGCTTAAGTGCCATATCGATTATGCATTCACAATGCCTACACAAGAGAGGAAAGTTGCAGCCCTTGGTAAATTAGAGCATCTTTTGAATTCTCTAGGCTGCCATGGCAAAAACGTGAAAATTGAAGTGAATAAGCAGGCCTGTGGTATGTCATACGAGGTTGCTCAAAAGGTCTCCATGACTGGAGCAAAGGCAAGGAGATTTTTGGAGAAGCTAGCAAACATAGAGAATTCAAAGAAGACTTGGGGACTCTAGAAAGACCTATGTGCAATCTCCACAAATGTAGATTGTCCAATGCCAGCTCTTGTAAATATGCGCAAACAGCTTTGGATAAATTTCAATAACATGGTTTGCATTATGAATCAAAGTAGCACAACTGCCCAAGAATGAGCATCATTCCAACAACATATTATAGAGTTCACCAAAAGTGTGCTAGGTGCTTGGGGAGAGAGTAAAGTAACACACTATATGGTAAGTTGTACAATAAAAAAATAAATTGGTGTTTTAACCTGGAATTTTTCTAATTAAATTCTATTGTCATATGTACAGCACATAGTTTATGCACATGGTGTGTATTTCATGAACAAGTATGGATCGCTCGACATGTGGAGTACCCAAGGGATAGAGAAATCACATTATATAAAGCAAGAGGGGATTATTTCAAAAATACAAGACATGGAGGTGGAGCTTCTGCACAGGAGGAACACGTACATATCGCACAACCTTTGGAAGGGTATTGGTTAGGGAGCAGGCCCAATAATCAAAGCTTGCGTAAGAGGCACGCAAGGCTGCAAAAAGTCATGCTCGGCTTGAATGGTTGCAGACCAATGCTCCCCATAGGCATGGTGCTTGGCGTGCACGAATGAGGAGACAAGGGAGGCGTTGGGTTGTTGTGCATGCACCAGCACAAATCTAGATGTAATAAGGCTAAGAAAATAAGTTTAGTTAGGTTTTTTTTGCCCTTAAAAAAACTATTAATAGTTCCTTCTCTCACTTCATTTTCATTTCACTTTTTTAGAGAGCTTGAGCTCAAGATCTACGTCGGGACCCATGTAAGGACACTAGCACATCACCACGTTAGCACAATAGGCATAGTCATACATGGATATGGCACGCACCAAGAACACCGCACGTGTTACCATGCCTTCACAAAACACAGTGCAAGGCACCCAACGACCACATACTAGCGACACCACAGTGACTCCTTGGATTCTAGGACATGCCTAATGGGATCACCAGAGTCCAACCCTCCTCTCACAGAGCAACACCAACGCACACACATGCAGGCCCTTCTAGTGGGAGCAAGCGCGTGAAGAAGACCCCATAATGCAGCCACCCTAGAGATCGACAGAGAGGCCGATGATGTGAAGTTCGACTGGGTTGGTGAAAACATTCCTATATTATGCAGCACCACAGGTGGCACGACCCTACTACCAGGACAGGGTCCCCTACCTACCCGCCACCAGGAGGAACTTGATACACAGGTACCATAGCAGCAGCAGCAGGATTCAAACTATGAGAGAGACCAAGGAAGTCAATATTAGGTAATTTGGAAAAAATCTCACATTTTGGGAATCAATTACTCCATATAGTTTTGGACATATCTTAAACATACTAACTCCAAATTTGTCGGAGATCATAGATTTAGATTCTACTCTTCAAGATCTTTCCGATGATATGTCACATGAGGGGGTTTCGACAAACTTTTGGACAAGTTCACCATTCTTCCATTTTTCAAATGGGAATGGGATTTTTCCCAAATTATCTAATATGGTGTTAAGGGGAGGTTCCTGCAAGTGCGCGTAAGCGTAGAAAGGTCAAGCTCTTCAAGCCAAGAAAGTCCCAACCTCGCCAATGCACCAACACAACACAGAGAGCTCCAAGGAGAAGGATGCGCCAAGGGCATAGGGCTCTGTAAGAAATCAAGTTTTATTAGAGGAACACTGAGTTGCTGATAAGAAGATCCCCTTTCGCTCGTACAGTGAAGGAGATTCTCCAACGATATAGAACAGAGTTTCGTGTGTAGGGGATTGCCCTTGAAGCATTGCAAGAAGCCGCCGAGGCTTACCTTATTGGGCTTTTTGAAGACACCAACCTCCTTGCAATACATGCAAAGAGGATTACCATTTTTGCCAAGGACATGCAACTAGCTCAGCATATTCGAGGCGAGCGAGACACGATCTAGAGATCTTAGATGTTAACTTGCTTTTTGAAGCAACTCTTTTGTTTCAAACCTCCCTTTGTAATAACAAGCCTATCTAGCGTTCATTTGTTACCTTCTGATAATTTAAAATTTAAGTTTCTCTTACAATGTCTCGGTGTCATCATGTTTGTTTAACATGGAGTGTCTAACATGTGCCAGTTTGTCAACCCAAGGCATCAGAAATGCTCCTGGAGGACTGAGGAAGCTGTGACTGAACAGTGCGAATTTGGCCTCTGCAACAACGACGATGTAGGCTAAAAATTCGCATTGTTTTGGCACTTCTCTCCTAGCCACTCAGGATCATTTCTGATGCATTTAAATGAAGTTAAGTACATTGATGCATTTATAATGAAGTTGAGTATGCTAATTATGAGAAACAGTAGTTTACAAGATAAAAACACCTTTAATCATGTGTAAAAATACATTGTTTTTTATCCAATGCATCAGAATTGCTCCTGGAGGACTGGGGAAGCTATGCTAGAACAGTGCAAATTTAGGCTCTGCAGCGGCAGTGCAGGCTCAAAATTCGCACTATTTTGGCACTGCTCCCCCAGCCACTCAGGATTATTTTTGATGCATTTATAAAATGAAGTTGAGTACATTGATTATGAAAAACAGTAATTTACAAGATAAAAACACCTTTAATCATGTGTAAAAATACATTATTTGTCATCCAATGCATCAGAATTGTTCCTGAAGGGCTGGGGAAGCTGTGCCAAAAGAATGCGAATTTGGGCTCTACAGCAGTGGTGTAGGCTCAAAAGTCGCACTGTTCTGGCACTACTCCCCTAGGCCCCCAGGGTCATTTTTGATGCATTTACAAAAAAATTGATGGTACAAACTAGAAAAAACAATGAACTGTATTGTATTCATAATAATAAGAAGTGATACATCATCTTTACAAAATATTTCTTACAATATTGAGCTTCCTTCTCTTGTTATTGGGCAGAGTGTGCTCAAGGAGTGATTGGGCTATTTCTTGAGGATCCTCTGTGCCTATGCTTTTAGCTATATCTATACGAGCAAGAAGCTCACCCCTAAATCCACAACCAAAAACATCGAAGGCAAGGGATTTTTTAATCAGAACTATACATTTGGTGCTCTGCGCCATAGAGGCTACACACAGAGCACCTTAGAGAGGGCTTTCAAAAAGAAGAGAGTGAAGGCAGATTGAGGGGTGTAGTCCCTGTGGATAATGGTGATGCCATCCCCACAGGAAGCCGACCAAGATAGTGCGCCAACGTAGCATCATGTCCATGGAGCTTAGCCTGGTCTGTGCTTCTGCCGCCTCTCCCAGCAAATGCGTCAATTTCAACCACCCTCTGTAATCAAAGGAAAAATCAAAATATTTTCCTATACATAATTACAAATGTTTGTAAGTTGTAAAAGGTCAATTATTACCTTTTTCTCAATGTCTTCTTTTGTTGGTGGGGGCGGAGAGGTCAATCAAGGACTTAGCCTCATCCTTTTTAGGTGCTTTGGTCTCCTCCATCACTCTAGCAGCAAGGGTGTTCTTTTCAGCCTCTAGCTTGTCTTGTAAGGTTGTGAATTCCTCCTCTGGAACTAGGGCTTGCTCCGTGATCTCAACCACAGTTTCCTTGACCAAAGCAACTGTCTCTGCGATAGATTCTCCAAGGGGTAATGTGACACTATCTAGGTGAGGACTGAGGTTGGACGTATCAAGGTCCACCTCACATCGCGTGCATATAATGCCAAAGAATTCATCCATTCTCAAGCCAGCTGCCTTTTTAAGGTCATGAAGAAATAAGTATTCTTCACCTTCCACCACAATGGTGCTCAAGAGATTGATCTCAAGCTCTGGCAGCACCTTGCTCTCCTCGTGTGGGGAAGATCGCCCTGCATCTTCTACTACAGTGGGTTGTTCAGCTCCTCTGCAGATTGTGCACCCTCTAGAAAGTACTCTAATGCAAGCTGCTCTTCCACACCAGCACTTGTACCTAGTGCCTTCACTTCCTTGTTATCCCTCAAATACCCTGCCAACTGCAATGCAAGCATCTCTACCTCCTCATCCGAATCCTCATCGCGCTAATGAGGAACGCAAAAGTGGCGAGCCACGAGAGGAACCTAGTTCATAAATTGCCGTTCTCCAACCTCTTCACCTCCTACTTATTGAAGGTACAGTAAGCTCCTGCGGAGATGCAGATGTCGATGAAGTGTTCAAGGCGCTGGATGTAGGGGTGGGCATATTGTTGAATGTACTTAAGCAGCTCAATAGACACCCATCGATCATTGGGGCAATGGGGAAAGTAGATAGAGTGGGGAGCCAAGTATTGCTCCATGTATGCAATCTGCGTCTCATAATGTTGAGAGACGCAAGGGTGAGTGACTTTTCAAAGTCGACTTCACGAGCGAACATGGCAAAGAGCTCGCTCTGCCCATCCACGAGGTGGTGGAGAGGAACTCACAGAAGTTGTGAAAGTGGGTAGCCATGTGAATGCAAAGAGAGTGTGTGAGCTCGTGCTTGGTTTCTATCGCGTGAAAATGAGAAAGAAGGCACCTTTGGCTATTTATAGTAGTTAAAATTTAAAGTTTGGCCTTTTCACACTAGATCGCTAGTAGACAAAAAAATCACAATTTGCAAAAATATTAAGATTTCAATTAAATAAAGATTGGTTAAAAAAGAGCCTACTACAAAATTACAAGCATGTCATCTAATCTAAAATTGTTATAATGTCTTCATTTTTTGCCTCTCTTGTGACATTTACTTCATGTTGATCTCCATCTCCTTGTTGACTTGAAAGCTTGTCTCATTGCCTTCACCTTGATCCTGAAACTCTTGCCCCTCATGTGCATCAGAACAGAGGCTATTTTTCCATATACCTAGTTCATCTTCAAGCTCTTCCACATGCCTACTATGTGTTGGTAGGGCTATGCACCTTGCCCGCTGAAAATTCAAGGTCCTCCATTTGCCATGATTCTGAGACCATGGCTGTCCCCTTGCCCTCTCCACACAACGAATTCGGGGGTGCTAGGAGTGGAAGTAGCACTTCTTGCACGGGACAAAGCCTCTCACTCGGGGCCTCGCCCACCACGGATACCCGGACAAGAGACTAATCCCTCGGTTCTTCCAAAACCGAACCCAGAAAAACTTCCCTTGCCCAAAAAACATGGGCGATTCCACCAGGGGATATTTTATTTCTAAGGTAGTCAAGGTCATCACTAACCAAACTGATCTGATCGAACCCGTAAGTCACATGGTCAGATCAAGGAAAAGACTTTCACTTGGATCATAGAGACCAACACTTTTTTCCTCATCAAGAGGCATAGCCGTTGATTATTTTCCATAGAGAACAAGGACTATCCGGGCAATTAATCTTTGGTCTTTTACAATTGGACAAATTCCTCTTACATGGAGTTGATGGACACTAATGCTAAGCTAATGAATGCCTGGTTTCTCAATTTGGACAAATATTGAAGGAATTAGAGCAAATTTTCTACTGGTTTTTCTGGTTTTTTCCAAAACAGAGAAAGGGGTTTTTAAAAATTGATATGTACACATGTCAGATGGTGTTGATACTCTACATTGAGGTTGTTTAGGTGTCAATACAAGTTGCCCATACTTGATTACACCACTACATTGTGATTTGGAGCTGTGGAAGCGCATCAAAGCAGGGTATCTCGGACTACGTGAGACAGTTCATCTTGGATGCATACAAGTTGATTTTCTACATCAAATTTGGAGTTTGTTGGCTACCTTGGAGTATATGGAACATTCATTGGAGTGTGGTTGAGCTGAGGAAGGCTCATTTACAGATTTGAAGTGTGCGGAAGGTGTATGCATTGAGCAAACATGTCGGATAATCCAGTTCAGATTGTTGGTGAAAAGCTGGATAGGAAGAACTTCCAGGCATGGAAGTACATGATAAAGAGTTTCTTGAAAGGAAAAGGATTTTGGAATCTCATCACTCACAGGTGCTGAGCCAGAGCCTGAGCTACCTCGACAACCTACATAGCAGCAGCTTATTGCTCATAAGCAATGGTCAGAGAGAGCATTCAAAGTGCTGCATTATCTATCTATATGTATTTTTGATGCTATGCTCATACACATACAGGATGCTGAGAATCCCAAAGATGCATGGGATACTTTGGTCAAGATGTTTGATACAGATACGAGTGCTCGCAAGTCTCAGTTTGGCGACAGCAGATACACAATGTGAAAAGGAATAAAAGGAGCATACATGATTATGTGCAAGAAATCAAGAAGTTTGTAGATGCATTGGCCACAATAAATGCCCCCATGCCTGATGATGATTTGGTGGATATTACCTTGCGTGGTCTTGGCAAGGAATATAAATCTTTTGATACATCTATCTCAGTTCGGAGTACAGGTCTACCCAACTTTGATGAGTTGGTTTCACTCTTGTTGGTTGAGGAAATCAAGCTCAGTGATTCATTTCTGGATGCATCTACTAGCCATGATGATGGCGGAAATCAGGCTTTCTACTCTCAGAGAGGTTTTAGAGGCAGGGGGAGTTTGCATCACGTGGACGTGGTGGCAATGGTCGTGGATGGTAGGACAGGTCACCACAGCAGAATTTTCAGCCTTCATATGGTGCTCGAGGTGGTCGTGGATATGCACCTCAGCGAGGCAGAGGTAACCCCCGTGGTAGAGGACGTTGGCAAGGCCAACAAAATTCTATGCAAGATGTGGAATGCCATTACTGTGGCAAATATGGTCATATGGCGAGAGATTGTTTCCGCAAACAAAATGATTTGAGAGGGGGTAGAGCACAACGTGGTGGTCATTATGGTGGAAATTATGCACAACATGGTGGAAACTATGCATCAAGAAGTAATGATGGCACTGCAAATCATTTGTTTGCCATGAAGCATGTTGTGGGTTCTATGACGACAAATGCTGAGAATGATGACACATGGTATATGGACTCAGGAGCATCAAACCATATGACATGTCATGGTGAATGGTTTGAGCATATGAAGCCTATGGATGTAAAAGGCTATGTGGAGACAGGTGATGATACCCAGCATGTCATTACACATGTTGGAAGTGTACCATTGGTTATGCACAATGGTCAGACAAAGTCTATGTTAGATGTGTTGTATGTGCCTTCTATCACAAAGAGCTTGGCCTCAGTTGGTCAAATGGTAGAACAGGGATTACAAGTTCGTTTCAACAAGCATGGTTGCTTCGTTGAAGACTTCAAACATGGATGTAGAGTAATTGCTAAAGGCAAGAAAGAAGGCAGATTGTTTAACCTGGATGCTGGAATTCCTGAGCTAAAATCAGCCATGTTCTCCAAAAGTAAAAATGTGGTACAGGACATTGATATGTGGCATAAGAGGATTGGACATGTCAATATACAGAGATTAAAGAACATGCAAACAAGAGGCATTGTCAGTGGATTGCCTAGGTTCAAATATGATGGACATATGCATGTTTGTGAAGCCTGTCAGTTTGGAAAGCAGGCAAGGTTGAGGTTTCCTAGAGAAGAAAATATGAGTAGCAGGCCACTTGAGATCGTACATAGTGATGTATGGGGTCCTGCACAAAACCCATCTATCAAAGGCAGTTTATACTATGTTACATTCATAGATGATTTCAGCAGGATGACATGGATATACTTTCTTAGAAAGAAGAGTGAAGTATTGGAAAAGTTCATGGATTTCAAAGCTTTTGCAGAAAAGCAATATGGCTGTTGGATTAAATGTTTGAGGACAGATGGAGGTGGTGAATACACCTCAAAGGCTTTTGAGCATTTCTTGAGGAAGCATGGAATAAGAAGACAATTGACTTGCAGGTATACACCTTAGCAGAATGGTGTGGCTGAGAGAAAGAATAGAGTCATATGTGAAGTGGCTAGAGCGATGCTCAATGAAAAGAGCATGCCAGATTACTATTGGGCAGAAGCATGTGCTATTGTAGTATATATATTGAACAAAACACCTACAGCAGCCATTCATGGAAGCACGCCAGAGATGCGGCTTACAGGTTATAGGCCAGACATTGGACACCTTAAAGTTTTTGGATGCATAGCTTATGTACATGTGCCTGATGAAAGAAGAAGGAAGTTGGATCCTAAGGCAGAGAAATGTGTATTTGTTGGATATGCACAGGATCTAAAGGCATACAAATGTTATAATCCACAAACTAGACAAGTGGTCATCTCACGTGATGTGGTGTTTGATGAGCTTGCTAGTTGGTACAAAGCAAAAGATGAAGGTGTCATTGAGTCACTTGAGGCTGATGTGCATGTGAACTTGCCACCACAAGCAAGTTCTAGTTCTACTTCTATGTCTGGGCCAGCACAGCAGAGGCTGAGAGTAGCAGTGTACATCCATGGTCAGGACGTTTGAGGCATGAGAGTGTGAGCACTGGGAGTAGTGCTATGGATAAAGGAAAGAAGAAGGTCGAAGGAATTGGAATCACAGGTTATGAGTCATCTAGTTCTGAGAGTTTGGATGAGGAGCTTGGTATACCTGTTTTACGCACACCTGGTGCTAGGCAGGATAGATATGTGCCACCACATGCTAGAGTTACAGGTGTACAGAGTGACCCGCATGCATTGCAGAGATCCCAGAGAGTCAGATATCCAGTTGACAGATTGACATATCGAGATTTTGCTATGCACTATGCATATATGACATCTACGGTGAAGCATGTGGAACCTACATGCTATACAGAGGCTATTGGAGAGCATGTATGGGAGCAAGCAATGGATGTAGAGATGGACGCATTGGTCCATAATGATACATGGGACTTGGTTGCACTACCAAAGGACAAGAATATTATTGGATGTAAATGGGTTTACAAAGTGAAGTGCAAATCTGATGGTTCTATTGAGAGACATAAAGTAAGATTGGTAGCAAAGGGTTATGCACAGACCCAAGGATTGGATTATGATGAGACGTTTAGTCCAGTGGCTAAGATGGGCACAGTGAGAGCAGTCATTGCTATGGCTACAGATAATGGCTAGGAAATGCATCAGATGGATGTCAAGAATGCATTTCTAAATGGAGATCTACAAGAGGAAGTGTATATGGCACAGCCAGAAGGGTATGTACACCCAAGATATCCCACTCACGTATGCAAATTGAAAAAGGCATTGTATGGTCTGAAGCAAGCACCTCGTGCTTGGAGTGATAAGATGAGCAGATATCTTATCTCACTTGGTTTTCAGATTTCTACAGCAGATTCTTCATTGTATGTGAAGAAGACAGAGCATGGGATTGTTTTACGAGTCATCTATGTGGATGACTTGATTATCACAGGTGATTATGGTTCAGATGTGATGCATGTCAAGAAAGCTTTAAGTGGGCAATTTGACATGAAAGACCTTGGTGAGTTGAGATACTTTCTTGGAATAGAAGTGGTCAAAGATCATGCAGGTACTTGGTTAGTATAGCGCCAATATGCATTGGATATGTTGGAAAAGTATGGCATGACAGGGTGTAAGCCTATGAGTACACCATTGGAGCAAAATGTGAAGTTGCGGGCTGATTATGGCGAGGAATTGGATGATCCTTCTATGTACAGGAAGATGGTTGGTAGTCTCATATATATGACTATCACACGCCCGGATTTGAGTTATGCTGTGGGGCTAGTAAGCCAGTTTATGCAGAGCCCCAGAAAGCCTCATTTGGATGCAGTGAGACGCATCATGAGATATGTGGAGACCACTGCACATTATGGTCTACTTTATGAGAGTGGTAAAAGCTTGGACATACATGGCTACACAGATGCTGATTGGGCAGGTAGCACATATGACATGAAGTCTACTAGTGGATATGCTTTTACACTTGGAAGTGCCGTGGTGAGTTGGAGTAGCAAGAAGCAACCTACAGTTGCTTTATCCAGTACAGAGGCTGAGTACAGGGGTGCAGCCATTGCTACTTGTGAGGCAGTATGGTTAAAGGGTCTCTTGGCAGATTTATGTGAGCCTATTGATGGCAAAGTTGTCATACATTGTGACAACATGAGCAGTATACAGTTGGCCAAGAATCCAGTGTTTCATGCGAGGACCAAACACATAGAGGTCCATTATCACTTTGTCAGAGAAAAGGTGCTGGATGGTACAGTTGATCTTAAGTATGTGAAGACTGATGAGCAGGTGGCAGATATCTTCACAAAGCCACTTAGCAGGGAGAAGTTTGAGTACTTCCGGACTATGTTGGGAGTACATGGGATGAGCTTGAGGGGGAGTGTTGAGAGTCTTGATATCCCAAGTTCATCTACATCTTCATCAGTAGTACATCATGAGCTTGAGAGGGGCTGTTGAGATTCAAGCTCGATGTCAGTGTGAGCCAGCTATGCTATGTGCTGGCAGATTAGGTAGGAACATGTGTGAGACATAAATGACCGCGTGTCTAGCTGGTCATAGTGTGTGGACATTAGCTAGGGTTAGATGAGTGTGGACACAACTCATTGTGTGTTGTGTGGATTATGGTTTATGGCATTATGCTTTGTGTGAGAGTGGACATGGCTTCCCTCTATGGTTGGGGTTTGCAATATACATTAGGGTTTGCTCCTGTGTGTGTGTCTCCTCCTCCTCTACCGTTCTTTTAACAATCTGCATATGGATAAAATGGGCTTTATGTGATCTCTACATTCACATCACTTATTACGAGGAGACAGGGGGTGTGCTTCAAATGTCATCAAGCTTGATGAATGTGAGATTATCAAAATGAAAAAGGTAGAAAGAGTGACAATAACACTAATGAATAGAGCACTCAATAAATGCACGAAGGATGATAATCCGCAATATTTCAGCGTGCAATCTTAAACAAATATATGGTGGCTAGGATCATTTGAGGTAAATCATATTGCATTTATCTATATAGACTTGTTTTTCTCTTGTTTAGGAAGAAAGTTGACATTATCTATTTATTTGTACAGGTCAAGAAAGAAGATCATGAAACATTGTTTTGGGTGTTTCATCATACACCCATTCCTAAATTGATTAGCGAACAGATGAAGGGAAACAGAATCATTTAGCGTCGACAACAAGGGAGACTTCCAAGTTCAGTGGCATCTTGCAGGTGACCTCAAGACACTCAAGTGCTTATTCAATTGTAGCAAGGGAGCTAATGCAAAGTCACCCTGTCTTTATTGCATGGATACCGCAAAAGAGCTAGACTCTAAGTGGTGGAGAAGACCACCAAACTGAAATTTGATTGATGAGAACTTTTGCCCTATATTTGAGATTCCTCTCATCAATGTACATATTTGTACCCTTCATGCGTTGTGTCGTATCATTGAGAAATTGGTGTTTCTCTACATTGGATTTGCTTGGAAGATAAAGAAGGTGCTAGAGAGAAAAGAAGCCCTTTGCTCATTGGAAAAGGTGTTGTCTGAGATTGGACTACATGGAGGGAACGTTCGTATTCTGAAAGACACTAAGAAGTCAACCAATGAGAAGGATGTACCAATGAAACCATCAATTGGAGGTGTTAAAGAAACCATCAATTGGAGGTGTTAAAGAAACAAGATTTCTATTAGAACCCCTCCACAGCCAGAAACACAAAAGCACCAAGACAGGAAAAGTATATAAATCAAACTACATTAGAAGAATCAAGTACGAACAATGGAAAAGTCTCCATAATGCAGTGAAAGATCAAGAGAGTGAATCAAGGCATGCAAAGGTAGAGGTTTGGCGATCAATTGATGTTCTTTTCAGAATGTGTGACAAAGTTAACTAGACACAACAAGATAAAAAGAGCTCTCAAGACAACCTGTAAACTTTCAAAAGAGTCATGAAGATAGATTGGACAGATTCCAACATAACACACTACATGGTAAGGTTCATGATTATGTTCTTTTAGTTGACATACACAACTGATTGATGCACATCTGATTCTCTCTTTGTTGATATGCAACATATCCTCTATAACCATATTCTCTCTTTGTTGATATGCAACATATTCTCTACAACCATATGCCATTTTTTATCCAAAAATATGGAAACCCTAGTACTTGGAACACTGAAGAAATTTGCTAATCTCTTTAAGTAGTAAGATAATGCAGCATCTCTACCGCGGTAGCTCCGATTGTGCCTCTATAAAAATTAATCTGGCTCCTCCATAAAGGTCTGCAAGAAATTTGAATACCACAGAAATATGAGAGAGAGAGAGAGAGAGAGAGAGAGAGAGAGAGAGAGAGAGAGAGAGAGAGACAGACAGAGAGATTGATTCCAATACCTGAGTGCTTTCATCAACTACAAATGCGTTGTTGATCGAGAGATCAATTGAGCTCTCTTTTGCCAGCATCTTCTTGTCCACCCAGCCTCGTGTAGAGTCCTCCAGCTTATCAAAACTATGATCCTCCTGAAAGACTGATCGTCTAGGACTAATCTATCCCAGACTGATCGTCTAGGACTAATCTATCATCCCTATACTGCCTTGCCTTATTGAAACACTTCCTTAGATAGTCTTTGCATCAAAATTCAACTTGAGGGCCTCTTTGTCATCATCACCAGAGTCCTCTGAAACAAATCCCTCCTCTCCATCATAAAAACTGGCTTTGGTAGATAGAGCATAGTCTTCACGTATCCTAAATGTATTTTGTATGTCACTCAAAAGGAGATACACCTTCCCACCAATTTCAAACTCTGGCAGTACAAGCAGGATCAGCTGGCTATCTTCAACATTGAAGTCGTGTAGATCATCTGGCATCTTCAAACCTTGATTCCTGAGAAGAACCAGGTCTAGGGTCTTCGCTTCTTCTGCCTCCCATTCAAGTTGGATCAAATTAACAACTTCTATGTCTTCGTCATTAGGTTGGCTGGTTTCATCTCTGCAGGCACATCCTCATCAATAGTCTCCTCGTAGAACACCTCTTCCCCTAATGAAGGGAGAATAGTGTATAGACAATGAAGGAAACATAGGAATCCGATTGATTCCTCCAGCAGCCTACAGTGCCTGGGGTGTACAGAGCATGTCGCTTTTGCGGTCAGAAGGAAATTGCAGATACCTTTTTTGGAGAAGATTCGGGTACTTGGAACTTGGAGAGCAATCCATTAAATGTACATAAGCTCTCCCACAAATAGGGACTCTTCCATTCCTAAGAGAAGCTTCAAAATTAGACCTCTCCTTTGATAGAAAATCTGCATGCTGCTTCAAAATTAACGAAATGTCAAGTGGCCTATTGAAAATATCAGCCAATATATGATACTTCTCACTAACCCCAGAAGCGTAGACGAAATCAAACAAATTTTCATCAAATGATAGTGATTGATCTTTCAAAATCCTTGTTACAAAATTAACGAAATGTCAAGTGGCCTATTGAAAATATCAGCCAATATATGATACTTCTCCTAGCCCCAGAAGCGTAGACAAAATCAAACAAATTTTCATCAAATGATAGAGTGATTGATCTTTCAAAATCCCTGTTACAAACTCCTGTTCCTATAGAGAAATCAACAGTCATAATCCCTATTGGCCTTAATTTGTTCCTATAGAGAAATCAACAGTCATAATCCCTACTAGCCTTAATTTGTTCCTCAGAATCGGGATCCTCTACTTTAAAGGCACAAATCTTTGGAACAACACTGGAAGACTTGCTTAACTATGCAGACTCACTACTATAAAGTACAAGACCTGCAGAACTCTTGACATGCCCGTAATCAAATACGGAAGACATTGCTGCAATTGGTTGAGCAGATTCAGGTACTTCACTCTGCACTATAAGAGGAGCATCGCTTGAAGAAACAACTGAACCTGATGAAAAATTGATCAACCTCTTCTTTGAAATCTTTGATTCCCTTGGCTGCTTATCCAGTACATCTTTCCGCCCTCTAAAGCTATACTCTGCATCCATTTCGGAAGACTTTCTTCTAAATCCCCTCGACCCTGCATTATAAGAAATAGATATATGATTAATTTATAAAAACAGATTGCAAAATAGCTATGTGTTGATCTATGTGTGTGCGTGCGTGCGTGTGTGCGTGCGTGTGTGTGTGTGTGTGTGTGTGTGAGAGAGAGAGAGAGAGAGAGAGAGAGAGAGAGAGAGAGAGAGAGAGAAAATACAAGTAGCCATTTGATGCGAAGATACAAAAATAAGAGCTTTGAAATCATAATATCACGTCTTTTGACTATCAAAAGCAAACTTGAATATAGTTTACGTGCACATGCAAAATCTCGTAGAGGCGTATCTATGCATATATACAAATTTACAATTACATAGATATACTAATATACAGACACACACATAGAAAAATATATCTACACATATAAAAACATATAGACATGCACACACACACACACACACACACACACACCACACACACACACTTATATATATATGTACATACACACACACACACACACACACACATATATATATTTGCAGTGTATACTTAAGGATATCTACATATGTATGTGTGTGTGTGTGTATTTGTGTATGTAGCCATTTGACGACGCGAAAACGAAAAAGTAAGGGATTTCAAAACAGAATATTGCGTCTTTTGGCTATCAAAACCGAATTTGTTTTGGGAAGCAAAATGATGAGGTATTTCGTCTTGAAATATCCAAGATTAGCCTATTCGTGTCATATGGCTGCTGCATGCAGAGATTCCTTGAGATCTGAAAGCATCTAAAGATTTTAAAATAATTTCTTTAAAGAAGGTACGTGAAAAAGCGTAATACACCTACCTGCTCTGGAATATATATTTTGATTGATGTCTGTTTCCATTTTGTCGCACTTTTCCTCCATTCTAACAACTGAAATAACTATACTCAAAGCGTAGTTTAAGTTGTTGTTTCTCTCAAAAGCAAGTGACAGCTAGATTCTCGCAACAAATGGGGTGTAGAAACTCTAGCTGTGTCAAAGTCTGGACTTTTCGAGAAACCTTAGAGAACTTTGGGACAAAAAACTCTCTAGTTCCGTGAGTTTGTGTGAGAACAGTTTATTGGGCCGTGCTATTTAAGTCTGAACGTGATATTTAAACGTGACCGTATGACATTCAATTGCAGTGTGACACATGGAGTGCTTTGATATTTGTGTCAAATGACCAATCTGCATGCAACGAATAAAACAATGACACATGGCAAAAAGTACTCTCTACACGTGTCACATTTAAAGCGCACTTTCCCATTATTTAATGTCATTTTATTTCTTACAATCCGTGAATGCGTGTTTGGTTTTTTGTCTCAAAAGCCAACTTAAGCTGACGACCAACGCTCCAGCTCAGCCTCCAACGCTCTAGCTCATGAACCCCGCTCCAGCTGCCTCACGACAATACTCCATTTGCCTCATGACCAATGCTTTAGCTCAACAAAATCTCTTACCAGCAGGTACCTAATTCCAGATCATATTACCATCACAAAAACAGCATTAAATATACCTTTTAAAAACCAAAATGCATTGGAAGCGTATTTGCTTCCTTATTTCTTTAGGGTAACACCTGTCGAGTGAAGAAGTCATTATTTATGCTTGTTTCTTTAAAAATTTGACAATACAGTCGTCCCTGTACATAAAAATATATGTATTTTTACTATATACATATATGTACAACGATAACTGTATCGTCATACTTGTAAAGAAATATACTTAAATATATTTTAACATACAACATAATATACCAAAATCTTTTATGATAGTCGAAAGGCGCGATATCTTGTTTCTAGCCTTCTTATTTTTTCTTATTCACGGCGGTTAAATGGCTACTAGATGCATATATTCTAGCTACTCTAAGCAAATAGTCGAAATTAAAAGATCCTAAATTAGTAGCTACTCAAAGTGAATATCGCATTTTTTGGTTATGTGCACCATATTTCTATACAATTCTACCTGCGAATAAAGTTGTGTATGTGTATATAGAGACACACACCCACACACACATGAGAATTTGGTCATGATAGCTGAAAGACGCGATATCCAGTTTGCAAACCTCTTAGACTTTCATATTCGCGTCAAATGGCTATGAAGGCGCAAGCATAGGTATATATATGCACACGCGTGCGCGCACACACACACACACACATATATATACGTATCTATTTACATGTATATACCAAAATCTTTATGATAGTCGAAAGGCGCGATATCCCGTTTCCAGTCTTCTTATTTTTTCTTATTCTCGTTAAATGGCTACTAGATGCATATATTCTAGCTACTCTAAGCGAATAGTCGAAATTAAAAGATCCTAAATTAGTAGCTACTCAAAGTGAATATCGCGTCTTCTTTTGGCTGTATGCACCATATTTCTACATGATTCTACCTATGAATATAGCTGTGTATGTGTATATAGAGACACACACCCACACACACACGAGAATTTGGCCATAATAGTCGAAAGACGCGATATCCCATTTGCAAACCTCTTAGATTTTTATATTTGCGTCAAATGGCTACGAAGGTGCAAGCATAAGTATATATACGTACATATATATATATATATATATATATATATATATATATATATATATATATTCTTATATACATATATTTTCATGCTTGCACCTTAGTAGCCATTTGATGCAAATATGAAAATCTAAGAGGTTTGCAAACGGGATATCGCGTCTTTAGGCTATCATGACCAATTGCTCATATGCTTGTACCTGCGTTTATATAAAAATGTAAAGCGTATATGTGGATGTGTATGTGTGTGTGTGTGTGTATGTGTGTGTGTGTGTGTGTGTGTGTGTGTGTGTGTGTGTGTGTGTATAAAGTGTATTTGAGAGAGAGAGACATATATATATATATATATATATATATATATATATATATATATATATATATATGCTTATGGATATGTTTTGAAATGTGTAGTTTTTTGTATGGCGAGGACTAAGAGAACTGCCCGTAGGCAAGGCAAGGGTCCCGATGTTGTTACGAAAGCTGCTGCTAAAAACAGAGGAGAAAGGGAAAGCCTATGCATATTTTTAAACAGGCCAGGTGTAGTAGATTTTCTCAAAGGGTTCCTTTCTAGAGGTTCGTGAGATTAGTTTGTGAGCAATGGTCTCTTCAGATGAGGTGGAAGAGAACAGGCTTGCTTTGTCTTCAGGAGGCAGCCGAAGATTTTATTCTAGAATATTTCAATGATATGTGTATAGTTGTTGCACACGCACACAGAATCACCATCATAATTAAAGATTCGGAGACTCTGAAGAGAGTTAGATGGAGATTCGAGAAGCTTCTGTTTCTTGCCGAAACAATTGATCGTAAAATGAGAGATATTCTTATGATACCCCCTGTTAGGAAGTAGAGCGATGACATAAAGATCACAGAGGTTACACATGAAGTTAATACAAGAGCCAGGGCTGAACAGGAGGCCAGGTTACAACAGGAAGCACTGAAGCAGAAGAATGCAATGGCCATGGAGAAGCCTACAGAGGTTGAGCTTTCAAGGGACAAGTTGTAAAAGGAGGAAACTGTAGAATTAGATGCTGTTAATTTACATGACTTGTTAAAATTTCAGAATGGTATATATGTCTTCGTAGCCCTGGACGATGGGGAGAGACAACTTAGTCTTGACTTGGTGGACCTAAATATACGAAAGCAAGAGAAAGATCGGATATCTAACTCTATTTTGTATGTTTGTCTAAAGTAAGTTCTTCTTCATCTGAGTCTAATGTATTTGTTTGCTTCAAGTTTGATAATTTTTGGTGTTAATGTTTATTTTTTTATTTGGCAGTTTGGTAAAGTGTAAGATCCCAGACTGAAGTTTTTATTCTTAATTCTCAACACTGGCTCCTCTGCTAAGGATCAAAAGTACTCCACCGAATAACATAAGAAGATGGTTTACCTACTGCAACTTCAGGAAAGTCAACATGATTATTTTTCCATATGAATCAAGGTAAATATACATATTTTTAAATATTATTTAAAATTTTGATTGATTTAATGCCTTGTTTTTAACTCTGGTTTTTAATGTTTCAGCAATCATTGGAGCCTTGTTTGTTTGGAGGTAGACAAGAAGATTGTCTGGACTATGAATTCCATACCAAGCACACACCCTGAATTGAGATTGTGAGTCTTGCTCATTTATGTACTCTAAATTACCAAGTCCTTCTGCAATTTCTGGTGTCTTATTAAATTTGTATGCCTTGACAGTTGTATTAAGAGAATGCTTGCAGCTATTAGCCCTATTTGCCTTGTTGAAGGCATTTTTTATTCTGCAATCAAGGAAATATCTATGCCATATCAAATAGATGGCTATTCGTGTGGCTGGAGAACTATTATACATGTAGAGTACCTACTAGACAACCCATTTCAACATAACCCTACATGGACCAAGGTAATAAAACTTGTGATAATTTCTCCCTCAGTAATCATAAATTTATGCTCTACTAAACTTGATGATTTTTTTCCCTTTCACCGCCGCGCAGTCAAATATTGAAAGATACGACAACCTCTTTGTGGAGTGCTATAGAGTAACCCATGATACGGATGATCTTAAAATTGTTGAAATTTGAGCAAAATGATGAGCTATGGTGGATCAAACACTAGAATCAGCATAATTAACAAAGTGATTAGCAAGTGATTAAGATGTAATTAGTGAATAATTAGCACATAGATTAATGTAGGCATGGATACTCAAAAACCAGCAAATTCTCATTAGGGCTATGCCTCAATTTATAGAGTTTACATCAAGCATCAAATCCCATTGATTTCTCCATGATTCACTCCCTGAATATCTCCACCTTTTGCCTGATTCTCTCCACCTCTTCTCTTTTCCCTGAATATCTCCCAGAATATCTCCACACTCCTAAATTCCCTCATGCTACCCATTATTCTCTCCCAGTAGATTCTCCTAACCTTTTCACAGGTTCTTTCACAATTACATCTCATCTTTTACAGCCTCTATCCAAGAGCTTGTTCCCACACACACCCTATTCACTTGTATATTTCAACACCTCCCCTCAAGTGAAGAATCCTAACACACCTGGACCCTGTATCAAGTTTCCCTCTTACTTGATAGCCCGCGACCAGTGCCTCAAGTCCCTAAACTCCATAGTCCTTGACACTCTCTCTCTCTATGTGTCCAAGGCTACTATAAGTGCCCATGACCTTGACTAAAGTGTTCACACATACATCTACCACTTGGCCTACATCATCGGTGGCTTAGAGGTGGTTTTACTTTATTGGGGCAGGTTACATTGGGTTGTGGGTTCTCTCTCTCTCTCTCTCAGAAAAGATGATCCGACTCCACTTCTCTTGGAGCCTCCATGAAGTTTGCCGATGTCGTTCCTTCTTCACTGGGTTTGCTGTAGCAGTCTCTCGCCATGTGTCCTGGCTTTCCACATTTGTGGCAAGTGAAGATCCTCCCTCCTACTCTGCCTCTTCCTCGTCCTCGTCCTCGAGAGAATCCTCCTCGGGTGAAGAATGCTTTTTCCTCTCCTGCTGTTGAGTCGAGCTCTTTCTTCTCTTTGTAGACTTGATGAAATTGATTTCTGTCTTCACCAGCTTGTAGAGCATGCTTGAAAACCCCTGGGGCTAAGAGGAATTGAACCAATTTGACTTGAGCAAGTAGTAATGGCAGAAACTGCAGAGAAAAAAGGCGCCTGTAAAATCAACGATTTCTCCTAAACGCCTGCGCGTTTTGCTGCGCCGTTTGATGTGCTTGTAGCTAGGAGTGTTGGCTAGCTTAAGCTAGAAGGGCATAGCCTAATAGTGAGTGTGCATGGAGAATAGAGTCCTCCACTGGCTGGGGGTGAAGGGGAAGAGTGAAAACTCACTAAAAAATTGATTTTTTGCTAATTATCTTACTAATCCTGATTAATTCACTAATGGGCTCATAAATCTGGTTGATTCTAGGCATGGCTCTGATACCATGTTGAAATTTGAGCAAAATGATGAGCTATGGTGGATCAAACACTAGAATCAGCATAATTAACAAAGTGATTAGCAAGTGATTAAGACGTAATTAGTGAATAATTAGCACATAGATTAATGTAGGCATGGATACTCAAAAACCAGCAAATTCTCATTAGGGCTATGCCTCAATTTATAGAGTTTACATCAAGCATCAAATCCCATTGATTTCTCCATGATTCACTCCCTGAATATCTCCACCTTTTGCCTGATTCTCTCCACCTCTTCTCTTTTCCCTGAATATCTCCCAGAATATCTCCACACTCCTAAATTCCCTCATGCTACCCATTATTCTCTCCCATTAGATTCTCCTAACCTTTTCACAGGTTCTTTCACAATTACATCTCATCTTTTACAGCCTCTATCCAAGAGCTTGTTCCCACACACACCCTATTCACTTGTATATTTCAACAAAAATGTGCTGAGGAGAAGACCCCACAGAACGAACCTACTTTCCCAGATGAGGTTGAGGTTCTCGTCGAGTATGGAACTGTTCACAGCCAGAGCCCACCAACCAAGGGAAGGAGGAGGAGAGTGTTGGAGCAAGAGAAGAACGGTGAGGATGGAAAAGGAGAGAAGGAGGAGGAGGGCAGAGAAGAGAAGGGTGAGGAGGAGGGCAGAGAAGAGGACATTGAGGAGGGCAGGGAAGAGAAGGGTGAGAAGGAGAAGATGGATGATGAGGAGAGGAAAGATGAGAAGGTTGAGAAGGGTAGGGAAGAGAAGTGTGAGGTGGAGAACATGGGTGAGGAGGAGAAGAAGGATGAGAATGTTTCGAAAGACCAAAACAACAAGCTGGAAGAGAAGGAGGGAGTTGAGCTCAAGGACACAGATGGAGATGTGGAACATACAACTCAAAATATTGATGTGAGCCAGTAGACAATTTATGCCCACTACATTTTTAAGTAGTGAAGGTTTGTAACATTTCTTATCAAACTAATTGAAATGTTTTCTGAATTCAGAGACTGATAATTCTAGACGTAAATGGTCTGCTTCTCAGAAGGAAATCTGTTCCTTTCAATATTAGCGGGGTGAGAACATTTCGTGTAGGGTATATGCACATGATGCTGAGGCTAGGAGTGGAAGATTTTGTCAAGTTGGTGCTCTATTTTTTTCGGGCTGCCATTTGGTCCTCAATGGCTTCGCAGAACTTGGAACCTATGATCAGGGTGCTTTGCACAGAAACAGGTTTTGAGCCAAGCGACTTTTATTTTATCTACGATCAAAGGGCTTGTGAAGTGCATCCCAGTATGTTTCATCCAAGTAAAGAGGGAGTGCCCCTGTACACTAAGCCCTTTGGTTCCTCCTCTAGTTTTTCCTTACCCTTGTCTCACATTGATGGGGTTTATCTTTGATGACTTAATTTCTTTTGGTTTATTTTGAATAGTTTCTTCCCTTACGTCAACTTAGAGACATGGCATTTGCAGTTTCTATCTCCAAAATTATTTTCTTTGTAGACCATCAAGCTCTTCTTTATCTGGTAAATAAACTTTGCACCATGGGTAGGATCACCAGATGGCTCCTAATTATGTTAGAATTCGATTTTACTCTCATGGTATTGGCCAACCATATGTCATGCATTCCTAATGGGGAATCATGAGTGGGTGTTGATGATGAGTTGCTAGATGCCCCCCTGTTACAACTATGCTTGATTCTTGAATGGGGAGAGGAAGTTGCACATTTTCTAGCTAATGGCCTATCCACCGAAGCGCCGAGCAACAAGGATTGGGCAAGATCCCTCATCAAGAAAGATGCCTCTTATCAATTGATTGCACGACAACTTTACAAACAAGGAAAAGATGGAATAATAAGATACGGTGTCTACGAGGAGGATGAATACGTCTCTATTTTGGATCAAGCCCACTTTGAGGTCACAGGTGGACACTTTGTAGTAGACACCAATGCTCGAAAGATCCTTCTTACAAGCTTATGGTGGCCAACCTTGTTTAGAGATGCGGCCGAATATGTCAAAAAATGTGATGAATGCCAATGGACGATAATTCCACACAATAAGGACAGGATGCTCCTCTACCCTGTCATGTCCTTATAACCATTTGAGAAATGGGGCATCAATTTTCTGGGTCCCATTAGCCCGGCTACACCTCATCATCGGCCGCCGCTGGCGAGGACTCAAGCTGGCCTGTCGCCCTCTCAGGCTCTATCGCTCGATCCTCCCGCCCCTCAGAGGGACGTCTGCGCACTAGGGTGGGCTAATTCACTACACTAGCCTGGGCCCTCAGAACTAGGCAGCATCATAATCACTCGCCTCAATCGGCAAACCTCATTATCCCAATGGTATGAGGGATACCATGGGCCAACTCCGGGCCTTACTAACGTCTCCGTCGTCCGGCTATACAAGCACAAGAACGGGGCAGCGTTAAGGCAGGGAGAATTGTACCTGTACCTTAATTTAACCAAGATAACAATCCATTTACTCACTAAACCATAGGACTAGAATCCATGTTACCTTCTTAAGAAAACAATTCTTTTCTCACATAGATTTTAGCATTTCAACTTGAGATTGCGATAAGATATTATTTATTAAGGCATATGCTGTTGTTTAAAAGAATACAAACTTTAAATGGTAAATCAATCAAATAGATCACTGTAACAATCAATAGAGAAGCCGGGGCCATACCTCAACCCCTAAGAATGATATATAATTGAAAAACAAAATATGTATATACCTTATAGAAATTTGTCGTTTATCGTTGTCTTTGCTCGTATTAACAAGAGCTTTAGAACTTGACATATGAGAATAGAGTCTTCTAATACCTTGTCTTTTGATAGAAATCATCCAATAATCTCCAAGCTTTATCTTCTCTTACTCATACTGTGACTCTTCTCTCTTTCTAAGGTCTATGGCAAAATAGCCTTCTCTTACAGGACTACGGTCTACTATTCTTTCTCTACAAGAAAAGCTATGGAGTTTTGGTCTCTTCCTTCGAAAGACTATATAAATCTAAGCTTCTTTTCTAAGATATTAGATAAGAATGAAGGGATATATACATCTCAAACTCTAGGATTACCTTGAGGCTACTTGCTGCCTTCTCACAGTTTTCTCTGTGTAGAGACCCTGACAGAAACAGCAAACTGTTTCGACCATAACTCTCTGATAAAAACTCAAAATATAGTCGTATAACCAGTCAAAAGAACGGGAAGGCATCTGGTCTATAAGCTAGCGCGGGCAGAATAGGCAAAAACGGCTGTATATAGCCACAAACGCACCATCTTTAGAAACGCATTGTTTTTCCATATTTTTAGTATGCATGGGCTCTAAATGTGTAAAAGTACTCTTAATATGACCTCTTATCACCTAAACTCGAAATTCTATTTTTGGGCATACTTATCTCTTAATAGAATTATTCTTATCTTCTTATTTCTTTTAGGATTTTTGGAGCTAATATTTTTATTCTAACACTTTCCTAATGTTTCTAGCCTTATTGTCTTACTCTTCTCTAAGTGCACTCTCTTTCCTTCTTGAAATCTATATTAAAAGAGACACATACATACGTGGCTTGGGAGGGACCTTACAATCTCCCCCACTTAAAAGATTCGAGATGTCCTCATCTCGCAAGCTAGGGTAGTATCTAAGTAAATCCTCCTGTCTCTTTCAAAGTGGTGTCCCCACTAGGTAGAAATCTTTTTTTATCTAAATATTGTTCTTAAAGAGTCATTTATTTCATGTGCTTGGCTCGTTTTATTGTGCCTCTAAAAGGTCTTTATTATTCTAAAGTTAATTGGCCTTATTATCCTAATTTCATGCATCCATATACCTCTCATATGATATGAACCTTCGAATTCCTTATTCTATACCCCCATGTAATATGGTACTTAACAAATGTCATGGAAAAATTTAAGGGAATCAATTCTTTACGCAATCTAACCTATGATAGCAATTTCATAATCTTAGTATCGTCTTGTAGAATATCTCTATTCATCATGCACATTACTTCACCAATCCTCTTCTATTTACTCATAGGAATACTTGTTGAATTCGGTTATCTTTAACCGAGCTATCCCTATTTCTTGACCTAATTTTTGCTCTAGCTCATGATTCCTTGTAGCCAGGGGTGGGCTTGACGTTCCTCTTAAATTAGGGGACCTCTTCTTGATTAACATGGAAAGACTCATGTCCTTCTCGACACTTTCTAAAAACTTTATCATAGTCTCTGGCTATAATTATGGCTTCTGAAATAGAGGATGGTTTCACATTCTTGATGAGGTTATTCAAAGGTAGATTAAGCTTCCAAATGAATCGATGGAGAAGAGTTACCTCATCCATCTCTAGAGCAAATCGCAGAAGTTTAACAAAAGTTTGGTGGTATTCTTTTAGGGTCTTCCTTTTTTGGGTTAGCTCTCCAAAAATTCATTCATTTTATCCTCTCAAAATCCTAGAGGACAAAACCTTTCACGAAGGTGTACTTTCATGGCATCTCATAACTGATTCTAGCTTCAGTGGTTAGATTGACAACAGTGCTTCCAACTAATTTGGCATTTCTTACGATTTTTAGATGCGAGCAAGGGTGAGCTTGCTTCTTTCATTATATCCATTAGAAGTTCAAAACTATCAAATAGTTGTCATAGTGCCACATCTAAAGGCACTCTGGATTAATATATGTGAAATCTTCATTTTTTTTTGAGAATTACACATCTGGTGCCTTGGGATTGACACATCCAAAGATTATTAGGATTGACACATCTAAGATGATTAGTTTTCTGAAAATTATACATCTAGTATCTTGGGATTAACACATCTAAGAGCATGATTCTTTGGGAATTACACATCCGAGATTCATGTTGTCTCAGATGGGTTCTAGAACTTGGATGATCGTCCTAGTGTAAAGCATCTAATGGATGGCATTCACATGTCAACTATTCAAATCTTAATGGAGTTATAATCTTAATAATTTATACTACACAAATTAATGAGATATCTTGAAAATTTCTCTAAACAAAGTTTTGGTTTATCCTTCTAGTCATTCAGTCTCTCACTAGTTTCTTGATTTGATCACTCTATGTTTTTCCTCACAAAAGGCTTTCTCCCCAATATTATTTCTCAAATTTATTGTACAAATATCCTGCATGTGCACCCCCAAGATACAAGCACAATTTCATAGGATGATTGTCTCAACATGTGAGGATATTCAAATCACTTCTATGGCTAGTAGAGATGATTGATTCGTCCTCATATGATAAACAATCACTTGTTTTAATCCCTTGATAGTTAACCTCTGAAAAATAAATCCTAGGAACTAAGATCGGCTTTGATACCACTTGTAAGATTCCCCCCTTCCAAAAATAGGGGAAACACTTAAGATAGTCCACTAAGTCTTATCTTAGAGAAAATTTCCTACTCATCGACACCTTGACCATACAGAGATTCAAGGATACGATTCATAGGTAAGACCTAATTCTATCCCGCAGGGGGAGCGTGGTCTTCTAAAATCAATTCACCTATAGGGTAATTGATCACATAAATTGGGTAACTACAAGACTTGATTTTTAGAGGCAACGCTTTTTTCCTCATCCATGTAAGGCACAGCCGCTGGCCTAGTCTTTTAGAATAGAGTTACCCAAGAACCTATTTATCTAGCGTAGGGCTTTCACTTAATCTGTTGGAAAGCTACCCGACTAATCGGGTCCACCCGTCCGTAGGATGGTGCCGTCGGGGCATTCCATCCTCCCACTTTCCACCCTACTCACGCGTCAATTTGTTTACTAATTAATCCTACCACACTATTTGACATCAAAAAACATGTTCCTTAATTAAGGCCCTTTTCACAAGGTTTATTAAAACAGCCTTTTTTCATAGTACAATAATGCCAAGATAAGATTTAAAAGAAAAGTTTATACATGGATCAATTTCATACAAGCCAAACCGGCTCTCTTATTCTTTTCCTTTATACCGCCGATGATCTAGAATTCGGCCTTCCAGCCTCTACATGCTGGGCAAAACCCTACGGGACCATATACCTCATCGTTGGCCAAACTGGCGAGGACTCAAGCTGGCCTGTCGCCCTCTCAGGCTCCATCGCTCGATCCTCCCGTCCCTCAGAGGGATGTCTGCGTACTAGGGTGGGCTAATTCACCGCACTAGCCTGGGCCCTCAAAACTAGGCAGCATCATAATCACTCGCCTCAATTGGCAAACCTCATTATCCCAATGGTATGAGGGATACCATGGGCCAACTCCGGGCCTTACTAACGTCTTCGCCGTCTGGCTATACAAGCACAAGAACGGGGCAGCGTCAAGGCAGGGAGAATTGTACATGTACCTTAATTTAACCAAGATAACAATCCATTTACTCACTAAACCATAGGACTAGAATCCATGTTACCTTCTTAAGAAAACAATCCTTTTCTCACATAGATTTTAGCATTTCAACTTGAGATTGCGATAAGACATTATTTATTAAGGCATGTGCTGTTGTTTAAAAGAATACAAACTTTAAATCAATCAAATAGATCACTGTAACAATCAATAGAGAAGCCGGGGCCATACCTCAACCCCTAAGAATGATATACAATTGAAAAACAAAATATGTATATACCTTATAGAAATTTGTCGTTTATCGTTGTCTTTGCTCGTATTAACAAGAGCTTTAGAACTTGACATATGAGAATAGAGTCTTCTAATATGTATATACCTTATAGAAATTTGTCGTTTATCGTTGTCTTTGCTCGTATTAACAAGAGCTTTAAAACTTGACATATGAGAATAGAGTCTTCTAATACCTTGTCTTTTGATAGAAATCATCCAATAATCTCCAAGCTTTATCTTCTCTTACTCATACTGTGACTCTTCTCTCTTTCTAAGGTCTATGGCAAAATAGCCTTCTCTTACAGGACTACGGTCTACTATTCTTTCTCTACAAGAAAAGCTATGGAGTTTTGGTCTCTTCCTTCGAAAGACTATATAAATCTAAGCTTCTTTTCTAAGATATTAGATAATAATGAAGGGATATATACATCTCAAACTCTAGGATTACCTTGAGGCTACTTGCTGCCTTCTCACAGTTTTCTCTGTGTAGAGACCCTGACAGAAACAGCAAACTGTTTCGACCATAACTCTCTGATAAAAACTCAGAATATAGTCGTATAACCAGTCAAAAGAACGGGAAGGCATCTGGTCTATAAGCCAACGTGGGCAGAATAGGCAAAAACGGCTGTATATAGCCACAAACGCACCATCTTTAGAAACGCATTGTTTTTCCATATTTTTAGTATGCATGGGCTCTAAATGTGTAAAAGTACTCTAAATATGACCTCTTATCACCTAAACTCGAAATTCTATTTTTGGGCATACTTATCTCTTAATAGAATTATTCTTATCTTCTTATTTCTTTTAGGATTTTTGGAGCTAATATTTTTATTCTAACACTTTCCTAATGTTTCTAGCCTTATTGTCTTACTCTTCTCTAAGTGCACTCTCTTTCCTTCTTGAAATCTATATTAAAAGAGACACATACATACGTGGCTTGGGAGGGATCTGTTTGCTGCTGCTCCATCTTCTCCTCAATAACATCAGCAGCAGCAGGTCCTTTTTCTTGTGGCTTCTCCTCATCAGCACTAGGTCCTTGTTCCTGTGGCACCACATCAGCATCATCTGTGTGATCAAGGTGTATGACACCTTCTCAGACTTTAGAGTTCTCACCTAACTCGACAGTAGCTAGTACAATAGGTTTGGGGGAGGCATACTTCAAAAACTTCCAAATTGTATCAGCTCTGAAACTATATACGTAGTTCGAGCTGAAGCTATCTTCTCTTATCTGCAATGAGATATGATGATTTAGAACACTTTATACCAATATCAATTATTTTGAAGCTAAATGAAAATTATTTTTTCTTACAAGCTCTGGCTGTCCTATCTCAAAATAGCTTGAAAGTATATATTTGGCACTAATCAGCACTCTCCAGCCACCGCAGCTACTTGAATCATCTTGTTGTGGTGTCTGGACAGTTGGAAAGATATGTTAGAAACTGTTAATATCTGAACAAAACAAAATTATTCAATAAGTTCAAAGGCATAGCATGAAATAGACATCAGTAGAGGGAACGACTTTCTACCTCTAAATCTATTGGCTCTATTGAATCCAAAAGATTGACATTAGGAGGACAGTGATCCAATGCATCTAGAAGCCTTCTAATACAACTGCAATACATATAATTCAGTTAGTGTGCATTAAATCAAAATAATGAAGTTTAAAGTTAAAAATAGCACACACACCACTTACAATTTCAGCTCTCTGTGTGTGTTTCTAAGAGAGTTGAATAAAAAGCATTGCTTCTGCTGGATGTCAATAGAAGCAAAGCTCTAGTGGTCACTGCGTAAGGAAAAAAGCATTAAGAAATCAAAGGCTACAAGAGTTCTCAATCTTGAAGAAAAATCCCAAAAGAAGCAGTCACCCACATACTTGTTATGGTATGGAAGTAGCAAAATATCGACAACATCAAAATCGCAGTGTCTGAACCAATTGGAAATATCCATGGGAGTTTCCTTTAGATCTCTTAACTTGAAGGAAATGGCAGAATCAATAATATGAACTGTATGCTGTACAGCGTAGTTAAGCCAGCTTCTCATCATGCTACATTGGACCAAACAATAATTAGGGTAGGTGTAAAGGAGGTATAAGAAGGATTGTTTTGCAAACAAATGTAAAATAAAAAACACTTACTAGAGCATTGCAAGAATGATAGTATCTGAGCAATACTCATTCTTATGAGCCAATGCTGCCAAGCATGGTTTTTTCAAGTCAAAATTATTCTCTGAAGTTTCATCCTCAATATGGACAACTATGCTAGGGCCCAGCTCCTGCAACCTTCTCTGTATCTGCAGCTCCATCTGTACAGTCTCCACATCTATAACAGATTTGGATTCTTTTATTTGCTGCTTCAGTGACTCCTCATAAGCAGCTTTCCCTCTGGTGCTCTTTGAGTGGGTTACTTCAACAACCTTAACCTCATCTACCTTCAACTTTCTTGTAGGTGGAATTAATAATATGTCTCTCATTTTTATGTCTTGCCATTCCACAGGATAGACCAGCTTGTCATACCTCTATCTCACTCTGGACAAAGTGTTGAAGTCTTTGGCCATCAGAGTTACCCTGTGAGCATGGGTTGCTACCAGCATTGCATCTTCAAAATATTTCTCCAAGTAATCCTCTGCCATTTCCTGTAAGGAAAGAATGGCAGTCCTGTTCCACCTGAAACCAAGGTGCCAACTATCACATATGTCTCTCACTAGTCTCTGAAAAGGTGCCTTGGGGATTGCAAAGCCTATAGCTTTCTGTTGCTTCCTGATCTCCTTTAGCACACCTGCACCATGTTTCAATCTCTTGGCCTTTTGCTGGAGCAGGTTCATTGGCTTCCCCTTCCTGCCATGTGTAACTCTTCCCTTTGGAGGCACACTACATTCCTTGATACCTGCCCCAGCTGCTACTGCTGCAAGCCCTGGCCCCTTGCCAGCCCTCCTTGCAGTTGACTTGGTTCTTGCCATCACTCTGACAAGCTGCATACAAAGCAATGGAAAGAGATTACAGCCATGGAGAATATGGAATGATACAATAAGGCAATGATAGGGGTGGATGAAGCAACATTTATAAATCTGCAACAAAACGCGATTTCGACAATTTGAAATTCCTAACAGCTCACTCTCACGTTTTCCTGCAAATACCTGAAGTAACATGCTATTACATTCCTACAGTGATTTATCTGTCTTTACAACTAAAAACAATATGGATTGAGTTTATGCAAGGAGTGTACAGTCTTGGATAGCCTAGAAAGACACAAAATCACAATGATAGGGGTGGATGAAGCAACAGTTTTATATTTGCAACAAAATGCGATTTGGGCTGTTTGAAATTCCTAAAGCCTTCTCCTCGCATTTTCTTGCAAATTCATAAGGCAGCATATTGGAACATGCCTCCAGTCATTTCACTGTGTTTGCAACTTGGTGCAAGATGGATTGAGTCTATGGAAGGTAAGAAGTGATCAATCTCTCACTCAACCAGCCCAATTCAAAAGTCTTCCTGCTTGTGGTTGCAGTGGAAAAATCTAAGGAATGCATATAATATTTATCATAATATCGCTACATCACATCACTCAGTACCTTATCCTAATATACTATTAAACAAGAAGAAAAGGATATAGAGTGTCTTACTGACCTGGAAGCTATCTGTAGGTGTGCTGTGCTGGTGATGAGTACCCTGTGCTGGTGGGGATGAACCTGTGCCACTGGTCAGGATGCTGATGGTGCAGAGTAGGGAGGTAGAGAGGTAAGAGAGCTGAGAGGGGAGGGCCTAGACAGGAGAGATTAAACAGGAGGGAAAAGATTAGTGCAAAATACAAACAAAGTAGCTAATAAATACCACACGTGTGGAATGGAGTCGTTTTTTCACACGTGTGGATGGGACCCAGATCTTTTGGAGTTTGAAACTTGGCACGTGTGAATGGCACTTTTTGCCTTGGAAATTGTGCCAATCATGATTTCATAATCAGATCCATAAACACTCTTCCCTCCCCGTCTTTCATCCCTGCCAGCACCCTCCCATCATCCTTTTCCTTCCCCCTCTGATCACTTCCTACCCAACACACTCCATCCAGACTGCAACCTGCTTAAAGACTACTACCACTGCCAGATCTCCAGGTTACCTACGCTGCAGCTCAAGTTTGGAAGAGAGCAGAAGAATCACCAGTGCAACTCCAACAGCATGGAAAAGGAAAAGAAAGGTCAGAGATCTATATTCTTTTCAATGTTTTTTGATATATATATCTTCCATCCATAGAATTCTTGAATCTTACTGCCCAGGAATCTAGTACATCACCCTAGGATTTGATTGGAGATGGATATCAATAGGACCTAGAAGTTTGCAACAAAATGTGAGGAGAGTGCTTATAATATTTTCCAAAGGGCCCTTTATCGCGTTTTCCTACAAATTCTTATATTAGTTTTGGTTTTCATTTCTTCCTCATTGTTTTGCTCTCTTTGGCCCTGGGGAATTCTTCCTAGTATCATCTACTGTCCAGGACACTGTGAGATGATCCTAGCATTTGATTGGAGATGGATGTCAATAGAAATGGAGAATTTGCAACAAAATGCGAGGAGAGTACTTGACATTTTCCAAATGGCCCTACATCGCATTTTCTTGCAAATTCCTGTGTCCCTTTTGGTTTTCACTTCTTCCTCATTGTTTTGCTTTCTTTGACCCCTTGGGGATTTCTTCTTTGATGAGATGAAAAAAGTTTTTGTTTTGGAACAGTTGATTCTCAGGCCCCTCCTTTCAAGAGGAAGCTAGGCTTTTCTGCTACTATACTTAGACCACAGCAATCACCAGGTGAGTCATGTGTGCTCATGAAGAGAGTTGTTTGGTGATATCCTATACATTCCCTGATTGCATATGTCAGTATATAGAATTCATGATATATAAATTTTGGTTCAGGCAAAAGCAAGAGACTGGAGCAGAAAGCTGAGTCTTCCCTTTCAAAACAAAAGGAACCAGAAGAGGACAAATCTCTAGATTTGCTCCTATTTGACTTTCTTCACAAGTGCAAGGCTCAGAGGAACTTTCACATATACCATAGTATTTTCAACAGGGAGTTCACTACCTATGAGCTCTGTACTAGAGCATCACAGAGATTTTCTTTCAGACCATTGGGATACCTTCAAACAACTGACAGAGGCAGGAAGAATTGTGGAAGGTGAAAAGGTTTTTGTGCATATAAATCATATTGTCTCCATTGACATGCTGAGGTACCATGTGAATAGAAGATTTGACAGCCTGCCTGAGGAATATAAATTCAGGTGTAACTTGCACACTAGAAAGTGTAGAGTGCTTGAGGAAACCATGGCATTCCTTATGTACATTGTCTTCCATCAGCACTCTCTAGAAGAGCAAGGGCAGGAGGCTGAAGAAGAAGACACATCTGTAGCAGAGGAAAAAAAGGATGTTCCTGTGGCAACAGAAATGGCAGAGCAGGAAGAAGATATCAACCTCCAGGATGAGGGGCTGCAAGTGGCTGCTCTTGACCTTGTTCAACTGAGGACTGAAACTCTTAGGGCAGCACAGCCAGTTGAAGATTTTGATATTCAGAGCAGCAACTATGCAGTGCCCATGCTTCCAGGTGTCTTGATTGTTGGTAAAGATTATGTTTTCCTCCATGATATAGAGTGTATGTTCAATTTGAGGGAGGACTTTGCCATTTCCCTTATTGCCTAGGCTTCAAGGCTTGACAAGGAGGTTGGCATAGAGGATGACCATTCACTACTAGCTTTGGAAACAACTTTTGATCCTGCAGAGGCCCTTACTATTTGTTTCAAAGAAGCTGAAAAGTTCCAAGAGCCAGATGAAGCTGCCTTCCAGCTCACATAGGAAGCTATGAATCTCTCAGCACTATACAAGGGAAAGCTTAAAGAAGAGGCTGGACTGGAGGGGAGAGGAATAAATCTTTGGAAAGATGAACTTCTTGTTGCTGATGAAAATGAGAAGGTATGATCTTGTTACTTCAAATCAAATACTTTATCTTGTGTTTAAATGTTTTGTAGTTGTGTATTATTGTCTCACTCCAATCTTTTGATATGTGGCAGCTACAAATTGAGGATGACACATTCCTCTAGAGAACAAGTGGAAGAAGGCCGGCTGGGTTTGGCAAAATGTCAAGCCTAGCTCATTATATTCATGATCTAGGCAGTGCTAAGATCTTGATTTACCATAGGCAGTTGAGCAACAATGGAAAAGCCATTGTTTACTTCTTTAAATGTTTGTCTAGGGTTTTAGGTGGACATGATCTTTCATGGCAAAAGGAAAAGATCATTTTAATAGAGAGGTTGTCTGCCATAGATATATTTGGGGATTATGTGAATAAGCAGGCCTCTAGGGCCTCTTACTTTTTGTCTTACACTTCTTATGCATTAGCATGTGGTGTTAAGGAGCCCAAATGTCTGGAGGGCTATGGAAAACACAAGCTCATAAGGTTTTGAGAGCCACCCATAATTGCATCAGGTGACACAATCCAAGAAGAAGAACACATGGAGATAGCTGAAGACAAGGATACCCCTCCCAGACAAGCAACAGAGGCAAGCATTGATAAACAGACAGTCGACATCAAGCCAACAAGGAAGAAAAAGAGTCCAATCAAGTTTAAAAAGAGAGTTCCGACTGGAAGGCCCTGGGAGTAATAGGATTTAGTCATCAAATATAGCACAAACATTATGTTGAAGTTGAACTGATTTGTACAAAGTCTTTGATCCTCATAAGTTCCTGGTCCGTACAGACGATCAGTACCCTTTTGCATTTGTCCCATCATCGTACGACACTTCAATACTCTTCCCACACTCAGTAGCTTCTAAAAGCGTTTGACACTCAGTACCTTATTGGTAAGGATCAATAGTGTGTCTAGCATAATTAAGTAGTATTGATTGAGTTTTTTGTGTGTAGCTCATGGATGTATTGATGCTTGTTAATATAGATCACATGTTTCACAAAAGAAATACTTTTGATGGAGTCTCAAAACATATAGGCATAACACCAAGAGTCACTTGTTCCACAAAATAAAAATCTATTGATTGAGTTTGAAAACATGTGGACATAACACCAATAAGTTACAAACTGCTATTCATGTTTACTTGCCCATTTATGGTTTCTAAATATCTTCGAATCCCTCCATTGTCTATGTCTCTCTGCTACCATTGAATTGTCCAAAGTTTGTCTTCGTCTTTGCTTTTGGGCTAGAATAAAAGCAAGCTTGACTTTGGAACTAGCAACTTTTCTTTTAGCATGCAGCCTCTATAGAATGCCTCGGTAAAACCATTGGAAGACTTCCTTCAGACTATTTGCCTTTTGACTCCCTCCGTAGTGTTGTGTGTGTCTGAAAAATGCATTACGTGCCATGTAGTGAGACTTCTCCATGCCTTGGGTAGACCAAATTGCTGGGCATCCATATTTTTTGACAAAATAGGGAAGGTGGTTGTAGATGATATGCTGTTTTCACAGAGACATAAGAATGCATAGTAAGTTATAAAAAAAAAGAGGATCACACTTAAGTAAAAGAAGAAGACAAAACTTTACCATGTAGTGAGTTATATTGCAGGCTGTCCATGCGTCTTTCATTGACTTCCCAAAATGTTTAATTGCCTCTTCAAAGTTCTTGTAATCACTCTTTGTCCATGTTACATTGTCACAGAACATGAAGAGTTGATCAAGAGACCTCCACACCTCTGCCTTCACATTTCGTGCTTCCCCATCTGCCTCATGATCTTTCACGGCATTATGGACTTGCTTCCACAATCCATAATTAATCCTTGAAACTGTTCTACCTTGCCTTACTTGCTTACTACTGTGTTTGGGTCGAGACAAGAATCTTCTTGCCTTAACACCACCAATAGAGGGCTTGATTGGTACCTCCTTGCCATTGGTGGACTTTTTAAAATCCTTTGTGATATGAACATCACCCCCATGCAGACCTATATCGGATAACACTTTTTTCAATGCTTGAAGAGCATCCTTTCTATTTTTTTGGGACGGAGTTTCCAAGCAAATCCAATATACAAAAATACCAATTTCTCAATAATTCGACATAGAGCATGCAATGTGCATATGTGAACATTACATAGTAGAATGTCAAGAATGGCCTTGAAGTCAGGGTCAACTTCATCTCTATTAGGTGCTCTCTTCCACCATTTGGAATCCATTACTTGAGCTGATTCTTTGTAGTAAAGACAAGGAGACTTTGAGTTGCCTCCTTTACTAACGTTATACATGCACTTAAGTGTTTTAAGATCCCCCGCCATGTGCCACTCTACTTGAAAATCACCTTTTCCTGCAACATGGAGATTCTCTCCTTGCACTTGTCTTTTAATTATTCTTGGTATTTCCGTGTGGTGAAACACCCAATCTAGTGTTTCATGGTCTTCTGTCTTCACCTATGATTATAGAAAACAAAAGTCTTACTATAAAAGATTTGAAAACAATGACTAAAATCAAGTACGAAACAAAAAATGATCATACCTGGAACGAGCCTAACCACCATATGTGTTTCTCCGACTGCACACTAAAATACTTCGAACTCGCTTCAGTCAATGATGTATCAAGTGCTCCATTCATCAATGTAATAGTAATCCTAACCACCATATGTGTTTCTCCGACTGCACACTAAAATACTTCGAACTCGCTTCAGTCAATGATGTATCAAGTGCTCCATTCATCAATGTAATAGTAATCCTTTCCATTTTCTTTTCCTTTACAACCTCACATCCAGTTTGATAACAAATTTCAAAATGCCTTTGCACTCCTCAAATGTTATTCCATAAAACTCGACCATTCTTCTTTGAAGTTGTTGTAGATCTACAAATATATTGTTCCAAGGGTCATACACAGTGGTTCCTTTACCACCATGAAATATTTCTTCAATATGGATATATTGCCCAATAAACTCATCTATACTTTCATTCAAATGACCTCTTATCCTCCACACAGTTGCTGGATTTGGCAGTAAAACTCGTTTAGTCCTTTGATCTCTCAAAGTTGAGGATATCGCATGGAAAATCGAACTATATCCCTTCCTGCTAACTCCACTAACATCAAGAGCCTCTTGGATTGTAGTACCATCAACTTGATTATTGGATATAAAGTCCTCTACAACATTGCGTTTGATTGTTTTGTATTTTTTTTCTTCAATCAAACCTTTTGCTACACCACAAGAAAGCAATCCTTTCATTTGTTTAACAGGAAGAAGGTTGGGATCCATATTTTCTTTTGTGCAGGCTCCAATAGTTTCCTGTAGTAACAACACAATATGCCTATATTATTCAACACCTTCAATCTTGTTTTGCGTTAATGGACAAAATAGATATAGTCATTTGAGAGCCTTTTTGAGTATAAAAAATGAAAAATTTCAAACTAGCCTTGCTTCCTGAATTATTCGCTTGCATCCACCAGTCCCAGCCTTCAAATTTGCAATGTTTTTAATCTTCCTGCTTCGTTGTCTGTCTCCAAGCACGGTTCTCTTCCTTCTTGCTCTTTTTAACTCTTTTTTACTCTTTGAATGCTCCTCAATTTCATTCTGCAAACTGCTGCTCCAATTTTGCACGAATGAATATCTCTTACATCCTGGCCCTCTTTTCTTGTAGGTACATCGTTTTATATATTTCTGCAAATGCAGATTGTGCTGAAATATAACCAAGAAGTCCATTTTCTCCATCGCCCGCAAACCTCAGTAGTGTGGTTGGATTGACAAATGGAGGTGTAGAGTTTTTTACTAGACATTTTGGATATATGCTTCCATCGCACCATAAGTCAATATGATGAAGCCCTTCTCTTCTCATATTTTCCTATTGTTGAGCATTCAGCACCGTATCCTTTCGTCTTTTTTGTGCTCGAGCATATTGTTCTTCTAAGTCGATGTGAAGATGGTGTAATCGCTTCTTCTGATATTGTGACTCACTAGTATCGGCCATTTTTTGTGCTTCTGAGGTTGCAAAGTTTGCTTGTCAATCTCATAGTCTTTTTGTAACATGAATCGTGGAAGTGTGGTAGTATCCATGCAATCATTAAGTTCAGTGATGGATTCTTTATGAGAGGCCTGCACACGTCGTCAAAAGAGATGCGAAATCTTCAGGAAACAAAAAAAAAACTAAGGAGATATTCAATGCAAAATCGTGTTAGTTAGACAAAAGATTATCTTATTCCTTTCTGAACTGGCAGTTCGGTAGTCCTTACTGATAGTTTTGAGCCACGTTTCCATATTTTACTATTTTTGAGGTCTTTTAGGAGAGAAATAAATCAAAAAATAGTGATTTTTTTACAGGGCCCCAAAATGAGCTCCCTTTTTCCCTAATGGGTCAAGTTGAATCCACAAATCGGATCTAGAAGGGAATACTAACCAAGATAGTAAATGAGAACTAGATGAACTAGGGCATAAAGTTACATTATTATGCACTGTGAGCATACAAAATAGCTTATAAGAACACCATAGGTCTGACACAATTTTGCATGGTGTATGGGTTGGATGTTGTGGTGCCCATGGAGTTCCTCGTGTCAAGTGTGAGAGTGGATATAGCCAAAAGGCTATCTCTGGAGGAATATGAGAAGCACATATTAGAGAACCTCCTAAAACTAGAAGAGAAAAGGCTATTTACTACCTATATGGTTGAAGTGGTTTAAGAGATAAAAGAAATAGGTGGACAAGAACTCAAAATTCAAACTCTTTGGAGAAGGTGATGCAGTCTTGTTCTTCAATTCCAAGGATGAGACCACATCTAGGAAAGCTAAAAATGAGATGGGCTAGACCATACAAAATCTTCAAGAAGCTAGGTGTAGGAACATTTGAATTGGAAAGTGTGATGAAAGGCTACCACAACAAGTAAATGGGTATAGGTTGAATCCATACCATGGAATGGTTATGGGAAAACCACTTAAGAAACAAGATGTAGAAAGAGAAGATCCAGACCAAGAAGTAGTCTAGATCCTAAATGATGTGCTCATGATTGATGTAATAATGGAAGAAGAAGAGCCAATTATAGGGCTAGTGATGCTAATAATACCGATGGAAATGTTCCTAAATAGTGAGTATGGAAAAAGTGTAGGGAAGTCATGTTAGTAAATTCTCACCCTTATCCCCTCATGGTTTCTATTTTTTTGTGAAGCTTTTTTAAATAAATACATAAAAAGTGAGGGATCATTCTCAATCATGAGGATCTCAATATTGATCATTCTCAATCATGACAATCTCTAGATAAGGGCTTGTTCCCGCACACACCCATTCACTTACATATTTTAACACCTCCCCTCAAGTGAATAATCTTAACACACTTGGACCCTATACCAAGTTTCCCTCTTACTTAGTGGCTCGTGACCAATGCCTCAAGTCCCTAACTCCCTCATAGTCCTTGACACTCTCTCTCTATTTGTCCAAGGCTACTACAAGTGCCTATAACTTTGACTAAAGTGCTCACACATATATTTACCACATGGTCTACATCATCGGTGGCTCAGAGGTGGTTTTACTCTATTGGGGCAGGTTACATTGGGTTGTGGAGTTTCTCTCTTTCTCTCTCAGAGAAGATATTTTGACTCCTCTACCTTAGGAGTCTCCATAAAGTTTGTTGATGCCAATCCTTCTTCATTTGGTTTGCTGCAGTCTCTAGCCATGTGTCTTGGCTTCTCACAGTTGTGGCCAATGAAGGTCCTTCCTCCTACCCTGCCTCTTCCTCGTCCTCATCCTCGTGCAAGGTCTCCTCATGGTCTACATCATCGGTGGCTCAGAGGTGGTTTTACTCTATTGGGGCAGGTTACATTGGGTTGTGGAGTTTCTCTCTTTCTCTCTCAGAGAAGATATTTTGTCTCAAGTCCCTAACTCATAGTCCTTGACACTCTCTCTCTATTTGTCCAAGGCTACTACAAGTGCCTGTAACTTTGACTAAAGTGCTCACACATATATCTACCACATGGTCTACATCATCGGTGGCTCAGAGGTGGTTTTACTCTATTGGGGCAAGTTACATTGGGTTGTGGAGTTTCTCTCTTTCTCTCTCAGAGAAGATATTTTGACTCCTCTACCTTAGGAGTCTCCATAAAGTTTGTCGATGCCAATCCTTCTTCATTTGGTTTGCTGCAGCCTCTAGCCATGTGTCTTGGCTTCTCACAGTTGTGGCAAGTGAAGGTCCTTCCTCCTCCCCTGCCTCTTCCTTGTCCTCATCCTTGTGCAAGTCCTCCTTGGGTGTAGAGTGCTTTCTCCTCTCAAGTTGTTGGGTCCAATCCTTTCTTCTCTTTGACCTTGTTCTCTTACTCGAGTAGAGATCCTTCTATCTCATGCAACTTCAAATCTGGTACATTCTTTAAGGTTGCCACAATGTTCTCATACTCTCCCTTATCCACACTTTTTAGAAGTACTGCTAGTACCTCGTCATCTTCTACTTTCTTCCCAATGGCTGCAAGTTGTTGTTTGATGATTTTGTAGTTGTTCAAGTGTGTGGTTAGAGGTTCACTTTCCTTCATGTCAAGTTTGTAGAATTGCATTAGCAGATTTATCTTCTAATTCTTTGCTTGAGTGCCAAATAATTTGTTAAGTTCATCCCATGCATCTTTAGCTTGTTGTATCCCTATAATGTGGTGAATGATTTCATCATTTAAGCCAAGTGAAATGATTCCTAATGCTTTCTCATTTCTGCTCTTCCACTCATTCTCCCCATTCACCTCTGGACATTCATCTCTTCCCTCAACTAGCCCCCATAGATTCTTCCTCATGAGCAAATACATGGTTTTTGTTTGCCATGTATAGAATTGCTCCCCGCGTTGAATTTCGCTACTTCTTGTGCAATGCTCATGAGGATGATATGAAGGGGGTCTTACCTCTTGATCCAATTCAAGATTCAAGGGCAGTGTCTACCCTTTCACAACTCTAATTTGGTGTTTAATGATGATTACAACAAGTTTACAAGCATGAATACACCAAAAATTGCATAAAGCCAAGGATAGTTGGTTTTGTACTGGATAGTTGGGACATCAAACCAACTTCAAATTTCAATCTAAAGTGATAGAGATCTATATCAAATACCCAATGGTAAATTTGAACCATCAATTGCACTAAAAAATAGTGATTAATGCTAATTAATCACTAATTAGTGAGATTAATCTCTTATTTTGTGTGTAGAAAATAAAGTGCATGGAGAGGCCAGATCTGGTGCCTTAGAGTTCAAATGAGCTCAAATCCTTTTAAGGGAATCAATAGCAATTAGTCTAGTAGAGGATCAAGTCAAAAAACATAATATTTGACCAAATATTGAATGCTTAATCTTTGTTTTACCAAAGTCACCTACAGATTTGATCCAGAGCTTGATGTAGCTTCTACTTGACCAATTTCAAAAATATGATGCCACCAGCGAGTTCAACACACCCAAAAACTCCTTGGGCTAGCTCCAATGGTTCTAATTCAAAGGCATGATGGTGATTTTGTGATTTCTCAGAAAAAAAGGCGCCAGCAAATCGGCGCTTCTTGGTTGCATCCATCGGTGGTTTGAGGTTCTAAAGTGCCACGCCTAGATGCTAGGGTGTTGGCAAGATGGTTTTTGAGTTTTGTAGGCAATGGAGCTATGTGAAGGGAGAGATCTAAGCTCCATTGAGTGTAGGTATTGCAGAAAGTGGAAAATGGCTTATAGGCTATTAGCACCTAAGTTGGTGATTAGGCTTGAAAAAGTAGTTGAATGCTAAGCTAGGCTCTGATATCAAGTTGAATTTGCAACAATGTGATGGGCTAAGGTGGATCAAATGCAAGAATAAACATGATTAGTAAGCAATTAGAGTGATTAAAGTAAGATTAGTACACAATTAATCTAATAGCATAATGTAGGCATGGATACTCAAAAACCAGCAAATACTCATTTGGCCAATGCCTTAATTTATAGCTTTTACATCCAAAAGGTGCCAAGCACCCACTCCACTGATTTCTCCTTGATTTGTGCCACCTCCCCTACATTTGGGGACACCTTTTTCTAGAATCTTTCCACACCCCCATATTCACTCACCTTGATTCTCTCATTCAATAGTTTCTTCTCACCTTTTCACTACTACCCAACTCAATTACAGACTCCCTTTTATAATCTCTAGTGAAGGGCTTGTTCCCGCACACACACCCATTCACTTGCATATTTCAACACTTATTGAGCATTGCTACCCTCTGCAAGATGTCTATTTGTGACCCTTTCTCTCAATCCAATCGACTACCCAAACAAGATGTTGGCATTCAAACCCCTGAGCTCTGCTACCCTCAAAGATGCCGAGAGGCATGCAGAATGCTATAGAGAGTAGGCCTCAAAGAATTTACAGAACTGCCATGGGAGAAGCTTTTGTTTAATTTGTATGCAGAAAGGCAACTAGCCAAGTTACAGAAAACAAACATAATAAAACTACCATTTGACAAGAAAGTGAAGTTCTTGCCAGCATATGTAGTAGAAGTGTTCAAGGTCCCCATGGAGGGTAAGATTGAGATCTCATCCCAGTAGTTTGGACTACTGTTGGAAGGGTCAACAAATGACAAAGAGCTCATTGAGTATTTTGGGCAGTGAGAAGTAAGGGCTAAGGAGTACAGAATCATAGGCAACCTAGACAAGGATAGACAAAAGTAGATGAGGGTCGTCATGGAGATGATAAACCTATTTCACAAACCATAATGCATGTCTAGGAAAAACTATGGATTAAAGGAGGTGGTAGAGCGAGGATTTAAAGTATCTTGGACAGACATTTTGTATAATAACCTAAAGGATGAGATGGAGAAGCCAGTTAAACCGACCACACAACTAAAACTAAGATTTGAGGATATCTAAAGGCTCTATTCCAAGGAGGATGGATCGATTCCAGAAAGACAAGGGGAAATAGAGAAATAAGAGCTAGAAAAGCAAAAAGACAAGGGAAAGTAGAGAAATAAGAGCTAGCAAAGCATATTAGAGAAGAGGATATACAAGGATAAAGGAAGAAGAGTTGTAAAAGAATACTGTAAAAGAAGATATAGGAATAGAGGAACAAGAGTTGGCCAATCATATTGTAGAAGAAGCCATGGGGAAACTAGAATGTCCTGAGGAACAAGATGTACATAAGAAACCAAACAAGGAAGAGCAAAACACACCAAAGTCAAATCCCATATTGAGCCTATAGGATAAAACCTCTGCCACCCAAGCTAACTGCAAAAATTAGACAACTACCACCATCACAGCATGCCCCAAAAAAGAAAGATTAGTTTTGGGGGGATAAGAAATCAAGTAAATGTTAAAGATAGAGCAAACCTAAAGAACAGAAGTGCCTACTACATACTAGACAGTGTAAGACCTCCTTACGTTGAGTGCTCAAAATCATCAAAAAATTAGGAGTGTCTCTTTCCTTGTCATTGTAGCAAACAACAACTAAGGCTACGTCGACTCACATCAGAGTAATTAGTGGGTTACTCTCTAGGAACTATACCTATCAAGGACAATCCTAAGTGCACACATGCCTTGAATTTGCTAAGTCTTCTACTCCAGCCTCTCTCTATACCTTACTACACAAGAATCACCTATGGCCAAATACTCCACGCACTCTCTCTATACCTTAGCTACAAAAGAATCACCTATGGCCAAATACTCTGCACACTCATGCCACCTCTCTCTCACTCCACTTAGAAGAATCATACTTATAAGAGATCAAGACACAAGATAACAAAAACATACAATGAACTCGATAGCATTACCAAACACTCACAAAAATTCATAATGAACTCAATAACATTACCCAATACTCACACCTAACTTCCCATAGTCTTACAAATCATATATCATACTCCTCCCACACAACCTACTTCTAGTGCCTTTCTCTCTCAGGTGCCTTTAATTGTACATCATCATCATCATCAAAAAGATGAAAATAATAACTCTCTATCATCGAGAAGAGGGAAGATCACTAAACAATCTAGCCGACATGACTCACATTGGGAAAGAGGGAAAATACTAAAATAATGTTATTAAACTGGTGTGTACATTGACTAAGGTGGCCATGCACAGATGAAAAAGTGGTAGAAGTCGGTGTGATGGAAGTGGACAGAGGATTACAACAACAAACAGAAGCGCATGGTGGCATGAAAGATGGTGGAGCTCAACAGTGGAAGTTGGTGATGGAAGCGGCAACTTTTCCAACCGGTAGAGCTTTCTCCTTGAGCTTGTGATGTGCTGCTTGTCCCTCTCTTTGATTGTGGAGGGAGAGTTGTGATGATTCCACTTGGCCTACCACCTCTTCAAGGACCATCGGCGGTCGAGTACGATGTTGATGATTGAACTTGGTCTCCCCAAGGTTGATCACCTCAACCAATTCTTTTGGTTGATTGAGGGAGAGGAGATGCCAATGTGCTTAGAGATGAGGTCCAGTCCACCATGAGAATGTCTACCCAATCCACTAAATCTACCAGTTTTCTCCATCCCTAGCCTTTTGTGTAACCTTCTCTTGACTGGAAAGCTCTATGATCCTTCATCCACCCCCTTTTATAATGACACAAGCACCCACCTGTCTCCCATGAGAACCCAAGCTAAGATCTCAATTACGGTCTTCCAATTAGCATTGTGGTCTGTGGAAGGTCTAACACTACAAAAGCCATGAAGAAGGTTAGTTAGACTACCAATGAGAACCGACACATTGCATACCAGCCCAAGAGGCATGACTTCCCTCTCATTAGCCACTTTGATGGCAAAGGGAGAAGGGTTGGAGATGCTTAGAACCAAGGTTCTTTAGGTGGCTTCTAGCATGATGTTGCTCATGAGCCTCCATACACTATGACCCTCAAAGTAATTTGGTTGTTTCCACTTACTAACACTGTTACTTTGGGGCTCTTGTGATCTGCCCCACTATTGGGGCTATGAATAATACTCTCTCTACTAGAAAATCTTGGTCTCGCCCACCACTAAAAGAACTTCTGGAGCATGCCCACCACCATGAAAAGAACCTTATGGAGCAAGCCCACCACTATAAGTTGAGCTCCCACCTTGATCTTGGCTCGAGGTAAGACCATTGTCGTAGAAGGCCTTGGAGTGCCTTCGCAACATGTGGGCTTAGGCTACATAATTGGGAAAGAGTTACCTTAACATTCATGGCAATCCAGGGCAGATGGCAAAGGACTACTCTAAAAAGCAAAATGATATTAAAAGTGAAAAGTTGTAGCAAGGAAACTATGCATCATCAAGTAAACATTGTGGTGATGATGATATAAGTGAGAAACTATTTGTGATGCATCATATATCCATAATAAGAGATGTGTCAGGATCTAGAGATGTTTGGTATGTGGATTTTGGCACCTCTAACCACATGACTAATCATGGTGAGTAGTTTAGAGACATGCAAAAAATGGAAAAACCAAGTTATGTAGAAACAAGCGATACTGTGTATCCCATTGTGTGTATGTTAGTAAAGTGCCATTGATGGCAAAATAAAGTACCAGATGTACTTCATGTTTAAAATATTATAAAGATCTTGGTTTTGTTGGATAGATGGTTGAGCAAGGTATGTAAGTGAGGTTTAATCCTTAAGTATTTTTTTGGAAGACTTTAAAAATCAGTGTCACTTGGTTACAAAGGGTAATAGAAAAGGCATAATGTTTACTTTGGATGTGAACATGCCTAAGGTAAAGGTGGCCATGTAATAGGTGTCATTTTGCAAATATTGACATATGGTATAAGCACATTGGTCATCTGAATATACAATGACTAAAGTCTACACAAGCCCAAAATATTATTGCATGTTTGCCAAAGTTTAAGGTTGATGGTATACATAAAGTATCTAAAGCAATGCCAGCTTGGTAAAACAGGCTAAACATGCTTTCCCATATAAAAATTATGTCAATGCAAGGCCATTGGATGTTATACATTCAGATGTATTTGGCTAACCAAGACTATAATAATTGCAGGTTGTTTGCAAGTATTATGTTACATTCATTTAATGATCACACGAGGAAAGTGTGGATTTATTAATGAAGGAGAAAAATGAGGTGTTGTATCATTTTCAAAGAATTAAAGCTTTGGTCAAGAAGGAAAAAGGTATATAGATAAAATGTCTAAGATCAGATGGTGAGGGAGAGTATTTTTCCAATGAGTTGAATGATATCTTGAGAAAGCGAGGAATCACGAGACAATTTGCATGCAAGCACACTCCGTTTAACAGAATAGTGTTGCAAAAAGAAAAAATAGGAGCATTGCAGAAGTTGCACATGCCTTGATGTCTAAAAGGATTATGTTAGATTATTGTTGGGCGAAAACACTATGAACAGGACCCCACTGTAGCTGTTCATGGTATGATGCTTGAGTAGAAGTTTAAATACATAAAACCAAATGTGTCTCACTTAAAAGTATTTGGGTGTATTACATATGTGCATGTTCCTGCTGAAGTGAGGAGAAAAAAGTTGGATCCAAATGTAGAGAAATACATTTTCATTGGTTATGCTTTGGAGAAAAAAGGTTATAGATGTTATAACCCTACCACTCATGAGATGCGAGTAAGCAGAGATGTTGTCTTTGATGAGATGAGTAGCTGGCATGCAACAATGAAGGTAACATAAGATGCAAATGTAAGAAGTAATGATGCTACCCCACATGTAGAGTAGTAATCATAGGTGCTTAGTGGACCTAGAGAGTCCCGTAATTTTGGATCTAGTGTTAGTCCATGTTTAGGTAGATGTAGATACACGTGTCACGTAAAGGGAAGGAAAAGGTAGATCAACCTTTTATACATTGAGTAGACCCTTGATGAGGGTCTTGGCATTCTGTAGTGGTTACTCTAGGTGTAAGGAGAACCATGGCTATTTTGAGGACACCTCATAGGTGATCTAGGTGTACACAACTCTATGAAAGTTAGATACCATGTTGATAGGTTGAGATATGATGGATATATAGCCCATCATTATGCATACATGGTTAAAGCAATATAGGAGTTATAGAGCCCACTTGTTTTGTATAAGGTCAAGAATAACTTAGATGGATCAGTGTGAGTAGGTATAAGGTAAGATTGCTAAGGCTTATGCACAAATCTATGGCATTGAATATAAGGAGACATTTAGCCGGTTATAAGAATGGAAACTTTAGAGCTACCATTGTTGCTATGGCTATAGAGAAAAGGGTTGGTATTTAGTGTTTTCGAGGAGAAACCAGTCTCGTTCTACTCTATTTTTACTCCTTGTCATCTTCTTACAAGTCCCTTTTCCCTAGATATGGCTTCTTCAAGTTGTGTGATTGGTTGAGAAGTGGATAAGCTATGGAGGATAAGGTTTAAAAAAAGAGAAAAATAAGGGCTAAGGGTTAGAATGCAAAAAAAAATAAATCATTTTCATCTATACTTGCATGGTGGGAACTCATTAAAAAATCATGCCATGATTATGCAATGAACACCCATTTTTTGTATTTTTTTAAATCTTGAAAATTCTAAAAAATAAAGAGCCATTGATCCTATTGCTTGTTATTACATAAGCATTTATGTTACAAAGGAACAATTTGGAAATTTTAAACGAAAAAAGTTATGACTTGTACCCCTAAACCATTATTTTTTCATCGAAACCTATAGACTCACGTCACCATGATTCTATAACAAAATTATGCCTGTGATTTTTGATATCTTCGATCACATTATGATTCTTTGATAATTCCAGCTATCCACCAACAAGCTCAAGATTATGCATTAATTGCACCTTATCTCCGAGAGATTTCATCTTATCTTATCTTATCCAATAATGATCACAGATCACGGTTCATGGTTCATGATGATTATGAGTAGAAATCACGCCCGTGATTACTAATGCCATCAATCATAGTGCCACATCATCAATCATAGTAGTGACCTAGCTTGATAATTTGATTAGATTGACATTTGAAATAGATACTAATGACCTCAGGGAACTTATATATACTTTCATTGAGACTTATTAGGGTGAAATCACATTAATTAAAATCTTGAGTGTTGCCAAACTAATTGCTTAGAGGTATTTCTAAGGTCACCGTGACACTAGAGGTAGCTGTAAACAAGTGAAAATAAATGAAAATTCTATCATGATCATGCTCGTGATTACCGATCATGAGCATGATTTTGTAAAAATTTGGTAAGTGTAGATCTGAGTAATCCCAGTTATGTGCAAATCGACATTTTTACCAGTTAAAACCATTTCAGGCACTTAAGGTTGGGAAGGCTTGTTGTTGGTGATGATATTTTCCTTGATGATAGTGCATCTAACCAACCAAGAGCCTCCTACCAAAGAAGCCTGGGGTCAGCTTGCTTGGCCAGCATACAAAGGGATGTGCTTGCTTTGCAAAGATTAAATTCTTTTAAATCATCAAGAGGATACCATGGAGAGTCCTCTTAATGAGGAATTGGCAAGGGAGAAGGGTACTTATTCTCCAATGCTATCTAGTGGGTTCATGGACTTAGCCCAAGGAGTCCTAGGATGTAATTATGAGCCTAAAAGAGAAGGGTACTTCCTCTCTAATGCTATCTAGTGGGTTCATGGGCTTAGCCCGAGAAATCCTAGGATACAATTATGAGCCTAAAAGAGAAGCTCCATAGGCCAAGGGACAACCATCAAGCTCAGATTGAGAAGTAGGCACTAGAAGACCCAGAAGTAAAGGGCAACAACTGATGAATGGTTATTATGAGGGGGAGAAGTCCTCAATCCACATTATAACTTCCTCCTAGAATTAGAAGAGATTCTATAAGTGCCCAAAGGATGGGTGTAATATATTTTCTTACTTCCACAGAACTTGAGATTGAGGAAAGAATGAGGGAGACACAAGTCCAACTTAGAAGGCTTGAACAAGAGAAGATAAGCCTAGATCTTTGCAGTAGGGAGTTGACTAAGAGACATGCCTTTGGCACAAAAATGTGTAGGTAAGGTTCTTCCAACCTTAGTGGATTGAGGCACGAAGAAGACTTGGGACTAGATGAGATGGTGCTAGGGAGATTGAATGGGCAATGTGACGGAGGAAGGCATGCCACCTCTAGAACCTATTCCAAAGGACTCTCAGGAAGACTTAACCGCTCTTGCAGCACTTCTCTCAAGAAATGATGATCTGTTGAGAGAAAGCTCACAGAAAACCTACACCAAGGCTGAAAAAGATGTGATGTTGTTTAGGACCCCAGAGTTCTAGGAGTATATGAGAGGCATGTTGTTATAGGAGGGGAACTTAGGAGAAGCACTCTTGGATAATGATGTTCACAGGAAGGTGGGAGCTATTCCAATACCACCTTACCTAAGGGTACATGTGAACTTGCATGAGCTAAAGGCAAGGGTGGGATAGACATAGGAAGGATGGCATACAAGACCCCACCAAGGGAGCTAATTAAAGTGACCCCCCTCACATGGGAGTCACAACACCTGCTCTGCTGACCTATTAAGGATAGCCTACAAGACTCCACCAAGGGAGCCAATCAGAGTGACCCCTCACATAGGACTCATAGCACCTACCAACCTATTAAGAATGGCCGAAGAAATAGGAAGGGATTGCTAGGGAGTTAGGTACCGCACCGGCACCACAAAGAGCAACACCGGTTAAGCCCAACCATGAGGCTAGATTAATACAGAAATTCTCAAGTGATGGCAGTGCCATACAACACCTCGAGATATTCAAATTGATGTGCAAAACTTTGGTCCAATTAGCGACCAAATGAAAATATTTGTGTTCTCCCTTAAAACTAGAAGGAAAAGCACACCAATGGTATCGATCACTTAAGCCAGATGATAGGATTAACTTTGCACAATTTAGAGTGTGTTCATACCAAGTTTTGCATGAAGCAGAGATAAATGGAGCCCTGTGGCTCAATCATACAACATTAAGCAAGAAGAGCATGAGTCTATGATAGATTATATCTCATATCTAAAAAACTTGAACTCAAGGTGTAAGCCTAGAGAAAGGTTAACATGTCCATAGGGGAGTTAGAGACATGAGAATGCGAGACTACTTTTATTGTTGGCTAAGCCAACATTGCTTGATGATTGTTGCAAATTAGCCACCATCGACTTTGAGGATAACACGCTTGACTTACCACAGCGTGATGACACCAAATCTTTCACTTCAGTAGTTCAGGTGCATGTGTTGGGCCGAACAAGCGTGACAATCTCAAACAAACGAATAAAAGATATGACCTTAGATGAGCCAAGTATTGTGCTCCTAGACAAGATAAGCTAAAGGAGATGAGGGATATTCCCATGAAGCAACATTTGTACCCCAGATGATGGGAGTCGGTATGGTGCTGAATATAGCGACAAAATCACACAAGCATTGAATGTCCTCAGTTGAAGCCTCACCCATTGATGTACTGCATGCATTATATGCAACTTGGGAACTATGATACCGGCATGTGCAGGTACCCATGTCACAACAAATACAAGTAAGCCAACTACTGTGGCATCATCCAAGCTCTCTCATCGAGGAAAATGATGCAGAATGTTGATTTTTGTTTTATTTTTAAAATTACTTGAACTGTGTGAGAGGGCTCGCGAATGGCAGGACAGACATGAAGATAAGCACATAAAAGTGAAATGGGAGCAGAAGAAGCGAGAAATGGTAGCAACAACAGAAATGAAGTCATGAGGACAAGGAGGTGAGGGCTCGAAAAGGCGTCCCGACCAGCAAGGCAGTGGGGCGGCAGAGACCCGCTGTGCGCCGCTCATCGATGGCTTATTAGCCATAGCCACCCAGGCACGCAGGCCATGGGCGGCACCACCGAGGAAGGGTGGCAATGGGATGGACACATACACACACACACGCATATAATACATAAGTGAGTGTTCACACCCTTTTTTGGGGATGAACACATACACACACTGATGGCGGACACACAAACATGGTTACACACATATGTATGGTAGACACATAAACATGAAATTGTTCGGGAGATGATTAGCAACTTGCAAGAGCTTTGAAACAAGTGATATTATCATGGACTCAAAGCACATGAGAATTAAGTGCTGTGTCCCACCAGCAATGTCAAGGGCATCCGAAAAATAAAAAATTGTAGATGATTCACCTCACTATGCACGTGTCCCACCTATGCATGGCCTGTGATTTTTGCAGGGTGTTATCTTCTGACTCTTTCATCTTCAACCAGCTTGAAATTTCACCCCCACCCAAAGTTTAAGTAAAAACGGAGAGCAATGGCTTCCACCTTGACCCACACATGTCCGAGCATCATCTACTTAGTACATAGGCGGCACATATGATTGCATCCGACCAAAAAACATGAGGCGAATGTTGGCCTTTAACCATGCAACATGCTATCTCCATGAGAGATTTGTTCTTCCTCTCAACCATACCATTTTGCTGAGGTGTATAAGGCACTGTGCATTGATGTTTTATGCCTCTTTTAGCCGTATATACATGAAAATCCTTTGTCATATACTCCGCTCCTCAATTTGTATATGCGAGTGGGCTCAAGATCTTGATCAGAGCATTGTACAAGGACCTGCACTAGGGGCCAATGATACATCATTCGATTTTGAGTCAATGGAAGGATCTCCATTCCCAAGAAGTGAGAATCCTGACCAGACCCTATCAGTCAACCTAGCTACCAGTCTTTTTGACCATCTAAACCAAATCTTACTACATATAGACCACATGATGAAGGAGTTGAGGTAAACTTCAGAGAGACACTTGGTGTACTCTCATCGTTACAAGTGGGGAGCGTTCATGTTTATATCACTGTCCATATATCTCTTGTTGCACCTGCTATAGCTGTGACCATCGGACCACCCTCTGCACAAGTACTTATGCTTGATGGTAGAACATTAAATGAAGTACATGCAGTAGATGCACTAATCCAAGCTGCTAGAGCAAAGGAAGAAGTGCTTTGCAATTATGTTAACCCCATTTATGACAGTTAACTAGGCGAACAGCTTCGAACGACGCCCCACCAAATTTTCTTTGAAGCATTCAGTCATTACGAGTGATTGACATCAAAGGTTTTATTAATTTGGATCACTTTGTAGTTTTGCCCAACCAAGCAGTTTTTTGCACTTAATGCACAACTTATGATTTTTTCACTCTAATGAGCTACACATGATGTAAACAAGGGATGACTGAGCTAAGTGTAGTGCCAGCATCAAGTTCACATGTATACTAGTAGTCTAGCACACACTAGATGATAGACTTACTCAATGGCTGCATGTGCTTGGGTGCCCAGCCACTTATTAAATTTGTATAAATGATAACTCATCTAATGAGAATGGACACTTCCCTTGTGTGAGAATTGAGAGCTCTTGCTTCTTCTTCTTTTCTCTATCCCTTGTGTGAGAATTGAGAGCTCTTGCTTCTTCTTCTTTCCTCTATTCGTTGTGTGTGAATGAGAGAGTGAGTGTGAGTTTGAGGTCTTTCTTCTCCACCTCCTTGTTGTGAGAGAGACTTCTCCTTGGTCAAGCCGTCAACATTGTTTGGTGACAAGCAATGGAAGCTACCATTCGAGCTAGCTGCTACATATAGCGGTTAGAAGGCCTTCCTTGAGAAGTTGAATATGGGTACAACCTTAAATCCCACGACATATTAATCGGTAAATCTAAACCTTAAGCTTGATCTATGGGAGTGTGTAGGTACAATGCATTTCTGTTTTATTTCTTTGGCATTTAGGAATAGGATTAACATTGGCGCCAGTGTGGGGGGTTGTTATCCTAGCCCATGTGGTAGCTTATGATACTTGTCCAAGTATTTTTTTAATTCTGTAAGCTTACTGTGTGAAAATACAGTGAGAGTGGGAGAAGAGAGAAAAAAAAAGGATAAGGTTGGTTCATTCAGGGATTTGAGTGGGTTGTTTTGGTTTTGATTTATGAGTCACAAGTTATGAGCTGTACAAGTTGACCATGTCTTGAGGAGTTGTCCACGCCTGGCATTTTTGTTGCCATATATATAGGCAGTGATGTGTGTGAACACACTTAGGACTGCTGGGGCACTTTTTCCCTCTTTAGGAGGTTTTTTCCCCCGGCTTGTATATACGCCCATCATTCTAGGACTAACTTATCTTTTATACATTGACACAATCTAATACACTGTGTGTTGTGTGCATTCTTGCTTCTTCTTCTCCAAGCTTTGTGTGCTTTCCTGCAACCCTAATTCCAACAATTGGTATCAGAGCAGGCATCGGCTCCCAGGGCTACGCCACCAGCACCCTCCGACTCACGTTCTCCGATTGAGGTGAGCTTTCACGAGCGCTTGCAGGTCCCTATACTCTGCAACTCAGCCCATAGGGCTGAGCATTCTCAGAAATCGCATATGAGGTTGTTTCGGGCTCCGTTTTTGCATTACAAGTCCTGCACAGGTGTTTTCGTCATTTTGTGCAAAAATTTTGACAGTGCAATTTTTTGTAAAACAGGCATACGTATTCTATTGTGGACCGTGCTATATAGCACGAGTTGTTTTCTGTTCAGTCTTTGCTTCATTACAGGTAGCTTTTGCATCAGTTTCAGTCTCAGTGGGGCCATGGCTGATAACAACAAAAATGATGTATTTCGCATGTTGTCTGCTTGCTGAATGACAAATTGGATGGAGACAGCAACTACCCACTTTGGTTATACATGATGTAGCATGTTTTAGTTGCAAAAGAAGTGTGGAACATTGTGCAAGGTATGGATGTACGTCCAGGTTCTGTGGATGTAGGATCTGTTGAAGATGTTGCAGGTTCTAGCAGCTCTATTGTTGCTGTTGTTTTACCCACTGCTAAACAAGCTCGTTAGGATGGTAAAGATGCGCAGGCTCATGCCTTGATTGCACTTTCTGTCAAACGTAACATCACCCCACATATTTGTTCAGCTAAAATAGCAAAACAGGCTTGGGATATTCTAGCTAGTTGGTATGCAGGTCGCACAACAAGGCAAAAATCTCTTACCTGCGTAAAGAGCTATAATCGAAGATTATGCAGGAAGATGATGACATGAATGTTTTTCTTTGCTGAGATTAAATATCTCAAGGAACAGTTGATTTCTGCAGGTGAAATTATTCCTGATCATTCTCTTGTGTAGACTGTTCTTGATGCTTTACCTGAGTCATATCAGACTTTTGCTTCCACGTGGAGACTTGTTACTGTGAGGACAGACCTGATGTTGTCAAGTATGATACTTTAGTCAACAAGCTCTTGCAAGAAGTACAATCTAGGCAAAACAAGGCTAGGCAGCGTGTAGTTGATCAAGCATTTGTTGCTGTCCAGCAGAGAAGAAGTGGTAAGGTAGCCCCTTCCACTGTTTCTTCTCCTATTAGTAGGTCTACAACTTCTTCTCCTATTAGTAGGTCTGCAACTTCTTCTCCTTCCACAAGTAGCAACAATAGGTCTGAGAAGGCCCTTGATGATAAAGGCAAGAAAAAAATGAGGTGCAACTATTGTAAGGCAACTGATCATGTCATTAAGAATTGCCCTAAGCTAAAGGCTAAAGAGGCAAAGAAGAAAGAGTCAAATGCAGCCACAATAGCGGATGCTTCTACAAATGCAGATTCTGCAAATGTTGTGCAGGATACAGAATGGGCATTTAGCGTGTATTGCCAATATGATCCATCTGTACATGATGCATGTTTGGCAGTTTCTATTGACTCTCATGTATGGTATTTTGACAGCGGTGCTACAAAGCACATTACCTCGCATCGTGATATATTCACTTGTCTTGAGGCTGTCCCTAATGGGAATACTGTCACATGTGCCCAGTGAAGGGCATTGGTAAAATTATGCTTACTGCTGCAAATGGCAGCGCTTTCACACTTTCAGATGCTTTGTATGTGCCAAGGATAAAGAAGAATCTATTGTCTACCCTATTTGTTTTGCTGCCAGCATCATACAACTCAATGAAACTAAGATGAACTACACAACCATAGAAAGGAGAAGGGTTGGACATGGTTTATGCGGGGTGAAGAAGTGCAAACACTATCTTTTGGCCAACAAATTCATATTCTTTGTGGAGGATCACTAGGCATTGTTATATCTTGTCGATCAATAGGCTTGCACCATGAGTCAATGATGGTTACTCTTTCCCTTGGAAATTGACTTCACACTCCACTATAAGAAAAGGAATGTAACATGTTCTAGTTGATCATATGTCATCATGAAGTCCTATTGGTGAGCCTACCCCATTAGAATTAATGATGATCTCCCAAATGCATGCTTGTTCAAGATAGACATGGTGCTTGATTGGAGCGATGAAATATCTCAATACCTCACATATGGATGGATTTATGCAAGATCAACCATTGAACAAAGATAAGATGCATGACTTATGAAGCTAGCGACACCATATCAAAACTGATAGTGGGGTAATTATATAAGCTAGAAAAAGATGTTATTTTACAAAGATGTGTTTGTTGAGGATGAATTTATACATGTGTTAGAGGATGCACACTTCGGGATTACACAAGGACATTTCGCTAAAGACGTGCTATTTGGTGATGTAGAAAAATTTGTCAAAGGTTACGATGATTATCTGACTTATTGTACCATAGCAAAGGGATGCAACCCTTTGAAAAATGGGGAATTAAATTTGTAGGACTCATTAATCCTACCACACATAAAATCCAAGCTCGCTACATCATAGTAGCAATATTTTACTTCACTAAGTGGGAAGAAGGCCAAGGCTACCAGGAAGGTTGATGCTCGTACCATTGCTAAATTCCTATAAGTGTTGGTCATTTCTAGGTTTGGGTAATCTTTGGAGGTAGTTATAAGGTGACCCAGGGTCACATTTTGTTTAATGAGGTGATTGATTACCTCATAAAAGGCTTCATGATGGTTCAAATAAAGTCATCACCTTCCTATCCACCATAACCCAATGGTTTGATAGAGAGTATGAAAAAAATTCTATGTGGCATTTTAACAAAGACCATTCAAGCTAGTAGAATAGATTGGGAACACAAGTTTACAACTACACTATGGTCTTATCGTATGTTATACAAAGTAGTAAATAGTTATACCTTATTTCAGTTGACCTATGGAGTTAATGATGTAATGCTCATTATTGAGAATTGTAGTCATCGAAATGCTAAAAGAAAATTCTATGAGTGAGAGGCTAGTTGACTTGGAAAAACTAGAAGATACCAGATTGCTAGCCATGCATGGGCTAATGGTAGAAAAGATCCAATGCAAAAAAAGGTTTGATCAAAATGATAAGGATAAGGAACTTAAAGAGGACAAATTATTACTGTTATTTGGAACAGGGATTAAAAAAAACTCTTGGACTCTGGGAATTGGGACCCTTTAGGAACATTGAAAAATTACTCCACATGGATCAATCAGAATTGAAACCCTTGATGGTATGAGGACTAATGGGTATATCAATGAGAGTAAGCTAAAAACTATTATGGACCCTTGACGCAAGACATGCTGGCTCAAATACATACAAAGAAAGAAGAGAAAAAAGACCAAGACATGGTGAAAAAAGGGCAAGACAACCAAGATTAAGAAAGAATAACAACGGATGGAGAAAACATTGGTGCTATGCTATAATCCATGTAGGAGGATGACCTACATATTGAACCTGCTAGTCAAGTGCATGTGGGGTTGGAAACACCAACACAAGCATAGCTCTAATATTGCACACAAGCAACTCACAACTTGATGTCATATGAAACATGGGAAGCTTTGGGTAAACTAGATTTTTGCCACCACAACAAATGTAAACAATCGTAGTTTCCATGGTAGTATGGTAAATGTTAAAGGTTGTTTAAATGTGAAAATTCTTGTTAACAATAACCCTATGGCCATAAAGGTATATGTTATGCTTGTAGGTGTGATGGAAGAGTAGGTGCTATTGGAAAGATCATGGGTTGGTGTGTGCAACTGATTGTTTCATATAATGGAAAGAATGAACCATCCAAGTGTAAACAAAGGATAGTAGAACCACAATACCACTTTGGTTCCCAAGTTCTGGGAAATGCTCATCTTTGATAGTAAAAGATGATCCAAGAAGTCATGAGAATTACACTGAGAAATGGTTGGTCATGTGGTAATAACTCCAATAGCTTCCAAGAATTTTCTCATGTTATACCAACCAAATAGAAAGTAGTGGGTTCCGATGAACTTCTTGAAGGCACAAAAATATAATGAAGGGCTAAGCCAAAGAAAATAAGGTCCCTAGCTCAAAACAAGAAAGGTCGATAGCATCAACATCCACATCAAAAAATTTAACTGATAAAACAAAACCAAGACTGATGGTGGGTACCAAAGGTTATGCTCAAAGTGTAAGAGTACTACTATGGAACCACAAAGATTTTAATACCTAAAAGGGTACAAGAGCCATAAAAAGTAACAGCAGTCACAAAAAAAAGAACAAAGGTCAAGCAGGAGAAAAATGAAGGAATCAAGCCTGCTGGGGGTGGTCACCGAGGGAGCTCGACGGAGGGAGCTTTTCTTGGTTGCCCTCTCTCTCTACTTGAACACTCTCTCTCTAATTATTTCCACCACCATCTTTTCCCACCACTAGCCTAGCCCAACCTAGCCCCCTCCACCACCAACCTTGCTCTACTACCATCTTCCCTTCCTCTCCTCTTCTCTCTCCAACCATCTCACAATTTTCCATTGCTCTTCTCTCTCTCCCTTATCTCACTCTCCCCACTCTCTCTTTTTTTTTGTTCACTCTCTCTACCTTGCTCCTCCCTTTCTCTCTCTATCTATTACCTTCCTCTCCTATTCTCTCTCCAACCATCTCACATATTTTTGTCGTCGCTATTCTCTCTCTCCCTTGTCTTACTTATCTCACTCTCCCCCTATCTCTCTCTCTCTCTATATATATATATATATGTCTCTTTGCTCACTCTCTCTATCTACCATCCCTCTCTCTATCCTCCCTCTGTCTCTCTCTATCCATCTCTTTGCTCTCTCTCTCTCTCTCTCTCTCTCTCTCTCTCTCTCTCTCTGTATCCTTCTCTTTGCTCTCTCTCTCTCTCTCTCTCTCTCTCTCTCTCTCTCTCTCTCTCTCTATACTTCTCATTGCTCACTCTCTTTATCATCCCTCTCTCTCCATCTCTTCTCTCACCCTCTTTATCCTCCCTCTCTCTCTATCCATCTCTTTGCTCACTCTCTTTATCATCCCTCTCTCTCCATCTCTTCTCTCACCCTCTTTATCCTCCTTCTCTCTCTATCCATCTCTTTGCTCACTCTCTATAGCCTCCTCCTCTCTCTTTTTGTCCTTCTCTTTGCTCACTCTATCCTTCTATTTACACACTCTCTCTATCCTTGCTTTACTCACTCTCTCTTTACTCCCTATCTCCCTCTCTTTATCCTTCTCTTTATGCACCCTCTCTATCCTCCCTCTCTCTCTTCTTCTCTTTAATCTCTCTCTCTCTCTCTCTCTCTCTCTCTCTCTCTCTCTCTCTCTCGCTCTCTCTCTCTCTCTCTCTCTCTCTCTCTCTCTATGTCTTCACTCACTCTCTATAGCTATCTCTCTCTCTATCTTTCTCTTTGTGCACTCTCTCTCTCTCTCTCTCTCTCTCTCTCTCTCTCTCTCTCTCTCTCTCTATATATATATATATATATATATATATATATTTCTTTCTCATTTCTCAACATAGTACACATAACTCATGTTTTGCATATAGATCCTTCAAGTCTACAAACTCAACACTACCTTATTCATCCACACAATACAGAAAATGTCAATTCTTTATTGCTTTATACAACATGTTGAGCACAAACATCATTAAAACTATCAATGATATCTTATTGTTGCAAATCCCCAACATTCATTGCTCTTGCTCTCTTTCTTTCTTTTTTCATATGAAAAATAAGAACATGACATAATCATAACAATTGTTAAACCCAATCACTTGAATATTCACAAACAAATATGTTCATTGCACTATAGTGAAATCTTAAGACACCCTCAACAACGTCCTCTCTTTGGGATCAATACAAACAATGTTCATGCCTAATTTGCGCGCTACCATAACTGAATCTCCACATCCTACATAAATCTCTACTATCACTTGCCCTTCTTTTGCATGACGCTTCAAGATGCTATCCCCCAAAAGTCATATCCATGCTGACATCCACCTGCAAAGAAAACATTTCTCTTAATTCCATAAAAAATTATAACACCCTGAACTTGGAGCACTTATATGTTTCTACCATACCTCGCCATGATGTCTCATTTGGGTGTCTTCCCCAATGCATCATATTGCAAGGAACAATGATATAATCAGGCAAGAAAGGTTGTGTATGGTTTATTCCAACTATGCTTGTGAAGGTAGCAATGACGAGGGTATCTATCTGCACAAGAGTATGAGATGAGTTACTGTAACACACAAAGTGATGTTCAATGTGGCAACCTCTATGGTTAGTGTTTCTAACCTCTTGTTCAAATGACTTTCCAATTCGTGTTGTACACTGTACATTCACCAAGGTGTCTCAGGAAAAGCTAGATTGCTCGGCTTGCGCCATAATGGTTGATACATAGTACCAATGATAATAAGAGAGCCATTGTCGTCTAGGATGGTCTCACAAATCTAAAACAATAAAGGCTTCTCTCCATCTACGTGTCATAGACATAAAACGTGAGAATTTGCATCCAACATTAAGACAGCACTTAAGGTCTTAATGATGGAAAAGTCATCTAATCACTCACATGTACAATCTCTTGCTAGCCATACAATGATGTAGCCTTTGGTTTGATTTAATGTATCGATATCACCATCTTCAAGGGGAAAAGGAAGAGGTACTTCTCCCACTTCAACATCTTCTATCGACACGCCAACATGACCAAGTGGCAAACAAATTCCATGGATGGTATCCACAGTGGGGTCTACATGCAACATGGTCCCAATAGCCGCTTTGGTACTGTTAAACATCAAGGACACCAGTGTCTCTCTTTCAAGTTGAGGTGACACCATGTAAAAAAGAGGACAAGTAAGAATCACGAGAGGGAAGAAAGAGATTGCTAAATAAAACCACTTTGAAGGAGAGTGAACAAGAAAGAAAGAGTCCTAGAAGATATAAGTAAAAGAAGAGGAGATATAAATAGAGAAAAAAAGAAAAAGATATAAATAGAGGAGATATAAATAAAGCAATAGATATAAATAGAGAGAGAAAATATAAATTTAAAAAAAAGGTTTTGAAAATGAAATGGAAGAAGGAGAGAGAGGGAGGGAACAAAGAGGAAGAGAGGAGAGGCATAAGAGAGAGGGAGGAAACAAAGAGGAAAAGAGAGAAGGAGAGAAGAGAGAAGAGAGAAGGAGAGAAGAGAGAAGAGAGAAAGGGATAGAGAGAGAGGGAAAGGGATAGAGAGAGAGAGGGAACAAATATGAAGAGAGGAGAGGTGTCAGAGAGAGAGAGGGAACAAAGAGGAAAAGAGAGAAGGAGATGAGAGAGAAAGGGAACAAAGAGGAAAAGAGAGAAAGAGAGGAGAGAGAAAGGGATAGAGAGAGAGAGGGAAAGGGGTAGAGAGAGAGAGGCGACGGGTCCGTGTGTGTGAGATAGAGGGGGGGCGGTCTGTGCGCATGTGTGTGTGTGAGAGAGAGAGAGAGAGAGAGAGAGAGCGGATGGTTATTCATGTAAACGTCCACGTGAGAGAGAAGGGGGGTGGGTGGTTGTCCATGTGTGTGTGTGTGTGAGAGAGAGAGAGAGAGAGAGCTTGTCCGCATGAGAGAGAAGGGGGGGTTGTCCATGTGAGTGATGAGTGAGTGAGAGAGAGAGAGAGATAGAGAGAGAGGGTGGTTGTCCACTTAGAGAGGGGGGCGGTTGTCCACATGAGAGAGGGGGGGTGGTTGTTCGACCCCCACTAAGGGCGACGGTAGCCCTTAGTGGTGGGTATTCAAATACACAATAGGAATCCTTAAGGCACAAGATATACCTTCACATTTGTACGCTAAAGCATGGAGGATGGTATGATTGTGCCAAGGAAGTAGTGATAAAGTAGTATGCTATGATTACCAACAAGGAAGTAGTGCTAAAGAGAGTTCAAATTTACATAAACCCACTAAGGGTGACGGTCGCCCTTAGTGGGGGGACACCCACTAAGATTAGGTTGTTGGATGAGGACGGGGATGGGCAAGTATGCTTGGTGAAATGGACAAAGGTGACAAATGTAAAGCCTCCGGCTAACTATGGGATTCGGAAGTATCCCCACCAACACCTTCTTGTAAACTGGGGGCAGGAGGCAAAGGGGGTGGTCTCAGAGGCCGTGGGAGGTTGATGAAAAGGTTGAAGTGGTAGAACTGGTGGCATAGCAGCTTTAGCTTCACTTTCAACACCTCCTCCAACCCCACATCAACATGTTACCTTTTAGTCGGCTTCTTCACCCTGGCAGTGAGAGGGGACCCTTCCAACATCCGTGAGAGGGGACCCTTCCAACATCCGTGAGACGATGTCGATGGAGAAGAGGGTCTCGTGGTATTGGTCACGAGAGGGGGTGAGAGGGATGTGGGTGAAGGCACTCAGATGTCTTGCGCTCACTGATGAATACATCTTGGTTCCTATCGTACACGTTGAATGCATCCAGGAGCTTCTCCTTGTCGTCATCTTCTTCTTCTTTTGGTTGATGCTGCGATTGTCTTTCTTCTATTTTTTCTCGGACGGGTGAGTCTACAAGCCCAAGGGAGAAAATAGATAGAGTGGTTATGTTGGGTATGTTGGTGAGTCGGCCACCCCTTCCCATCCACTACCCGACACCCCTGTTCTTTCCTCTCTTTGCATGGCGGACCTGGTGCGTAGGTGCTCTCATCGACCTTGTGGAGAAGAGACGATATGTTGTTGGTAGTGGACTTCTGCTCAACAGTAAGTGGCCTTGCACTTCTTTCCAAGAGCACCATATCCCAGTCGTCTCGTCTGCAAGACTATATGTGATGTAGAAAAGAATGAGCTCATGCATACTATTTCCTACAAATATTGTCTTCTTTCTCATTCAAGAAGTCTAATGCCTTTGGATTATAAGATAATCTATGCTTTTACTTAGGCATTATCAAGTTTCTCACATTGTTCTTGTCGCCAATCACTAGTAAAGGACTTGTAGTATTTTTATGATTAAGTGCATACTAAAAAGTCTCTTGCAACTATACAAACATTGTTCTTACATCCATTGATGACTAGAAGTTTCTCACATTGTTCTTGTCGCCAATCACTAGTAAAGAACTTGTAGTATTTTTAGTATGATTAAGTGCATACTAAAAAGTCTCTTGCAACTATACAAACATTGTTCTTACATCCATTGATGACTAGTTTAGACTTATGATATTCATTAATGTTTTTACTTGGGTATTAAATGATTTTCCCACAATGTTCTTATCTTCAATTCCTAGGAAAGAACTTGTAATGTTTTTATATTTAAGTGCATACTAAAAATTTTCAATAAATTATTTATAAAGTTTCATCTACATATAATTATTTATAAAGTTTCATCTACATATAATTATTTCAATAAATTTATTACATTTTAACCAAGAGAAAGCTTATAAGAACATAGAGTAATTTGATAAGAGTAAGCTTATAAAAGAACATAGAGTAATCTTATAAGAGCATAGAAATTTAGATAGTGGAATGACTAAGCCACATATACTCTATAAAATCCTTAAACATTAAGTAAACTTGTATTACAAGTACAATATAAGACAATGTCATTGAGCACAACCATTAAAATAAAAGGTTTGATATATATCATATTAAGTTATACCACGACAAATGATAGAGTGAATATAAATTTAAACAACTTATAATGGTATGCAAAAACCTAAATCTATATCTTTAAACTTAAAAGTAAATGAATGTCATTTTAATTTTTGTGGAGCCAATCCATCCCAAGGATTCTATCGAAAACTCCCAAAGGTAAGACTCTGAACAGATAGTCAGTTACATTCCCATCTAGATTAAACTGAATACGATCTGACTCATGGTGATTGAAAAGAATCTTCCCACTGGCCAATTCAACTTGCATAGGTTTCCCTGGTTACCCTAGTTTTGGGAGGGAGTTCTGATATTGCTCTGAACAGAGGCAAATGGTTGAACTGGAGTCCTCCTGGGATTGTCTTGATTTTGGCGAGACAGAGACCCTAATTTGACTAATATACGAAGGGTCTGGTCTCTACACTCGGGGTCCTTGACTTCTCTGTCCTCTTCACATGACAGGAGTCGGGCTGTCTTTAAGCTGGTGACCGAAACCCTGACACACAAAACACCTGTTCTCACTTCTAAGCTCATCCCTTTGAATCCTTGAAAGAGGTGGGGCTCCTGAGATAGTTGAGGGAAGGGTCTTCCTTCACTTCTGAATTTCCCACCATCTTGATTCTGATTAGGGCCTTGCTGCCTCTTTGGGGGTGGAAAGTGAGAAATTTATACGAGATTAGCCACCATGAGCAGCAGAGAGAGGCTGCTCTATGCTGAAGTGAAGCCAACTACAATGAAGATCATGAAGCACTTCCCGGGGTTTGGAACCTTTTAAAGTTTGAGGGTGCAGGCTTTGGCGGGACCCTAACAACAAATGCTTTGGCAAAGTCCTTGGCCATTCTGACAGCTTCTGCCATTGAGACTAGTTTGGCATTTTTCACTAAAGTGTCCAATGGCTCGTTCATCCCTCGAATGAATCTATCCACCATCAACTTCTCTTCATCCAAAAGTGGAGAATATTTGAGGAGAAGGGCAAATGCGTGATGGTATTCTTCAATCGTCCGGCTATCTTGCTTCAGTTCCAAGAACTCATTCATTTTGGTTTCCAGGAAGCCCGGAGGACAGAACCTCTTCCTGAGGTAAGCTTTAAGATCTGACCAGGTCTGGGTATTTCGATCGAGACGGTTTGTCTCGCAATGGTTCCTCCATGCGACCCTGGCCATTTCCACCACAATTTTCAATCTGGCGAGAGCCATCTTGCTCTTCTCGTTATAACCGGTTACATCAAAATACTCTTCCATTGCCTTGATCCATTTTTCCACTACTTCTCCTAACTGTTCCCCTTCACCCTTAAAGGGACCAAGTTGGGATCGGTGCAGGGCTTTACGAACGTCCGGATCTAACTCTTCATCATCAGTAAGAGGATCCAACTGCCTACCCACGGGCCGCGCGCCTCATGATTCTGACAAAACGATATTTTTGTCAACTTAACTTTGTCATCAGATTTATGACTATTTAATTTTTGAGATTTATTTCTTAAACAAATAAATATTCCATCATAATTCTTGAAAACAAGATTTACTCTGATAATTTTATTAACCAATATTCACAACCACGAAAACAATTTGGAATCTTTTACAAAACATCATTTATTATCAAAAGTTTTTGATATATACATAGAGCGTCTTGGCTCCAAAAGTCACCGCCTCAATCGCGTACGCATAAAAAGGCGATACTACGATGGAGACATGCTATGATATACACGATTCATCACTGATAATGGTGCTGTAATTCTTCTCCTAGTAGGAATAAAGTGGCTAAGAAGTCTAAAAATACGGCAAGAAATTCTAAAATTCTGGGGTGAGTGATTATAGAGTTATACATAATTAACAACTCCTAGCCTTGTCAAGATCATGGCTAGTGAGATATTCTGTCTGACTCTCTATCGTTGAGATATTCTGTCTGACTCTCTATCGTTGATTGGTATTGACGCGAATACTTCTTCCTCCACCAGAGAACCACATATGCTGACATCGCTCAGGAAAGTATAGATCCTCAAAGTGACGAGCGAGTCTCGCTCTGCTTCCTCGGGTTATAGCTGTGTTGATGAGATTTTTGAAAGTAAAGGCGATCATATCCTGACTCTGGGAGAGTCCAGGAATGCTAGACAAATTTGGAGTATCCATCTAAAAATCCAGTTCAATTTATGAGTTTTCAATTTATGAAGTTCATTTCAAACATAATCTTAACAAGTGAAAACATTATTTCCCAGATTTACTTTAAAATTTTAGGTAATTTCTATTGCTGTCTTGTAAGTTTACAACAACAGCGCTCTGATACCAGTTGTGAGACCCCTCTGCCCCCTCTGTGCACCGGATTCTCGATTACTAGTAGAGTGGAAGAAGCTTCCTCTTGCGCAGGGCAGGGATTCCCACTCTGGGCCTCGCCCTCAAATGTCCAGACACGAGACTAATCTGGTGGTCATTCCGAACCGAAATTGGGAAATTTTCCTTGCCCGAAAAATGGGGATGATTCCACCTTTTTAATTTTCTTAACGAATTTTCTAACGAATTTTCTAACGGGATCAAGAGACTAAACTATCCTTCACCTGATTAAACGAGATAGAAGGAAAACTATTACTGACAGTATGAAGAAATCAACGCTTTTTTCCTAATTGAATTCAGGCACAGCCATTGATCTAATCATTTGAGGAAATGAACGCTTTTTTCTACCCAAAGTCAGGCACATCCATTGATCTACTCATTTGAGAAATTCTTCAGGTTTTTATTTAACTACTCGAATTCTAAGCGTATTCCTATTATTTCAATTTGATTATGAAAACTCCACTAAGAATAACACTTTTATAATAAAAAAAATTTGTTTATACATCTTTCTATGCATAGAAATCAAATTTAATAAGAATAACACTTTTATAATAAAAACATTCGTTTATGCATCTTTCTATTCATAGAAATCAAATTTAATAAGAATAACACTTTTGTAATAAAAAAAATTCCTTTATGCATCTTTCTATGCATAGAAATCAAATTTAAGAATATCACTTTTATAATAATAAAAAATTTCCTTTATGCATCTTTCTATGCATAGGAATTAAATTTAATAAGAATAATACTTTTGTAATAAAAAAATTCCTTTATGCATCTTTCTATGCATAGAAATCAAATTTAATAAGAATAACACTTTTATAATAAAAAATTCCATTATGCATCTTTCTATGCATAGAAATCAAATTTAATAATTTATATCAATGATATCCATGCATATTCATAGGTGAATATGTACATGGAGTAATTAGAATATTTTTTTTTAGATGCAAAAATGGTGAGAATTACTCTTTTGGAATAACATAAAAATAAACTTTCTTTTTCACAAAATTCTGGAAAATTTTGCCATAACCTCCTTTGTATGGCTGACCATTTCTCATTTTTATCTTTCTTCACTTATCTTAATTAACCCAATTTAGAATTATAGAACTCTAATCTGTATAATTTTCTAAATTCAAGAGAGTAAATAATAAGAAGAGTTTAATTAATCACTTAGTTAATCTTTCTAGGATTAAGAAAGGTTGGAATGTAAAGAAGAGAAGGGGGTGGCCTTTTCATCAAAGGCATAGCATTTGAATTTAATTCAATCATTTGCAAAACATAAAAATCAAGAAAACCATAGATTTTTCATTAAAATTCGTAAACAAAGTAAGAAAATTAGCTTACATGGAGCTTGTAAGCTCTCCTTTGGCTTGAGGGATTGAGGGTTCTACTCTTGTTTAAAGCAATAGTGGCCACCAATTCACTTTGGAGAGGATTAGGCCAAAAACAATTGAATTATTAAAAAAATCAATGTAGATGGCTCAGGATGACACGAATAGAGTAACAGTGCATAAACACCATTAAGCTTTTACAAAAGGGGAAGGCTTCTATTTATAGGAAAATGTGAGTCTCTAACTAAGCAAACTGATTCTAGAATTTTCCAGATCAGTTGGTCAATTTTTGACCATTTTTGGGTTAGTTCAGCTTACTTTTTGGATTTAGATTTTAAACAGGAGAGAGGAGAGATAAAAATATCTCATTTTATTGATTAAAAATTAGAGGTAATGATGAGAAAAATGCGCCTACTTCATGAGGGGAGATCCCCACACTGAGGTGTCAAAATTTATTTTTTAAATTCTTTTCTTTAGTCATTAGTCCACTCTTCATCTTATGTGAGCATTTACTCATTTTTGGGGGGTTTTTCTTTTATTCTTCAATTTATCTCCTCCCTACATTTGGATTAATCTCATTGGCCTGTCAAACCTTTGTTTGGACCTTAATCCAAAATTTTTTGAAAACAGGGGCCCTATGCTAAGGTCTTATGTGCACATTATAATTTATTTCTAATGCACCTTAGGAATTTCTTTTTTAACTTTTGTTTCAGGGGAATTTATTTTAATAAGAAGGGATATATTTCCATCCAAAGATATCTAAAAACTAAATTACCTCTCTCTAGGCCAAAACAAGTAGAAACAAGATCTTTTATTATTCTGAAAAGGGGATTGATTAGAGGGGAAGAAACTGGACATCTTGAGGGGCTGGGGAGAAATCTTACATCCTCTCCCACTTGAAAAATGCGAGATGTCCTCATCTCGCAAACTGGGGGTAATCCCGCATCAATTCGGCTTCTTTCTCCCAGGTGGCGTCTTCAAAAGGATAGAACTTCCATTTGACTAATAATTCTCTCAGAATTTTGTTTCTAAGAACCTTCTTTCAAACATCAACAAAGATTTCTTTAGGTTGGAGTTCCATCTGCCCTTGGGTTGAAGAAGTTAAGAGTTCATCATTAAGCACATGATTCGGGCTGGGTACATACTTCTTAAGTAGGCTGACATGAAAATACATTATGTACTTTGAGATGAGGAGGCAGAAGAAGTTCATAGGCTAAGTCACCTACTTTCTTTGTAATCAGATATGGCCCAGAGTATCTGGGGGATAACTTCTTGTACTTCCCAAGAGATAGAGAACTTCTTTTGGGGCATACTGGAATGAAGACCATATCTACTTCTTTGAATTTTCTGCCTGACCTCTTCTTATCTGCATACTGCTTCTGTCTATCTTGGGCAGATTTTATATCCTTGCGGATTGACTACATCTGTTGCTCCATGTCGTCAAGCATCTGTCTGGACATCTCAACCCTAATCAATGGGTCGGACCAAGCTAATGGTGTTAGGCAGTCTTGTCCATATAGAGCTTTGAAAGGACTCATCCTGATACTTCGATGATAAGAAGCATTGTAGGCGAATTCGACTAGGTGTAGATAGCTTAGCCACTTCTTGGGTTCCCTGCCCCACAGCATGACGGAAGTATATCTTTGATTACTTGGTTCACCCTTTCTGTTTGACCATCGGTCTCGGGGTGGTAAGCTGTGCTGAGATCCAAGAAAGTTCCTACTGCTTTGAAGAATGCAGTCCAAAATCTTGACGTGAATTTGGGATCTCAATCACTTACTATTCTCCTGGGTAGGCCATGCAATCTGAAGATTTCCTTGAGGAACACTCTGGCCACATCCACTGCAGTGTAGGTATCTTTTACTGGAATCAGATGGGCAACTTTGGTTAGTTTGTCAACTACCACGAAGATGGAGTTGTAACCTGATTGCACTGAAGGTAGTCCAGTACTAAAATCCATACTAATACATTCCCACTTCATCTGGGGGATGTCTAATGGATGTAACTTCCTAGGCATTTTTACTCTCTCGGCTTTGACTTTCTAACATATCAAGCATTGACGTACATGATTAAGTACATCATTTTTTAGTCCAGGCCAAAAGAAGCTTTTCTTTACAGACATGTAGGTCTTGATGAAACCTGGATGTCCTGCTATAAGGCTATCATGGGCTTCATTCAAAATTCGACCCTTAGTTCCCTCATCATTAGGAATGCATAACTTGCTATTATAATAAATAATTCCTTCATCCAGGCTGTACCCTTGAACTCGGTTCAACTCCTGAGAGGAGTTTTGCTTTCCTGCATAAGTAGGGTAACAATAGGGCCAAAAAATCTATCCTACATGATCTTCTCTCTTGCTTCATTAATCAATGGATTTGACACCACTGTGACTGCAAGCAAGGAGGCTTTTCTGCTGAGGGCATTTGCTACCACATTTTCTTTGCCTAGGCAGTACCTGATTTCAAAATCAAATTCCTGTAGGATTAGGCGATTGAATGTAGATTTGGCATTTGTCAATCCAAGTATTCTCTGAGAATGTCCTACATTAGGCGATTGAATGTAGATGGGGCATTTGTCAATCCAAACGGCATGATAGTAAATTCATAGTGCCCATAGCGAGTATTGATGGTTGTCTTCAGGATATCTTGATCATTAATCCTGATCTGGTAATACCCTGATTTGAGATCTATCTTTGTGAAGATATGGGCTCCATTTAGCATGTCCAAAAGCTCATCAATTCTGGGAATAGAATACTTATTCTTAACTATCAGCAGGTGATTGAGATCTCTATAATCCACATAGAGTCTTATCGTTCCATCTTTCTTTTTTTGAAAGAGAACTGGTGCTCCCCAAGGTGAAACACTGGGTCTTACAAACCCTTGTTCTAACAGCTGCCTAAGCTATTCCTTGAGTTCAATGGCTTCACGGACTAGCATGTTGTACGTGTGTGGGGCTACTCGCGCTGAGCTCCGGGGGTCAATCCTATCTCATGATCTACTTCCCGAATCGGAGGCATCTCAGTTAGCGCTGCTGGGAATAAATCATCATACTCACTTAACCATTCTGGTTCTTTGGCTTTTAACTTTGTGTCTACCGCATTCATTTTGATAACATAAATGAGCTGCTTCTTTCTAAGTCCTTTCAGTAACCTAGAAGCTTTTACTAATTGCAGATCTAAAAATCTGGAAATTCCAGCTCTGGGGATCTGGAAATTCTAGCTCCTTGAACTTTGTTCTCATGAAGGTCATGGAAGGAAATGGTTCCATTGTGACGTTGAATGTCAGCTTGATTTTTATGGAGCCAATCCATCCCAAGGATTCTGTCAAAAACTCCCAAAGGTAAGACTCTGAACTGGCAGTCAATTACATTCCCATCTAGATTAAACTCAATACGATTTGACTCATGGTGAGCAAAAAGAATCTTACCAACTGGCCAATTCATCTCCTCCATCTCCATCATCTCCATCACCATCCACATTTCCATCTCTGTATCCATCTACATCTCCTCCATCTCCATTTGCTAAGTACAATGGCTCTGCGGGACATCATCAACAAGCAATCAAAGTTTCGCTTGCACGTGGACTTAGACGAGGAGTATGCCACAATGCGAAGTAATCGAACGAAGGGATGTATTCCTGCTGAGGTGCTACGACTTCAAGGTGCAAAAGCCATTGATATTTGGACTGATGGAAGCATTTATCCCCTTGATCCATAGACTGGTGCACCTCCCCCTTTTCGTAATATCACGTAGGTCATACGCTTCTTGGGTGACGGTTATAATGGTTTCTTAGGGTACTATCAGAGGCTCTATTCTTTGTACTTGCAGGAACTCTCAAATCAAAATCACCTCAGGAAGCTTCTAGAATTATGCAAGGCGGAAAAGGAAGAATGTGCGTCAACTTTCATGGCCACAAAGGAACATATGCTAGCTCAAGTCAAGGATCTAGAGAAGGAGGATGCACAGCAGAAGATGAAGCTTGATGAAGGTGTGGAAAGTAAGGATCGAGTTATAGAGAACTATCTCCGTCTTCGAAACTCAACTCGGAACCTTCGCCGACGTGTCGATCATTTCACTCGCCTCCCCATGGGATATAATGCAAGGCAGCGAAAGCGCAAGACTCTGAGTCTTCTTTCCAAAGATGGGGGGGCTCGCAAGCGACGTGTGCATCAAACAAGGTAATCACAGCTTCAAAACTAGCATTACATTCTTTTTTCATATAGTTATGTCATTGACTCTGTACTATGTGATGTCCAGGGAATGTGCTAAAGCAATATTAGGTTGTTCCAATACTGAGGAATCTATCCTTGAGCACATTATTCCAGAGCAGAAAGTAATCAATATGATAACCAATCCAGTAAATGGTGTGTTGCGTGACAGGATTCAAAAGTATTTTCTCAAGGAATTTGAGCAGATTGTCAATCCCGTTGACATGCTCATTGTGTGCGACACAGCAGGTATCAGTGAGATAAGGGATACAGGGCTTTGTATACTTGCATCACAGCACGTCTACGAGGCAAAGGAATGACACGATCTATACTTCCCCCAACACCATATAGTATAGTTATGGCAAGGAAGTCAACAAACAACAATATTGCCGACTTGCTAGGCGGCTACAGATGGGTGGATGGTAGCATGCCAATGTCAAATTCAAAAGATTTTGCTTACAACAAGTTTAACAATGTTTACATCGAGGTGGAGGCGCTTCAACGAGCTATGATTCAGTTTTATGATATGACATTAGAGGAGACGGATGGAAAGGCTATATTTGTCCTCAAATTGGATGAATGTCAGGTTGTAAAGGGCCAAAGGGTGGAACGTACAAGTCTGACACTCATGAGCAGGGCATTGAAGCGAAAGAGCTTAGATGGCGAAGATGAAACAGGTGATGCGGAGAATAACTTGCACACAAAGCGACGCAAGCAAGATTACTTTGGAGTGCAGTCTGACATATGGTGGCAGGCGGCATGGACCCTTCCGCATGAGGACCTTGACAGTCTGAGGTGGTACTTCACCCGTACAGGTATTCAAGGAGTGATACACAGGCAATCAAATGGTGAAGTCTTGCATGTGCCTAGCACTGGTGACTTTGAAATAGAGTGGCACCTTGGTGGTGATCTCAAGACCCTCAAATGCATGTTGCGAACTAAAAGTGGTGCTAACACTTTGTTTTCATGCATCTTTTGTTGTCATCCAAGGATGCCAAGTGTCGCAGTGGGGAAGGCCAAACAAGCAACCAAGGTGAAAGGTCGTAAGCAGGCAAGTGCAAAGGGCTCAAATCAATTACAAAAAGGGAAGGGTATGCACGTCTGGCTCAATGGAATTATGAGCTGCAATCAAAGCAAGGCACCATCTCGCGCAGAGGAGGATGCTACTTGGAACCCTATTCTTTCAATTCCACTATCGCGAGTACATGTGTGTACCTTGCACGCAAGACTTAGAATTCTAGACAAATTGTTGATGCTCCACATCACTTATGCTTGGAACATGGAGCTAGAGTCACGGCGAGTACAGTGCATCCAAGAGCTTGAAGTTGTTTTATCATCTGTGGGGCTTCACGCAGGTGCTGTCACCCTCTCTAAGGATCGCAAAAACCCATCAAGTACCCAAGATAACCCTAATAAGATATGTATGGGTGGTGCAAAAGCAAGACACCTGCTCTCAAACTATGGTGAGCCTCAAAGCCATACACATTTTGAATTATGGAAGCAGATTTGTGATGTAACAACCTATCGAGACAATGAGGCGACACTAGGATTGAAGACTAGGATTGAAGCATGCACATGTGTGGGAAGCTTGTGATGAGATGATGAGGCTTCTTGAGCGCCCGTATCTTGATGAAGCAGAGATAGCTACATTCAAGACTTCGATTGACAGATTCACAGAAGAAATGATCGATGCTTGGGGGGAAACTCATATAACACACTACATGCATATTCTCTATGTGCACAGTTCCTTCTTTCTAGATGAATATGGGTCTCTTGTACTCTGGAGCAACCAAGGCATGGAACGATCACGCCAAGGCGGCCTATTTTAAGAACACGGGTCATGGCGGTGGCAAGGTTCGCAGCAATGCGTTTCACGAAATGTTCAATTGGTTTTACCGTGCACTTACTGGGAGAAAGGCCCAAAAGCGAGCCGGAAATTTATCTTTGAGGCACAAAATCATGAAGGTGGTAGGTGCAAGGCGAAAGAGAAGGGTGAAATGCATCAATGGCACGTGAAAGAGCAAGGCAATGGCACAGTTGGTCAACAAAGAAATGGCCGCGTGTGGTTACCCACCCAATAATTCTTGTTCGCCACTTTTTGGCGCGTTCATTGTAAATTGACTTTTTTGTAATTTTGGCCCCCTATAAATATCAAAGTGAGTTTTATTGTCATTTTTAAAAGTCTTGACTTGTGAGCTCTCTCTCTCTCTTCCTCTCCCCTTGACTCTCCCTCTCGCGTGCTCTCTCTCTCTCTCTCTTTCTCTCGCTCGTGCACTAATATCTCACGCACATGGAGCCCCCAAATGATCCTCCCTCCAATACGCAGGATGACATTTTCAAAGACCTTGGGCCCTTACCCAACCACCGCACATAGAACTGAAATCCCAAACATTTACCCACAAGCCCAAATGGATCTGGAAGCTGAGCGTGTGAGGCTTGAGCGAGAGGCCCAAGAAGCCCAAGAACGCCAAGAAGCGGAGAGATTACAGAAAGAAGCAGAGGACATGGAGGCAGCTGAGAGAGTAAGAAAAGAAGCCGAAGAGACCGTCAGAACACAGGAGGAGGATGAGGCAGCAAAGAAAGCACAGGAGGATGAGGCAGCAAAGAAAGCACAGGAGGATGAGGCTACCAAGAAGGTGGAAGAAGACGAGGCAATTAGGAAGGCAGAGGCAGATAAGAAGGCTGCAGAAGAAGCTCAGGCCGCCGCAAGCAACGAGAGAAGATTTGCATTCTTTGCTGCAGAGGAGGATTGGCTTAACAAACAAGCTCACGAATTTGTTTGTTGACCTGCGAATGGCTAGATACGAAGATGGCATGATTTTGGAAGCGGCTATACAAGGTCTTTGAGCAGAATATACAAAGAGGAGAAATGAAGACACAGTAGAAAGGGAGCACCTGTCGAGTAGTAGGATTCTCAATGCAATTTTAGACAGAGTCTTGGCTCGTGCACTTGGTAAAGGAAAGAGAAAACTCTCAGCTCAGGAAGTAGAAAATAAGAGACAGAAGCTTGAACGAGAAGCCAGGGCAGCAAACGTACGGAGGCTTCGTGAGGAAAAAGAAAGGAAAGAGGAAGAGGAGCGAGTAAGGAAGGAGGCAGAGTAGAGAGCAGCTCAGAAGACTCCATCTGCAAAGGCAAAGAAAACTCCAACACCTGCAAAGGCTAAGAAGGGGAAAACCATTCCTAAACGCACAGAACCCCCTTCCGATAACTTCCAAGAGCGGCGACAAAAGTTCAAAAATGACACGCCAGCTTGGACTCGCCACATGCAAGCACCATCGCCCCCAACAACGCAGAAGAAGCAAAGGTGGAGACGAGGGACGGTTGCCCTTAGAGAAATTCGCAAATATCAGAAGAGCTCCACACCAATTATTCCAAAGGCACCTTTTGCGCGTCTCATCAAAGAGATTATCCTCGACCAGCGCCGGGATGTCAATCGTGTGCAAGCGGCGACACTAGGTGCTCTGCAACAAGGTGCCGAGGATATTTTGGTTTCGCTTTTCCAAGATGCGGTTTTGTGCATGGTGCATGCAAAATGTGTCACTATCAAGCCATCTGATCTTCATCTAGCTAGGCATATCCGTGGAGACGACGTTCTCTTTCACTAGATAGGAGAAGCCTTTGTAATGCAACAAATCCGTGTTTTGTAATCTCAATTTGATTAATGAAAAATCATGTCTATTTTCAAAAAAGTTGTGTTTTCTATTGCAAGTGATTGCCGTCTTGTCAAGGTAATTGTAGTCTTTTGCATGTAATTGTTGTCGCTACGTACATTCAACCTCATGTGAACGCTCGTCTGCCACCACCCGTCCGACTCGATGGGCTGATTTCTCCTGCGTATGGCTCCAAAAGGGTAGATCTGATGTACGGGGTGCATCGGGGGGGCTGACCGGGGGGGGCGATGGTCGCGTCGTGGACCCTGTGTGCCACGGAGCGACTTTTGCTTGACCAGGCAAAAGTCACTCCGTGGCGCACAGGGTCCACGGCGCAACCACCAGGTAAAAGTCGCTCCATGTGGCGCACAGGGTCCACGGCGCGACCACCGGCCCCCCCCCTGTCGGCCCCGACGCACCCCGCACATCAGATCTGCCCTTTTGGGGCCATACGTAGGAGAAATCGGCCCGTCGAGTCGAGCCAAAGTCGGACGGGTGGTGGCAGACGAGCGATCACAAAAATTGATTGAAACATCATGACACGACACGACAACGACATATAAACACATCAAAAATACAATTAAAACTTAAAATCAGCTCGACAAACATCTTGATGTCATTAATTGTTTGATTTTCACAAAAGGCAAATGAGTACATTGGATCTAGCCAACTCGCTTGATGAGCTTAATGAAAGCCTCGTGGGTGAGAGTCTTTACCAATGGTTTGTCACCAATGCGTTCGGCTATCTCTTTGGCATCAGTGATGCCTTGTCTAAGGCTAAGGCCACAAAATCCTAGGAAAGACCCCGCACTTTTATCACCAAAGCTATAGATAGCTGCTTCCCTATTTACAAGAATACATTTATGGGCATTTTGGGCTTTAGGGGCTTCAGACAGGATGGCGCTTAGGGCTCTGCGCTTAGGGTTCTGCACTTCAAAAATTCAGCTTGCGCGTCATTTGAAAAGTCGTTGTGGAAATGGCAAGCGGCTTGTGAGGGGCAAAGCTAGTTTCTGGCACACTCTCGTAGAAATCCTTGCACTGAGATATTTGTACAAGAGTCTCTGCCCCACAAGGGACTCTATTGAGGCATGATTTTTCGGGAGCGCAAGCACCTTTGTGACATCTGCGGAACTGAAGTCAATGCGGATGTCATCATCTTTGAACGGCTATTGTGTGTCTCACATGCCCGTGTACATAGCAATGACTGAGAGAGTTTCATCCTAGTGCAGCCCGAGGACATGGGCGATGTCATCCAAAAATAAGAACTCTACACCTTCTACTATGATGGGGTGTAGAGTTCGCACTTCGAGCTCTGGAACTTCATCCATGACATCGTCCCCTTCGATGTCCCGTTTCACAGCCTCAGCTTGCGGCTCTTCCGCCAGAGGCACAAGTGCAAGAGATGCTTCTTGCACTGGGGTGACAATCTTCTCCTTTGGGTTAGCTTCCTTGATCAAGAGATAAGGTGTGGCTTTCTTTGGAGGAGTGGCCTTCCTCTTTCCCTTGCTTTTCTCTGTTCCCTCCAAGATCAGGAGGGCAAGAGTCATGTTCCACCTCAAAAAACTTGTGCCGATGTTGCCCATTCCAAGATCTACCAGGTTATCTTCTTCCTCCTCCCTTAGATATGTGCTACTAAGGCCTTTGAGGAATCTTGCAAGCCTGAACCTGAAATTTTTGTCCGCTTTGTAGGTATGCTTGATAAGATCCACAAGCACCCAAGTCCCCTCCTCGTCTTCAAAGTTGACACAATATTCAGCCATGTATGTGTCCATGTAGCTAGTGAACGCCCCAAACATGTCATTATGGAGTTCGGCGGTGCCTTCCATGTCAATAGATGTCTGAAAGATGGGTGCAAGCTTCTCGATCAAGTGACCGAGGTCAAGCTTGTGCAATTGAGATAGGAGAGCTTGGGCGGGGGTGGCCATGCTTGAGTAGCGAAGAAGGTGAGGGGACCACAAAGATGCAGAGAGTGAGGAGGTGAACTCAAAGTGGCCAATTTAAAACTTTTTTTATGTTTAAAAATTCACTTAAAACCTCCAAAAAAATAAAAACATGCGACAAAACTTAAAAGTGCACAAAATTGAACACAAATTGCGAGTAGCCAAAATTGTTTTGAATTAATCTCTCAAAATCTGTTACATAGCTTGCTTGATATGGATACATCTAGGGAAGGGAATGCTTTTACAAAAGTAAGATGCCTCTTTCCTCTTACGTAGAGGTGTGTTATCAATAACAAATGAAAAGTCAACTTTCAGTGCAAACCTAAGGCCTAAGTACTCCCTTAGTTTCGCCATATTCCAATCAGCATTTACTACGATATCCCACACATCAGCTTGCGTGCTAACATATACATCAAGCTGTTCTGCATCGTTGATGTCCGAATCGAGTGCTTGCCATTCGCCTCCAGTCAGCTTCCAACGTCTATAAGGAAAGATAATAGAGAGTTGTTGCTTTCCAAGCTGGTACCGAACGACCATCTTCTCCGACACCACCATGCACTTTATCTTGTCACCCTGATGTTGAATAACCTTCAAATCCCACGAAGGTGGCAGAAAGGCACTCATTGCTGTGCCTCCCTTTGCAATCCACATTGTACGAGTCCGGTGAACATCAGCCTCCTTGAACAAAAACACAAACAAATGTAAAGGCATGAAGAACATGAGAGTCGCACGATGTGACCCATAGGTGCAGTTCATTGCATTGCACACATCAATCTCAATCTGACATCTGGTTAGTGCAACCAAAGTATTGTCGGGCTTTGGCCAATCATGGTCCGTGAGACTTGGTGTAGGGAGCCTCCGTAGAGTCCCAGAACCATCTCTTGACGTGGGTACAATATACTCTGCATGAAAGAAGAAAACTGAGCGCTCTAAAAGCTCTGATGTCAAACAACCAGTATATACTAGCTTGCCGATTTCAAAGTGGTGCGCCTCAAAGGTTCCAGAAAGGGCCTCTAAAGGCTCTCATTCCACAAATGTCGACGGAAAGATGTCTGCACAGAACATTACAAGAACACACGATGCCTTGTAGACGTATTGGATCAACCCTATGTATCTACGAGAGACTTTGTGGGCTCCCCTTGTGCTTGGACGCATAGTCACCCACATTCCTTTTGCAAAGGTGCTTGTAACCCACAAGCCAGTGTCGTCTTGTTCGTTGCTGCTGCTAAAGGACTCCACCCTTGAACGAGGTCGGCGACTCATTGTGCTTGGCTAACCGATTAAGCTAAATGCTATGAAGTTGTAGGTGTGTAAGAAGATCTCTGCAAGCTAATGCTAGCAGAGCATATAAGCTAGCAAGAGGAGTCAAGAATGTGTATAAGCTAGCAAGAGGAGAGTGAAGAATGTGTGTAAGCAAGAGAGGATGGACTTGATGGGGGAAAAAGTGGACTGTTTTCCAAGCTTTCCATAGCCAAGAAGGCATAGAAAGATAGATCTAACTTTAGGAGGGAAGGGGAAGGCTGAATGGGGAGGGAGGAGGCTAAAAAATGACTCTTTTAGTTAGAGAGAGACTCAAAACCGAGCTTCCTAGTTTTAGAGAGAGAAAGAGGGAGTAGGGAGAGGGAAAAGTAGCTTTAAATGAGGGATAATGATGGGGGGCGTTTTTGGCCCTAGCCCACTCATTTATACCAGTTTGAGCTATCTTTATTAAAAAAAGATGGGAAATTTAATTTTATTGAAAGATTTTGCATTTTTCAGCCCATTTTCTTAAAAGAAAATGGTATGATTCAAGTTTGACCCCTACATATTAGGGGCAGGGAAATCCAACATTTTTTGCCACATGGCCTTCTCCCATTGCACCACTCCTTAATGGCTGTCATTAGGCTTGGGGAAAATTAAAGGGCCCAAGAAGACCCCAAACAAGTCCTAATGTAAGACTAGCTTACGCAAGCATCCTAGGAAAATAAATGAATGAGTATTGCATGAATCAATCAAAAGCTTAAATGGCTTACCCTTATACTCAACTGGAGCATGGATGACAGAGAATTGACGATTTGGCCCTTGGTTTTCAATCTGACCTCTTTCCTTTTCCACTACTTCTGTTATCGTAACTGCTCTGGCTGCTCTGCAGATTGGGGCGAAACTCTTTCTCTCTAGTTACCCTAGTTTTGGGAGGGAGTTCTGAGATTACTCTGAACAGAAGCAAATGGTTGTACTGGAGTCCTCCTGGGATTGCCTTGATTTTGGTGTGAGACAGATATGAAGGGGCTGGTCTCTGCACTCTGGGTCCTTGACTTCCCTGTCCTCTTGACATGGCAGGAGTTGGGCTGGTCTCTGCACTCTGAGTCCTTGACTTCCCTGTCCTCTTGACATGGCAGGAGTTGGTGGGCAGTCTTTAAGCTGGTGACCGAAACCCTGACACCCAAAACACCTATTCTCACTTCTAAGCTCATCCCTTTGAATCCTTGAAAGAGGTGGGGCTCCTGAGAAAGTGTTATGAGAGAAGGGTCTTCCTTCACTTCTGAATTTCCCAGCATCTTGATTTTGATTAGGGCCTTGCTGCCTCTTTGGGGGTGGAAAGTTTGAAGCACTTCCCAGGTTTGGAACCTTTTAAAGTTTGAGGGTGCAGGCTTCGGCGGGACCTTAACAACAAATGCTTTGGCAAAGTCCTTTCTCAAAGTGACGAGCGAGTCTCACTCTGCTTCCTCGGGTTGTAGCAGAGTTGATGAGATTTTCGAAGGCAAAGGTGATCATATCCTAACTCTGGGAGAGTCCACGAATGCTAGACAGATTTGGAGTATCCATCTAAAAATCCAGTTCAATTTATGAGTTTTCAATTTATGAAGTTCATTTCAAACATAATCTTAACAAGTGAAAACATTATTTCCCAGATTTACTTTAAAATTTTAGGCAATTTCTATTGCTGTCTCGTAAGTTTACAATAGCGCTCTGATACTAGCTGTAAGACCCCTCTGCCCCCTCCGTGCACCAGATTCCTGGTTACTAGCAGAGCGAAAGTAGCTTCCTCTTGCGTGGGGCAGGGTTTCCCACTCGGGGCCTCGCCCTCAAATGTCCGGACACGAGACTAATCTGGTGATCATTCCGAAACCAAAACTGGGAAAATTTCCCTTGCCCGAAAAACAGGGACGATTCCACCCTTTTGATTTTCTTAACGAATTATCTAACGAGGTCAAGAGACTAAACTATCCTTCACCTGATTAAACCAAAAAGAAGGAAAACTATTACTGACTTAGTTTGATGGAATCAATGCTTTTTTTCTAACCGAATTCAAGCACAACCGTTGATCTACTTATTTGAGAAATTCTTCAAGTTTTTATTTAACTACTCGAATTCCAAGCGTATTCCTATTATTTCAATTTGATTATTAAAACTCCACTAATTCCAACCTACCCCATCCGGCCCATGGGTTAGCCACCACCGACCAACCATTGGAATCGGTAGAGCCAGACAATTACTCACCCACCCATAATTGAATGCCTTTCTTAACTTTTGCTTTCGAATAGAGATACGCACACACTCCTCTTTAAAACTTTAACATATAAAATAATCCATTGACAAACAGTTATTGGTTTACAGATGTCATAACTCAAAAATTCCATCCAGTCCCTTATTTCTCAAAAAACATTATCACTCTGGACTCTACCAACTGGTCAGCAAACGAGATCCAATAAGATTACAACAATCATTTTGTCCACATCATACATATCTTCCATAATATATGCATGGGTGATATAGGCACCGCAAGCCCGTGCATCTTCTGGTCAGAAACCAGGATCCTCGTTAGGTGCCCTGGCACTTCACTCAGGGACCGCTTTGTCGGTCCTCGCCCATCGTACTAGAAGCGCACCATTTTTCAACCATACCGAGGTTGGTCAAGACCTGGCTTTGCCGCGTGAGCCGTCCTTTGAACACTCCCTGCCAGTTGTTGCAACCGAACTTCCCTTAGAAAAACATATACCAAATGCTCCCTCTAGCATTCTCGCGTAAGACAGTCCTTTAAGAAAACAGGGTTTCTATGCAAGTTTTCAGTTTTATTTTCTTTTGAATACAAGGAGTATGTGTTAAATCAGTATTTCTTTTGAATACAAGGAGTATTTGTTAAATCAGTATCCCCAAAACTTCTTGATCGAAATTTTAAATTTCATACCAGAATTCCTCGAATTCTATAACCTTGATCCACATATCGATTCGAAGGGTCTCAAACTTAGTTTCAGATTTGGTGAGAGTTTTGAGTGTATTTTTCTAAACTGGTCACACCTTCTTTCCTCAAAACTGACGAAAGAGTTTGGTCTTGGTCATAGTCTGATTCAAGGTTCGAGTCGGATAAGATTTTTCCTGAACTATCTTTCTCGAAAAGGTTTGATAATTCAGTTACTATTTTACTAAATTTCTTTCTATGAATATTCACTTAATTGATTTCGAAATTAGTTACGAATTCCAATGAGGAATAAATTAATCATTTATCTGAATATTTCGATCTCGATAGATTTCTTGAATTTTCTTTTTACAATCCGTGTGAATATAAAACGATAAAAATTTCTCTCTTAGAGTATTTAATTATTCATTTATCAAATACTCATAGAATTTAAGAGAATTCTAATTTTGATAAAAAAAGTTGTTTATGCATCTATTTATGCATAAAAATCAACTTCGATGTGAATAACACTTTAATTAAAAAAAATCCTTTTATGCATAAAATCAAATTTAATAGGAATAACACTTTTAAAATAAAAATAATTTCTTTATGCATCTATTTATGCATAAAAATCAATTTTTTATAAGAATAATATTTTTATAATAAAAAAATTCCTTTATGCATCTTTCTATGCATAGAAATCAAATTTAATAAGAATAACACTTTTATTATGAAAAATTTTTCTTTATGCATCTTTCTATGCATAGAAATCAAATTTAATAAGAATAACACTTTTATAATTAAAAAAATTTCCTTTATGCATCTTTCGATGCATAGAAATCAAATTTAATAAGAATAACACTTTTATAATAAAAAAATTTCCTTTATGCATCTTTCTATGCATGGAAATCAAATTTAATAAGAATAATATTTTTATAATTAAAAAAATTCCTTTATGCATCTTTCTATGCATAGAAATCAAATTTAATAAGAATAACACTTTTATAATAAAAAAATTTCTTTATGCATCTTTCTATGCATAGAAATCAAATTTAATAAGAATAACACTTTTATAATAAAAAATTCCTTTATGCATCTTTCTATGCATAGAAATCAAATTTAATAAGAATAACACTTTTGTAATAAAAAATATTCCTTTATGCATCTTTCTATGCATAGAAATCAAATTTAATAAGAATAACACTTTTATAATTAAAAAAATTCCTTTATGCATCTTTCTATGCATAGAAATCAAATTTCATAAGAATAACACTTTTATAATAAAAAAATTTCCTTTATGCATCTTCTATGCATAAAAATCAATTTTAATAAGAATAACACTTTTGTAATAAAAAAACTTTCCTTTATGCATCTTTCTATGCATAGAAATCAAATTTAATAAGAATAACACTTTTACAATAAAAAATTTTCTTTATGCATCTTTCTATGCATATGCATCTTTCTATGCATAGAAATCAAATTTAATAAGAATAACACTTTTATAATAAAAAAATTCCATTATGCATCTTTCTATGCATAGAAATCAAATTTAATAATTAATATCAGTAATATCCATGCATATTCATAGGTGAATATGTACATGGAGTAATTAGAATATTTCTTTTAGATGCAAAAATGGTGGCAATTACTTTTTTGCAATAACATAAAAATAAACTTTCTTTTTCTTAAAATTCTAAAAAATTTTGCCATAACCTCCTTTGTATGGCTAACCATTTCTCATTTTTATCTTTCTTCACTTAACTTAATTAACCCAATTTAGAATTATAGAACTCTAATCTACACAATTTTCTAAATTCAAGAGAGTAAACAATAAGAAGAGTTTAATTAATCACTTAGTTAATCTTTCTAGGATTAAGAAAGGTTGGAATGTAAAGAAGAGAAGGGGGTGGCCTTTTCATCAAAGGCATAGCATTTGAATTTAATTCAATCATTTGCAAAACATAAAAATCAAGAAAACCATAGATTTTTCATTAAAATTCGTAAACAAAGTAAAAAAATTAGCTTACATGGAGCTTGTAAGCTCTCCTTTGGCTTGAGGGATTGAGGGTTCTACTCTTGTTTGAAGCAAGAGTGGCCACCAATTCACTTTGGAGAGGATTAGGCCAAAAACAATTGAATTATTAAAAAAATCAATGTAGATGGCTCAGCACGACAGGAGTAGAGTAACAGTGCACAAACACCATTAAGCTTTTACAAAAGGGGGAGGCTTCTATTTATAGGAAAAAGTGAGCCTCTAACCAAGCAAACTGATTCTAGAATTTTCCAGATCAGTTTGGTCAATTTTTGACCATGTTTGGGTCAGTTTAGCTTACTTTTTGGATCTAGATTTGAAACAAGAGAGAGGAGAGATAAAAATATCTCATTTTATTGATTAAAAATTGGGGGTAATGATGAGAAAAATGCGCCTACTTCATGAGGGGAGATCCCCACACCGAGGTGTCAAAATTCTGTTTTTTAATTCTTTTCTTTGGTCCTTAGTCCACTCTTCATCTTATGTGAGCATTTACTCATTTTTGGGAGGGTTTTTCTTTTATTCTTCAATTTATCTCCTCCCTACATTTGGATTAATCTCATTGGCCTGTCAAACCTTTGTTTGGACCTTAATCCAAAATTTTCTGAAAAGAGGGGCCCTTAGGCTAAGGTCTTATGTACACATTATAATTTATTTCTAATGCACCTTAGGAATTTCTTTTTAAACTTCTGTTTCGAGGTAATTTATTTTAATAAGAAGGGATATTTTTCCATCCAAAGATATCTAAAAAGTGAATTATCTCTCTTTAGAAAATTTTCTCTCTCTAGGTCGCCAAAACAGGTAGAAACAAGATCTTTTATTATTCTGAAAAGGGGATTGATTAGAGGGGAAGAAACTGGACATCTTGAGGGGCTGGGGAGGAATCTTACACTTGGCATCCTGCATATGCCCAATCATGGTGTCCTGTATACTAATAGAAAGCCAATACATGACTTTCCTTGCTCCTTGATTCCAATCCTTGAATTCTTTTACATCTGCACCAATAGTTGGATTAATCTCCGGTATCTTTGGTGCCTCCTCATGTTCACCTTCAATGTAGTCCATAAGGAAATTTGTCAATCTAAACCTCCAAGCATGGAAGTTGTTCTTGTCAAGCTTCTCTATAACAATCAGGTTTATTCCATCATTCGACATCTCGTTTGCAACACAAATTTACCAAAAAATAGCACTCTTATTTGACCTGCACAAACTGTTGTATTCTCTGCAAGAGGCGGTACTATACTGCATTCAAACTATTACAACCAGTGAACTCAATTTGCATACATACACCTAATGGTAACTTTGAGACTTCTTTGCAGTACACACAATGTCTCCACAACCAATCGCCCTTCCTGCAGTTCCCAAAATAGAGTTCTATAGAGAATTGAAACTTGCCTGCAGTGCTTGGGAACGCCTGCAAATTGAATTGAAAAATGGAGGTCTAGATTGCACCCGAAACGCATTTTCAGCTAGAAAATTGTTGTCCAATAGACAGTATAGTTGCCTTGTAGCTCTGCTCCTACGAATAAAGCTCCTCAATTGGAGTTCTTTTGTCGATGCCTCTGGAAGAGCTCCCGACAAGAATGTAGTAGCCAAAACAAAGGGGGAAGAGTAGATAAAGCTCTTACCCTCGTACCACTTCTTGTGCTTCTCTTGATTTTCGCTTAGCCCTTAGCATGAACCAAGATCTGATACCATGAAAAGATGTAGGGGAGAAGAGAGCTTGAGCTCTTGCAAGCACACACACACACACTCACACAAACCCTAGAAGAGAACACATAAGGTGATAGGCTGAAAATTCTTCTTCTTCATACAAGCGGTCCATAATGTGAACATGCTATGTGGAGTGGGTAGGTGTGGACTAGTGGTGGTGTAGTCCACTTGTAGAATCTCTGGTGAAGATACATTGGTGCCAGTACCAAACCCCCTCTAGTGATGTAAATGTTGAACGGTCATGCAGGCTCCTCATGAGTGTCATCTCATGTTGAGCTTGATATCTCAACAAGTTTTCTTCTCAATGTTGTTGAAGTTTTACCCATCTTTCCCTTACCTCCTCTTGGGCTTAGGTCTTCTTTTGAGCGGCCCTTTCCTTGGCATCTTGTTTGTCATGAGCCTCCACCCTAGAATTGGGAAAATCAAAGAAAATAATTTCCAACTCAGTGAGACAAAGTGGAGGTCCTTGATTACTTTGAGCAGATGTTGCAACTATTGACTTGGGAGAGGAAGAGAAAGGAAGAATTCACATTGCAGTGGATCACCAAGCCCAAAATCAGCTAGTCTCCATCATTCAAACACCTATAAGGCACCATGATAAGAAGTTTAAGATTTTAGTTGATTTTGGAAGTAGACATTTTTTTCATTTCACCTGATTGTTTACGTAAGTTAGAGCTTGATTAGAGATGTGGTACTAATGTAAGTCGAGATGGCTAGTGGAAATATGCTTTTCTCATGTCATGAGACGGAACATTATTAATTCTCTCTAGATGGGAACTTGACCGAGTATAGATTCTACCTATAGGTATTTTTACGACAAAATTCTTGAAATGGATTGGCTTACTCAAAATTATTTAGATATTCATTTCCATGAGGGAACTATCTCATTTATAGATCTTCATAACAATAAGGTACAAGGGATTGGAGTAATAGGAAGTCCAACTTTATAACTTGTGAAAGCATCTAGGTTACTCAACGGACTTAGAGAAAAGAAGGTAATTTATATTGTCAAGCTTAAACCTACTCACAAAGGAGTAAAAGTCTAAAGAACACAAATGGCTAAGCGAATATACAAATATATTCCATGAAGAGTTAACAGAGGTTTCCCTAGCACATGGGAGGTGGATCATGAAATTCCTAAGGCTATAGAACTCGTGGAAAAATTCAAGCAATAGAAGTTTGTCTAGCCTAGTGTATCTCCATGGGGTGCACTAGTACTTTTTGAGAGGAAGAAGGATGGTACCTTGAGGTTGTGCATAGAGGATTGAATCTTAATAATCAAGAATAAATATCCTATCTTGAGAATAGACAAACTTTTGGATCGTTTACATGGTGCACAAATGTTACTAAGATTGATTTAAAGTTTGGGTACTATCAAATCAAGATCAAGGCATAAGATATCCCAAAGATGGCTTTTAATATAAGGCATGGAAATTACGAGTTTATAGTAACGCCCTTTGGTCTTACAAATTCTCCTGCAACCTTCAATCACCTGCTAATGCACGAAAGCTTCGGAGAACATCTATAGGATTTTGTCGTAGTATGTTTTTATGATATCCTGGTTTACTCTAAGAATGTTGCTGATCATGAGAAACATGTCAAAATTCTTTACCCATTAGGAAATTGTTCTTTTTAAACTTTTAGGAATGGAAGTTGTTCTTGTCCAGCTTCTCACACTGACAATATGATTGAGTGCATCTAGACATGTTTACCTGCAACAATCAAAAACCTACAAACAAACAAATTCTGTATGCAACCTTTAACACGGTAATATCTTCTATGACTGCTATTACAGTGGTACTTCTGTATGTCACCAGATTTGACCAAAGTACATGTATATACACCCAATAACAACAATACATATGCAAACACTATTTGCAATCCCAAAATGCACTATTGCATTGCAACAATAACCAAATTTTGACTAGAGACAGTTCTTTACTAGAACTTTCCAAAACTGCTGAAAATACCTTGTAGTGATCAAATAGAGATAAAAACGTGCCTGAAACACAAATCTGCCACAAAACTGGAGTACAAATTATTGCATAGCACACATGCACCTCCAGGGCCTATGAAGACAGCTCCTCAATCGAAATTCTATAGCTCCCGGAGCTACTGAGGGGGTGTTGTACCTAAACAAGAAGGGGGGAAGAGATGATGATGCTCTTGCCTATGTATCGCTTTCTTCCTTGCTTGTCCTTGCCTCTCGCTTTCCTCCTTATCTCTCACACAAATCGGAGCTCTGATACCATAAAGAGAATGCGGGGGTGTTTAGGCTTGGCCTAAACATGAAGATTGCAGAGATGATAGAGAACGTCATTATTGTAGTTTTATTGTAGGAATAGCAATAATCAGTTACATTGCTTATATGATGGTGAAGGTGATGGGGTGCTCCGAAGGGGTGCAAGTAAGAGGGTGCACCCCCTATGCCCTAGCATGCATATATTATGGGAGAGTTAGGCTAATGAGCCATCAACACCTGGCACACTCGATGGATAGTTCATAATGCAGACTCAAGAGAATAATGGGTGAGTTAGGCTAATGAGCCATCAACACCTGGCACACCCGATGGATAGTTCATAATGCGAACTCAAGAGAATCCATCAGTATAATAGTGGCATGCCAAAAATGAAATCCTATGAGGTAAACAAAATACCATGCTATATCATACAATATGAATATGTGGAACCATGAATCAATAATGAGATCCACACTCCAAGAGCATGGAGTGCACCATGTAAAACTTCCACACAAAAATCTGCATGAAGCTCCAACATCTGCATCATAGGCCAAAAATACCATATCACCATAAAGATATGTTGATGAAGAATCGCCAGCATCTGGAACATAAAAAAATATCGATCCTCGAGGATATATGCCCAAGATGGCATAACACCAAAATAATAAGTCGATGCGGCACATGATGAAAGATCATTACCATAAAACCATGCCAAATAAGATCTAAGCATCTGCATCAAGAAAGCATGGATGGTCGGATCATCCTCCAAAGAGAATATCATCAAATATGAATGATCCACCAAAGGTACAAGATCAAGAGTATGATCCTCCACTAGAATATCATCTAGAGCATCATAATACTCTAACTCAGACGCATCATCATAATAGATATCATCATCATCAAAAGAATGATCATCTGATGATCATGACTATGATCCACATAAATATCCTCATGGAACGCATTTGTGTTACTAATCAAATTGATATCATTAAATCTGCTTCTTCCTCCCTATGCAATGCATAGGACAAGGAGTACCCTCAGGAAACATATGTGCTTGAAACATGAGATCATCCTCATCAAAGAAAATAAACTTATAGAACCATAAATGTATGATATCTGCATGCCAATAGCATAGCAAAATCCATACTCTTCTGCTGCAACATATAATCCATAAGATATGCTTGAATAACCATCATATGAAAGAGAATATGGAAATATCCATAAATAACCACATGCCTTGTTACCCATCATAGGCAACAAGTTGAATATATCTCCAGTGAATATCTATAAACCCACATTTGCATGGATAGGCAAATCAGCCCCATCATGCCTCACAATATAATGGAATAAACCCTCCATTATATGGAAAACTCCATCAACATATGGATCCCATCATGCATGTAATACACATCATGAAGATCATCATGGACATAAGAAGAAACTTGGGTATCACCAACCATATCTGAAAGTGCATTTGGGACATCCTCCTCATGTACATCATACACATGATTGTCAAGAATGAGAATCATATCATTAACGATGATCAAGAGAAAGCAAAAGTTGCATAATCACTGTGCCATCAACATGTTCAGCATGAAGATCAATATCATGTGAACCTGGAGAACCATCAAATAAGATCATATCAATGTGATCACCACCATCATGCATGATAGGCTCAATCAATGGAGCCTCCAAATCTAGATCATGTGTGTAGTAGACTCAATGTGAGTATCCACACCTGCAAGAAGAATTGGATCACCATAAATAGAGTGAAAGATACTCATCATATCTGCATCAATATCAATACTAGCCAAAGCTAGCTCCTCTGGATCATGAAGGCAAAATTAGCTAGTCTCCATCATTAAAACACCTATAAGGTACCAAGCTAAGAAGTTTAAGCTTTTAGTTGATTTTGGAAGCACACATTTTTTTCATTTCACCCGGTTGTTTACGTAAGTTAGAGCTTGATTAGAGATGTGGTAAACTAATGTAAGTCGAGATGGCTAGTGGAAATATGCTTTTCTCATGTCATGAGATCGAACATTGTTAATTCTCTCTAGATGGGAAATTGACCAAGTATAGATTCAAAGTTTTACATATAGGTCTTTACGACAAAATTCTTGAAATGGATTGGCTTACTCAAATCATTCAAATATTCATTTCCATGAGGGAACTATCTCATTTATATATCTTCACAATAATAAGGTACAAGGGATTGGAGTAACAAGAAGTCCAACTTTATAACTTGTGAAAGCATCTAGGTTACTCAAGGGACTTAGAGAAAATAAGGTAATTTATATTGTAAAGCTTAAACCTACTCACAAGGAGTAAAGTTCTAAAGAACACAAGGAGTAATTTATATTGTAAAGCTTAAACCTACTCACAAGGAGTAAAATTCTAAAGAACACAAATGGCTAAGCGAATATACAAATATATTCCATGAAGAGTTAACAGAGGTTTCCCTAGCTCATGGGAAGTGGATCATGAAATTACTAAGGCTATAGAACTCATGGAAAAATTCAAGCAATAGAAGTTTGTCTAGCCTAGTGTATCTCCATGGGGTGCACTAGTACTCTCTGAGAGGAAGAAGGATGGTACCTTGAGGTTGTGCATAGAGGATTGAATCTTAATAATCAAGAATAAATATCCTATCTCAAGAATAGACAAACTTTTGGATCATTTGTACATGGTGCACAAATGTTACTAAGATTGATTTAAAGTTTGGGTACTATCAAATCAAGATCAAGGCACAAGATATCTTAAAGATGGCTTTTTTAATGTAATGCATGGAAATTATGAGTTTACAGTAATTCCCTTTGGTCTTACAAATTCTCCTGCAACCCGGGGTGCACCCACTTACTTGCACCCCTTTGGAGCACCCCATCACCTTCACCATCATATAAGCAATGTAACTGATTATTGTCATTCATGCAATAAAGCTACAATGATGACGTTCTCAATCATCTGTGCAATCTTTGTGTTTAGGCCAAACCTAGACTAGGTACATCTCTGGATGGGGGGGCCATGGTGGGCAAAAGCTTGGTCAATGGTACAACCCATCACCTAGAATTCTCCTTCAAATTACAAACCTCTCTAAATGACACTACCATCTTCACAAATCATTGACCTTCAATCCTTAGTGTGAAGATAGCTATATTAGCCTCGCAAGTCGACATAATTCTTTCAATCCTCGCCACTACTTCAACACAGAGCAGTTCAATAAGAGTCTATATGACTCACTTCTTGTACTTCATGTATATCTACTTTATAAGAGCACTTAAATATATATAAAAACATAAAAAGCACATGGAAAGAAGCATGTAGGAATAGGTCCTACTTAAAAACATTTAAAAAGAATCATGCCACATTTTTTCAAATGATGAATGTCGCTTCAATGATAAAATGAGGAACTAAGAATCACTAACTCCTTTTGATGATTATGTCTACGTTCTTCTGGATCCTTCCCTCTCTTCTCTCCCATTATTAACATTTCTTAGCATCCCCACTAACACAATCACATGTAACCTTGCTTATGATTGCCAAAAACAAATTGAGCAAAAAACCCAAAAAAAAACATGCTCACATAAATATAAAAATGCAGTCATTTGCAAAAAACCCTATCCACCCACCCATTAGGAATTCCCAAAAATCTACTAATCTTTTCATTTATAACTAGCCCTTCTCATTCCTTCCAGAGGAATAACGACCATTCAACGTCACTCAACATCAAAAGCCATCAACAAAGCTTATCAATTCTCCCCACACAAAGGTCTTCAACGCGATCACGAGGACGCATCGATCGACATCAAGAAGGGGGGAATGTTAACCCATTCCTAGGGTTAACAAGAGCTACTACCATTATCTTATATGAAGGAGTTAAGGTAGATACACCAAAAAGTTATACATTCAAGATATGAAGCAATGGTGTCCAAATCTACAACTTGGACGGGCGCCCATACCGGTGTGACAGAATACTTATGGCAATTCCCAATTCAAGAGCATGTGGTATAGCAAGTTAGGATGAAGCCCCAAGTGGTGTACTTCATGGATATATTATGAGAGTAGTCATTGTCATAGCATTAGTTTAAGTGAGTGTGAACACTTATGGCCATGTATATAAGTGAATTTCTCTCATAATACAATATACTCTCCCATTGTGCAATTAAGTATTTCTCTTGCTAATCCTCTTGCTAATCTCTCTCTCTCTCTAATGCATTCTAGTGAGTGTATGTGAGTGATGTGAGGTGAGAGGAGGGAAGAGTATATGTAGTGCAATACGACAGTGTGACAACGCTCATGGGGACATGTTGTGGAATTGCTTCTCAAGGAGTTTTAGAGCTTGGAGACCTTAAGGGTTACGAGCTCAGCCATTGGAAAGATCCTCTCATGACAGTTGTTGTTCACCATAGGTAATCTCTTATTGGATGTGTTCAAGGGGGGTTAGGGTGAGCCATAATACCATATAACTAAAAGATAAGAGTATATACATAAAGGGAAAGTACTCTCCTACAATAACACGTAATGGTCGGTCCCTAGTGTGAATCTGATTATATGAGCTGGCACTATGACTAAGCCATAACTCTAGTACTCCAAAGGGGCTATCACACAGCCTGTCTCATCATTGGGGCGGCATATCAACCATAATCTCACCAATCATGCCAATGGCTAAGTTGCATTATATGTTAAACTAGATTCGTTTTATATGCGAATAATGTCCATTTGATACATTTTTCCTCTTTATACGGGCGTATTATATAGTGACACATCACGTATTTTGGGTTATATGTTTAGGCCCTTACATTTTGATCGATAATATATCGATCGATAACTTTATTAATTGATATATTATCAATCGATAAAGTTATCGTTTGATATATTATCAATCAAAACAAGTCACTAATAGTACATCATTCCCAATGTACTAAATGCATGACTTTCAATATCTGAAGGTTGTAAGCTAAAAAAAGAAACATTTCCTTCCAAGGTAGTGATTCTAAAATTGGAAAATTAAAAATATTTCTAATATAATAAGTAAAAGAACCTTAGATATAGGTTTAGATATATTTGTACATGTGTTCGAAGTTTACTTCACACTTGTACATATATTTTAGAAAACAAAAATTAGTTTTGTCTCTCATTGTGTTCGAAGCTTCCTTCACACTTAGAAGATAAAAGTTTAGGTTTAGGCTTTATCTTTTATTGTGTTTGAGCTTGCTTCACACTTAAAAGAAAATGCAAAATATAGGTAGGAGGTTTTATCCTTTACTGTGTTCGAAGCTTGCTTCACATTTTAAAGAGATTTTTAGAGTTTATGATTTATCTTTTTTGTGTTCAAAGCTTGCTTCACACTCCAAAGATAAATATTGATGAGTATGTTTTATTCTATTCTTTTCATGACATGGGATGCTTCAATATTGCATGCCCATGAGCGTAGGAGCATGGGAGTTATTATCACAAGGGGCCCATGGTAACCTAGGGTAGCCCATGTCTTATCATAACCCTCTTTGGAGGTACTTTCAATTTTAAAGATGTGGTGAGAATGTGGAAAGAATTTGGGCCCATGGGTTGACCAGTAGGTTGTCTCAAGTGCACTGTTAACCCTTCCTCTGAGCACTCTTACATTCATGGACATGCATATGTGTTGCAACCTCTTTTAATTTGTTCAATTAGGGTATTGCTCATATCTAATATTACTTTGTACATGTTTTCTAGATCAATCAACTAAAATGGTGCATGGTCTAGAATGGGGTTATGTTGATGAGGTAAGACAAGGAAAAACATCATCTCATATGCGAGTTGTGGTTATGCACTTCATGGTAGCGCTACTAGAATCAAAGAACATTTGTTTGGCATTGGTAATAATGTTGAACATTGCACAGTATCCCCTGCTGACTTACATACTAAACTACATAAGTATGTAGCAAAGCTTAAGGTCAAAGGGGATGTAAATATAAAAAGGAAATTAGGCTTTGCAGTACGACCAATGGAAACAATCGAAGAGGATAATACACATGTGTCTACAAGTGAATGTATGCCATCTTGTGGTTCAACACATGAATCAATAACACATGCTGGTCAATCTAATACTTGTCCATCCATAAGTACTCCGTCTGCATCATGTTCATCTGCCACCAATACTCCGTCTATATACATGACGCAGGGTTCTAACAAGAAGAGTCGTAAAGAGTAAACACCTTTGCAAGCAACATTTGATAAGCAAGGGATGCTTGAATTACATGACACAAGCATTTGTTGCATATGGGATTCCATTCAATGTAATTCGAAATTCTTTTTTTCAAGATGTATTGATGAGTACAACAAAGTCTAGGTTTCAATTGCATGATTACAATAAAATGCAAAGAGAGTATCTTGACAAGATCAAACATATGACTGAACTTGCATTAAAATATACAGTGTTTGATTTTGTGTCTACATTCGGTTGTAAAATTGTAATTGATGGGTGGACTAGCTGTCGCTCAAAAGAAGTCCTATATTAATATTGTTTGCATATTTCCTAGAGGTTCTATGTTTCTAGGGACTATAGACACCTTATTGAAGGAGAATAGCTCTTCGTACATACAAAAAATCTATGACCGAGCAATTGCAAGAGTGGGTGGTTTGAAAATGTGACTACAATAGTCATAGAGAATGCATCAAATTACAGGAGTGCAGGTGAGGCCATATCAGTAAAGTATCTTGAGATAACATGGGTGCCATGCGGTGCTGCTCTCCTACTATAAACTTGTTGTTAAAGGATATTAGAAAAATGACATTCATTCAACCCACTTTATTAGATGCAAACTATGCAGCAGTAAAGTTTATCAAAGAGCACCAATTTTCACATGCTTTGTTTTGTTTAAAGCCACCTAATAAAGGGTTGCAAATTTTTTGTGCCACTAGATTTTCTACAGCATATTATGTATTGCAAAGGTTGTTAGTAGTTTGCCTAGCATTGAATGAGATAGTGGCAGATAGGAGGTGGGATCTTTGGATAGCCAAGAACTCAAAACATGTTGACGCTGCAACTAGGTATGCCAAAATTAAATACACTCTAACATTTTGGCGAAATGTTGATAAAATTTTCAACATTACTAAGCCTCTTGTAGAACTTCTTAGGATTGTGGATAGTGAGAAGTTTGTCATTTATAAAGTGTACTGGTTAATGTTTGAAGCTATATAGCATATAAAAGAATTTAACCAAACGACAGCCCAGGCTAATGAAAGATGGCTTCAATTGTATACCCCTTTGCATGGGGCTACTTTTGCCTTGGAGCCTTGCTTTCAAACCCATTCTCAGTCAGCAAACAATGAAGTGAGTGATAATTTTAAAACAGTATGTGGTCAACTATTTTCGGGTGATGTTGGGAAAGAAGCCTTCCACCAACGTGCGAAGTTTGCTAATAGCTTTGGGGATCCATGGCACTTGGATGCAATAAATAAATTGAGTGCTGGAAAGAGTATGGCAGTGAAACATTCGAGTTGCAGCATGTAGCCACACATGTGCTTTCAGTTGTAGCCTTGTTAGGAAGTTGTGAAAGAAATTGTTTAGCATTTGATTTCATTCACACCAAACGACGAAATTGATTGAAGGCATCACGTGCAACTGACTTGGTATGCATATTTTGCAATATAAGAATTTTACATATGCCTCAGAATATAGCTACTTATGGTGCTGCACAATCTTGTAAGCCATTGCCTTTAACTACTGATGTAGTTACAAAAGAGAGATGTAGTGAAGATGAGGATGAATGGGAAGTACGATCAGATGCCTTAGATATGGATGAAGTTGATGATACAGTTCTAGTGCTAATAACATGTAATGCAGCTTGAAATACACCATCACATTTTTGCGAGTATATATATATATATATTCAAAAACAAAGGTTGCCATTATAGCTTTAAATCATCTTTTAAAACCAAATGTTTTTGAGTCACTAAGATAAGTCTTCTGCATCCTCATGGGTGATTCCTCCATCTAAATCACCACCACGAGCACCTTGTAAGTGGCCACCACTAGCACCAACACCAATACTTGCTCGGCTTCCAAGTAGATCATCATGATCAATGTTGAATAGCTCAGCTGACACATTGTTTGGACTTTGATAATGTGCAATCACTACATGGAGCTTTTGGTTCTCTGTACGCAATGATGCAACCTCTGCTCTTCAAGTCGTCAAACAACCCTCTTAGTCACACTCTCTGCTGTTTGTCCTTGGCTTGCAAGGGCAATTCCTTGGTTGGCCTTCTAGATGATTGTCTTGTGCTCATTAGGGAAAGTATGAGCTCATTTTGGGGCCCTCTAAGGAGTTTCATACTCTTTATCTCTCTAAAAAATGGGGCCACGGTGAGATTTGAGCACATCATTCCCAAATATTTTGGAGTTGGTAAATTTAGAATGTACACTTCAAGATCTTTCTAATGGTATATAACATGATGGGCTTCTAACATAGGATAGTGAAGCTCCCCAAAAACCCAAAAATGTACACTTCAAGATCTTTCTAATGGTATACAACATGATGGGCTTCTAACATAGGATAGTGAAGCTCCCCAAAAAGTGGTTTCAAAAGTGATGATGTGGCATGTAACATTATATTTTGGCATCTTAAATCTTTTTTTGTGGTGTATCTTGAGCATTACTACTTGAAAATTGTCGGAGATTGTATATTTGAAATCTACTCATCATCATAAGCTTCTTAATGATATGTCACATGGAGGGGTTTTGACCGAAGATTGATAGGACTCACCATGGCCCCATTTTTTAGAGAGAGAAAGAGCTTGAAACTCCTTAGAGGGCCCCAAAATGAGCTCATAATTTCCCTAATGCGTTGTGTAACAAGATTACAGGACGCTTTTGTGCTAGCAAGGGAATATTTACTCTTCTTGTAACTGCTTGTTCCTTAGGTCTGCCTAGACCAATTCCTACATTCTTTGGATGAGAGGTTCAATCTACTTGTCTCTTTAGGAATTGGTCTGCCTAGACCAATTCCTACATCCTTTGGATGAGAGGTTCAATCTACTTGTCTCTTTAGGATATCTTGGACAAACACCTGTTGAATAAAATAAAACCTTAGAAGTAAGACCTTGACCAATCCCACATGCTGAAGATCAGAGAGTTTCAGCCGGGACCCCCCTTTTCTTGACCACTTATCTGGAACAAAGTGTCATGTACAAAGTGGGAAGGACACAGCTTCTTCACGTCCTCTTGGTGAACTTCTAATTAATTTTAGAGAGTTAAAAATTGAAAAATGGTCAGCCATACAAAGGAGGTTATGGCAAAATTTTCTAAAATTGTGGAAAATAAGTTTTATTTATTTTTAATTCAAAAAGAGTAATTCCCATCGTATATGTATTCTTAAAGTGTTATTTTTCATCCTAGGTATAGAAAAATGCATACTAAAAATATTTTATTAAAAAAGTGTTACTTTCTTTAGAATTAAATTCTATGCATAGAAGGAAGCATATTGAAATTGTTATTTTGATTATAAAAGTGTGATTTTCATCATAAATGATTTTTATGCATAAATGGATGCATGAAAGAAATTCTTTTATATTAAAAGGTGATTTTCATCATAAATGATTTGTATGCATAAACATATGCATATAAACCTTCTTCATTTGGGATGTCCTCAAAGCATTGTGACGACAGATGTTCTTGCCAAATCGATGAGTCTCCTCTTGTAGTATGCATTGGGACTCTGTGTGATCTATTCCCTCAACCTACAGAGGTCTATATCCTTTGCCAGTTAATCCATATTCACAAAGAAATATAACTAGTTTTATTATATTTAACGAAAAAAATTATATACAAATAAGCAATTAATATGTAGACAATTTAGATACAATCATATGCAGATAAACACTTAAATTTTTAAGATAATTTACACTAGAATTACCAATAATATTCGAGACAATTTAGTATAGTCACACTTGAATATTAGAGAGAATTTAAAGATGCATAGTCACAATAGAGTCACACTTGAATTTTTTAGACAATTTACACTAACCTTGCTTCGAGACAATATAGATAGACTCTTTGAGATACAAGTCCGAGATGTATAATAAATCCATGTTACTTGTAAATACAAGGCAACTAGCCATCATATGGACGTAAGCCTAAGAACCTATTAATGTCTAGCCTAATTTTTTGGGCTCCATGTATACACAAAGCTAAATTTGTTGTTTTGTTGATGGCTTTGATAGAAAGGGGATACATTTACATCCCTAATCGCATGCTTTTGCTTATCCAAGCGATTAATGTAGCAACTTCATCATTTGGAAATGGCTTTGGAATACAATCAAGTAAGTGCTTGATTTGGAAACTCATAGAATATACATCTTGGTCCTTATTGTAAGGGGAGGACTTGTATAAAAGCATTCAGGTGCAACATGTTTGTATTTTTGTTGCCACTCTATCTTTGTCTTTGTTCTTTCATCTGGAAGCTTCAGAAAATGTGATGTGCTTAGTGTGCGTGTTGCCGGACCCCAGTCTGCTAGCCCCACATAAACATTACATCAAAATGAAAAAGAATATTCCTGCCATGCAGATCATTGTGCAAGAGATCCTTATCACATGAATGTACTCAAGGGTTTCCAAGAGGCCATTAATGATTTATAGGATGTGACCTCTAGATGTCCCTATTGTGCCTACATTCTCTGGCATGTCCTGGAAATCCCTTAGCATAGGTCTTGATCCATCAGTTCAAAGTTGGCTCATCCATCTTTCTAGATGTCCACCATTCTAAAATTGATAGATGATTGTTGGTCTGTCCTCTGAATGCACTAATCCCTTTGTAGAAATGATACCATGATGAGTGATATGCACTCGAGTTGCCTCATGCATTGCCATCATCTCTGGTGACATGAATGATTCCTCACGAGTGATGCAGTTCGCAGCATAGAAATTATCTAGGAAGGCCGGGTCATGCACTTTGACCTTGCACACAAAGCTGAATGCACTTTCACCCAATCTGGTAGTTGGCAAGGACTCTAGGCATGAGAACTGTCCACAGCAAACGTAGAGCTAGTGCATTGGCTATGGTAATGATCTCTGTTTTGGCAATTTTTGCAAGATGACTAACCTCTTGCTCTTGCTCAATTATGTCTTTAGATTTGCCTTTGCCTTTGTATCTATTGTATAAATTTGTGATTAATGCTAATCGAGTAGCAAAACCCTCAGCACTTGTCTTCTCTGCGCAGACATATTCTTTGTGACCACGTGAAGTTGGCCCAAAGCACGCGTACACTCTATGTGGATCTTGCATGATGTTAGCAAGTCAACTTGGTTGTCAAAAATTTCCCAAGTCTTGCAAAGAGCTCTGAATGGCCTCCTGTTAATTTTACCTACAATGCTAAAAAATCTTCTTCCTCTTTGGATCAAAATATGATCTGAGCTCATCTTCTGGCATGTTTATTAAATACATGCAAACAGTCCTTGAAAGGAGTTTTCATTGAGGCTTGTTAATTGCCTTGGCCATGATCTACAAAATGTAAAAGATTTAAATTAATCACATGATAAATTTCAAACATTAATTTCATCACACGTTTTTTTTCTAACACTGTATGTCATTTTATTGCACAACTTAAAAATTATATATGACATACGATTGATGACATGATAGAACGTATGACCGTGAACTTAAACTATAGGTCAACACACCTAATCTTAAAGTGGGCATACGTACGATTGATGACATGATAGAACGTATGACTGTGAACTTAAACTATAGGTCAACACACCTAATCTTATAGTGGACACGATAAGGGATCCTATACAATGAAATTAAAGTGGACATAATTGGTCGGTAAAGGCCAGAGTGGACACAATAAGTCACTTCATGTGTGAGGAAAACTTAAAGTGGACACAATTGGTCAGTAATAAAGACCAGAGTGGACACAATAAGTCACTTCATGTGTGAAGAAAACTTAAAGTGGACACAATTGGTCAGTAATAAAGACCAGAGTGGACACAATAAGTCACTTCATGTGTGAGGAAAACTTAAAGTGGACACAATTGGTCAGTAAAGACCAGAGTGGACACAGTAATTGGCTTCGTGTGAGGATAACTTAAAGTGGACACAATTGGTTGGTAAGATTAGAGTGGACACAACAAGTGGCTTTCGTGTGAGGATAACTTATAGTGGACTCAATTGGTTGATAAGACCAGAGTGGACACAATAAGTGGCTTCCTACTATAAATTAAACTTAAAGTGGACACAACTAGTTGGTAAAGACCAGAGTGGACACAGTAAGTGGCTTCCTGTAAATTGAACTTAAAGTGGACAAAATTGGTCGATAAAGACTAGAGTGGACACATTAAGCTTAAACAAGTATTAGTATTTAACTAGAGTGGTCACTCACAACTACCCCATACGAGTGCTAGAGTAAACACAACTAGCGTTTTTTTATTAAAAAAAGCATAAAAGAAAAACAAAAAGCAAAAAAGGAAAAGCTTCACAAATATTATGTGCTAATCACCCTAAACCTGCAAGTCACTCTCTAATCACTCTCTCTCTCTCCTCTCTCTCTCTCTCTCTCTCTCTCTCTCTCTCTCTCTCTCTCTCTCTCTCTCTCTCTCTCTCTCTCTCTCTCTCTCTCTCTCTCTAATCACTCTCTCACACTCTCACTCTCTCACAAATCTTTCGAAAAGATAATCGATCAAATAAGCTTTCGACGGGCTTATAACGATAGTTTTTTGATCAATAAGTTTATCGATTGAAAAGAAAAAAAACGTTATTCATCTAATTAAATGAGAAAATGACGAATAACACATGTAATTCTACGTAGGCCAATGGCATAAGTGTGGAAGCTATCACCTAGGCAGGTTATCAATGTATGCCCGTAGCACTAGTTGAGCTTGATATCTCAAAAAATGGGGCATTGACTTCGTATGACCCTTTAGCTCTATCTCGATGGAAGTACACAAGTGTGATACATCATCGTTGGCTACTATTGGCTATGTGACCAAGTGAGTTGAGGCTAAGGCTACATTAAAAGTAGATGTGGGAATTATCATCAACAAGTTTAAGTTCATTTACAATCACATCATCACTAGATGTGGGAATTATCATCAAGTTTAAGTTCATTTACAATTACATCATCACTAGATTTAGATGTCCTCTAGAGCAAGTTAAGGACCGAAGGACCAATTTCTTAAGTGACACAGTGAAGTTTTTCTTAGAAGGACTGACGGTAATGCACCACAAGTATTCCATGTACTATCCATAAGCAAACAAACAAGCTGAGAGAACCAACAAGGTCCTATGCACTATGCTTACAATAAAGATAGTCAAAGCATCAAGGACAGATAAGGAGCAGCAACTCTCATCCATATTATGGGCTTATAGAACTACCTATAAAACTTTAACTAGGACTACTCCATATAACCTAGTCTTTGACTTGATGCTATAATCCCAATAGAATTCATGATCCCAACTTTGAGGTAGCAAAGAAAATGGAATGCACAGGCAATGAGCTATGTGAATGACTCATATAAGCAAGAAAAAAGGAAGAAAAAGGTGGTTCGATATGCTAACATCAAAACCAAGAGGTTCATGGAAGGATAACTGGTCCTATTGTATAACCTCAAGAAAAACAAAATGAAATTAAAGTGGAGAGTCCTTTAAAGATCTACAAACTCACTAGATAGGAGGGACATCATGCCTAGAGACCCTTGATGGAGTCTAGATGGAAGGATTCCTCAATGGGAGTAAACTTAGAAAAAGTACTATGGGATGGTGTCCTATGCACAACTTCGGGCCATTCATGAGGCCAAAGAAAGAAGGTCATTCCCCTTTCCTATATAAGGATTGTTAGATTGTCAAAATGAGAGGAGTATGGAATAGCCAAGAGTTAGGACATTGTGCTATGAGGCCTCAAATGAGTCGCTATACCCTTTAAAGTGTGATTTTGTTACCATAGAGGGGTAGAGGTCTCATTAATCACCCCCAAAAGAACTAGTGGAAGGTAGGGATGGAGGTGTTGAAATACATAAAAGGTACCATTAAGTATAACATCGTTTACAGCTGGGTAATTCCTTGATTACATGTGACTCAAATTGTGATAGAAGAAAATCTATTTTTGGTTATCATATTCTTATCGGGTGTAGAATTACATCCTAGATTAGCAAGAAGCTGTGTACAGTGGCCAGCCTATAGTGGCACTTTCTTCTATAGAGGCCGAGTATAGGGCAACATGTTTTGCTTCATATGAAGTAGTCTAGTTGTTGAGAAGGATCTTAGGAGACATGGGTGTTGCTCAAAAGGGAGTGACATTGTTGCTATGTGATAACTAGAGTTACATGGCGAGACAAAGAACTCGGTGTTTCATGCTTGCACAAAGTAAATTAAGATACAATATCTTTATGTGTGTGAGATTATCGTGGGATAGAGAGGTAGAGTTGGTCTATACATTTTCACAAAAGCTTTAAGGAGAGATTTGTTAGAGCGCCATCTTCATCGACTTTGCATTTACCAAAAGTGTTAGTGGGCATTGAGGGGGGTGCTGGCAAAGAATTTGCTCAATGCTTCATCCTCATGTTGTTTCCATGGTGGGTGTGATGACTGTGCTCTATTATGTAAGGCCCCATTTACGAGGAGTATCCATTTATGGTAAGCATTCAAACATCTGGTAGTTCCTAATTTAGACACTAGATGGTGGTTAACCCTTAGTTATCCTAGTAAGGCCCCCTTTATGAGGAGTAGCCACTTATGTGGTAAGCATTCAAGCATCTGGTAGTTCCTAATTTACACTAGATTGTGGTTTTGATTATTTGCTAGCATACATGGATTTATCACTAGTGGTTGAGGGATTATCTCTCAGCAAAGCGCGCGATAGTTTTAGAGACAAGCAATGTTGAAATTATCCATTGCAATGTGGCATCATGGGGTTTTGTCCCCATTTATGTATGGATTATGGTTGTTGATGCACCATCATCCAATTAACTAGTCATTGGGGCATTGTTGGTTGAATTCAAAACTATTCATTTTTCCAATGGGTCAGGTTATTATTGCCATCAATTCTTACACTGTATTCCCCGTGCCAGGTGGTTTCATGAGTTTCATCCATTTTTTCCATTACTGAGTGGCGTGCCTGTGCTTTTTGATTTGGATACTAAACAGGAACTAGATGATCTAGAAACTCAGGGGTACGATTCCTAATCATTGTGGACCACATGACCAACCATGAGCAATGTTACACTGCTCATCAAGAGAGACTTCGCCTCACCACGCATAGTTCATGACAATCCTTTGGGACGACACCAGTCAGTATAATTTGGATCCCAGAGATGCATGGGAGGAGAAATCCATTGATGAAGAATCTGGCAGTGATCTTGGCAGTTTGGATGGCCTTGTTCATGCATGAATCTTATTAGTTTTTGGTCTCCTCCTCACGAATCTTGGTGCTGCTTCTCGTGCTTCGGTTCCATTTGGCCTTGGTACTGTAGCGTTGCCCTGTTAGAATGGCTCATCAGGATTTCTCAAAGTATTAAAACTTCAATGGCAAAAGAAGAAGGAGGATCTGGATACCCATGTCACTAATTTTCAAGATATCTAGCATGCTAATGGTATGCCATCATGTTCCCATAATTACCAAGAGGAATGCTTTCAGCGCGGCCGGAAGGTACTTTTGATGGTGAGGTAACTAATTGGCATGCTCAATATGGCCTTAATCATTTTCTTCCCTTTGAGATGCTTTCCTTAATCATTTCAGAAAGACAAGACCTCTTCTCAGGTGCTGGATAGGCTCCATCAGTTGGAATAGAAGTGGTTACCTATGGAGGATTATGCAGCCCATTTTTGTACTCTTCGGAGTTGGGTGGATCTTGCGGATCAACCTACTGAAGCTTTGATGGGGGAACGGTTTGTTCGTGGATTGCACAAGAAGTTGAAGCCATCTATTTTGGTAGATCTTATGGTTACGGCTTTGATACATTGGTGGAAGCCATTCGACATGTTGAGCGTAGTTTGACAAGTCGCACTTCTAAGAAGGGAAAGCATAAACAAAACTTGGATTCCTCGGATGATGACCAAGAAGCAGAGGAAACTTCAGATGTGGACTTAGATTCAGATTTCGATGTAGATTCAAAGCACTAGAACCAAAAGCAACGGAGCCAAAAGCTAGATAAGGAAGTCGATGAATGACTATTGGCAATATTGGTGAAGTTCATCAGAGGAAGTGCAAGAGGGACTGGATTCAATGTTTGTTTTAGAGTTTGGTGTGCCAGGTGCTCCAATGAAGTTCATACGAAGGAGGAGTGCAAGCTGACCCCATATTGTGCAATCTATGCGACCAACACACATAGCACATAAGCCTACCCGATACGATAGTCGTGTTCATCATCCACCAATGAGCCACAAAGGTCCAAGGCAACTCAGTGTTTCTGTCGAACAAGTGGCACCCCCGTCGATCTGGCAAATGCTAGTGCACCATCGTATTATCCCTATGGGCATGGCAGATCCAGGAGATGTACCCGGAGGCAATTTTCATTGTTACTACTGTAAAGCCTGAGGTCACCACCGTAAGTCTAAATATCTAGTCTGGAAGTATCAAGGGGAGTTACAATAAAATGAGGCAAAGGGGTCTACTTCTCAGGCTCTAGCAATTAATATGGTCTAGATTGAGCCTATTCCGGGTGGAAGATGGCTAAACTGGTGGGGACATGTTCACAGGAGCCAGCATGTCGAAAGAAAAGCATGCTTTGCCAAGGGCAAAGAAAAAACCCGTGGATTGGGTGGACTAAAAGCATGTCCGGACTAGGTTTCCAAGTTAGTGCAAGAAGCACAAGGGCCGGTCCGAAATGATCAGTAGGTTCCCTCCCAGATTCTTGTGGGCAAGTATGACTTTGCAGACAACAAAACACAATCAGGCAAGTACGCTTGATGTTCCTTCTTCCAGGATGCTTGTTTGTCAAAGGCCAAAGTAAGAAGTAGTCACGGATGGTTCGGGAAGAATCTGACACCTGAGAGTAACTGATAAAAGACGAAGGAGGCCGGAAAGTGCCAATTCGTACACCGGATGCATGAAAGAAGTCCGAATTGGATGGAGGCTAGAAAGTGTCAGTTCTTCACACAAGATGCATGAAAGATGTTTAGTTGAACGACACTACCAAAAGAGGCGTGAAGTTATATACAAGTCAAAGGAAGCAAAAAGCTTCAGCTAGATGGGGGAGTAGACCCTGGTGAAGATAAGTCAGTCAAGGCAAAATGATACTGTCCAGCAATCTGGAAAGAAAAAACAATCCATATGTGAAAAGATGATAGCTTTTGAATATGATCTTTGGGAAGACCTGAAGAATATGAAGTTGGATGTGTTTGGTACCCAAATTACTAGACACAATTAATGTGGGAGAAGACTATCTTGTTGAGGTTCCAACCACACTGGTCCGTACTCTAGAAGACAAAGAGGATCAGTCTGCTTTTTCAAAGTCCATCCACCCACTTGTTGCAGATTGGGACAAGGTAGTTCTAGAAGTAATAGGTAAGAACTGGAACCATTACCATATTAGAGAATTTGGAAAAATCTCGACTTTGGGAATTTTCTTTCCAAACTACTTTTTGTTGTGTCTTAATCATACAAACTTGAAAGTTGTCAGAGAATGTGCATTTAGAACCTACTCTTTAATCTCTTTCTAATGATATGTCACATGAGGGGGTTTTCACAAAAGCTTCACCATGGTCCCTTTTTTACAATCTTGCAAAATGGGGATTGGGATTTTTCCAAATTCTCTAATGTGGTGTTAGGTCCGGCTCCATTTCTCACCCGAATGGCAAATTAGCAAAGAGTGAAGCTGCTTGGGTTAATTCAAAACTCCAAAATCCAGATAGTAGGATATGATTTCCCAATTGCTTTCATTGTGTTGAAGATGGAAGGAGTTGCCAGATCTTACCCCATGTTGTTGGGAAGGTTGTTGGTTGAGACAAGCAAAGATTAAACACAATTGGGCAACCGATCAGATTACAATATGGAACCAAAAGAAGAAATTCCATGTACAGGTGGGGCATCTCGTGATATGTTACAACAATCCATTTGACCACTTTGTGCTGAAGGATTGAACTGGCTAGAAGGAGTTGATGCAGATGAAGAGGAAGGAATCCTTAACCAAAATTTGGATTTAGTATCACTCTTTGAAGTGGATGTGGATAAAATTGTTTCCCATTATAGTCCGACTCCAGATATGGTCTAGTCCCTCTAGTGTCACAGAGCACTATCTTGGATGCCGCAAGTGTATGAAAGGAGGTTCAAGCTCTCATTCAGGCAGAAGAAAAGCGTGAGAGAGCAATGAAGCACAGCTATTGGGTCATAATAGATGAGCTAGAAGACATGAATTTGGGTGACGTGGAGGATCCAAAGATGGTTCGGGTCAATAGTAATCTTGATGTAGAGTTTGAACAGAATCTCCAAAAATTATTAAGATCATATGTGGATGTATTTGCTTGGAGTTATAAAGATATGAAGGGAGTTGATCCTTAGTTTTATTAACATCATATCAATATTAAGGTGGAAGACATTCCAATCAAGCAACAATGGTACCGGATGAACCCTAATTATGTAAAGTAGGTTAAGGAGGAAGTTGATAAACTCTTGAAATTGAGGTTTATATATCCAGTGATAAGGTGTCTTGGCTGTCCTGATAATGATTGTATCGAAAAAGAATGGAAAGCTCCTCATCTATGTGGATTATCAGAAGCTTAATGCCACAACTTAGACATATCCTTTTCTGCTTTTGTTCACAAATTCAGTGTTAGATGCTGTAGCAGGACATGAAATGTATTCTTTATTGCATGGGTTCAGTGGTCATAATCAAGTCTTCATGGCTCCGGATAATCGAGAGAAGATAACTTTTGTTACAGAATGGGGAGAATTTGCTTCCAATGTGATGACATTTGGTCTTAAGAATTCTCAAACAACATTTCAACAAATGGTTCGGGAAATTTTATATGATTACTTGGTCGCATTTATGAAAGTATTCTTGGATGATTTTAGTGTCTTCAGCAAAATGGTGGAGCATCTTATGTTTTTGGCACTCTGTTTGGAGAGGTGCGGATAGCCATTTTAAGTCTCAATCCGGCTAAATGTGCATTTGCACTCACTAGTGGAATCATGTTAGGGCAGCAGCCAGAAATGCACGGTAGATTCCAAGAAGGTGGAAGTAATCAAAGCTTTAATGGCACCCCATAATATCAAGGAATTACAAAGATTTTTGGGCTATATTAAATGGCATAACAGATTCTTGCAATATCTGGTAGATGTGGCTTATTAGATTTATCTTCTCATGAAGAAAGATGTTCTGTATGTATGGTCAAATGCTTGTCAGGCAAGCTTTTCAATATTTACAACTAATGTTGGTCGATGCCCCAATCGTTCAACAACCAGATTGGTCCAAACCATTCCATATCTTTGTTGATGCCTCATATGTAGCTATTGGAAGTGTACTTGAGCAAGAATCTGAGGATGGATGGTTCTAACTAGTTTATTATGCCAGACTGAAAAGAATTATTCTACTAATGAACCAAGAGGCACTCAAAATGATGTATTCAGTGAAGAAGTTACAACATTATCTTTTGGGCAATAAGGTTACTTTTCATGTAGATCATCAAGCTCTTTGTTTTTCAAGTCAATAAGTCCAATTTATCAGGTAAATTAGCAAGGTGGATGTTGATATCAACAAGAATTTAAATTTACTGTTTGTTATACACCACGCAATCATGTACTAGCTAATTTTCTATCCTGCATTTACAGTAGAGAAGTTCCGGAAGGTGTATCAGATCAGTTATTACTGGATGTGGATTTGTTCCGAATTGCAATAGCTCCGGGGATTGGTAGTATGACGAAATGCTTATGTTTTTAACAGAAGGAAATTTTCTAGAAGATATGACCAGAGATCTTCGGAAGCGTTTAGCTCTCCGTACTAAAAAATTCTTGGTGATTGTGGATAAATTGTACAAAATGGGCATTGATCAAATAATCCGCTGGTGTGTACAAACGCATGAGCGCAACAAATTGTATTAATGGAAGCACACCAAGGTGTAAGTGGCGGCCATTTTTCTGGAGAAGTAATCTTTCAGGCTGGATTATGGTGGCCTACAATGATTAAAGATGCATGGAAATTTTCTTGTTGAGAGCAAGCCAGCCAAGTGCATTGGATCAAATTCCCCACAATCTAGTGCTCCCAATAGAACCTTTTCAGAAATGGAGTCTGGAGTTTGTCGGACTGTTTAAACCTCTAGCTCAACAAAGCGACAATAAATATATTTTAGTAGCCATAGATTATTATATCAAATGGGTGGAAGCCAAAGCATTAAGAGATAATTAAGCCAGTTCTAGCAAAATTCCTTTATGAAATGATCATGACGAGATTTGGGTGCCCAATTGAATTAGTCTCAGTGATCAAGGTGGACATTTTTTGAATGAAGTAATTAAAAGATTAACTCAACACCATCTGATTATTCATAAGAAGTCTATAATATATTATCTACAGGCCAATGGTTAGGCTGAATCTTCTAATAAAACCTTATTGAGAATTTTGAAGAAAGTGGTCAATGAAAACCAAACAGATTAGGATCAAAAGCTATTATGGGCGTTCCGGACAACTTACAAGTAAGCAACAGGCAAACACCATTTTTCATGGTCTACAGACTGGAAGCAGTGTTTCCAATGGAATTTGTGGTAGCCAACTTAAGAGTGGCAGTGTCTGCTTGATTATCTTCCAAAGAATTTACACCGATTGGAACAATTATTGGCTTTAGAAGAGAAGCGGTTGCAGGGAGTGTCTGGACATCCGACGTCATCCACAGTGCCAAAGGAAGCTGCGAATTGATCGAAATAAAAAATTTTAATTTTTTTATGTTAATGATCGGGTTTTATTGTAAATAATTCTAGGATGGGTCCCCATCCAGTTAACGGTGATGGACCTATATCGGATATTTTCTAAACTCGACATTGGCACATTCGAATTAGTGACATTTGATGGTGTGAAACTACTGAAGCCCGTAAATGGTTTCTGATTAAAGCCCTATTTTGGATGGTTACCATGTTAGTATACACCCAATGCCTGCCTCTTAGCATGTATCTCAATTTGATGTATAATGCACATTTGTTAGGCCCCCATTATGAGTAGCAGCCATGGTGCATATGTCTTTAGTGGGAACCTTGGCTTAGACACTGATGGGGTCATTATTGTGACCATTAATAATGGTTAGGAAATGGTTAGGGGGCGATGGTATAAGGAATATTCCCTAGAATATTCTCTCAGATACCATGTCCATCATTAGTAGGCGATGGTGGTCGGTGAGTCGCATTCTTGATACGCAAACGATGATCGTCTCTATGCAATGTAACTGCCCTTGTATAGACGTCTACCATGCTGCCTACAATACTATATATGGAAATGGTTGCCATGAGCTAAGGCATTCAATGCTTTATGAGTATCCACCCCCTTCTACAATTCGTACATCCTCCATCCAAAGTCTGTCTAGATTGCCATCTAAGCTCTACTTGAGAGCACGCTAGTGGATAACACCATCACTTGTACCTCTTTGGTATAATCTAAAATTTTAAATTCTCTCCATTATGTATCTATTGCATTGTCTATTATGCTTTGTCTTGCTATCTCTCGTCACTGTACCATATTCTTATATGGTATCAAATCTTAGGTGCTCCTAGTAAGAATAGTGCATAAAGTTTAGTCTTTCTTTGCATAGAATCTTAGGAGTGATGGCTTCTATCTCTACTGCTGTGCTGTTAGTCTTGCGCATTCGTCCACCTGCCTTCACGGAAGGTAAGATTGATGGGACAAACTACACTCTCTAAAAATTCAAAATCAATGCCATTCTAGACTCTTATGAGCTCCTAGAAACTATTCTAGGAATGGATGTAGAACTACTGGGAAGTCCTGACCCCAACAACCCTACAAACATGCTTCTGCCAGATACTACACTTCTTCGAGCATGGCAAAGGTGCAGCGTTGACGCACTTCGTGCCATTGTCAGAACTAGTGGGAAGTCCTGACCCCAACAACCCTACAAACATGCTTCCGCGCTGACGCACTTTGTGCCATTGTCACCACAGTGTAAGTGATTCTGTTCTCACTCTAATTCAACATACTACCAAGGCTGTAGAGGCTTGGATCATACTGAGAAATCAATATGAGACTCGAAATCAGACTAAGATTCAGAACCTGGAGAATTAGTTTGCTATGCACGCTAAAAAGTCTGCTGAAGATAGCATACCCTTAGGACTGGATACTCACTGGTCAAATGCCCTTGTTCGATAGATTAAACACCATTGAATCTCTCTCCTTGGATACATATGCATGTTTTCTGGGACTCTATTGGCCTTCATTCCCTCTTGGAGTGCTTTCATGAAATCTATGAAATTCATCTCTGCTAAAGTGTTACCTTTAGCAAGGGGTTTAACTATAGAAGTTCTATGTCCTATGACTTCAGAAGAAATAGATTTAGAATCCGATGCTTTGGCTCCCTTGACCACATCAGATTATCTTCTAGCTGGATGGAATTTGTTGTGACTTTATACCATGTAGTGATCCCTCTAAATGACTAAGCCATTTATAGATCACATCATGGTTAAGACCATGGATGATTCTATCTAATAGTTAATTATTTGAATAGCATTCATGCGGAAGGCAATAAGAGTTTAAATGCTTGAGATAGCTAATGAGATCTCTAATTGACTCCCCTTGTTCTCTCTCGACTTTGTGCAGCTACGAAGCTATACCCTTTATGCATAAATTACTTCAAGAACAATCTCCTAAGAGCGGTGAAGTTCAAGCATTCCTCAACCTTGAGAGTTCTATACCAATCCCCAGCCTTACTGTCTAATGTTAGACTAAAGGAATTACTCTTGGAAATCTTAAGTAACCGTGGGCATGTGGCTTAAAGTAATAATGTGTCAGTCATAGGTGCCATACTTGGTAGGGTGGTTCTTATCACCACTAGATGAGGTAGTTTACTAGTAGTGTCTTGGATGGGGACAACTCTAGGATCTAAGAAGGTGAAGCTCATGCTAGTATGCTCTTGAGTCCCTACATGGCCTTGTGGGTTAGAATATGTGGGTGGGTCCATGGTATAGCCAGGTGATACTACAAAAGTAGGATCCACTGGGCTCACAAGAGGTATTACCATTTTTCTCATCGTGGGCATTCTTGCTTTGGATGTCGCGACTTGTGCCATAGGTCTTTGGATCCTTTCATATTCAATGATCCTATGTATGCAATCAAAGATACTCTATAATTGTTCTTCCTCCATTGTGGCCCCCAGATAATGATTGGACAATCCCTTCCCAACTCACACCATAAGCTTGGCTGGTGGCAAAATCCATAAGAGTATTGATGCGTCATAATCCCAATCATTTGTGAGAAGACATTGATCCAAGATTTGAAAGCCTAGCTCTTTCCCCAAGGTAGATGCAATGTCATTTCTTGTGTCAAAGGTAGAAAGAAATAAAAAGTGCCTAATACATGCGCTTGAAAAATGCAAGAACCTATATGCTTCACAAAAAGAAAACATAATGTTGTGCAAGTAGAGCATATTGATGGATTCTTCAAGCAATAGGTCGTACCTTGCGCCAGCGTTACCAAGGTCCCCCTATTTGAAGATGTACCTGAAGGGCTTTTGTTGGCAAGGTTTCAAAGGAATCTCTTTTGTTTTTTTAATAATAATAATAATTACTTGTAGGGGGCCATAATTCTATATCCACCATAGTCTCAAAATCATACAACATATGTTCAAGGAAAAATCTAAGACGATGAAAGTAGAAAACTGCTTGATGAGAGTTAGGCCCATCATTAAGATCATAAAGTAACTCTTAAGCTCTCCATCTTGTACCTTTGTGAGGCACATCTATGAGAGTGATCAACAACTGTACAAACCTAATGGTAGATCTAGAATCTACCTCCATGCATAATAGCAAACCTTCAAATATCGGCACATTTTTTGGATTGTTGAGAAGGTACAAGGTTTGAACTTCGGATAATTAAAGATACAGTGTGGATTCCTATTCCTCTTATATGTGAATTCCTTCCTTATCCATTATCTAGGATATGGCTATTGGATATGATAATTCAACTAAGAAGATTAATCCAAACATACTCAAGGTGGATCAAAGATTGTACAAAACATCATGAATATGAAAGACAAAAATCTGGTATATGCAGAAAATTGCTTTGAGATTAACACAAGAAGACACTAATTATGATTAGGCATGAACCAAACTTACATAATCACTTGATCACGACTTGTAGCTTATTTAGAGACTCCTCTATCCTATTTTTAGTTGCATGAGTTGCATGAACAACATGCACCAACCATTTGTAGGCTTTACACACCAACCACTGACCACTAGCCTAACAACCACACATTAAATTGGACTGAGTTGGGATTACATTTATCCAACAATCCCCCTTAAGACCAACTTCTTACAAGAACATGAACCAAGTCTAACATACCTCCTTGACACAATGAGTTAGAGTCCCCCCTTAACAACAACATAGGGTGGTGTACTTTCCTCTACAACTCGTCAAGTTGGAACAACATAAGTCTTGACTCAACTACATACATAACATAATCTAAAAAGCATACTCATCATCTACAGCTTTTATACTAAGACTAGAACAAAGATTTGTTTCTTCTTATTGGTTGACTTCTTCAACCACATGTGCCTTTGCTAGCTTTTGATCTTTTTGGTAGCACTTTGAAGATGGATGATTCGTCTTTCCCCACAATACTGACAAGGATGTTTGGAGAAACAATCCTTAGTAAGATGATTTGTACGACCACAAATAGTACACTTCTTCTTTGCCGATGTTGTAGCAGTATATGCATAAGGATCTATCACATCCTTTGTAATCTTCTTGTCTTCTTCCTGTAAAGAATTTATGATACTTTCCAAAGAAGGGACTAGCTCCTTCTCTTTAAGTACCGTCACAATTTGTCTAAAGCTTGAAGGTAAGCTTTTAAGCAGGATAGCAATAGCATCTTCTTCAAGAACATGAGATTTAACATAAACCAATTATGTCATTAAGCTCTTCAACCTGTTAAGCTTTTAAGCAGGATAGCAATAGCATCTTCTTCAAGAACATGAGATTTAACATAAACCAATTGTGTCATTAAGCTCTTCAACCTGTTAATCAAAGCTGCCAAATTTTCATTACTCTCCATGGTTAGATCAAAGAGTTGCATCTTCAAACTGATCTTGGAATGCTTTGCCACCAAAGTACGTTCTAATAATTCCCAAGCTTCCATAGCTGACTCAACATCATCAATATAATGAATAAAATCATCTTCTAAAGTAGTAATGATAATACCAAGTGCTTGCTCATCTTTTACTTGAAGTGCAGCCATTGTAGCTCTTGTAACTGCAGCAAAAATACCTGCTTCATCTTCGGTAAGTGGCTTGACCGTACTCCACAGATTTTTCTTCATGAGGTAGCCCTTCACCTTGATTTGCCAGGTATGAAACCCAGTTCCATTGAATTTGTCGGGGAATTTGGAGCTCATGATGATGAAATATGATGCTTGATGTTGATAACTTGCTCATATAGATGATTTAAGCCCAAATAATAAAAATATCATCAATATAAATCAAGATAAGTATCACCAAAACTCTACTTACCTTTGTTGGTTTGATATAAGATTTGATCTACAAAACAAGATTGGAAACATTAAATCAAATTATGAAGCCTTTCTAGCATCTGAGGTGCAGAAGGGCATCATTTTACCAAGCATGGACATTAGTTTGGGTTTGATAGATTTTGTTTAGCAGAAGTAGTCGACTTTCCTCACTTATGTGCCATTCAAAATTTTACATACTTAGGGTTGTCCAACTAGGACAAGATTTGATATCCACATAGTATACATGTTGTAGGAGGTGTCTAGCTCTTTACAATAACACATACATGTCATTAGGAGGCATCTTACATCTCAATTTTTGAAAAACTACTCTTTTACTGGCTCAAAAATTGATATTTCTATTTTTAGCAAACTACACCTATCCAAATGACTCAAGCCCTTAGTACTGGCTTCTATGTACTTGTTAGATTCCATTTGTAAGATTATACCCAATTTCATCAGTATTAAGTGCAGCAAACTGCCAGGTGGGTACATCTTTTTATCTATTGATGATTGACTAAAAATAGCATCTAAGCATATCCAATGTGATCGAACTGATCTGTGGCATCTCCATACATTGGGGAACAACACTTGAAATGTCATGTGATTCTGACATGTGCCAGACATAGAACTACATATGCACTAATTTTAGACTCAATGTGGTGTATGGGCTATTAAGACAACCCATACCCTAGAGTGTCCAAAGAAGTTGATATTTGGCACAAGGCTAGTTCAAGTTGATGTAAACTCACATACTCAATTGCATCTGTTTCTGATACTCTTAAGGCCTCCTTTCTACCAGGTGTGAAAAACTTTTTGCAAAGGGGATGCATCTGGAGAAACATGGCCCCTTAGCATGTTTGAACAACTTGGAAAAGTAGCATTACTTGCTCAGAATGATTTAAGATTTGGCATGTGCTAGCCTGGGGGTTTTAAAGGCATGCAGCCAATTGATACCATATGCCCCCTCTTTTTTCCATGCGTGGACATCAAATTGCTACTAGGTGTTCCTGCATACAAGCTAGTACCTGTAACATGTATTTTGACCTATTGAATTGCCTAGGTTGCCCAGAAACTACCAAAAATTGTTATGCATGTAGTTCCATTACAATGAACATATGTTTATGAATAGGTTTGAAACTGATGATGGGAAGGCTAGTTTTTTACTAGGCATGGACATCTTCTCCAAATTTAGCTCATCAAGTGTTCCGGTGCCCACTTTGACTGCCCTAAAATCTTGCTAAACTTGTATGGATTAAAACGAGGTTTAGTATGCACTTAAAACAGATGTTTGGCAGCATACATACCAGTTTGTGCATCAGACAGGGCATGGGAAGGATGAATTTCTACAGGCATGGACAACTGTTTGCTCTTGGTGGCTATTGATGTCCGGCCAATGCCTAGAAGGCGTTCTGGCCTCCGTTAACCCACTTACCTGAGTTGGAATGGTTCAAAACTTCATCCACTTGTGAATTATGATTAGATGTTGGACTTTACAAAATCTTGCTAAAAAATAAATAATTAATGCCCACCAAATGTCCAAGTGAACAACTTTTTGCCTTTTGTGAGCTATTTTCACAGTCCCACATGTGACCTATTAGGGTAGCCATATGATGTAGGCACCCAATAGTGTTGAAACTTTATATGCCTAAGCGTTATACTGAGATAAGGTGTAATAGCAGATGGGATTTGAATTGGAGCATCAGATGACCTATTTTTTGGCAGTGTGACAGACTGGACCTTTGCCTCTGGGGAAGTGACTTAAATTGGCCTTGTAGTAGCCAGATAAGTGACATGTCATTACCCGATCAAGAAAATATTTGAACCATGGTTAGTACACATCATTTCAAGGTCGTATGCAAGATTTTGAGTAGTTTTGAGCTTATCTTGTCCTAGATCTGGCCAAGTGTGAACAACTTTTTGTCTAACGATTGGACCCAAAATAGACTTTTTCTGTTCAAAACTTGACATCCTTTGTTTTGTGTGTTTATTCTGTGGTAAATAATGCCTATAACAAATCTCAACTCCATCTGAGCATGGGACCATCTAAATATAATAAATTGCTAAAATAGAGTAATTTTAGTGTATTTTACTCTCGATCCTGCCTCCCAAGGGTAGCCCTTGGCTAGAGTTGTCTAAATGTCATGAGACTTGGTATGCCTAAGCTCCTTGATGAGATAAACTACCATACTAGTTCTTGTTCAATTCTAAGAGATGATTTGATCCTCTTTTTGTCTGGGTGTGTGTAGACAAGTTTTTACCTTATGTTTCCATCTGGCAAATCTTTGTCGGGTGGACTTTTGGAGTGCTTCAAGAATATAGCAAACATACCCGAAATGAGCCAAGATTTGGTATGCATCAAGATTAGAATTGTTCTTACCACATGTAACTCCTTGACTGCAGCTAACATTGAAGCAGGCATGGACATCTGTTTGGTCCCAGAGACTTGATTGCTCCAAAAATAGCCCCAACTTGCCAAGACCATAACTTGAGTTGTACATCTCCGATCGGGGTGTTCTTGTAGTATCTACTAATTCCAATCTTTCTATTGATGCAACTGGTTTATAAAACTGGGAACTTTTGCAGAATTTATTGCTGTTCAGGGAAATTTATCTAAGAATTTGTGGTCAGGAGACCCAATATACAACATTTGTCACTCAGGAGGGTTTTGGAGTGCTTCAAAAATATAATAAACATCCCCGAAATGAGCTAAGGTTTGGTATGCATCAAGCTTAGATATTGTTCTTTCCACATGTAACTCCTTGACTATATCATCTGACATTACTAGGCCCCTTTTTGAACAAGGCATGGACATCTATTTGGTCCCAGTCACCTGATTGCTCCAGAAACAGCTCCAACTTGCCAAGACCATAACTTTAGTTGTACAACTCTCATTGGGGTGTTCTTGTAGTTCAAATTTATCTACTAACTCCAAGATTTTCATTGATGCAGTTTGTAAAACTGGAAACTTTTACAGAATTTATTGCCATTCAGGGAAATTTATCCAAGAATTTGTGCTCAAGGGGCCCAGGATATGCAACATTTATCAAGAGGGTTTTTGAAGGGCTTGAAAAATATGGTTCCCAATGTGTCATGCCTATGGGATTTAGTATGATTAAAGTACATACTATTCATAACATGCATATTTAGTCTCATCTGATACTGGCCTCATCTGGCTACTCAAACTACCAGGTGTGGACATTAATTTGGCCATGATTGCAATTTGTGAGAAAACTCAGCCACCCACCACAGGATAGCCCCAACTTGCCACACCAAGAGCATAACTTTTGACTAACAGGTCCGATTGGGGTGTTCTTATAGTCAAAAGTTATCTACAGAAAACAAGCTTTCCATTTCTAAAATTAGTTTGCAAAACTGAATTCTCTATCAAAAGTTATATTTGTTTAGAAAAATGTTAGTTTTGCTTGTATATCCACTTAACGGCAAGTACATTTTTGTGATGTTTTTTTTATTTTAAGTATTGTATCCACATGTGTGGTGTCTGGGCCTGATAGTACACTTGGTAGACTCATAGAAGTGTCAATTATACCAAAAGCTGGTCTAAAGCTTGAGGGTAAGGCTTTTATCAACTCTTCAATGACCTGTAAATCTGCTAGAGAAAGTTCGGCATCCAAAGCTTTTTTACCTTTGTTATTTGAAAAAGCCATGTGGGTTCACAGATCCTCCCAGTGGACCTCCATTGCAAGATCGGGTTGTCTTCTCCTCCCAACTAACTCGTAGCTTGTTTTTTAGCAACCACTTCACTTATCACTTTTGGCATAATAAGTATGCATCTCTGAGTTTCCATGTTACTGCAGCTAACTTTCCACTTTAACATTTTTCCCCAAAATAGCTCTGGCTATTTTTAGTATAGCGATTAGTAGACTTACTTTGCTGCTTCTTTTGATTTCTTTGAGGTTTCACTACTAGAGGGCTTTTGCTGACAAGTGATGTACTTTCTTTTTGGGAACCCAAAAGCAAGTTTTATGCTTAGGCAAAGCTAGATTCACTAAATGTTTCTATGCCACCCATTGGTATCCATTTACTGCTGCATCGTGCATGTCTACATTATTTAGAAGAAATGAGACTCGAGAAGATTCTTTAGCAAAGACTTGGTTAGATTCCAGAAAGGTTTTAGCTTCACGGGGCAATAATGTCTTCAAATTTAGCTCTAGTTCTACTAAACTTATTATAATCTTTCCTTCTTTATCTAACATGTGGAGCTTTGGTTCCTTTACTGAGCTGGACCATACTGTTGGCATATCATTAGTCAAATATATAGTGTTTACCCCAGAGGGGAGCATCATGCTCATGGTATGATCCTTCCAATTGCATCTGTACTTGGCCATGTAGTTCTGGCTCAGTATGATTTCTTGCAAGACATCTCTCCTGCATTCATAACATGAAAACTACCTTCTAAAAGATCATTTGCAACATGGTAGAAAGTTGTTAATACATGGAGGCATTTGGAATCATAACCATTAAAGGAACTAAGAACAAGATTTGTTTCCTTAAGTTTTGGTTTTCCCATTCTTTCCCATGTTTTGTAGGACAGAAGGTTTTTAGAAAAGGTTTTTAGAATCTAAAAGAACCTGGGCTAGGAAAAACTTACTTTGCATAGGAAAACCCAACCAAAGGCAACCAGGAGGAACATACTTCTCATCATCATCGGGATTATGTGTCAAACACCTAGCGTTATTTATAAATATTCTGTTTACTTTTTTGTTTTACCTTTTTAGTACGAGCCTTGCCTTCCAGCAGCTGGGCTAGTCTTCTGTTTTCTTTTTCTAGATGTTTCTTTTGCTGAGCTTTATGCATTTCATTCAACATGGATTCAGTCCCAGAGGTCCATAGAATTTATGCAATTTCATTCCATTCACAAAGGAATCAAGGGGATTCCATGCAAGGTTTCCTATCTCACTAAACCAGAGGTTGTAAATTCAAAAATTTGAAAAGGTCCCATACCCATTAAATTTAATTTTACTTTATTCTTTTTAACTCTCTAAATGGCTATTTTACCAGGTCTTCACAAGCTCTCCAAAACTCTTCTTACATTAAATTTAATTTTACTTTATTCTTTTTAACTCTCTAAATGGCTATTTTACCAGGTCTTCACAAGCTCTCCAAAACTCTTCTTAATAGGATCGAACTCCAATGGAAAGACTATTACCGTATCAGGCTGTGTTTGAAATAGACCTCTGAGAGTAAAGATATAATGTCATCAAAATTGCTTTGCAATTCCAAAAATGAGCTCTAACTAGTCCAAAACTAATCCAAACTTGATAGGATGTATACAAGTCCCGATGTGGATGCTTCAAATCCAATTTCTATTGAATTTGTGCCAATTTTTGCATGAATTGCTAAAAATAGGCACAGTAATCTTACACCATGTCAGAACATAACCAAATTTGGTGTGAGGGTAGTCTTTGAACACTACGACTGTGTATATTCAGTTTTCATGAACTCTACCCAACCAAGAGATTAGAGCCAGGCGTGGACAAGTAGGAAGAATCTTTCTTCGTTTACACTCGTTGTCTTTGTTTACACCTGTCGTCTTCACACAAGTGGTCAGAAAAGAATTCTATTTGGACAAGGATGTAGACCTAGGTCAAGACCACCTCCGTACACAGGATTTCTTGGAATAGGTATATAGATTGCTAATTATAGCCAGTCATGAATAAGTGGCTTGCTTAAGTTTTGCGGTCCATAGAACTACAAAAAATAACTAGTATACCACCCGATCAAGTTTGGTGAAAGTATTGGTAGGGTTCCTTGCACCTACAAAGTTTTAAGTGATGTGGTATGTCCACTACTAATCTTCAGTCTTAGCACTTTAGGTCTTCTTTTCCAAAGTCCACCTGTTATTTTTAGTTAGGCATAAACGAGGAAAAGAGCAATGTTACCAATTTTAAGTAATTTCCAAATTTAGCAAACAAGGTCATACTTGACACAAGCCTGGAACAAGGTCTCTATAATGTTAAAGCAAAAGTCAGAACCTAAAAAGAGTCACTAAGCTGAGAGAAAATTGTTGGAATTAGGGTTGCAAGAAAGCACACAAAGCTTGGAGAAGAAGAAGCAAGAATGCACACAACACACAATGTATTAGATTGTGTCAATGTACAAAAGATAAGTTAGCTCTAGAATGATGGGCGTATATACAAGCCGGGGGAAAAAACCTCCTAAAGAGGGAAAAAGTACCCCGGCGGTCCTAAGTGTGTTCACACACATCACTGCCTATATATATGGCAACAAATCCCCCCTCGGAGTGATGGTGTGAACGAGAGCTGGCACTCATGTATAGGGAAGTTCCATGCCTGAAGTAGATCAGTCCACAAAGGGGAGCAAGCCCAAAGCTTTGCCAAAAGCTTCGAACTTCTCACGAGGAAGCGCCTTTGTGAAAAGATCGGTGAGGTTGTCTTGTGTTGGCACATAGGCCAAGCTGATCTCTCCTGTTGTTGCTAAGAGTCTCTCCCTGACATAGTGATAATGCACCTCAATGTGCTTTGTGCGAGCATGAAAAATTGGGTTTCTCGCAACTGCCAATGCGCTCTGATTGTCAGTGTAGATAGAGGTGGCAGACTCCTGTCCAACACCCAAGTCAGCCACCATAAGCCTTCTGAGCCACACACACTCAACTGTAGCTGTGAAAGCTGCCCTGTACTCAGCTTCACAACTAGAAGTGGCCACAGTAGGTTGCTTCTTGCTCAACCAAGATATGCATGAGCTACCGAGCATGAAACAAAAACCACTTGTGGACACTCTTGTGTCATAGTAGCAACCAGCCCAATCTGAGTCCGAAAAAGCATGTAAATCTGGCGGCAATGATCCCCCCTTGGGATAAAACAACCCAAGATGTATGGTGCCACTCAAGGAGCGAAAGATGCGTTTAACTGCCTTCCAATGCTGAGACCTTGGGCTATGCATAAACCTGCTCACCTGTGAGACTGCAAACTAAATGTCTGGCCTCATAATGCATACATAAATGAGGCAACCAACAGCTGTCTGATAGAGTGTGACATCAAAGCATCATGAAGACTCAACTTCAAACCTGTCTCCATTGGAGTAGCAATAGGCTTGAAGTCTTCAAGGCCAAATCTCCACAACAATGTCTCAATATACTTTGTCTGACACAAAGCAATACCTCCATCACACTGCTTAAATTGTATCCCCAAATAATGATGCAAATTTCCCAGATCTGACATCTCAAAAGAGGCATTCAAATCAGCCTTAAAATCAGCAATATGACTCTCATTTGGTCCTGTGAGCAGCATGTCATCGACATAGAGAGCAATGTAGATGTTCATCATCCACACATTTAACATACAAAGTGCTTTCTGTTGGACTATTCTGAAAACCATGTGCAGTCAAATATGCATGTATCTTTTCATAACAAGCTCGTGGAGCTTTCTTTAAACCATACAAAGTCTTTTTCAACCTGCACACTTTGTTTTCCTGCCCTCTTTGAGCAAAACCACGAGGCTGTGATACATACACCTCCTCATGCAAATCTCCATTCAACAACGCAGTCTTTATGTCCAACTGATGTACATTCCAACCATTATGAGCTGCCAATGCACAAATGCTATGAATGGTAGTCATACGACAAGTGGGAGCAAAGGTCTCATCAAAATCAATGCCCTTTTCTTGAGCATAACCCTTTGCAACAACAACTCAGCCTTATAGCGATCAACACTGCCATCTGGCTTTCGTTTCAACTTAAAAACCTACTTACATCCCCAATGGCCTATTTACCACCAATAGCCAAATCACACAAAGACCATGTACCATTCTTCATTATAGCATCATATTCACTTTGCATTGCAGCTAACCAATTTTCTGATTTTTGTGCCTCATCAAATGAAAGAGGTTCTTCCTCTTCACACATACTAGCACATACTAGACACAGCCAAAGCATAACAATCTGATGCATAAGAGGCATGCTAAAAACCTGAACGAGTACGACTAGACATAGGTGCATCAATTTTACTATCATGCAAGGTTTGCACCAGCCATTTAGGCATACCTCTATCCTGCTCATTTTCAGCCCTATCCTCATAAATTAAATCCTATAAATCTGTATCAGAAATAGGATGATCTATGATGTCGTTTGAAATCTGCATAGGCTGAATATTTGCCTCATTAGGACTTACATTTGAATTCCCACCTGTAAACAGAGGCAACAACGTATCAAATACATCCCATGAGCTCACACTTGTCTCTTTGGTACATGATAACAAAGGCTGCACAGCATCTTCCATAAAAACAACATCTCGACTAATCAAGATACGCTTTGACTGCGGATGATACAATCTGTAACCCTTGCTCTCAGCACTGTAACCAACAAAAATGCATTTGACAGCCTTATCATCCAATTTTCTACGTTGTTGCATAGGCACTAAAGCATAGGCCAAGCAACCAAAGACACGCAAGTGACCAATAGAAGGCTTCCTGCCATGCCAAGCTTCGTATGGAGTAATAGACTGTAAGGCCTTAGTGGGACACCTGTTGAGTACATATGCAGCACACATGATAGCCTCAAGCCAAAACGCATGTGACAAAGCTTGGCTCTTGACCATACATCGTGCCATCTCCATAATTGACTTGTTTTTCCTCTCAGCAACACCATTTTGCTGAGGGGTATACGGCACTGTGCATTGGTGTTTTATCCCATGACTAGCCAGAAATGCATCAAATTCTTTAGACATGTACTCCCCCCCTCGATCAGAACGGAGAGTGCCCACAGTACAATTGGATACATTTTCAACCATAAGTAAAAATTGTTTGAAGCACAAAAACACTTCGGACGATGACTTCAGTGGATATACCCATGCATGCCTTGAGTAATCATCAATGAAAGTCACGAAGTACAAGTGTTTACCAAATGACAGAGTTTACATAGGCCCACATACATCACTATGTACAAGTTACAATTTGCGAGTGGCCCACACAGAACCATCCTTTGGAAACGCAGAACGTTGCATTTTACCCAAAATACAACCTTCACAAACATGTTTCAATGGTGCCTCCAATGAAGCAACCATATCAAATTTCTGCAAACGCAGCAAACTAGCAAAGTTCAGATGACCAAAAGGAGCATGCCATAGTTTTGCATCTGAAATTGCCTTTTCATCAGAAACTGCATTTGCTGAATCTTCCACACACTTGTCATAAGAATTGAGCCTATACAGCCCACGAAACAAGGTGCCAGATATAATAATCGTATCACCAGAAGTCAAATCATGAACAGTACATCTGTCATCCACAAATTTGACTACAAGTCCAAGTCTAGCAAGCGCAGATCTAATAAGTGCTTCCCTAGTTGTGCCAACACACACCCAATAGCAAAATTTGATGCATCAACATGTACATAGAAGTTTATGTCCCAATTCGGGGGTTTTAAGGTGAACGATCTTGCCAAGGCCTTCTTCAACTCATCATATGCTTGCTAACATTCCTCAATCCATTCAAAGACTAATAAGATTCTATATAATAGCCATGCAATCATTGCATGAAAAATATAATAAACCTTCCATAGTACCCAACATGTCCCATAAATATTTGCACTCCCTGGAGGTGATTCCGAAATCAATTTGACTTTGCTTACAACTATGGAGATACCATTTTTAGACACAATTTGTCCCAATAAAACCCCATGCTTTACCCAAAATTGGCATTTCAAAGGATTCAAAGAGAGTCAACACCTTTGAAATACCTTTCTCAAGCAAGTTAGGTGATCATGCCACTTGGAGTGAGCACACAAATCATTAATGAGACCTTCCAATCACTTATGTAGGTAGCCTTTGAAAGCTACGCACGTCATCTATTGAATGCTGCGAGGGCATTGGTTAGTCCTAACCCAATGGACAAAAGTCCCTCCTATAGTAGTAAATGATAATCCTTAGGTGTGATAGACACTTGATTATAGGCAGAGAAACTATATATAAGAAGCTATAGGATTCTTCACCAATAACTCTTTCCACCAAAACATGTTCAATATATGAAAATGGTTAATGGCCTTTTTGCATGGCCATCCACACACACTCATAGCTTTTCAATTTTTTTTGGCACAATGACAATGGATGATAGCCAATCCCTATGCTCAATTTCATAAATTGCAACACCTCAAGTGGAACTCCCTTCATATCCATGTAATTCGAAGGCAACAAAATCCTTGAATTATCTCAATAGGTCTATCAATTCCTTTTCCTCATTCAAAAAGTTAGATCCTTATCAACCACATGAACACCGGTTTGGGCTCCTCCCCCGATTCAACCAGGTCTACCAATTCCTTTTCCTCATTCAAAAAGTTAGATCCTTATCAACCACATGAACACCGGTTTGGGCTCCTCCCCCGATTCAACCAGGTCTACTTCTAAGACTTTAGTGGACCTATCATATGAAATTTATTGCCTTTCCTTAAAGCGTTGGGCTTTTAGGAAAGCAATTGTTCATTCACCCACACTGTACATGATTTATAATGCCCAAGGCCTGGTCTTAATTCTATTGCATCATCTTGTTTTGCCTCGGTCTGTGTCATTGTTCGTTCACCGACTATACATGGTTTATAATGCCCAAGGACTGGTCTTAATTCTATTGCATCATCTTGTTTTGCCTCGGTCTGCATCATTGTTCGTTCACCCACTGTACATGGTTTATAATGCAAAGGGACTCGTCTTAATTCCATTGCATCATCTTCTTTTGCCTCAATTTGGGCCAATATCCTTCTTGTGCTACTTATTTTTACTAAGGCTTTGTTTCTCTTGCATCTTTTTTATCTAGAAAGTTGTGGTACAATTTTTTCTCAAGATTGGGGTTTTACTTGGTCTTACCATGGACAAGGAGTTTTTCTGATCAGTTTTGCTGATTCTTCACTCTAATTTTTGTTGAAAATACAAGTGAATAGGGTGTGTGCGGGAACAAGCCCTTGGTTAGAGGCTGTAAAAGAGAAGATGTAAATGTGAAAGAACCTGTGAAAAGGTGAGAGGAATCTACTGGGAGAGAATAAAGGGTAGCATGAGAAGATTTAGGAAGTGTGGAGATATTCTGGGAAAAGTGAAGAGGTGGAGAGAATCAGGGAAAAGAGGTGGAGTGAATCATGGAGAAATCAGTGGGATTTGATGCTTGATGTAAACTCTATAAATTGAGGCATTGCCCTAATGAGAATTTGCTGGTTTTTGAGTATCCATGCCTACATTAATCTACTTGTTAATTACCCACTAATTACGTCTTAATTATTTGCTAATCACTTTGTTAATGATGATGATTCTAGTGTTTGATCCACCATAGCTCATCACAATGCTCTAATTTCAACATGGTATCAAAGCCATGCTAATTTGTGAGTCCAGTATCTTGCTAATTATTTTGCTAATTAGGATTAGTAAAAAAATATAATTTTCCCTCTTTTTTCGACTAGCTTCTGTACCCCCAGCTAGTGGAGGAGCTCCCTCTCCTTGCACACATAAAATTAGGCCAAACCCTTCTAGCACATGATAGGTATCTCATAGCTCTTCAAGCTCATCCAAACAACGTAGCAAACTGCTGCCGGATGAAGGAGAAATCGTTGTTTTAGCAGGCTCCGTTTTTCAGTAGAAGATCTCAGATCTACACTCATTCAGGGTGAATCACTCTAATTCCTCTTAGCCCAAGGAGTTTTCAAGCATGCTCTACAAGCTGGTGAAGACAGAATTCAGTTTCATTAAGTCTACAGTGAGATCCAAGCTCTTCATCAAATCTGCACGTGACTTTGGTAAAACAGAGATTAAGCTTTCAGTATTTGGTCAAATCTTGTGTTTCTTGGCTTAATCCTCTACTAGACTCATTGCTATTGATGCCTTTGAAAGCATTTGAGCTCATTTGAAGTCTAAGGCACCAGATCTGGACTCCTCGCATACTCTATTTTTTGTACACAAAACAATGGATTAATTTGCTAATCAATGATTAATCAGTACTAATCACTGTATTTTGGTGCAATTGAGGGTTCAAATTAACCATTAGGTATCTAATACAAATTCCTATAACTTCAGATTTCAATTCGGAGTTGGTTTGATACTCCAACCATTCCGTACAAATTGGTTACCCTTAATTTAATGTAATTTTTGGTGATTTTATGCTAATAAATTTGTTGTAATCATCTATTAAACACCAGATTGAGTTGTAAAAGGGTAGACACTGCCCTTGAATCTTGAAATTGGATCAAGAGGTAAGACTCCCTTCACATCACCATGAGTACAGCACAGGAAATAGCCAAATTTAATGGGGAGCAATTTTACACATGGCAGACAAAAACCATGTATTTGCTCATGAGGAAAAATCTGTGGGGATTAGTTGAGGGAAGAGATGAATGCCCAGAGAGAGGAGAAAATGAGTGGAAGAGTAGGAATGAAAAAGCATTGGGACTTATTGCACTCAGTTTAAATGATGAAATGATTCATCACATCACAGGGATACAATGGGCAAAAGATGCATGGGATGAAAATAAATTATTTGGCACACAAGCAAAAAATTCAAAGATAAATCTGTTAATGCAATTCTACAAATTGGACATGAAGGAAAGTGAACCTTTAATCACACACTTGAACAAATATAAAAGCATTAAGCAATAGCTGCCTGCTACTATTGGCAAAAAGGTAGAAGATGATGAGGCACTAGCAGTGCTTCTGAAGAGTGTGGACAAAGGTGAATATGAAAATATTGTAGCAACACTAAAGAATGTACCTGAATTGAAGCTACATGAGATAGAAGCAGCTCTACTAGAGCAAGAGAGCAGAGGCAAAGAGAACAAAGGGCTCGACTCAACAGCAGGAGAGGAAAAAGCATTCTTCACCCGAGGAGGATTCTCTTGAGGACGAGGAGACGAGGAAGAGGCAGAGTAGGAGGAAGGATCTTCACTTGCAACAATTGTGGAAAGCCAGGTCACATGGCAAGAGACTGCTACAGCAAACCCAGTGGAGAAGGAACGACATCGGCAAACTTCATAGAGGCTCCAAAGGAAGTGGAGTCAGATCATCTTTTCTGAGAGAGAGAGAGAGAGAGAGAGACCCCACAACCCAATGTAACTTGCCCCAACAAAGTAAAACCACCTCTGAGCCACCAATGATGTAGGCCACGTGGTAGATGTATGTGTGAGCACTTTAGTCAAGGTCGCAAGCAATTATAGTAAGCCTTGGACACATAGAGAGAGAGAGAGTGTCAAGGACTATGAGTTTAGGGACTCGAGGCACTGGTCGCAGGCTATCAAGTAAGAGAGAAACTTGATATAGGGTCCAGGTGTGCTAAGATAACTTGAGGGGAGGTGTGCTAGGATTATTCACTTGAGGGGAGGTGTTGAAAATACAAGTGAATAGGGTGTGTGCGGGAACAAGCCCTTGGTTAGAGGCTGTAAAAGAGAAGATGTAAATGTGAAAGAACCTATGAAAAGGTGAGAGGAATCTACTGGGAGAGAATAAAGGGTAGCATGAGAAGATTTAGGAAGTGTGGAGATATTCTGGGAGATATTCTAGGAAAAGTGAAGAGGTGGAGACAATCAGGGAAAAGAGGTGGAGTGAATCATGGAGAAATTAGTGGGATTTGATGCTTGATGTAAACTCTATAAATTGAGGCATTGTCCTAATGAGAATTTGCTGGTTTTTTAGTATCCATGCCTACATTAATCTATTTGTTAATTACCTACTAATTACATCTTAATTATTTACTAATCACTTTGTTAATGGTGTTTGATCCACCATAGCTCATCACAATGCTCTAATTTCAACAATTTTTAGAAAACTCCTTGTACACCTTTGTAGCTTCAAAGTATCTTAGCCACTAGGCATCTGTAACATGTTGTTATGTTTAGCCTGAGAGCATTTTTACCTTAACCATTTTCTAAGGTTGGTGATGATTTGTTATTTCAGATTGTTGACAACTTTGTTTTTGACACATCAATAATAGTCCTAACTCTCATCATCATGACAGAAGTTAAAGGACCTTGCTTCATTGACTCCAAACTTATGTACTTCGTTCCTTAACTAGGGAATATATTGATTATTGATAATACATGCATCCAGTTTTCACCAAAATATGGAGGAGGGAGGGATGCATACGTCATTTTCTCCTCCTCACCCTTATTTAGAAAAATTGTTAGTTTAGATACTTTCACTGATGTGGTATGATTAGCTGACATACTCATTTCTAAAGAGGTTATTCTCATAGAATGAGTCTTTCATGTTTATAAATCTACCTTTAGAATGTGGGTATCTTTTCATAAATAGATTTATTCTAGGGCCCAATCATGCACCAACCATGAAAGGTCTTATTTAGGGAAGTTGTAGCTACATCAAAAGTATAAACCCATCTAAAGCGTCAATACCTATCATCTGTAAACAATCACACAAACATGCATCCACCAATAACTTGTAAATATCAGATTCTCTACACAGACTATTCTGTAACCAAATTTATGCGGTTAACTTTTCTTCGAACTAGAAATTGGGCATACACTATCAAAATCGACACTTTCACAGAGTGCCTATAAAATACTTGCAGAGCCAAAGGGCCTGGAATGTACCCAAATCGTGTCGAAACACTCAAAATTATAGTTAACATAGCTAACTACACATAACGGGGTTTTCTTCCTTCACTCAGGAGGATGTCTAAATCTGAGACACTAACTTGCCTCTCTATATGTAGCTCTCACAACTACCCAAAATTGTTGCTCCAAAAAATGAAAGAGAGAAAGAGATACCCTTACTCGTGTACAGCTTCCTTGCTTGCTCTTACTTGCTACTTGATCTCTTCACACACGAATTGGCGATTTGAAACCATGAGAAGAGTATGGGGGAGAGGATGAGCTTGATCTCCTTGCAAGTAAGTACACACACACACACATAAGAGTAGACAAGTGCACAAGAGTAGACAAGTACACAAGAGAGATGAATGCTTGGATTTTCTTCTGTTCTCTTCTCTTCTCTACAACCATAAACTAAGAAGATAAGAGTACATACTATAAGGGAAAATAATCTCCTACTATAATATACAAAGGTCAGTCCATAGTTTGAACCCAACCACTACATAAGGTGGCATAATTCTAATACACCAAAGTGGTTGTCACATAGCCTATAAACCACACGCATAATCTCACCAACCATGCTAATGGTGTAAGTGTAGAAGCTATCACCCAGGAGGGTTATCAAGGTCCACAGTACTAGTTGAGCTTGATATCTCAACATGGTGACCATAAAAGGATAGGAGGACTTTCTCTGTGGGCTAGTGAGAGTGAACGAGATCTAGGGTCTAAAGAAAACATATTTGTGCAGTAGTTTTTTGCTCGACTATGACATGGGCCATGAAGGGAGGGCGGTTGTAAGAGAATTAGTTGCAATTGGGGTGTAGAAATGAGGGTAGTGTAGAAAACGAGGATTTCTACGTAGAGGCTTGACAGTTTGTTCACGAATCAACTTTTTTTTCCCACCCCCTTATTGAACTTGGTTGAAGGTCCCCTCTATTGGTAGTGTCCTCCCTACCATTGCCTTCAGAAGCTCTTCGTATATCTATTACATATTAATCATGGACAACCAAGGCACAAGGAGAAGAGAGAAAAAAGAAATCCTGGATTTCTAAAAAATAAGATGAAAAAATCCCTTTGATTGACCCTTTGTATTTCGGTTTCCATTCCGATGTGGGGCACCTTATGATTAGAGTGTTCTGTCCCCCTGCATATAAGGTTACACCCTAATGGGTTACTTTTGATCAGCTTCCCTCACCCTATTAGAAAGGCGGGGATTTCGTTTTGGTCCATGCCAATGATGGGGTCTGCTATGTGCAGGAAATGGGAGAAGTTGCTATGGCGACTGGAGAGTCCAACGATCCATCCCAAGCTGTTTGGAAGTATGTCCCAAGCTGTGCAAGATAGTCTTGCAAGGCATGGACTTTCTTAGAGGAGCCAGATATGAGTACTCTGAGCACGAATTCTATGATAGGTTAAGCATGGCTTTGCTTGATTAAAAAAATAAGCTAGGGGAAAATGAGAGAAGAAGGCTCTAATTAAGAGCCTGAGTGGGTGCGAAAAAAGCATGAAGTGCTGCACCAGCTGAACTGTACATGATTTTGCAGAAATGTTGAAAAAGGAAAAACTGTAACTCGATCGAAGGAAGGGAAAGGAGAGGGGGAGTGAAAAAATATGTAAATGAGCATATGTAAATAGGTATATATATGTATACATACACATACATATATATAGGTATATATATTTGTGAACAAATGAGTGTGTGTGTTGTTGTGTAATAAAGATATGTAAATAGAAATACATGTATTTTTATATGTGTATATTAAAGTAAAAAAGCTAAAATGTGTGTGTATACATTCATAAGTACATACATACATATATATATACATAAGTACGTACGTACGTACGTACATACATACATACATGCATGCATGCATGCATATATATATATATATATATATATATATATATATATATATATATATATATATATATATATATATACATTCATAAGTACATACATACATAAGTACGTACGTACATACATACATACATATATGTGTGTGTGTGTGTGTGTGTGTGTGTGTGTGTGTGCGCGCGCACGCATACACACACACATATATATATGTATGTATTTATGTATGGATGGATGTATGTATAGAGAGAGTGTTCTATTTAACATTTGTGAAAGGCCAAAATCACCTATAAGACAAAGAAAAAATGAAGACCACGCAAGTCTTATGCCAAATTTGTGAACTGAAAAAAGGAACATCTAACCAAACTAAAATACTAGCGAATCATAGTGTGTCTAGTATGCCACTAGGAGATATAAACATTAATATTAATACAAAATTAGGGATTGTTAACGGGGCTATTTTGATAATAAGTAGCACTTGCTCAAGAAGTTGCTAGTTTTGGAGTTGTAAATTTTTTGGATGAAGTCTTTTCTATAATGAAAAACAACTCATTTGCCTCTTTTACACATTCTGAGACGAGCTAGCAAGTTTGGCACATTAATGCTTAGGGTAAGCTCATATGCTATCCATACCTTGGTACCCTTTAATTCCCTTGACTACTTAAGGATGCTCACCTTATTAGCTCCAATATCATAGATGAGGTTTAGTTTGATTTTCTAGACACCTAACTTTCATGATCACTCACAAAATATTGAAGATTATTGCCTTCAAGATCATAGATGAGGTTTCGTTTTATTTTATAGACACCTAACTTTCATGATCACTCACAAAATTATTTGAAGATTCTTTTTTGGCATGCTATAGAAGAGCATGCAATCACAGAGTCATTTGAAGATTATGCCTTTTCCACTTTGTCTCTCTTAGATTAGAAAAGCAAAAAGAATATTGTGTTAAAAAATGTGAAGTACAAAACTTGTACAGGAAGTGGGCATGTGGCAATACATTATAGTTTAAAGACCTAGCAAGGAATTATTTTCCAATAAATTGATGTAAAGTAAGAGCAATTGTTATATCTAATATAAAGAATACTCTTAAAAAAATCTAATGTTAGATTTAAAGATTTCAATGTACCCAATTGATTCTAAAGTATCAAAAAACTTATATGTGAGTGTGCAATGCCAATTGTTAATTTGCTCTCCTTCTATTCATGAACATGGTAGTTTGTGATATTGATTATGCCGGTGATTCTAAACACACATTAGCACTTGATTGTAAAGTATCAGAGAACTTATATGTGAGTGTGCAATGCCAATTGTTGATTCATTCTCCTTCTAGTCATGAACATGGTAGTTCATGACATTGATGATGCTGATGATTCTAACCACACATTAACACTATTTTAAGTAAAAGGATCTGTAAAGTAAGTTAATGGAACTAACCTTTGCAAAAAAAAGGGGGACTTCAACATGCAAGGCATTGTCTTTGCTAGTTAGTTCATCAATTAAAAGTATTCATTGGTGTTTTGTATGGGACCCATCATCCATAAAACATAAAGAATAAGAAAATGCTTTTTTGAAGTTGAGATGACAATATGTTTGTTGTATTGTAGCCTTTAAGCACTTTTGAGGGCTTAAAATAATAAATGTCAAAAAAAAGAAAAAGATCCAAAGGCCTTAGCAGGTTGTTATGATGCATAGTTTCACCTACCCATGCACTTTATGATGATCTCCATTATATAGATTGAAAGGTAAGTGATTCATGAGAGGAAAGGATAAATTGTTTCCACATTACTTTTTATTTTAGGTTCAATTGGAGTTTGCGTAAGCAAGCAAGGCTACTGCATACATATGGTTATTTAATCATTTAATGGCTAAGTGTTTAATGGTACCCTTTCCAAAAACACCACTTGTCCCCTAAATGAGGTTCCAAGGCCACAAAAGAAAAGTATCCAAGATCATACTCTTACCATGCATTAGCTTCATTCCAATAAAATGTGTGGTTCTTTAAAGACAAAAGTTCATGTTAGCATACATCAAATGTCTTCCATCATGCATTCATACATAATACACTCTTTACGAGATAATGCAATACATTATTGGAGAGAAACTAAAAATATACTTTTATGGACTTTATAAGCCTCCCTCTTAAGGAACCATAGTATTTGATATGGTGCCAATGTGTGTGTGTGTGTGTGTGTGTGTGTGTGTGTGTGTGTGTGTGTGTGTGTGTGTATGTGTGTGTGTGTGTGTGTGTGTGTGTGTGTGTGTGAGAGAGAGAGAGAGAGAGAGAGAGAGAGAATAACATAGATTTATGTATTTTGTTTTAATGGTATTTGGAAAATAAAAATCCCCCATATCACATCCCATCATGCAATATGTATGGTGGTGCACGATGGCTTATATACACATGTACATCTTGGTGTCAATGTGACACATTTTTAATAGTAGGTTGCTCTAAGAGGAGTAGCCAAACCAATGGTTGTTTGATCTACCACCAAGATGGCCACTACACGTGAAGCTCAAAGTTACACTTTGCAAAGCCACTTGTTGAAATTGCAAGATCATATATTAAGCACCATAGATAATGGTTTTCCAAGATTGTAATATTTCTCAGGTGGTTGATAAGTCTACAACTAGTGGCAAAATCCTCATAAATTTATGCATACAAATTTTTTCAACTTCATTAAGCATACTAGTGGCGAGAAGATTAACAATTTTCACTCTAGATGATGGCATGGAGAAACAATTTGCACCCTAAATGAGGGCATATGTAGAAACAAATCCTATGATAAGAGTCTTATGTTACAAAGGAGTCTTGTATGGTTCAACACTTTTTGTTACACACAATACAAGTTATGGGTTTCCCTCTTTAGCACAATTAATCCAAAATGTTAACTATTTGGTCCCTAGAATCTCCATCCCAAGCTCTAAGGCAACTAGTGCAACAGTTGTGAGTTAGCCTACATTAGAACTACAAGAGATTTTTTGGCTTTCAAAAGACAACATACCAAAAAATTATGGTTGTCAAGGTCCTAAGTCCATCATCATTTTCTTGTTTACAAAAGAATTCCAAGATGGTAAGTTGGGATTAAATACTTAATTTCATATTCAAAACATAAGTCATTTTGTTACATGATATTATATCTTGTTGGTTTACTTACCTTATTACCTTCAAAAAGTTATATAAAACTTGTAAGTAATAACTATACCATATATACAACTATGCACATGCTAAATTGGTGTATTGACATGATAATAAATGAGTTTACCATGACGTAATGTTTTCAACTATTTTTTTTCCTATGTACATCAAATACTAATAAGACATTGTTTCCCATTTGATGTTTGGTTAGCACATTAACTTGTGTAGGATTTTGATAAGGGAGGATGGTTTGGAAAAATTTATATAGAATGTAGATGATAATAAAAGGAATATTCCTCTTATGTTATAGGTTCAATGGAAAATGTGAACGAGCGTGAAAGGGAAGTTTATAAATTTGTTTGCTAAGATTAGTGGGAGTGTTGGAGTTTGCCATTGTGTCAAAGAAAGTCATGGGTTTAATGAAAATGTGAAGCTATGGTCAAGCATGAATGAAAAGTTTACGGATTTGTTTTCCAAAGGTAGTAAGGGTAGTGTTGGAGATTTGGATATAGAGCATTGTGTTAAGAAATAATGATGTGTTATTTATGTTAAGAAATAATGATGTGGTATTATGCGTTGGAGTAATAGATATAAATGGGAAAAGACATACATGAGAGGGGACCTTAGGGAATCAGTATATTGCATGACATAGTTTTGGTGATGTATTATTTGTTGGGGCAAAGCTAATGACAAAAGCGTTTCTCTACTCGAGTCTCAGAGACGAGCGTGCTCGTCTCTGACCCCAGCTCGAAAAACAAAAACAAAAATATTATGTGTTGGGGGTAATCAATATATTTTATGTTGGCAATGCATTATGTGTCACTTGAGACCCCAAAAATCGTGTCCTCATCCTCTTATCTTCTACAAGCACTCCCAACTATCAATTTCCACCCAAAGAAAAATTGGCATAATTGGCAGACCAGTTTACGATCTTAGCAATTCAAAATCCTATATGTGTAGTTTGTAACCACAAGATTTATAGGCATTTTTATCTTGTTTGCATTCAATACTCTCCAAACCAATGTGAGCTTCAAGCAATGTGAAAACTTGCCCTATGATCTAGTTGGGCCTCCGGATACCCTTCCCACATTCCCTAGTAGAGCATTCACAAATGCCACATCCTAAAAAAGACAAGAATTCTCAATTCAAGTTTGCCACATCCTACAAAGGACAAGAATTCTCAATTCAAGTTTGCCTGTATTAGTGGTCTCTAAATGGGCCTCCTAGAAATTTTTCTCAATTCAATTTAAGGGCCCTAGGAGGTCCCCAAAAAAAGGGTATGAGAGGTCCCCAAAAGGGGGGAGGGAAGAGGGGGTGGGTGCTAGAAGGTCCCCCCAAAGCGCCTCCTAAGAAAATATCAGAACTTTTTCGATGCTTACATGGAATATCCAAATGACCAAGGTAAGCCTAGAATGTAGGCTGACAACCTCTCATAAAACAAAAAAACATAGTCAGGGAATTAAAAACTTCATAGAATATTCTAGCTTTAATGACACACATTTCTCTTGTAACTCCATAACACAATAGTAGTTTCAATATATCAATGTATAAACACGGATTTGAAAACAAAATTAAAAATTCTAAGAAGAACAAATGGAAACCCACCATTTTAAGAACCTTCAAATCTTCCTGGCTTGCAATTACTAAAACGTTCCATCTGCACTTACACATGTCTCCAAAATGTAGTACACTTTATATTTTACTCCCTATAGAGTATAGAGAGTATGGAGTGCCTAATAATCTTGAAGGTAGAAAAAGGCTTAATGATAAAGAGATGAGGGCACTCAAGTAGATAGACATAAAATACTTATATATTTGGTGTGACGGATTACCAAACCTTATCCTCAATTCAATAACACAACAACATTGCTATATTGGGTTGGTGATGGTCTCAATGAAATCTTCGAGTACTTCCTAAGTGAGGAGGAAACATTCCATAGGTTAAGTGAGGATCCAAAGGCAACATTTCATAGAAACTATTACTTTGTCATGAGTGAACTAATCATAGTTCCTTAATTAAAAGTTACCAAGAAAGTCAAGTTGAGAGATTCACATTAGAGATAGTTAGAAATCAAGGATTAGGAAATCATAAAATAATCAGATGTATATAGGCACAAGCAACTTCTTTGAAAAAGAAATTATAGGCCTAAAAAATACTCTTATACAAATGAAAAGATGAAAGGTCCTCATCTAGAGATCCGTCAAAGTTAAAAGAACTATCAAAGCATTACCTAATTATCAGTGCAAGGAGGAGCCATAAAGAAACAGATTTGTGTAATCAAATAAGTATTATTTCTCTTTTTTGTTTATACTTTAGTCCATATATCATGTCATATTATTCTCATCCTTATTCATGAGCATTGTATTATCAGTTCTCAAAAGAAGGTTGCTTATGCCAAAAGCGGTACACTACATTTTCTTGTCCCTAATCTCTAACAATGTTTTCTATTAAATCTATATTTTTATATCAACTAAATATTGTTGCAATGCTAATATCAAATTATATCTCATCCAAATTCAAAGAGAAAACAAATCGCCACAAATGTGATGAGAAATTTTCTCATATCAGAGGGCAAAGAAACAACAATCAAGGAGAGAAATGAATAAAAGCAGAAGATTATTATCAGCACTAGATGGAAAGTGTTATGGAATATAAATACTAGAAGTAGTTGTGTGATGCAAGCACATCACAAATAAAGACATCAAAAGAGGCACTAATTAGAAGGAAAGTCTTATGGAATATAAATACTAAAAGTAGTTGTGTGATGCAACTTCTAGATAACACTTGATAAGCTTGTGAAATACAAAGAAAGACATCAAAAGAGGCACTAATTTATAAGGAACTTCTAGATAACACTTGATAATCTTGTGAAATAAAAAAGAAAGACATCAAAAGAGGCACTAATTTATAAGGAATTCTGGATAACACTTGACAAGCTCGTGAAATTCTTGAGGAGGCATGACATCCGACTAGATGAGGCTTCAGAGTTCTAGAGAGTCTATACCAATTGCTAAGAGCATTTGTGAAGGTAATGCAAGAGCAGTACATCACTTTTTACATGGTGGGTAAGATTCTTTTACAAATACCTTTTGTATTGAGAAACATTAAATTAAATCTGACAAAATATTTCCTTTAGTCTTTCAAGGTGGAGTGCTCAAGGCATGGAAAAGTCTCATTGGAGGGCATGTGGGGCATTTTTCAAGTGTACAGGCATGGAGGTGGCAAGGATAAAGGTAGAAGAACTATTATTTTGGTTTTATAAAACATAGCCACCAAGAATTTTGGAAAGTTTTACAAGGACAATAACCTTCGCATCACATTCCAAACTATACTTTCAACAATGAAAATTGATATACTCTCTTTAAAATAGGGTAGGTACTCCTTCAAGTCATGATCTTTGACCACCGCACCTTCACTTTTATGCATACCTCCCTTATAAATAATATCATGTGATTTGGTTACCCTTTCCTCCTCCAAAGAGATGCATTCATGCCCCTTTGAAAAATCAATGGAGCCTAACTATCCTTTACTTCTTGTAGCTCTATCATTTCTATGTGCCCAAATAGAGAATCCTAGGGCCATGAGAATGACCTCTAGCTGTTTCAAACTAACCTTCCTTGGGGGATGATGAATATCCTTTACTTCTTGTAGCTATGTCATTTCTATGACATTGTGCGCAAATAGAGAATCGCAGGGCCATGAGAACGACCTCTAGCTATTTTGAACTAATTTGCCTTGGGGGATGATGACTCTACAACATTCCATGAAGAGTCTATAGCATCCCATGAAGATTTACAACATTCCATGAAGAGTCTATAGCATCCCATGAAGATTTACAACATTCCATGAAGAGTCTACAGCATTCCATGAAGATTTACAACATTCCATGAAGATGAGCTCTCTACAATTTGAAATGGATTGCCTTGGGATGATGGATCTAATGTGCCTTGCGATGATGACTCTATAACATTCCATGAAGATTTACAACATTCCATGAAGATGAGCTCTCTACAATTTGAAATGGCCTAGCCACAAAGGTGTTCTTGATTTCAACATTCATCTTGGTCTCAAAGTAATCAACTTGATCATAAAACTATTATTTTATCTCACACAAGTTACATCTTACAATATTCCTTGAAGATGAGTTCTCTATAATTTGAAATGGCCCGGCTCTTGGTTTCAACATTCTCTACCATCTCGATCTCAAAGTCTACCATCCTCATCATAAAACTATAATTTGAAGATGAGTTCTCTATAACTTGAAATGGCCTAGCTCTTGGTTTCAACATTCTCTACCATCTCGATCTCAAAGTCTACCATCCTCATCATAAAACTATTACATATCTTACACAAGTTACATTATCTTTAATTACCTTACACAATTTCAAAGCAATTCATTATCTCTCATATTGATACCATTAAGAAAAAAAATACTCCATATCATTAATCAATATTAAGATACTTAAGCATCAAAAGCCCCTTAGCTTTTTGATCAAGTGGCGGAAATAATAAGCACAATTCTTACAACTAGTGTGTATAGCATATCCTCCTCCTTCTATTTTTGTAATGATATCTCCTTTATATGGCTTTTCTAACTCTTTATATCCTATACTAAGAGCGTGCACAAAATCACATCATCCTGCTCTCTCTTTCTCTTCAAGAATATTTGTCTCTGGGTGTAACCTCTAAGAAAAGAATAAAGAACACAAAAGCCATATCATAATTAAATTATTTTGGGGTGCTTTGGGCAAAAAAATATCTTCTTATTGTCTGGCAATACCGGGATTGTAGTCTTTGATGAAGCCGCTCGAGTTCTTTTTTTAATTAGCATATCTAAGCTATGCACAAGATATCTCAACTAAATCAAGTCTCCTTGATCCGTTTGAATGGTGAGCCTTGGACATAGGCATGAAAGAGTTCTTTTATATCTATGAAATCCTCTTTGCTCCTTGTAGAACACATATGAAAGACTCTATCATTCACTTTGCCTCTTTAGAAAGTAACGTTGGAGGCCCATGAGTCAAAGGAGTGATTTCAAAGTCCCACCATGCAATCCTATAAAACAAGAAGAAAAATAATTGTCTTTGACTTCTTTCATGGGAGCTTGAACCATCCCATGGATTACAAACATCAATATAAAATACTTAAAGTGCTCAAATGCACTTGGTATATCCTAAAAATTCAAGAAAAAAGGATACATGAAGCACAAAGACGAGATAGAATCTTGGTTGACCAAACCAACAGAGTATGCTCTGAAAAATATCTCTTAATATAATAACAAAGTTATGGAATTGAAGCATGACAAGACAAATGGATGAGGAGTTAGATGAGGAGGGTTAGAGAATGTCTTAGGTTGAAGGAAACCAAACCAATAGAGTATGCTCTAAAAAATATATCTCTTAATATAATAACAAAGTTATGGAATTGAAGCATGACAAGACAGCTGGATGAGGAGTTAGATGAAGAGGGATAGAGAATGTCTTAGGTTTTAAGTAAGGACACAAAGATTCATAGGGATATAGAAATATTATGACGAGTTAGAATTGTCTTGTAAATGAGGGGATACATTAAGCACACATAACATATCTTTAGAAACATAGTATGTGCTTTCTATATCCCACTTGTTCCCTCTCATTTTGCATCATACTAACCTAGATAGATAGGGGATTGAAGGTTATTAAAATTTACCCTACTAATGAAAATGAAGAACTTGTTGTTGTAGAGAAAGAAAGTTAGTGAGAGAGAGCTTAGGGAACTACTTTAGGTTAGTTTTGGGTTTTTGAGAGAGAGAGAGACCATTGTACACTGAATAAGAGGTTGTACCACAAAAATAACCCACCAGGACACATGAAGCATTGACACATCATGCAAAACACCAACACACCACGCGAAGAGAGGACACACCATGTGAAGCACCAACACACCATGTGAAGAGGACACTGACATGTGAAGAGGACATAGACATGTGAAGCTATGACTAGGGGTCACATTCGCATGAAGATCTATCGAAAAGATTCTAGGGTCGCTTTGTGCCCTTGTCAACTGAAAGAGGGATACACTAAGAGCATACACAAGAATGAATATTTAGCAATGGTGTATAGGCTTGGTATATTGCAGGATGACGAGATAATGGTATTCGTGTGGTGATGATAAGCACAAAGGTATTAGGACTAATTATAGACATCGTATTCTTTTTCTATAGGTCTTTTTTGAGAGAGAGGTATTAGGCCTAAGGGTTATTTAATTAAGAGAATAAAGAAAGATTATTCTTTTATGTCATGACATTCTAGAGAGAGAAATTTTGTGTGTGTGTGTGTGTGTGTGTGTGTGTGTGAGAGAGAGAGAGAGAGAGAGAGAGAGAGAGAGAGAGAGAGAGAGAGAGAGAGAGAGAGAGAGAGAGAGAGAGAGAGAGAGAGACACACACACACACACACACACACACACACACACACACACACACACACAGAGATCCTTTTTAGATTAGTTTAGGGTTTTTGAGAAAGATAAAGAGAGAGATGACCACAAAGTGAGCAAGCAATTTCAACACAAAGAGCACCAACAAGGAGACAATCATGGAAGCATTAGGGCAAAGACACACAGAGGGGCCACAAACACAAAGGACACTAAAGCACCACCAAGGCAAAGACACACAGAGGGGGCACAAACACGAAGGACACTGAAGCACCACCAGGGCTAAGACACACATGCTTAAATGCATAAAGGCATAAACAATGAAGCATCAAGACTAAGACATGGGGCTAAACACATAGAGGCATAACGATCATGTTGAAGATAAAAAAAAGAAATTAAGTAGAAGGAAAGAGAGCACCGTCAACCACCATGACCTAGGACACAGACACATGAAGCACCGGCCATGACACACACATGCACAAAAATCATATCGGACGTCAAAAGAAAGTAGTCAAGCAAAAGTGGAGAGAGCATCAATGGTAACAAAACTAGATGATAATAGGTATTTCTCATCTCGCTACCCTTTTCTCTCTTTCTATTATGGTTTAGTACCTCATGTGATCAAATCTTTGATGCCATAGGGTTTTGTTTGTTTCTCGAGGGTTGCCTATGCACCTACCCTAGTTTGTTCCCTGACCTCATGCCCTAGGGTTTGGGCATGCATATTTAGTTTGGGGCATGTGTGTATGATGCTTAGGGGACTGCATGTAGTCTATTCCTATATCTACTCTATTGTGTCTACCACAATCTGTTCCCCCAAATTTGATGCCCTAGGGTTATCTGTTTCGGATAGTTATGGGGGCCGCTTAAATGTTTGATGCTATGATGTGACCGCTTATGTTTCTTTAATTGGATCTTCCTAGTCTTGGTACTTGTGCCATACAACAAGGTATCCCACACATCTTTATGTATCTTGTATATGACCAATCATAGAATTGGGCACATACATAACCTCGTTGGCTCTCTCATGACATGCCTTAAATGCGCGCACTTTTTCAGGAGTGGGTTTTCTTCTAAAAACTCAAGCTCCCTCTTGTCACTTGTAATAATAAACTCCCAATATCCTTAAGTTTGTCATCCTAAACTTTCATGCTTGGAAGTTGTTCTTGTCTAGATTCTTACTGACTGTTCTTACTGACTATTTGAGATAGATTTTTAGACATTGTCACATACAATAACTTTCACGTGCACTAAATTTAGTATTCGGCAAAACAAAAATTGTAATAACTTGTGCCATCATAACAAAAATTCTGTCGGCATGCACTTGTTGAGGAGTGGGTTTTCTTCTAGAAACTCAAGCTCCTTCTTGTCACCTGTTAATAATAAACTCCCAATATCCTTTTTCCATTAGGAAGTTTGTCATCCTAAATTTTCATGCTTGGAAGTTTTTCTTGTCTAGATTCTCGCTGACGATTTGAGATAGATTTTTAGACATTATTACATACAATAACTTTCACGTGCACCAAATATGGTATTCCATTAGCAAAACAAAAATTATAATAACTTGCGCACTCATAACAATCTTGTAATCTAGAATAATCTATTTGAGAAATACATACATAATTACAAGCAACACCATAAACCGGTAATACACCCACTTTATGTGAATCAGTCACATAAACATATATCGGATGCGTACATAGTCTAAGCAAAAACCACTAAGCACGATTTTCTAAGCAACTATTGTGACAATTTATTTTCTCAAAGAAACATAGTTCTAGTGCATAGTCTCTAAAGCAAGCATTGAGTAGTGACACATATTTCACCATAATAATTTCAAGTGGTTGATATTAACAAAAATTTAAAACTTAATTTCCTAAAATCTTACCAATATTTAACTTATATTCATGATAAATCTAGTATCACAAGTTACATAGTTTATATTAGAGACATGTCTAATTTCCACCTGATGATAAAATAATATATATATCCTAGATTCTTTCATAAGATTTAAGTAAATATATGACCTAACTAATAAAAATTTATTTGATTCATACTAGAGTAATGAATAAAAGAAGTGGTAGAGTGTTCTAAAAAAATTAATATTGTTTAAATAAATACTCTATTCTAAAGAAGATAAAGAATGTATTAAAAAAAGTCTATCTTCTTCAAGTAGATTAAATAAAACTTTTAGTATTTTTATATGATTTTTGTGTGTTAAATAATTCTCAAAGAAAATATAATTAAAAATAAAGAATAAAAAATTAAATATTTTTATTGAAAGACCACATGAATTTACCTAATTTAAAAAATAAGTAAGAGAGGAATTATGATTATAGTGATTTGTGAGATAAATTTTATATAAAGTATCACTAAAGTAAGGTTTATGCTTTTATAAAAAAATATTTGATTTTTATTTAAAAAATATATTGGAAATATTTCCAAATGGCTTTTTTTCTTCGATTTGAGTGGTTGAATTGGTAGATGTAGGAGTTAAGGCTACCTTGAAAACCTGCTAGTTTCACCATAGCAAAACTAGGTTTGAAGAGTAGAAGTCATCCATTTTTACCTTGAAATTTTGGCATACAAAAAAAAGATACCACACTTTTTGTATGGAAATATCATGCAAAGAGAAATGTTTATATCAGTTTTCTTTGAAGAACTTGACATAAAACTCAATAATTTGTATTATGCTTTCTATTTTTTTAATAATCAATATGCATATTTAAATAAAACTTCTCCTAATTTTAATTGTCTCATGCATATTTGAAGAGGTGAAGGGCCTCTCCAAATTTCTAGGAGAAGTGATAATTTTGGGATTTTATATTGTTTTGTAAACATGCATAGTGTACATTTTTTTTAAGAAAACAAAAAATAAGAAGAATAGTTCCAAGGAATTCACAAAATCCCTTTTTTTTAATAAAATAGATAAAGAGATTTTGAGAACATTTTAAGGAAAGTTATATTTTTGAGTTTTATTTTGTATTTGAACATGCATTGTGTATACTTCTTCAAGAAAATAAATAAATAAGGAAGACAGTTCTTAATGGATAATTTCACCATCGCTTGGATGCTCAAAAGATTTTTCTCAAAAAACTTGGATGCTTGGAAGTTTTTGTTCGTCCCCACGTGCCATATATGTGCAGATCCCAAAATCTCTATATATGCATTTCAAATTAACTATTATGCATAATAGCCTATACGAAATACGCACTGAAACATTACACAACTAATCACTATCATTATGACACTTTTGTTGTAGAGTGTCTGCAAAAACCTAAAAGGACTCTAAAGAAATGACTTCGAATAACCAAAATAATGATAGTAATGGTAATTTTGACCATAAACACAATATACATGTGCTTTTGCTACACTAAAGAGGACTCGCCAAGGTATGGCAGTGTCTCCTCCTATTATGCCTACTTTTGTTATCCTTGACTAGCAATTATCTAGAGAGATTTGCTTAAGAATGAAAGGGAAAGATATGGAGCTTCCCTTACCAATGTATCAGTTTTTTTACTTGCCTCTTAAGCTCGTTATGTGAACCAATGCTCTAATACCATGAGAAGAAAGTGGGGGAGAGGGATAGCTTGAGCTCCTTTTGCAAGCAAACTTCTTCACACACACACACACACACACAAGAATAGACAAGCACACAAGAGAGAGAAGGATGCCTGAATTTTCTTCTTTCTTCTTACTTCTCTACAACCATAACATAAAGATAAGAGTACATACTATAAGGGAAAGTAATCTACTACTAAAACATACAAGGTACATAGTGTGAATGTGACCATATGAGCTGGCATGCTATAACTGTGCCATAGCTCTAGTAACCAAAGTGGATGCCACATATGCAACATTTTAAACCTGATCTCACCAACCATAGCACCAATGGCATAAGTGCGGATGTGTCATCCTAGTGTGTCGTCCATATCCGCACACTATTTGAGCTCAATATCTCAACTAGTGACATGAAGTGCGACCTCAAGTGCATTCCTCTTCTCATCGCCTTTCTCCCTTTCTACTCCAGTACAGTGTTGTGTCTATGATGCTATGTCTAACTTTGTTGGGGTCATGGTCTAAGAAAGGATTGATTGCTCTCATAAATTAGGAGCATCCTTTGTGTGCGTGTCTGCTCTCATGACTTAGGGAGAGGATTGTGTGTCTGCTCTCATGACTTAGGGAGAAAATTGTGTGTTTACCTATCCCTAAAGATTTTCAATGTTAACTTTTTTGGGTTCCTTAGTGTAGAAATCCTTATCCGTAGCCAAAGTGCCCTCAATGCTTATTTAGTGTATAGTTTGGCAAATACGCTTGTGTATTCTACAAGCCCAAGCTAGATAGTTTCGAGATGGGTTGAGGCGTGATATATGATGCAGGAATTTGTGTATTGTAAATGGATGCATCAAGCACCCAAAATGATTCCTATCATCCAGTCTATCATTTGTGCTTGGTGTATCCTTAATACACAGACATTATGAACTCTCTTCCAGTAATGCTCTGTGTGATAAAGTTCTGAAGTAATCATATATGACTTTGTCAAGACATTTCCTCAAGATTAAGGAAATTCCCTTTCAAACACAGACATTATAAACCTCTTCTAGTAATGCTATGTGTGATTAAGTTCTAAAGGAATCCTATATAACTTTGTCAAGACATTTCCTCAAGATTGAGAATTCCCTTTCAAGCACATTTCTTCAAACACATGACCCCGCACTAAATCATAGTTACCTAGTGTTATTGGTATGGATTAAGACAATGCTTGATGGGGGCATGTTATCTAACTGTAACAAGTGGTGCCATGCTTGACGACTGTGTGTTGTCAAAGTGAAACAAATGGACTATGCTAGACAACTGCGGTCGAAGTGTAACAAGTGCTTGATGCAAATGACATGCCATGCTAAATGATGTGTATAGTGATACACTCATCGAAGTAGTGTAATAAGTGGTGAGACACACCATGCTAGATGATGTGTATGATGATACTCTCATTGAAGTGTAACAAGTGGTGAGTGTATGTTGTGTTTATGCCTATCGATGTTTCATATTGGGATTAATTGTTGTGACAGCAATTAATTGGAATAACTCATGTGTTTACATTTTTGAGATAGGTGATGAGCAGTGCATGTGTTGCACATGGAGGATCTTATTTATATCATCTCAGATTATTATTTCATATGAGTTATTTTATCGGCCATGTGAAAAATGATTGTACATATTATTTGTGTGTGCTTGTGCGTGGCGTTACTTTTTTACTAGCACGTGTTTTAGAGGAACTTTGGTTATTTTACACTTAGTGTGTGAACTTTAGTGCTTGAGTTATTTTTGTAAAAAGTGAAAAAAGCAAATCCCTATTTTGTACGCACAACTATTATTAACTCCTTGGGCTATATTTTGAATACAATTCTCAAAATACTCATGTTATGAAAGTGGAGCTGCACGCATAAGGGGGGAGATTGCACCCAATAGTGTGTCGATGGTGATTTTTACTCTATCTTATGTTTTTTTAAAGATCTTTGTGCTCATGTGCGTGTGTGTTTTTTCATGCCGCAATCAATAGCCAACAGGTTTTTATGTTTTTATGTTATGCTTTAATATTGTCAACTCAATTCAAGTCTATGCTTTGTTCCTTGATGCATATGTGAGCTTGATTAATTCTTCAAGAAGTACATGAGGTCCCGTGATACTTTTAAACATATTTCTTCAAGACTGAATGTCCTTTCTAATAGATATCGCACATTTCGACTTCAAAGAGAATTTGAGATTCCAATTTTGCATGTTTATGTATGAGAATAGAGATAAATAGAAAGAGAGAGTCTGAGTTCTCTTATAACATTTTAATGTTTTTTTCATTCATGGTGTAGAATGCTTGTCCTGTATGGGTAGAAGTAGTTGGTCTTCCCCCCAGGCTTAGGCATACGTTGCATGATATAGCTCAAACCCTAGGTTCTGTGTTATATGTCCCTGGTGTGATGAGGTCGGAGGGAGGTAGGGTAATAGTGTGTGTATCACTTGGAATTCACCATTGAAACCCCAAAATCGATAGACATGGAGCTAGGTCAACTGGGCACTCTGGAATTAGGCCTTAAATTTGGAGCTTTCCCTAGTGCATGTTTTCGGTGTGGTACGTTTGGTCATATTGTCAAAGACTGTCCTAAATTGGTTGCTATTAAGGAAGAGGTAAACGAGGATAATTTGGGAGGAAGTGACAAAGAGAAAACTCCTCAGGAAAAGCAGAAGAAAGAAGAAAAAGGAAAGGAAGTAGTGATGGAAGCCGGCAAAAATATGGTGGAAGGGGGTTGGGCTAAAGTAAAAGGAAAACCCAGTGTTAGGCAGGCTAAGGCTGAGGCAATGAAGGCTCAACTTAATCATGGAACTGAGAGTAGAAGGTCTGGGAATAGTGAGAATTTGAGTTCTATTTTTTATTCGAATCCATTCAGCCCACTCATTGATAGAGATAGCCCCCTTTGGGGCAGAGCAAAATTTTGATCTATTAACAAGTGAAACTACGAAAGGATCTCGAATTGATCAGATTAGCCAGAGGGATAAGGGGGAAGTTGAGATGGTTCCGAAAACTGTCTTATCATGAAGAATTATTTAGAATTTATGAGTTGCACATGGAACGTTAAAGGGTATTAAGGACAAAAAGAAAAATGCTCTGTTTTGGGGATTAGTTAGGGCTTGTTAGTTTTTGCTGTACAGGAGCACAATCTTTTTGGGAAAATTTCTAGATTAAATAGTTTCAGCGAATTGGGAAATATTTTATAGTGGAGTCATTGAATGATATGAACACACTGGACTTTGAATGATATGAACACAATGGCTTTGAAATGGGTGAAACTTTTGGGTTCAACCCTTAGTCTGAAGGAGGATTGTTCTTTGAGGAGGTTTCAAGCTGAAGATAGGCTATTGGGTCTTTTGAAACAAATGGTGGACTTAGATAAAGCTAAACGGTTAGAAAGAGACATTGAGGTGGATGAATGCTAGTGTGCCTTGCTTAAGTTGGGGAGGGAGAAAGCCCCGGGTTAGGATTGCCTATCTATAGAGTTCTTTATAGCCTTTTGGCCTTCCTTGAAAGAGGTGGTGGATGATATTTGTAAGAAAGCCTTCAATTCAGGGCTTTGGGATAAGGTTTTTAAAGAAGGGCTTGTAAAGCTCATCCCAAAACAAACTACTTTTGCAACAGGTTTGGTCATTGGAGACCTATTACCTTGTTAACAGTGATGTACAAAATTTTGGCCAAAGTGATTGCTCTTAGAATAACCCCTGTGCTGCAAGATGTTGTCTCTAGAAAACAACATGGTTTTATTAAAGGAAGGTAAATTTATGATAACATTTTTGCTATTAAAACTCAGTAGAAATGCATCATGTTGCAATTGGATTTAGAGAAAGCCTATGACAGGATTCATTGGTCATTTGTAGCTAGAGTGATGGAAAAACTGGGTTTTGGGGTCAAAATGGCAACATGCATTTACACTTTATCCTAGGGAGGAGGATACTCTAAAGTGTTGCTTAATGGAAGAGTGGTAGGGGGGTTTGAGATTAACAGATCAGTCAGACAAGGCTGTCCATTAGCTCCCTTGACGTTTGCTATTACCTCCCACCCTTTAATAGTTTCTCTAGAATCAGCATGCAGTGAAGGGAAGATTACTGGGTTAAAGCTCAAGTATAGTGAACAATTAGTTATACAATGTTTTGCTGATGATTCTTTATTATTTCTAAGGGAGCTGAGAATAATAATAATGTGAGATTGGCCTTAGAGATAGTGCAAGAGTTTGCCAATGCCTTTGGTTCTAAATGTAACATTCTGAAATCTAGAATTATAAGCTTGATTGAGGATAATGATTTTGATTTGCAAAGGTGGGGCTGTGAGGTGGTACAGAAGGGCCAAATTGTCAGACTGCTTGGTATACCTTTTGGTGTTGGGGTTACTAATAAACAACTGGTAATGTTGGCCATAGGTATTTGGACAAATTGAAAAAGTGGGAGGGCATCAGAGTCCCCTTTCATAGCAGGGTTGATATTTGCAACACAGTACTGAATGCCTATGTTATGTTTTTATACCCTGTGTTGAATATTGGGAAGTGCCACTGGAAGAAAATCATAGGCTCTATTAGAGATTTTCTTTGGAGAAATGTTAATGGGAAAAAAAAGTCTCTGTGATTGGCTTGCATGGAACAAACTTTGAGTTCCTAAAAAGGAAGGGAGCATTGGCATTATTCATATGCCCACTCGCTGTATTGTGAGAAATACTATGATTCTCCCTAGATGTTTATCTCAGAAAATTACTTGGGCACTAATGATGAGGGAACTGGTGGAGCTTGCTGATGTTATGGCTAAAGGTAAATGGGGGAGTCTAAACTCTTTTCATGTGCTCCTCGTAAGATCACCAGCTCAGATCTTTGCAAAATGCTATGAAAATGTTGGAAGGACAGTTTGGGTAGTATCATGGTTTGGGATGGAGGAGGCAGAGTAAGAGACAATCCTATGCTTAGTTTGGGTATATAGTGGACTCAAAAATTTAATCCCCCTCTAGCCCTACTTGATACATCTGTTGCAAAGAGTCTCAACAACAAAGGCATTAGGCACCTGGTTGCCTGTGATTTGGTAGGGTGGAAAGATGTGAATCAGTTATCTTTGGAATATCAGCCTAGTAAGGAGGGAAAGAGATCTGATGGCTCAGGTTTTGGAGGTGCTTTCAAAGGGAGTTATGCTCTACAGCTATTGATACCTCAATTTGGATTAAAGATTGGACTTGGCTCAATGGTGTCAAACTTAAGGATGGCAAAACCAGAGATATATATTCATTAATGAGAAATGGGGATGCCAATGTGCTGTATTGCAATAAAATCTGGAATGTAAATTGGAGCCCCTCTAGCTAAAAAAAGAGATGGAACCTACTCTGGGATTGCTAGATTCCTAAGAAGTTTCAAGTCTTTTTGTGAAAGGTTTGCATGTGGGCATTACCTATTGGCTCTAAACCCCAAAGGAGAAATATCTCTAGTGGCATCTGTCCCAGGTGTAGGTCATCACTTGAAGATGGTAAACATGTGTTTTGGGAATGCCTAGCAACCAGGGGTACTTGGTCCAAAATGTCTAAATGGATAGAGAAGAGCTTGGGTATGCAAACATATTGGGGGGACTGAATCTTGGGTAAATGGTCAGTTAGTAATGAACACATTGGTGTGGTTTTTAATATCATCAAACCTTGCATCTTATTGGAAATCTGGTCTAGCAGGAATGCAATTGTATATATGAGGGCAGTATGTACATGCTTGCAAGACTCAGAGTTGATGCATAAATGTGTTTACATGTGCTGGTCTGTGTGTAATGTGAATAATTAGATGCCCTGAGGTTGATTTGTTGATTCAGAGTTTGCAAAGGAATATGTTCTGAAGTCTGCCCCAGTACTTAGTGAGCTTCAAACATACTAGGGATAAACCCCTAACTCTGGATTGTATGATGCAGGTGAGATGTTGGGAAGGGAAGAAAAGGCCTCCCAATTTTGGTCCAAAAACTTTGAGGTGGTACCGTAAAGAAAAACAAGTTGATACATTTGTTGCTTTCATAGAAAACTCGGTTGGAACCAGACCCACTGTTAAAGTCTGGTCCAAGAAAGGGGGAATGTTGGAAAAGCAGTCCCCCCGTGGTTGCACTACAGAAGCTATGATGGAGGCTTGCATACTTTTGGGGTATGAGATTTCTTGGGAATAGTCTTGCTTTTTGATAGAAGATGAAAGATGGGAATTCTTGTGTAAAATTTCGAATGAGGTTGAGAAGGAGTAGTAAATTGTAATCCTGACTTGGTTGTATGACAGCTTTTGAACAGCTTCAGTTATATAAATAATTATTATTGATCCCAAACAAAAAAAAAAAGAATTTGTGTTCTTCCCCTCTCCTACCTACCATGAAGAGGACTGACATCAAGTAATAAGGTTGAACTCCTTTAAGAAGCTTATTTTGTATAACATGTTGAATATATGCAATTAGGAATTCTTACTTTCTGGTTTAATACTTGTATTAGCTCTGAAGAGTGTCAACCCTTGTATATTGTAATTCTACATCAATCATGTCAACCCTTGCATATTGTATAGCTCAAGAGTGTCAACCCTTGTATATTGTAATTCTAAATCAATAGTCAATCAAATTCATGGTTTTTTTTGCAGGTAAATCTTGGCTTGCCTTGGACCTTGACCAGTTGGATTGGTAATGGTCGTGTCACTCGGGAGCTGAGTGTTGCAAAAGGTGGGTTTCCCTAGCTTTGAGGAACTCGGCCAAAACTAAACTAAATCCAGTAGTGCCAAAATCTGCACAGTTGGGTTTAGGTAACCTAGCCAATCGAATCAGCTTATGGGTGTGGAAATGCAAAAGCTGAGCAAGCCATTCAATAGTTTTCCACTTACACGGGTCTAGTTAATTGGGCCGTGGGAAAGTGCTCTTAAACGTAACCATTCTTGCCAAGCGAAAACAATGTAAAACAAGTAGCCCATGAGCAGAAAACGCGCCCCAAAACTTAGATTACGTAGCTTCGACGGTAAGGCGGGATTCGGATGGAACTGGTTTGGCCATTCCGAAGCATTTCAGACACAGGCGGTCTAATCGTGGACACGTAAGTTCAAAATCTTATGTGGCAGTCCAGTCATGGACGGGCTGGGACAAATGTTATGGGCGCCCGCGCAGACCGGACATGCCAAGCAAAAGGCGAAGAGACCAGAGTTCATAGCCAATTTTATAGGAGAAAAAATCAAATCAATATAATATAATGAAGCTGTCCGCCTGTTTGTGAATTAAGGGTGGACAACGCGTTTGCCCCGGTGCGGACGCCACGAATTCGTGTCCGCGGATGCGTCTGAAGCAGGCATCCTGAGTCCGTCGCTTTTGCCTCGAATCCAAGACAAGATGACTCATAACCTTTGGTGCGACCCGGCTCTTAGAACGCGTGCATGGTGTGCACACTGCAAGCGTCACTCAACCTGCACAGTGCAAGGCCATTATTTATTATGGATTTTATGAAATTAGAGATTGGATTTCATCATCATCAACTTTTAAATTTTGAAAATCGTTTTTGGCAGTCCCAGATCTCGGCAGCCCGAAATTATCGCGGACTTATTACTGGACGATTGGACTTTTACAACGGAGAGTCGAGACGCTTTCGCGCAGCACCACTGGGCCGTTTGCCGTGATTGCGTGCTTAAGGACGGCAGCGGGGCGGCCACATGGACCCGGCGTCGGCCGTCGGGCGCCCCGGGTGGCCGGCCGGTCTGGACTCTGGACCGCTAGGGGACAACTTACAAGACCACGAGGTTGACTTTGACGAGGTTGCTAATTTTTAGGCAGTGAGGCTGCAGGCAGAGCCTAGGCTGCCTAGCCCTAGAGGCTCAAGCCTGAGAGAGCACATGATGATGATGGGTGGACGCCCACAGGCCCCACCACGGCACCACCTTCTTGGCAGTGACACAACGGCGGCTCAGAAATCTCTCATCGCCCTTAAAATCATGGGTTTGTTGGTTGTACTTAAATTGGCGAAACGCTGGATATGCAAATGGCTCGCTCAGTTATAAGGTATCTTTTGTCTGGACCCGCAGGCAACTCGTTGCTTTCACTTCAAATTTATTTCGCGTAATTTTCACGGTTAATTTCAATAACACACAATGTCTAATCTACTGTTAAAGTCTAATGTGCATGGACTCTGGCCGACACGTGGGAGCGCGACCGGGAGGGCCGGTGTGAGCCAGTTTAGAGCGCATCGGGACCAGGGTTGCTCTGTGCAGTCTTGTGAATGCACGCCGCTTCTCTCATCAGATCATGCCTCTTCGCTCTCCTGTGCCGTGACTGTGTTTGCACCGTCTGCCCTTGAGAGAGGAGTTGTGAGACTCGTGACATCAATGTAAGAGAGAAATTACAGAAATTTGGGGTCCCCCGGAACCTCGCTGTTCTTGCCCTCCTGTCCGCATCTCCTGTTTGTCTCGCTCAGGTCCCGCCCTTAACCTTGCGCCTGCTCTCTCCTCGTGCCATTCCTTGCCGTTTCTCAAGCGATGGGGAAGGGCAGCCGTGCAGGTTCGTTACCGGTCGAGCAGCCGAATGCTTCCGGCGATGGCCCAAGGCCAGCCCGCCGCAGTGCCAGAATCGCTTTGGAATCGGCCGATTCGAATTGTAACAACGGCAGCAGGAATCGCAGCAGGAGCAGCCCTCCTATTTCAGGTGCAGCAGCGGGAAAGAACGGCTGTGCCGGAATGGCCGCCTGTGGCAACGATAACGGTAATCTGGCTCGATCCAACGGTGAGAAGCGGCCTCGGGCTCATTCGAGCGGCCAGAAGAAACCCCGGGCTACGGATCAATTGAACAGCCAGATGCAGGACTGGCCTCCAGCGCTCTCTACCTTTGAGGAGACGGCACAGGGGCTGAAGACCAAGGTGATCATCCAGGATATAGCTCCCACTGAAGAGTACCAGTACATACCCGGCCTTGATGATGATCTCGCCCTCCTCTGCCTTGCCCGCGTGCCTCGATCCGAGCATAGGAAGTGCATGCAGATTAACCGTAAGTTCTGTGCCCTCTTCAACAGAGGCGATCTGTTCAAAATTCGCCGCAGACATCTGATTACCGAGCAGTGGATCTACATGTTTACCAGTGGCCAGCGTGTTTGGCAAGCCTATGACCCCAAAGCCGGGAGATGGAACAGTTTGCCATCCTTTGAGGCTGACTACTGTTACGAGAATTCTGACAAAGAGTCTTTCACTGTAGGCACTCAGCTGCTTGTGGTCGGGCGTAGTGCCAATGGATTGGTTACCTGGAGATATGATCTGGTGAGCAACCAGTGGGCCAGGGGATCTATGATGCTCACCCCCCGCTGCCTCTATGCTTGGGCAAGCTGTGGGAGCTATGCGTATGTTTCTGGAGGCATTACCCTCCAGGGTGAGATCCTGCAGTCTGCTGAGAGGTATGATCCAGAAACTGAAAAATGGGAGGTTCTCCCTCCGATGCACGAGTGCAGAAGGCTTTGCTCAGGCTGTCTCCTGGATGGAAAATTCTATGTCCTAGGAGGGGAAAATGAAGCCTTTGCATCTCTCACCTCTGGCGAGGTTTACGATCCTGCCACTAAAACCTGGAAACTACTTCCCAACATACTTCCTTGGGGAAATTCACGCTCATTTCCAGGTGCTCCTCCTCTTACTGCTGTTGTGAACAATCAGCTCTATGTCTTGGAGACGGAATCAAATCAACTGAAAGTGTATATCAAGTCCACCCATTCATGGAAGGCTCTCGGAGAAGTTCCTGTTAGAACAGATGCGGTGAATGGCTGGGGCGTTGCTTTCAAGTCCCTTGGTGACCACCTCCTCCTCATAGGTGGAGCAAGGACTTCGAACCACCCAGCTGGCATATATTTTTGCAAGCCTGACCTCGAAGGTGGTCATTTGCAATGGAGCTTTTTATCGAGGTTATGTCCACTCGGCCCTTTTGTTCTTAATTGTGCCGTTGTATCTGCATAGGTAACCTCTCTCATTCCTGAATGATTTATCATTTGGAGCAACTAGAAATTGATTATTGATTCTTGTGGCTTAAGATGTCTTATTTCTCACATTGGATATCAGCATCCTTCCTGGTGTATGAAACATCGCCTGTATACTCACATAGATGATTTTCAGGCCTTATCCATGGACTTATGGTAACTGTACATTGTACATAGGGTAAAGTTTACTCCACCGTCTCCTGCAAATTATTGTTGTAAATGAATTTATTTTCTGTTTTTAATTTGACCTTGTAAAATCTTGTCATCAAAATTTAATACATGTTTCAAAGTATCATAGGTACTATTATGGTGACCAAGTAACATCTCAGCTGTTTTAAGTACCGACTTTAGATGTGCTTAGGTTTATGAGTAGTATCTTGACTTGTCTGAGTATGCAAAGTCATCGTAGAACCTTATGATGGGTGCTTATAAAGTGGGGTAGCCATGAATCTATGATAGATATGAAATTTTCCTTATTGTTGGTATGTGAGTTTTGAGAGAAGTCAGCTTTGTTACTATTTCGAAGTTCATCATTCCAGTTATGTTCAGCCATGAGCATGCTGAACTGGTAGGTTTTACAACTTGGCCAACCTATGTCGTGCGTAGCCAATTTATGGAAATTTCCTAGTCTTGCACCTCATAAGCAACTCTGAATCCTTTTTCTTCTTTGAATACAGTTTGATAAGAGAACCGTCCCAACACCCTCCTGAGTACTTAGTCCATTGAATCTTAGGAGCCACTTCTATCCATTTGATTTTGGAGGATGGAATAATAGGTGTTCTTCATAGTAGTCTCCTATCTGCATGACAACATCCATGCGTGTGTTTTCTTAGAGTAACAAAGCAAGCATTCAAGGTACCACATAAAAATTGAGGACAAATTTCTTTTAGGTGGGTGTGCTTGTGGTGAAGGAATTTAGACTCTCTTGGGGATACACCAGAGGTGGGAAATATGTTGTGTTTCAGGTGTCTTTCTCTACTTTTTTCTTCCCTTAGGGATTCCCTTGGGTGCACCCAAAATCCCCTCGCTACATAATGTTTGGTTCTTCTGAATGGAAGGATGCGAGATCAATATGGTTGTGGCCAGCATCCTGTGGGTTGCGAGTCCTGCACTAGCAGGCCAGGCAGTCTCCTTGAGCATAGTCACCCAGGAATTGGCTTTTTCCTTCATCATACGCTGCTGTTTGGTGATTCACATGGATTTATTGCTTTCTGGAGGCTGTACTAGCCTACCAATAGTAGCCTGATACCAGGGGACATTTTCAGGAAGAACACATTGGAATTGAAGATGTGCTTTGGGTGCCATGTATGTTCCAAGCAGGAAAGAATCTTATTGAAGATATTTCTTTGCATATGAAAGCTGCAATGCTTTTCAGGCAAATTTATGTGTGGAACAGTTAAGTGATGTAGAGTGCACTCTTGAAGGAAGGAACAAGGCTAGCCGAGGCATGAGGAGAGACATAAGCTGCTGTGTGTGTGCCCTTTCAAAAATTCGGATTGTGTTTCACTTCTGACAGATGAACCAGTGTTAGGGAGGTGAGTCTGGCATTGGGGACTGACCAGCCCAATCCTAGTTTCTAGCATTCTGTACTGCATACATATCATGTGCTGTGTGTATTATGTGTGCTGCTGCATAGGCTGTTTGGCAGAAGTATAGAGAATTGTGTTGAAGGAATTTGAAGTAAATTAGTTAGACCTCTTGAGGCTCTACGTTTTATTCTGAGTTCCTTTTATTTTGTTTCCTTCGAGAGATGTTTTGGGTAACTTCTAAGCCTCTAGCCCATCGGGTGGCTTCTAAGTTCTAAGGCAAGCAAATGTTATTCTTGCCAGCCTTTGTGTCTAGAGCCATACTTAGCTATTAAGCTGACACAAAATATTAAAAAGATACCTTGTTAGAGAGTTGATCAACTTAGAAGCTAATTGAGATTCTGATTTTACTTGGCACGATTGTAGTCATCAATTGATTGATTAAACCAAGACATGTAACATCTAGGAACAACTTTCACAGTAAGACATAATTACGACACCCTCTGGCCCTTCTGAAATAAAGGTGTGCAAAGTCTAGGTCATTCACCCTTTCTATTTCAATGTCTTTCCACTCTTGGAGCAAGAGGGTATTGGCAGGGGCTGCTGGACAGCTGGTAAACTTGCCTCAAGCTATTTTCTGGTCTTGAAGGGTGTAAAATTTCCTCTTGTTTAGTTGTTTGTTGGCAGAAAGAGGTATGGACACTTTGATGGTAGGTGAAAGCATATTGCTTTGGAAAAGTTCAGTTGCCAGCATGTGGCAAAATATAGGCTGGATGTTAATCAATATCAATAGTCTGTGCAAAGTTTTCTTTAGGATCACTTTTTTTTTTTTGACGGATGGTGCTCTTTTCTGATGCCTGCGTTCAATGCTTGAAGTTCTTTTGTTGTGAACGTAAGAGATCGGGAACACAATTGTCTCAGTTTGGTACCTGCTTGGAGGCGTTCCAACACCAAAGGGGGCTTGCAGGGATTTGAACTTGGGATGGCCCCTCCCCGAATCACAAGACCGCTAGGCCATGCACCCATTGGCATCTCAGTTAATTTTCTTACCTGGGATCATGGGTGGAATCTGGGATGCTCCAAGGCTGGTCAATATTGTGGCCTTTTTTCTAGTAGCCAATGAGGAAGAAGAATGGGTTAACTTATCTTCTTGCCTTGCATGTTTTACTTTCTTTCAACAGTGTCAGGTGAAGGAACAACATAGCGAGGCATATGCAGAGGGAGGGGGGGGGGGGGGGGGGCTGGATTTGGAGGGCCACGGTCACCTCCCAACAGCCACTGCTTAGCCAAGAGAAAGATACTACAGTGTCGTCAAATTGTGGCAGAGAAATTTGGAGTGGTGATGCAGATGGCTAACTGCTTGATCAAAAATGCTCGATGGTTTTAAGCTCGATACTTGGACTTAACACAGATGAAAATAAAACCATGTCAAAGCTTTTACTTTTTGATGATCATTTGCTTTGCTTGTTGGATGTACATCACCTACATATAACGGCTCATTTCTAGTGCACTATATTTCCCATAAGATTAGTGAATCTAAGCATACCGAAGATGACATTATTCTTCTCAGCTTGTCCTCCATGTTTGCCAAACAGCCAATGGGACTAAGTGATCATGACATCAAATATAGACATAGCCACCTACTAAGATGAATCCACACAGCTCTCAATGTAGGACAACACTAGAAGACATGTTACGTGTCACCATTTGGCCACCCAAATGGTCCACCCTTGCTTTTTGACTATGTGTATGCATCGGACTGGCGTCCATGGTATTGACGCTTGCCATGTGGTTACCGTGGACATGATCTTCTGCAAGGACTTGCTGTGTTCATGCTTGGAATGCCATGTTTGGGATTTAGATGTTCAGCCGTGACTTGTGCTTGTGTGTACATATACCCAGAATATTTGGCTTTCCGCTGGGACTTGTGCGTGTGTGTACATCCCTAGAAATGCTTGGAGGATTGGCTTTCTGTTGGGACTTGTGCCTGTGTGTACATGCCCGAAAACGCTTACAAGATTGGTCTCGTATACTTGCCCGGACACGTCCCTTAGTTTATAGTCTCATGAACAGGGGTTGCCCATACCAATGTTGCATTGCATAGCATCCTTATGTGCTTGCTTGCAACTTGAATTTGCATGATGTTTTCATGCTTGCATGACTAATGTGTAGTTTCGGTTAAGGGAACGCCTGTTCGTGAACCGTGCATGTGAAACTATCAGCTGACATGGTTATGTTGCATGTGGACACGTGGTAAGTAATGGTCAAATTGCATTAATTTACCTCTTAGGACTTGATGTTAATTTATAAGTGAGTGCATTCACACTTTAATAAGTTTTGGGCGATCAAAACTCACTATAAATTATGACCAGTCATGTGTACACACCCACTGATGTCCAGGTGCCCAAACCTTATCCCTTTGTCTAAAGTAAGTATCCACCCATGTGTCATTTCCACCTTGCACCCTTTCGCACTTACCTTTTGTAGGTGGACTCTCACTCTCCCTTCTCAAAAGTGGGCCTACTTCAAGAGGACTAGATGGCTGTATATTCTGCACTTCTACTCTATATCCAAGCTTGCTAGAGTGTCTCTCAAGCATCGAAGATTGTTTTTTGGTCATTTTCTTCCTCCTGCATCCCCAATGGCTTAAATTCAACAAAATAGGTCATTTGTTTGTTGGAATTTTTGGTCTTTTGGTTGAAAACCCTAATTTCATCCATCCTTTCTTAAGTAGAGAACTATAGGAAGGTTGGGAAAGCCTTCCTAGGGTTTCGTGCACGTGCGTGAAGGCTTTTTTCACGAAGGATCGCGACAAATTGAAGATTTCAGCCTTCCAAATGCTTTTATCACAAAGACTTCCCGTGTTGTGGACTCTACTTGCAATTGCTAAGCTCACATTCCCAATTATGGCAAGTAGTAAGAGGGAAGGGTAGGACTCCGTACTCACATATCTTGTGTAGTGTTCTCTTGTCCTACGTTGTACATAAGACTACTTTGAAGACAATATTTAGGTTTTATGAGTATCTTATTATGTCTTTTGGGCTTATGAATGCTTCAACTACATTTAATAGAATAATGGATCACATTTTTACGTGGATAGAAGAAATTTACAGGTGTCTTCTTTAATGATATCTTAGTCTTCTCGAAGACTGAAGAAGAGCATAGAGCTCATTTGGCCATTGTTTATGAAGAACTCCATAAGTATAAACTTTTCATAAATACAAAGAAGAGTGACTTCTTCTTGTTAAAGGTACACTCTCTTGGGCATATTGTATCCAAAGATGGAGTGCAGATGGATCTACAAAGATTAATGCAATTCAGAATTGACTCGAATTGAGATCAGTGCTTGAGATCCATAGTTTTCTTGGGCTACTACCACAAGTTCATTCAACACTTTACCTGGATTGCTTCTCCTTTGCACGACTTGACAAAAAAGAAGGCTATATTTATATGATGTTGAGAGAGGTGCATTCCTCAAACTGAAAGATGTAAGTACACGTGGTCCAGTGTCGATCATTCCGAATTTGTAAAAGCCATTTAGTGTGGAATGTGATGCATTTGGAGCTATCCTAAATCAAGAGGGACATGATTTGGCTTATGAGAGCCATCGATTGCATGATGAAGAGCTCTCTCTTGGCATGTAGGAGAAAGAGCTCTTGGTTGTAAAATATGCACTAACCATATGGAAACATTACCTTCTTGGAGCTAATTTCACTGTGAAGACAAATCACCAAGGTTTGAGGTATTTTCTTATCCAAACTAAATTGTGAGTGAAGCATACGAGGATGGCCAACTTCCTCTCCATGTTTCATTTTTAGATCTTACACACCTCAGGAAAGAAGAATGTAGTGGTAGATGCATTGTCACAAAAGCTGTATGTAGAAGTAGATATCTCAATTGCCTCTCATGCCATGCGTGATTTGTACCATACAAATACCGATTTTACCACTATTTGGACTAATTTTATAGCTAGTGACATGCCTCCTTTGTGTTCAAAAAGGGTTATCTTAAGAAAGATAGTTGTCTATATGCGGTGTCTAACGTGAGGCAAAAGGTTTTGGATGAGTGCCATGCTCCTCCATATGTTGGTCATAGAGGCATAATGCCTATTACGCACCTGATTGAGCGGTTTTCTTTTGGCCATGTATGCGGAAGGACATAGAGGCACATGTGTATGCATGTATCACATATCAAAGGATGAAATTCGATAGGCAAAAAGCATTAGGGTTGCTTTAACCCTTGCTGCAATCATCGAAAAATATTACAATAGATTTCATTATGGATTTACCATAGACCCATAGGGTAATGATGCCATTTAGATAATTATGGATAGGTTTAGCAAGCAAGCTCACTTCTTGTTTGCTAGTTAAGAAGACCATCAAAGATGAGCATATGGTTAAGATATATCTTGCACAAGTTTTTAAATATCATGGAATGCTAAAGTCCATTGTAGGGGATAGAAGTCCCAGTACTAGCGAGCCTTGTTTGATAACACGGAATGTTGAAGTCCACTGTAGGGGATAGAGGTCCCATAACTGGCGGGCCTTGTTTGATAACATGGGCACCATACTTGAATTCTCATTAGCTTATTACCCTCAAATGGGTGTTGGACCTCTTGAAATGATTTATGGCAGATCAAGAGTCTTTTTAGAAGAAGTACTTACTGCTTGTGGAATTTGCATACAACAATGCGGTGCATGCATCTATGGGAAAGGCTCTGTTTGAGATTGTTTATGGTAAGGTGGTTTTGCTACCCATCCTTCGCACAAAGGATGAGATATTTGTAGCTGATGAGTATGTCAAAGACTTGGATATTGCCTTTACTCAGGTGCGGGCAACTGTTGTTGCAAGATCACATGACAAACATAAAAGGGACGTTGATGACAAGCGTAAAAGGCAATTAGATGTCAAAGAGAATGATTGGATATTGCTCAAATTTGAGAAAGCAAGACTTAGAAAGAGGCTTGGCAAAGAGGGTGCATACCCTAAGCTTGCAACCGGGCGCTATGGGTCTTTTCGAGTGATCAAGAAGATCAATGAAGTGGCTTTTAAGTTGGCATTGCCTAGTTCTTGGCATATACACAATGCTTTTCATTTGAGTCTCCTTCGTAAGTATGTAGGGCTGAAACCCAGTGAACTAGTCATTGAGGATTTACCATAAGCGGATGAGCTAGAGGAGATTTTGTAGGAACATATTATGTATCAAAAGGAACACAAGTTGGATGGAGGCAAACTTGTCAGGTTTTCTTTGTGAAGTTCAAGAACTATCTTCCCATTGATGCTAAATGGGTAGATGAAGAGTTATTTAGAGATTTCCTGAACTTGCTTCAGACGTATTTGGATGCTTTTCGGTTGCACAAAACTGTTTAGAAGCCAGAGGGAATGTCACCATTTGGCTATCCAAATGGTCCACCCTTGCTTTCTCACTATGTGTATGCATCGAGCTGGCATCCATGGCTATTGGTTTATGCTTATGCATGGGATTGACACCTATCATATGATATTGTGGACATGATCTTCTTTTGGGGCTTAATGTGATCATGCTCAGAATGTCATGTTTAGGATTAGATGTTCCACTAGGACTTGTGCTTGTGTTTGTACATGGCCAGAATATGTGGTGGACTTGGCTTTTCATTGGGACTTGTGCCTATGTGTGCATGCCCATAAATGCATGAAGGATAAGCTTTCCCCCTAGGACTTATACCTATGTGTACATGCCCGGAAATGGCTGGAGGATTGGTTTTCCATTGGGCGTGGTACCTTGTGTACTTGCCTAGAAACACCCCTTGGGTACAAGCTCATGAACGGGGATTGTCTATAGCAACGTTCGATTGCTTAGCATCTTTATGTGCTTGCTTGCAAATTGAAATTGCAATGCTTATATGACCAATGTGTAGTTCCAAGTAAGGGGACGCCCCACCCATGAATCGTGCATGTGAAACTATCTATTGACATGGTTATGTTGCACATGGACAAGTGGTACATATTAGTCAAATTTCATTAGTTTATCTCTTAGGGCTTATTAATAATTCATAAGTGAGTGTATTCACACTTGAAGGTTTTGGGTGACCAAAACTCACGACTAGCCCTATGTACACACTCACTAAATTCTTGAGGCGGTCATAACTCAATGTCCAAGTGCCCAAGTCTTATCCCCTTGTACAAAGTAAGTATCTAGCCATGTGTTATCTCCACCTTGCACCCCTTTGCACTTACCTTTGGTAGGTGGACACCTCTCTCCCTCTCTCTCTCCTCCCTTCTCAAAAGTGCGCGCCTACTTCAAGAGGGCTAGATGGCTATATTTTTTGCACTTCTACTCTCCCAACTCCATATCCAAGCTTGCTAGAGTGTTTCTCAAGCATCCAAGATTGTTTTCGGGTTATATTCTTTCTCCTTCACACTCCTAATGAATTAAATTCAGCAAAACAGTCCCATTGTGTGTTTTAATTTTTGGTCTTTTGGCTAAAAACCCTAATTTCACCCATCCTTTCTTAAGCAAAACCATAGGGGAAGCTTTTCCAAAGTTCTCTGCACTTGCTTAAAGATTTTTGTCGCGAAGGATCGTGACAAATTGAAAATTTCAGCCTTCTTAACGCTTTCGTGACAAATTGAAAATTTCAGCCTTCTTAACGCTTTTGTCTTGCAAAGACTTCCATTATCATCAACTCTACTTGCAAGTGGTAAACTCACATGACTAATTGTGGCAAAAAGTAGTAAGAGGGAAGGGAAAAACTCCATACTCACATATCCTATGTAGTGTTCACTTGTCCTTATGTGCTCTCCTAAAGATTGTTTCTACCATGTTTGGATGGAATAATAGAGAGGAGACGGAAGGGAACATGGGCACTTGAGAGGATAGTGTGAGAAGGTAGCTCCTTGGAGATCATCTCAACAATCATATTGTTTGCAATACTATTTATTGTTTTCATATTCAGTGGTATGAAAATATGGTTAAAAATGCCCATAATGCTATTTACTTGATTCTCCCAAGATAAATATACATTATTTGAGGGAGGGGTTAGCCATTCTTGCTCATCATGCGTCTCTTGTTAATTCAACAAAAAACATTTTGTATTGTGCTTAATGTCCAATAAATCTTAGTATATTTAAGTGTATTGATTAGCATTGTGTTCAACCACATCAAAAAATTCATTTGGAGGGTTGTTCGCCATACTTGATGTCCAATAAATCTTAGTATATTTAAGTGTATTGATTAGCATTGTATTGTGCTTGATGTCCAATAAATCTTAGTATATTTAAGTGTATTGATTAGCATTGTGTTCAACCACATCAAAAAATTCATTTGGAGAGTTGTTGGCCATACTTGAGACTACTTTTGAATTTGAGAAGGAAATATGTGAAAGGAAAGCTTGAACTGATGTCATTAGATGATGGGAAGCAATCTGTAAACATTTGAAAATTAGCAATAGAATCGGATGATCCAAGAAATATAATTGTCAAAAATTAAAATCGGCACAAATGTAGAATCCACAAAAAAAGTGGAATCGTCAAAAAAGTGAAGTCAATCGATCCCAAAAAAGTAGAACTTGACAATCACATAAACTGGAATTGGTGAGGTGGAATCGCTGAGTGAGGATCACCCAAGAAAGGGAATCACCAATTAGGATCACTAATGAATCAAGAATTGAAACGATTCCAGAATAGAAATCAAGTATCAAAGACTAGAATCAGTTTAATTGGAGAAGAAGCTAACAATCCAAGAGTTGAAGCGAGCAATCAAAGAAACCCATGATTCAAGAGTTAAATCGGCCCATTGTAAACCTTGATGATCCAAGAATCGAGTGATTGCACCTAAGAACGATCCAAGATAGAAAATGATCCCAAAAACAGGTGATTCTATTTGCCATGTGTTGATGACTATAGTAAGTGAAGCGGTGGAAAGTGGAATCAGATCATTTTAACAAAAACAATACAAATTTGTATGTAATAATCTAACTATGAAAAAATGAATCAACTTCAGCTGTGCTAGAATCACTTGGTGAATGAGTTGAGCCAATGACTTAAAAAACCTACAATGAAGTTGTTGCTTGAAGTAGAGGAGTCTACTCAAGATAAGGATAAGGAAGGCTTCTTCACTATTCATTACAGAGAAAGTAAGCTTCAATAGAAAAATTGAATATGCACCACCACTTAAGAGCTGCACCAAGTAGAATAAGCTGTGGAAAGCTTAAACACAAGCTATGGAAATCTTGAACACAATATGGAGAAAATCAAAAACCAATCTATAGAAAAGCTTTGCCCTAATATAACTCTTGGATCTCGCAAAATGGAGAGCCGGACTCTCACACACACAATCAATGACAAGAACACAAGTGTATAGAGTGTGAGAGAGAATGACAAGGTCAAACAAGAGACATGAAAAGATCTCTACAATTACAAATGAGCAAAGCAATCCTAAACTGTAAATGAGGTTACTTATATACTAGCTAACCCTAAGGTACCCGTTCACACCTGGATGGCCATGAGAAAAAACCTAGTGGGACAAAAGTTCCCATGGCGTAAGTGCATAACCTCATGGTAAAGTACTACCAAATATCTAACATGGGGCTCTGAGTCTCATAGGATGGACCAATGATTGACTTGGAGGAGGAGGAGGAAATTGAGGGCATTAAGAAATGTGTATATGAGGACACTGTGAAGTGCCATGACCCACACATACACAATCATAACAATCCCCAACCCCTTATGGATAATGTGATGGTTGTCCTTGAAGACCACTTCACAAAACAAGTTAATGCAATCCAATATATGTGAACTAGTCTCCTCAATTGTCATGTTATTTACCATTTCACTTCTTTTCTTGACTTCAAGTTCGTTGGCTTGCCTATGATGAGATGTAGAATGTGCTCCATCATGATGTCATCTAAGCAGATTGCAAGCTTACAAAATTAATAAAAGAATTTAGGATTTAGAGTGATGAGGAAGTGACGCTAATGGTTCACTTTTAGACTGAAGAGGGATTTCATTAGATAATTGCTCAATTTTTCCCTCCCCTTGCATCTAGAGTTGAGGTATTTTACGCATACGATAAAATGTCTAAGAGATTCTTCTAGCTTCCTGTCTATGGTCTATAACTCAATGGCTAAGCTCCACCTAGGGCCATGAAGTGAGAACCCAACAATAAAGGATTATTTCTTTGTGGGGCAGTCTGCATTTCCAACAACCTTGCAAACATGTTCAATTATTTCAAGATATAAAAGAGGGTTACATGTTTCATTGGATTTGGTCATTAGCTTAGACAATTCAACTTGCTTTGGTTCTCTGGGCTCTAGGTTTTGTGCAAGTGGCATTACCTCAGAAACTCCCCTTCATAGTTCACGTGCCATCCGTTAGAGAAAGTCTTAGGAAGAGAAGGGAAAAGATGGTTGAGGGGGATTAAATCCAAGTGTGTGAGGGTGTGTTTTTTTTTGGGGGGGGGGGGGGGGGGGCAACAAAAACCATGGCCTACACGTTAGGTCCAAACCAAGAGCACAATAGGCATACGAGATGGTTAGTGTGTACCCCAAGTTCCTCTAAGGACTTGATGAAAGAAAGAATTTCAATGGATCAACTAAAACTTGCATAATCAATCATTTAAGAAACACATATAAAAGATTTTCAACTCTTTGTGCAAGTGTTTTAAAAGTGTAGAGCTCATAAGTTTACACCCCCAGATGATGAAAACTCGACTCATGGGTACAAAACAGCTTAAAGAAAGTTTCATGAAGAATGCACAAGGGTAAAATCAGTTCAAACTATCGAAAATTTTCAAAATCTTAGAATCAAATGATATCAAATCCTTAATATCTGAGAATTCGACAACGTCAACCCCTTAGAAGCTGACAAAGTGAAATCAGAAGGTCTGTGTGAGGTAGGGATGTCCTCTACCCTTTTCCTCTTTTCCATAGTTTCCTATCCCTTGATAGTGGCTTTGGAAGATGCTTGTGAAAAGGGTGTGGTAACTAGATTAAAGTTGAGGGGTGGGGAACAGCTGGTGATCTAATGTTTTGTAGATGATTCACTGTTATTTTTGAAGGCTGATAATGATAATCTAAGACATGCCTTATAGATAGTTCAAGGGTTTGCTGATGCTTATGGCTATATTAACACTTTAGCATTCATACTATGTAGTTTAATCTTAATCAACAAAAAATTTCATTAAAAAAACTCTTGATTTTTGCTACTCTTTACTAATACACTGGTTTTTTGATTAGTGAAGTCAAGATATAAAATCATTAAAAAGTAAAGTACAAAGGATCATAGATTAGGCTCCATTTAACACATATTCATGATCTTTATGCTTAAGAGACCCATACTGGACAATTTGATTAATCAAAAACTTTTCAAAAATCAAATTTTAAAATTTCTACAAAATCACATTTTTGGGTAAAACCTGTCATAAATCATGCCCATGATTATCTTCTTGAGATTTTTGTCATGTTTTTTTAGGATTATGAGGCCAAAAATAGTAACACTTTATCTTATCTTGATCTACGGGCGTGATTCTACAATCCTCATGGTAAAAAATCGACGTGATTCTGCAGTCATGGTAGAAATTGATGTGATTATGTGGATTTCTTGTTATTGTGTTTTCTATGAAATATTAATGCAAGTTTAAGTTTAAACTTTGTAACGTGAAGGTTTCTCAAATTCATGTGTGACTTTTAGACTCAGGGGTCCTATATGCTAGAACCCTGAGAGAAAAGGGAGCTCCTTAGCTAAGAGGCTTATAAAAGAACAAGATCAAAAGAGGAAATATTGGCTAGTCTTTTAGTGTGCTTCAAAGCCATTAGCAACAAGTGTTTGCCCACATTAATGAACAGATCGTGGATTCTCATACGGTCACCTGTAGGACTCCAAGAAGATGTAGATATCCTTACAAGAATTAGCTACTCACTGAACCCCACCAATAGGGAGAGGAAGAAAAGTGGCCAAATCACTGGAAGCACAAGAGCAAAGGGTGACAACACTCCAACAACAACTCAACTACCAAAGCGAGCCTATTGAAGTCGACGATAATACCTATGGTAAGCTAGTAGAAAGGGTAGCCCCTCTGGTTGACCTTAAAGTGGTTCCTCGAGCCCCTTCCCAAACCTTCACTCTGTTTTTTGCTTCACTAACCCTCTATCTCTACCAATATAGCATAAACTTAAGTGAGGTACTAACATAAGGGGACCTAGCATTAATTTTTAAAAAACCTACCAGCACAGATATGTAGACCCCACAATCATTATGGATATCTTTAATGTGAATCTAGAGCTAAGGGAGGGAAAATCAATATACATATACCCCCTATTTCCAATTATACTTAATTTCTTATCCTGGTGTAGACTACCACTAAACCCCACTAACTTCATTGAAGGTGAGGAGCTCCTAGGGCTCATAAAACCTACTATCATTGATTCTTTTATTTCCACCCTCTCTAAAATCCAAAAAAGCCTAGAGTGGATGGAAGCATTGTTAGCGCCTGATTTACCCACATTACTTATGCACCTTAGTATTAGCATGTGAACGCACTCTTATGTTTTAGAGACACATTTTTACATATTTGATATGAGGAGTTACATGAGGGAAGTTATATGCCTCTTCTTGTACATGAGAGAGAGAGAGAGAGGAGTTATTTATGAATGAATGAAGATGGTTCTTGGCTCTCTCTCCTTCTCTCTCTCTGGGTTTCTACGCATTGCTGTGTGTGTGTGTGTGTGTGTGTGTGTGTGTGTGTGTGTGTGTTGTGTGATGGTGGTGAGTGTGTGTGTCTCCCTGCCATTACACTTGGTGATCCTCTGGTCGTTGATGGTTGATTAGGAGATAACCTAGAATCAAAGGAGAGGGTGCAATGATTTATGTAGGAAGCAACAATTGTGTTGCAGATTGGGCATCTCAACTTTCATTCTTTGCTCTTCAATTATGGCTACAACCATCTTCATTCTATACATCATTTTCTTGATGATCAAGCATTTTCTTGATTGTCAAGGCGTTTTCCAAATGATGTGGCATTTCTTGCAAATCAAATCAGTTTATCGGATCAATAAGGCAGTTTACCAGATAATTCAAGCAATTTTTTTTTTTGCATTTCACGTAGTTTTCCTGTACATTCAGGCAATTTTTTGCATATCCAGACAGGTTTTAGGCATTGCAAAGAAGAAGAAGTGTGCCATTTGTCAAAAGCATGAGCACCGCACAAAGGAGTGTCCATACATGTGCTAGCCATGTCAGAAAGAAGAGGTATGCATCAAATATTGTATGCCGGATCTATGTAAGAAGGTGTATCGGATTGTTAAATCTTTTCATAATGCATCATCTCATGGTGAAATGCACGAATAAAAGGAAAAGCTAGATCAATTATCAGATTTGCTGGACAAAGCTGAGAAATGGCATGAAGATCGTGCAGGAAGAGAAGGAAATCATGCTCTAGTGCACGATGAATATCCATGTTGCAACAAGAAGCAATTGAAGATGTAATGGAGAAGTATGCAAAACAGTTTGAGGATGAGGAAAGTGATGAAGATGAGTGGTGGTTACCACCACCAATGATTTCAGTGAGACTGGATAAAATGAAGTACAACCGGTGGATGTTGTCACATCAAGAGCCAACCAAATTCTACAAATGCACTTGATGCAGTTCCAAAGTCAGCCAATATTGGTGTGGCTAAATATCAGTCTTTATGGAAGAAATTTCAGAAATTAGGGTTTGTTGAACCTGATATTCATGCTCGTGAGTGTTTGTGTGATGTCATTAGTGTGGAAGATGTGGATGCATAGCCATGTTCAATGGAAGGAGATGTTCAAGCACAAAGACAACCGGAAGGAGTTGAGAAGGTAGTGTTGGGAGAAGGAGGACAGCAAGGGGAGTAGCTCAAGAGCCAAAGAAACCAAGAGGAGCCCTCACTATCCCCGAACCGCACACTAAGAAGACACAATGGTTTGCAAGATGCTGACATACTCAAATCCATAAGAGGTATGGCACGATGCATGTTGTTAACAACTTTGTTCGTAAGTTCTCAAGTAGCCAAGAAGCTTGAGCCGGATCATAAGAATCCGAAGATGCAAGGTCTTGATGTCGGTGAGGTGTTATGCTTGCATGACAAGCACATATGTGAAGTGGTGGAGAAATTCCTACTTTCTCTTCTTGTAGATGAAGATGATGTGACTGATCAAATTCAGCCTTCAATATCTGCAAAACACATGCCAGGAAGACAAGCACTATAAAGTCCATACCTATGTCAGGTGGTTGATTCAGCTGTCATTCTGAATGACCAGAAGATGGATTATTTCCAAGTTATATATTCTAGAAAAAATTATATTTACAACAATTCTATCAACTTAGATTTTCTTTTGAGGATGATTTGGTAGTGTTTCAACCTATGTCAAGTTGCCTTTCGAGTTGGGGACTGCACTACAGCCTACCAGTTGTTTGACAGTTTTTGGGAGATTCAAAAGTGGGACAAATGGGATGATATGGATGACGTGAGATGGCTGCAAGTTAGTTTTATGGTTGGTTTATACCCATCTAAAATAGTTTTTGATTTGCGTATGTCTAACCAACTCATTCGAGGGTGTTTTTCCGACCAAAAAAGTGATTTTCTGCAGTCCAAAACTGACAATTATGCATCAGAAAGAAGGAGGTGATGTTTTGACCATAGATGTGCTTTTCTTCATGTTAAATCATATTCTTGCTATTGGAAGAGAAAATTTTATCAACGACTCCAATTTGGGGTGCATCAAATCTCTATCGGTAGCAATTTCTAAGGTTCTGGGAAGAAGTTCGACAGTCCTTACTATACAACCAGTCCCTACTATACAGCCAGTCCTTGATATTTCAAGAGTTCAACCAGTCTTTGATATTTTAGCAGCTTAAATAATTGCTCTTGAAGATCAGAAATCTAAATTTGATATTTGGTTTATGAAGTTGGAAGGTCAAGAACTTGAAATAGAAGAAGTGCAAGAAGTCAAACCAGATAGTCAGGTGATTGAGCCCGAAGTGTCGAAACTCGACTATGTAGGTCAAGAAATGGTTCATGTTGATGTTTTGTATGTTTCATCAATGTTAAGCACACAGATTGATGCTTTGTTTCATGCTCATTGCAAGTATTCGGATGTGACACATGATGGGCGTTGTGCTTTCCATGTGGAGGAGTTGGTTCTATGTAAGCATGATGGGCTTTATGCTTTCCATGTGGCTGATATGCATGCCATGGATATGATCAAGTATGATCGATCTAATGTTTCATACACTAGCAAACTAGAGTGTTTCAATGGATATGATCAAGTATGATCGATCTAATGTTTCATACACTAGCAAACTGGAGTGTTTCAATCCTATTTCAATCAAAGTGTTGATTGATATCCTTGTGCAATTTGGATGGTTACTTCTTCATCGATAACCATTCTTTCCTGCATGTTACTTCAACTATGTGCCTATTTGGATACACATCAAGGTTGATGGAGGTTTATGCTTTAACTTTAAAGGTAAAGAGAAGCATGATTTTGTGAAGGAATGGATTAGGAAGGAGCATGTGGAGCAGATTTGTGATCCTATATTAGGCAATTTTACCGAAAAGCTATATTTTCTAGCTTTAGAGAATTTATTGGACTTGAAGTTGGATGTGCAGTAATGGGAATATATGTGGATGTTTTTCAAAGTTGATTTTTCTAGTATTGCAAATCAAAATTTGTATGTTCTGGTTCATGTGTCCAAATTTCATAGCCGAGTTTTCTGGAGGTGGATCCTGAAGTTCAAGTTTTTGAAGATGTTAACATATTATGATGGCTTGTTTGTGGTCAAAGTTGTAGATGATGAAGATGATGTCAATGTCATTATTTCAGCATGGCTATATGTCTTTATGCTGACTGATTTAATGCAGTGTGCAATATTATCTCTGGTTTTATGCCTAGAAGTGTTGGTACCAGATGATCCACCACATAGCTTTAATGATCCGGGAGGCAGCTTTGATATTGTAAAATGTGATGTTTTGATGCTAGATGGTATGCATGATGTTTTGAACATCACCAATCTTCTGATATTATCAAATTATTTCTAGCCTAAAATGTTGAAATCTAAATTTCAAGTGTGGCACATGGGATTGTCTACAAGAGCAGCCAGATTATCAGGAAAACCTTGAAAATGCTCCAATGCAGGGAGACTTTGTTCCTGCTCAATGTTCTGCAGATATTTAGTCATTTTAGCACAATAAGTTCTTTCTTTTGGGTTTGGTAGACAACCATGTTTGGTGGTAGTTTGAACCTTGGTATACTGCACCAAGCTCTTCTCTCTCTATTTTCCAGCATAGTCTTGACTCGGTGTGGTGCATCAAGTTGAGGGTTTATCAAATTCCATCAGATTGATCAAGGGAAATAAGTGGGTTCAGAGGTCAAATTTTTCAAATTCACCCATTGGGCTGTGCCAGGTGTTAGCGCCTGATTTACCCACATTATGTATGCACCTTAGTATTAGCATGTGAATGCACTATTATGTTTTAGAGACACATTTTTACATATTTGATATGAGGAGTTACATGAGGGGATGTATATGCCTCTTCTTGTACGTGAGAGAGAGAGAGAGAGAGGAGTTATTCATGAATGAATCAAGATGGTTCTTGGCTCTCTCTCTTGGTTTCTACGCATTGCTCTGTGTGTGTGTGTTGTGATGGTGGTGAGTGTGTGTGTGTCCCTACCATTACAGGCATGAGACACTCATCAATATCTATTTCTACATATTAGTAGAACTTACCATCCTTACGGTATTCTAAAGCTTTTTGATATCATATGGCACATCTACATACTCTCCTAACCACACTTGTGTATCATTTTGATCAAATGCACATAGAATACTCTTCATTCCTAGAGGAAGAGGATCTACACCCCTTTCACGATTTCTACATCTCTAAGAAGACTCCATCACCTTCCAATGAGATGGGCATAAGGATGAGCACAAAGAAGATGAGGACCACACCTACTTAGTGTTTAGCCTTATAACATCATACTTATGTAATGTTTATGATAATAATTATAAGGGAAAAATTGTTGAAGACTTGAAGTTCACATGGTGTGTAGGAGTAGGAGACTGTGCAGAGAGTGTAAGAGCGACTCAAAGTGAGTGTAAGAGCGACTCAAAGTGAGTGTGAGAGTGAAAGCGCAAGCATGATTGGCATGAGTACTTCTTTGATTGATTTGAAAAGTACAAGGGCATTTTATAGGCTTGGTTGAGCCTTATCTTAGGCTAAATTAAAGGCCTAAATCACAGGTGATAATATCTATCTAAAAGGTGTTGACATCACTGCTTAGCTAAAGGCTTAAGAGGGTGTTCCCATGTATACACACTTACTCATAAGAGTACGACTATACGAGGGTTAATTAGGAGGAACACATACACACACATGAAGGGTAGACACAAGGCAGACTACAAAACCCAACAAACCCCCCTTCGGAGTCAACGAGGTGTTATGTGGGTAGCCTTCATATTCATGTTGATTTGGGCCCATGATTGTACACATGATACAAAAGGTCATAGTGTGTACCAACACCTGAAACTCTCATGTTAGGCTTGATAGGAGCTTGACCACACATGAAATCCCTTAGCTCCCTAAACTAGCCCCCCCCCCCCCCCCCCTTACTCTATATAGAGAGTAGTTCGACATCATAGTGGAAACAGACACATGCTAACAAAGGAATACACATTTTGGGTGGACTACCCGGGTAGAGGACCCATATTGACTTGAACAAAAAAATAATAAATAAAGGGGAGATTACAAGGCATACTCGTCCTCATCATAGGTTGCCTTTATAACATTAGGTGTACAAGGTTAGGAATATAGGTGTGGTTACATTGAGATTTAAAATAATTTCTCAGTGGAGTTAGAGGCTGATACAAAGTTAGCCTCTGACTCTTTGTTAGGACATTTAGAAGTGATATGTCCCATTTGTTTACACTTGTTACATTTCATTTTGTTGGGATATTTGATCCAACAATTATTTGCCAAATGACCCACCTTTTTGCAATGGACACATCTTACTTTGATCACTTGATGTGACAAAGCTTGTTCGATATTCGATGAAGTTATTGCATTTGAAGATTTTGATCCTCCCTTTGGCCTCTTTTCTTCATCAATACAAGATTGAATGACTCCTTCAAGGGTGGGATTAGGTATGTTCTTCAGGGTGGTGACTAAGGTGGGGTACACCTTCTTGATTGCTTTTAGCAAAACAGCCACTGCATCATCTTCATCCATTCTCGCATTCACTGATGCGAGTTGAGCCATAAGGCCCTTCAAGTGAGAGATGAAGGCTCCAATGCCATCTCCCTCTTTGAGTTCCAAGCTGAAAAATTCAATTTTAAGTGAGATCTTGGAATTCTTACCACGCGCTCCATAGAGCTTATCAAGCTCATCCCATTTCTCCTTTGCAGTCGAAAGCCGGTCCACATGGTGAATGAGAGCCTCATCAAGATGAAGCATGATGATGGCTTGTGCCCTCTCATCATCTTCAATATCTTCAGCCTTAGTTCAATCAATAACCTTAGTGCTGGAGATAAATGGCCAAAAACCTTTGGACATCATACTTGACAAGGACTTGCCAAGTGTGGAAGCCCTCTCCTGAGAACTTCTTAATTTAGGTGTTGTCCTTTGACATTGGGTATTGAAGGAGATTACTAGAGAGTAATGGGCTGATTTATGAAGAAGAAAAAACCAAAAATTTGTGATGTTTTGGCTTAAGTAGAAAGAGAAAGGCTTATGAGAGTGCAACAACCCTTAATCAAGCCAAGGATGTTACATAAAAAAGGAGATTAAGATGGTGAAGCTTATGGTTTAGAACTTAGGGTTTGTGCCCAACCACTAATTCTGATGGAGATTAGCTTCATTAGTGTCAAAGAACACTTTGTTTGGTGATTAAGATCACCATTAGTGTTTAAAAACACGATTAGTGCTTAAGAGCACATTTCTAGCGTGTCTAATGACACTTGCATTGGTGATTAGATTCACCATTAGTGTTTAAGAACACTCTTAGTGTTTAGAAACACTTTGGAATGCCTCCCCTTTTGCTAGATTAGAAGCCTTATTAGTGTTAATCAACACTATTAGTGCTTATAAGCACACTTTGAGAAGCTTTGTGCACTGGAAGATGATGTTGATGAAGCTTGATGAGAATGAGGCCCATGAACACCTCATGGTGTATGCCCATAACATCAAAGAATCTGGAGCAAAAACACTTCAAGAAGCGCTCAAGAGATTTGAAGCTAAGAGGAGAGGATTAGTGCAAAAAAAGACTTAATTTTGAAGCTTTAATGGAAGCTTCAATGGCTTTCAAAGAGAGCAGCCTGGTTTTTTTTCTTGTTGTGAGCGCGTCAAGCTACCATTAGGGCTGAGACCTGGACTGTAAGACCTTGATGTTATGGGCTTCAAAAACCCTAAGCCCACACAGTCAATAGTCACCTACAATTGGCGGATAGCTGTACGGCATCGACGGCAGCCAAAAATCTGTGCCGATCTGCTCAGACGGCAATGCCGCGGCCAGGAAAAGAGAAATTGACTGATGAGCTGTACGATCTTGAGCGCTCAGACGTCTTCTACACTTTCCCAGTTGAAAACTCCCCGAGTTCTTGCCTCCACAAGGTGTTGGAGCTGCTCCACTGGCAGGAGGTTCAGCTCCACAAAGAAAAAGATAATAAAGTTGACCTATTCTACACCACAAAAGTGACCTAAGCAACCAAAGCTCTGATACCATGTTAGAATTTTGTGGTGCTCATGCTAGATCAAATATGTGGAGGAGAGAGACTCACAAAATACAAGAAAAAATCTTGCCTATTAAGTTGCTCAAAATACAACTAAGCTTCTTGCTCATACAATGCCTTCTAGCTCCACCTTTAAATAGGTGAGCTAGTGGACCATAAGTCCATTCACACACACACCTTTCTCTTCCCCTTTTACAAAACCTTAGTCTCTTAATAACATAGTGTGCAGGAGTAGGAGACTATGCAGGGTGAGATAGCGAATCAAAGTGAGTGTATCTGAGAGTAAAAGCGCAAGAATGATTGGCATAAGTATTTCTTTGATTGATTTGAAATGAAAGTACAAGGGCCTTTTTATAGGCTTGACTGAGCCTTATCTTTCGCTAACTTAAAGGTCTAAATAACAGGAGATAATATCTACCTAAAAGGTGATGAGATCATTGCTTAGCTAAAGGCTTAAGAGGGTGCTCCCATGTATACATACTTACTCATAAGAGTAGGGCTATATGAGGGTTATTTAGGAGGAACACATACACACATATAAAGGGCGGACTAGAAACCCAACAAAAACCAACCCACCACCAACTGAGAGTGATTTCCCTTCCACTTCTTTTGATTTCATAACTAACCCTCTAGCCCCCGAGAAAACACTAGATGACCATCTAGAGACTCACTACAGCATTGTCAAGAGGGGCCAGTAGATTACAACAAAGATCCAATCTTGGCTCTCTCGATGGAAAATAAGTAATCATTATAGGTAATCCATTACTTAAACCCCAAAGCATGTGGCAACATGCCCTCTTATAGATAACACCTTTTGATCCAACAACACCAATTCAAGTTGAGGCCTATATAATTTCCCCCCAAATAACACATCTACCATATCCCTTGGTAGAGGATAGGCCAAAAGAGGTGGAACTTGGACATATGGATCAACAAGAGTCATTGTGGGGAAACATAGTAAGAAGATCAAGGCTCGTGAACCCATGGCTTGCTAATTTGCTAGAAATCTACCTTGTCACATTCATGATTTCCCACGCCTACAAGAGATGGAAGGAGGAGAATTCACAATCACACGCGAAGGGCTAATATGAAGAAATCCAGGCTGATGCTAATGGTGAAGTCCAAGAAGAAAAATTTGGTATCCAGCCAGCCTGGAGGGTGTCATTCCTTATAATCAAGCAATATGCTAACATCTATAGGGTTTCTCTATGGCACCTTAGAATTGATCCATAATGCATGCTATTTAAAATAAGATTTATTGATAGAGAGTTCAAGGAAAGGCTAGCCCGAGACTCGCATTTCATTTATAACTTTCCTTACTTTTGAGCATAGTAGGGTTGAGACTCTAAATAAGCATAGATAGTTTATGTTGACAATAGATGCATGCATGGAGAGTCATCCCAGATCCAATCATATTCACCATTGTTAGGTTTTTCAAGCTCATTATTCTTCTAATTGACATCTAGGATGACTATGTGCACAACTACAACTACAAGGACATGAAATTTGATCTTAACATAGGGTCTTTAGATAGTGGTATCATGCACTATTATCATAAGCTCTGTTGTCTTTCATTGTACATGCATACTACCTTTGAAGACATGATCAACACAAACTTCTGGAAGATGCTTTACTTCCTCCTTCATGGATGAGTCCCTCTATGATGCCCCTCTCTACTCAAGGTTGTGGAATTTCAACATTTAGTGCTTCTTCCCCTTGGGAAAGGATTTAATTTCAGCATTTAGTGCTTCTTTCCCTTGGGGAAATATATTGCAAATATGCGGGCATTCATTGTATGAAATTTGATCTTAACATAGCAAAGCCTAGCACAAAGACATTCTTAGGCCGCGTGAAATTGACTTAATCTTATGGTTTAAGCATCCTTTACCACTGATGTCCTACCTAATGTTAGGGAGAGACATTCTTAAGCCGAGTGAAACTGGCTTTATCTTTTGGCTTAAGCATCCTTATGGATTAAGCTGAGTGACTTTATCTTTTGGCTTTAGCATCCTTATGGATTAAGCTGAGTGACTTTATCTTCTAGCTTAAGCATCCTATACCACTGATGTGCCTTCCCACCTAATGTTAGGGAAAAAGAATGGATCTCGATGTGCCCACATGTCTCAAGAATAGACTCAAAGATTTACATGTGTTGGATGGGATTCCCTTCTCCATGAAGCTGTGCATTAGTTTAGCTATGTGAGATGGCTTTATGGGACTTTGGCTTGGGGCATGAGCTTGAACAATCCCCAATTCCCTTGTTGCCACCCCCTACCTATTTCAGTTACCATCGCTAATAAATTAGTTAGGGTGTGGTTAAGATCGGGGCATGAGCTTGAACAATCCCTAGTTCCCTTGTTGCCACCCCTACCTATTTTAGTTGCCATCCTTAACAAATTAGTTGGGGTGTGGTTAAGATTGGGGTTAGCTTATAGGCTAGTTCTATGAAGTGTATACCATCTCCCCCTCCCCCTTCATAGATGGGTATCTCTATGATGCTCCTCTCTACCCCTTCATAGATGGGTCTCTCTATGATTCTCCTCTCTACCTGAGGTCATGGGAAAGGATGGAATTTTAGCATTTACTGGGGAAATCTCTCTTGCCCTTGCAATAGCACTGTTTGCATGTACGCAAGGAAATCAGGATTTAGGATGAAAAATCACCACTAATGTAGTCTGACAAGATTTTTACATTGGTCACCTTAGAAGTTTGAATAAATGAGATAATTTGTCATCAATATCTCAAGAAATTCACGGTCATGAAAAACCTTGCCAAAATTTTTTATCCTTTTGTGTCAAAATCACTTGTAGAGAACTTAGATGATTAATTTAGTTTATGTGGACATCTCACTATCCTCAATTATTAAATTATTTTGACATGAATTTATCAAGAAATTCACGCAAGTATATCTTGGAGTTTTTCATACGTGAAGAACTCAATAATTCAACTGTCAAATTTTGATTTTTCATGTCATAATTATTTAAAGGTAAGAGGATAATATTTTCTATTTTTGGCCAAACAATCGCACAAATCATGGCATGATTTTTGGGACTTCTTCTTGACGTGAAAATGTTTGGGTTTTTGTACGACCACAAAAACTTATAAAGGCATTAAAAACTAGGGATATACTAAGTTCTTGATTTTGATGGTTTAAATTTTTTTTTGGGCTCAAAGAATACAATTTGAGAATTTTGACTATGGCTAAGGTAATAAATTTTTTATAATGACTCAAATAACAATACTTTTATTGTTTTTATTATTTTTTGAAAAAAAGACAAAAACTCACACACTGATTTTTCACGTGAAAAAGTAGTATGCTGAAAAATCAAAAAATTAAACAAAAAGCGATTGGTATGCCTTCCTCCAAGTTTCCCAAGTACTCACACACCACTCCTTTCACAAAAAAACAACACAAAAATGTAGTCTACCATACATTCCACCACTTTATAGAAACCTTATCCACACACAACTTTTCTCCAAACCTCAACAAAACTGAAAATAAGGGTTGTTATATAACCATGTATGAAGAAGGAAAAAGGGACTGAAAGAAGCTAGAAGAAGCAAGCTTAGGTCCCCAATGGTGGCGCCAAAGCTGTTATGGCTTATTCCTCATAAGAACTCTACCATTTTAGCAAATTGTGGAATAAGAAACAACTATCGTGAAACTTACCTTGCTTTCAGCTTTGACCTCTACGAACCACCAATGGTTGCTAGCTCTGAGCTCCCAAATTCTCCTCCTTGTTGTCACCACAAAGAAGTTGCCTCACCTCCTTGCAAGGAGTCACCTCTCTCACTCTTTCTTACTCTCACAACAAACAAGAGGTACATGCACCAAGATTCATGCACTCTACTCTTAACTCTCTCTCACACACACAAGACAAGAGCAAGTAGATAAGCAAGACTAAATTTGCCCAAAGGGGCTTTGTGTTTTTTCATTAAGAGAAAGTCACTTATATATAATTGGACCTTATTCACACTTCTAAGGGCACCTAAACTTAACCTTGTGGTCATTTTCCATTTTTTCTCATAATATATTCAATGTTTATAGTGCCGTTTACATTATTTTTCTAATCTCGTGTGTGTAGTAGGGAGTGCCTTGATTAAGCCAAAAAGGGGTTAATAGAGACTGCTCATGTAGAGAGTAGGTCTTAATTTATCAGTGGGTTAGTTGTTGGAGAGACTAAGAGATTCTATTAATGTTACGAGTTGCATAGGGTTACCCTTGTCAGAGTAAGATTTAACCCTTATGGTTAGTGTTGACATGGTATGAGAAAGACATATTCATTAAGAGTGGCTATCAAGGTTAAGGATTTGAAAATAGAAGCATGTTTCCTAGATGGAGAGGATAGAGTTAAAGGAATATAGACTTTGTCAAAGAGTGAAGAAGGTCTTTAGCAAGAGAGGCTTATGGTGTGAAAGCTAGTAGCCTTTTGCACTTAGCATCATAAAGATCATTAAGGATCCTCTTTGTCATAAAGTGGTACTACCATCTCCATGTTGTGGACCTACAAGGTGATTATAATGTTGGTGAAGCACATAGTTTAGCTCAGGTGATTATCCATTCACATACTAACATCAGATTGTAATGTTGGTGAAGCACATAGTTTAGCTTGGTTGATAATACATTCACATTACCAAAATAAAATCTGCTTTTCCAGCACATACTGAATCGCAAAGAAGTTGCAACTTGGGGGCTAAGTTTCATATGGATTGCTTCAAAGTACCTCAAACATGGCATATTCATGTACTTTGAGAAAGGGGTAGGTTTATGGATTGTTTATTCAAAGTATCCTAAACATGGCATATTCATGTCCCCTTTGTGAATGAAATCCACTCAGGATGAGTTTGTAGTGTAGGTTGGCGTAATAAATCCCACATTTCAAATATTATAAGATTATACTCATGCCATGAGTAAAGTTGAACTTTAATTGTTATGATTATTATGAGGAGTTCATCCAACATTAAATCTTAGAAGCTTGAAGTTGGGTTCATGCTGTGCACTGATTATTTCAACTCTTGTGAGGTCTCCTCCTCCTCCTTCTCCTACAAAAGCACATCATACCCATCCAGACTCCACCAAGGATGATTTTATCTATAAGTGTTGAACTTGCACATACTATAGTTCCACTCACTATGAGTATGGCTTGTTTGAGATGGCCAAAGTTTTCAATAGGTTCCCCTCTTGCATCTAGCACAACATAGTCTCCAGTCATGATTGTTAGTTGCCACACCCAAAGATGTCCAAGTTTCCTAGGATATGATATTATGATTAAAATTAAGGTAAACTAACACTGTTTTCCATTCAACATTCTTACTCGTTAGAATGTTTAGACATACCTTGAGAGATGTCTCAAGAGGAAGTATTGAGTTTAGACTTTCATGTGCATTGTACGAGAGTTGGTCCATTATATTAAGTTCTTCATCATGACTCCCAACATTATCAAGAGTTCCCATTATGTTAACTTATGCATCATAACTCTCAACATTATCAATGAATTGGTCCATTATGTTAAGTTCTTCATCAAGACTCTCAACATTGTTATGAGTTCCCAATGTGTACAATGGAATCATACCCACTAAGCATAGATTCAATACATGTACCTTTGTAGGGTAGTTCGAATGTCCAAAAGCTTAACATCATTGCTTAATCAATTGCATGAGTTAAATAAGATTGGTAGATTCATCATATCTTCCCATGAGCTTAGAGATCTTTATGGCTAGGGTTCTAAACGCATCGCTTGGGCCATGTGCAACTCCTCTTAAGTTTAGAGCACCGTTCACCTGTGTAACCCCCCCTTCTAAGGCTGTTCAATATTGCTAAAGTCTATGACTGAGAGTTGTACTTGAGACATAGATCTCAATGGTTGGTAGATTTCATCTACTATCTTAGGGTGGAAGCATGTTAACGTGCTATGCTTTTTAAGGTTAACAGTGCTTTTAGTAGTGCTAAAATAAAAAATGGGCATGTGGTAAAACTTTTACAAATAAAATTAGAAGTTTTTGGGATTATACATAAATATTCTCTTCTTCAAGAGCTTTCCAATGATGTATAGCATGATAGTGCTCAAATAAAAAATGGGCATGTGCTAAAACTTTTGCAAATAAAATTAGAAGTTTTCGGAGATTATGCATTAAGATTCTCTTCTTCAAGAGCTTTCCAATGATGTATAGCATGATAGGAAATTTTGCATTCTGGGTCATCTTTGGATCCAAAAATCATTATAAAAAGTCATGCTAACTAGCACTTGTTCACGGACACAAAAAAGTGTATCATGTTAACATGCTTCCACCCCTTGTTCAGCTTCCTCAACAAGGGCTTAATCCCTCTAGATTGGCCATGTATTATGTTGAATGATCCTTAATGAGTTCGCGCACAATTCTCAAGTAAAAACACTATTTTATATTTTTTTGTTTTGTTTGAATTGCTGGAGTTTTATAACTTGTTTAGATGTTCTTTGGGTTTTGTAATCTGTTTAGATTTTTTTTAATATCTAGATATTTTTGGTGAGTTATTTTTTTGGATAAGAGAGACTTTCATGCAAATAGCGTCTTAAGTGAAGTGAAAATGTAGCTAATCCAATTTACATCCATAAATGCTAGCACAAGTGCTTAACTGCCATGTGCACATGATTTGAAATTGAGTCAATTTGTCTCTCTTTGTTTCTATGCATGTATGCCTCAAAGAGGGATCCACGGTGGCTAGATGCACTAAGCGAGATCATTACCAATCACCATCTTGGATTTTAAGTGCATGAGGACGGGTCTAAATAAGCCAAATTCCACTCACCATACCTAGGTTTATGTTTTGTCAAAATATTTATTTCCACATAATAGAGTTTTTCATGGCGTGAAAAACTGCACGGTTTTTCACGGTGATAGCTCCACCTTGTAATTGATTTTTTTTAAAATGTATGATGTATGATACATATACATACATGTATATGCAATACTGCAATACCTCAGATGACCACTTTTGAATTAATAATTGATAGGGTCTTGAGGTTTTCAATGTATGATACATATGCATGTATATACAATACTCAAGTGATAGCTTTTAAATTAAAAACTGATAGAGCATTGAGTTTTTCACAGCGTGAAAAACTACATGATTAGGCATAAATTTTGAAATTCGATTAGGAGGCTTATTTTGATGCAAAATGTTATCCTTGATGATCAAATAATGATTTATGATACAAATCTTTCCTTTATAAAAAATTTCAAGATTTTCACGAGCATGAAAAACCAGTAGTTTTTTCACAACATGAAAGATTCTTGATTTTTATGGATAAGAGGATAAGATTCTGATATAAGGACTTACTGTTTTTAGTAGCAAGGTAATCCCTACAATCATGACTTAAAAGCAAGGAGACTTTCACGACGTGAAAAATGATTTTCACGATGTAGAAAACCAATTGGACAATTGTTAGATTTGGAGGTGCGAAAATGAATGTTTTTCCTATCAAGATCAAGTCTCTTACGCATGGGGGTCATGGTTTTAAGCTCAATGAGACCCAATTAACACAATATCAATAGTTTTTTTTTTGGGTTTTTTAATCTCTCTACCACTAATTGAAAAACCACTGGTTTAATAAAAGTTAGCAAAAATCGAGAGTTGTGTTTTTTAAAAAGCTTTTTTGCTTCTTTAATATTTTCTAATCACTTGCTAACCTACCTATTTTCTCTATTGCAAGAAAAACAACAAAAAATAAATAAAAATCTAGGCTTATCCTAAACTTTTTTTGTAATTTACCTAAAATGCACTACAAGGGAATGATCCCAACCATTACCCACACCGATGTCTTAGACTTAGGAACTTTTTTACCTTTTCCCCTCTTGTAAGCATCAGGGTATCCAAAGCGTCAATAAGATCATGGATAGAAGTGTTGGTACATTCACTTATCGATGCCTCTATTGATGCTTATACTTAGAAGTGTCGGTATATTCACTTATCGATGCTTATAATGAACTCTCATAATTATCGATGCTACCCCTTCTCTGGTAATTACCGATGCTTATAGCTATGCTCATACCAACGATCATATCAGAGCTTATACTGACTCTGGTTATTATCAATGCTCATACCAACTGTTATATCGACTCTATATTTTATTTATTTTTGGCAAAATGGGATAGACTGGGGTTGGAAGCTCTACTAGCCCCAGTCTATCCCATTATGCCATTGGTACCACAATAGGTATTCAAATTTGAGGGATTTTGAAAGAAGTTATCCGACATGAAATTACACATGAAGATGATGGGATTGATATTAATATTTGTATAAACATCATTTACATTGCTGAGTTACAAAAAATTTGAGCCAAGCTCTTACAAAAAGCATGAACAAATAACAGCCTATCTATGCATGATGGCTTATCTACTCGTTGAGGGAGTAGATCCAAAATCCCTTTAGGGATTGAATAAGAAAGCACTCTCAATCTCTCAACACCTCACACCTGCTCTATGTTACAAGTAGTGCTCTTTTAACGCATACACAAACCCAATCATACTATCACACCATGATGATATGAAGCTGAACTATGTACAAGTCAAAACTTACCTTTTTAGAGAGAAGACTACAAACCAATACAATTGATTGTTTAAGGACTCTCTTCCACTCTAACATCTAGGGAAGAGAACTAAAAACATAACTAAAGATGGGGACTTCTAGAACAAGATCTTTACTAAGAAAGATTTGATGATCCAATACAAAGGAATGACCCTCTTTATATAACAAGTGGAGACATCATGAGTCCATGGGTAAATGCCATGGCATATCCTATGCACACATGGGAGACAAGGTGAAGTGGATGAAGCTCGGGGGGTGCACTACTAAGAAACCCTATGTATCACATGCGTTCAAGGGGTATTAAAAAAACCCCTTCCCTGTGAATTTTTCATGAATAAAATGACCCCTTTTTCTTTATGGACTTATGGGTTTTTTTTAAAGCGATTAAAAAAAAGCCCTTATGTAAATGTATTTTTGTAAATTTACCTTAAAATTTGAACTCACATGCATACTTACATACTTCTAGGTGAACCCTCCGGAGGGATAAATCTAATCTATACATGTGGGTGGATAGAAGTGCGGTAGAGTGTGAATGGGACAACTCCCTAGTCAATAGCCACTCCCCCACCTCTTTATTTTACAAGAAGACACTCCATAAATATTAAAATGAGATTCTTTTCAAATCCCACTTTAATAGCCAAAATGTTATTAATCCTTATCTAGTAATGTGCACCAACATAAGCAACCTCTTAGCTAGAGATTTGTCACATGCTCCATACAGATGCTCCTTATTGTCATATATATACATGGATTTTTTTGGCTTATAACAATTCCCCCCTTAAGTCAATGCAATTGACTTAAAGCTAAAGAGACTTACTCCGTGAGGGTGCCATCTTCCTTGAAGCTCATTGTTGCTCTGGTTATAGGAAAGGATTTAGATAGATGGAGTTATATACATTTGTTAGTTGTCTTCCCTACAACCTCTTTAGCACCATAGCTCCTCAATCCAACATTTTAATCACCTCAGAAGGTCCTTTCCAATGGGGTAAGAACTTCTTATCAAAAGTTTTATCCTGCCGAGCATCAAACATCAACACCAAATCCCCTTTTTTGTACATCATAGATTTATTCTTTGACTTCATCAAGGCTTTATCAAATGATGTCCTCCACAAATGCCTTCCTGGCACTTTTGTGTGATGCCCTACTTCCTAACCTTGGTGCTCTTCAAATGATCTTCCACAGATGCCTTCGTGGCACTTTTGTGTGATGGCCATACTTTCTAGCCCTGCCCTGCTTCCTAGCGGTACTCTTGGGATGATCCCATCCTTTCCTACACTGTATAGCCACATTATGCAAGAGAGAACTGCCTCACATCCAAACAGATTTTTCTTCTCTCTGGCTATAGCATTTATGAGAGAAGAATAAGTGCTCATGTAATTCGTCACCTCTAGATCGTTGTCAAAGCTCCTTATCGGAGCACAGGGGTGGGTGGATAGCCAGTAGTTTGCAATCACAGTTTGCAAGTAGTACTATTGTTTACTCTCCACTTCTTTCTGCAATTCAATGCTTTGTATTGTGAAGATCTTGTTTCCGCTATTGTGTTTTCTTACACCCTCAAGGATGAGGGGTCGTCTTGTAGGTGTGTGGAATCGGAGCCATACAATTTGAATCTTATTCAGCTTCAGGGCCCCATCCAAATTCAGTAATTTATGCACCGCTGAGACCGGTCGCGAAATTTGTTGTGGTTGCGTGTCGCTATCTCAAACAGAATCTGACATGCCGAAATCTTCTCTCTTGGTGTTTGTTTGCATCTCATTGGGAACGTTGTTATGTGTGGCCTTAGATGGTCACAGGGTTGCCCCTTGACCCTTGCGCGTCAAACTTGGCAGGAACTTCTCCTTAAGGGAAAGGACCCCAAATTTGTGGGGCCGGGCGGGGCGTCCGGACGTTCTTTTCTGTACTCAAAATTTCCGTCAGTTTTCCAAAGATGCGTGTGAAGGGCATCTGCATGCTCTAAGAGGCGTGTCGCTCTTGATCACAGCGAGAATTGGCTCTCCTACGCTGTGCGTTTCTTTGAAATCATGGCTGCTAGCTTCCGCGAGAGGTAGGATATAGCTGCAGAAAACTGCGATATGAACAGAATGCACCCAATCGTGGGATTCTTATCATCGGGTTTGTTTTTGTGCAGGTGTTTTTGATCGACCTTCCCGATGAAGAAAACCAGAAGCGGAAGCGGCAGAACCCAGAGCTCTTGACGCCACCATGGGAGCTACGAAAACAAGGCATGGGCCGACTCCGTGTGTGTGTGTGTGTGTGCGTCTCTGTTTTTGCAGCATTTCACCCTCATATTCGTTTGGGTTGATTCAGGGAGAAACCCCGAAAGTCCACTACATTTCCGAGGGGTGAGAAGGATGTTGATATTGAGGCTGCTGTTCTCATGAATGCCCTCTGCAAGCCATGGGAGCTGGTAAAGACTGTCAACATGCCCTACATCACATCCTCTTTTTTTTTTCTTTTGGGATGTCCATACCACCTTGAAAGGTGCAGATTTGAATTATGATGACATGCATCTTTCAACAACAACAAAAAAAAAAGCCAGATTTGAATTATGATGACATGATGTCTAGGATGCTAACTGATTTATGCCTCTTGACAGGGCGGTCACCCCCATGATTTCCTAGTCGCCCATCGTTCTGCGAGAATCACAGATGCCACTCAATACTACGAGCATGACACTGCCAATGTAAAGGTTTGTACATTGTATTTCCTTTACTACTGTGATTTCTTCAATGTTTGAAGTGATTCTTTTCCCCTTTAGAGTGCCAGCCTTAATCATGGTTGAGTGTCTCCTTTGCCTTGGGAAAAAACTCGACATCTTAGTTGGCCGTAAATCATGTGAAACTCTTGGGCATTAATGGTGTAAACCAGCATGTCATCGTGGTATGCAGGCTATGTTGTATTTGATGTAAGTAATAATTCGAGGCATGCTCAGTAGACTTTGGTAGCATCAAGGTAGCACTTCTGAGTGTAAGAGACTGTGGACTTCGCATCAAAACACACTGAAAGAGATGCAAAGAGTTTCATGTGCAGATGTGCAGAAAGAAGGGTGTGGAGACTGAAACATCCACGGGCCCATTGTACATTCTGTCATGAGATCAAACCCACGCGCTTTTATCTTTGGCAGCCAGATTGTAATTCCCAGCATTGAGCTTCATTATCCCATTTTTGCCTTCCAAATCCCTCGAAAGTGTAGAAACTTGCTGTGAATGGAGTTGTTGGTGTGTAGATACAAGACACATGTTATTGACAAGGCTTGTTGTTTTTGTAAGAGTTGAGGTTGACTGCTAAACCGGGTTTTGCATATCAAACATGTCAACCACCGTGTTTAGGAGAATGGAAGACCCTGAACAGTAAGCTATCCAAGCATTCCAACATGGGGTTAACAAGTCAGCATGTGGAATTCATTGCTTCCTCACACTTACATCTTAGTGGATGCACTCTGACTCCGCACTCCTCCTTTTGATATACCAGAAACACGAGAGAATGGTAGCTGAGAAGGTGGTTTGGAGTAGACAAAGAGCAATTAGGGATGAGATGCTTCAGCTGCTGACAAGGCTGCATTCTATAGAAAAACAAAGACGGCATTTTAATGGTTGGAATCTTCTTATTCAAAGCAGTGCCTAGATTTCTTGCCCAACATTACATGGACCATTAGATCATGAAATTTTATCAACTCGTTTCCATAATACTGGACAAATCTCTGAGGCTGCTCCTAATTGTGTTGTCACAATGTATGTCTACATCACAACAAAGTGAAACTCTTTTGAAGCCCAATTTTGTTTGTAAACAGCAGTGAGAATTGGAAGTCAAGAGTCAAAAGTCTCTCCAACGGCGAGGTCATTGAAAGTGGCTAGGCCTGTTTATGAGCACGATGTCAATGCAAATTTGCAGATCCTTTCGTCAAGCTTCGTAGATGACAACTTCTTTCCAGAATACTCAGATACTTATCCCCCACACCGATCCACATCACTCGGCCACTCACTTATGCCCATTGACCAAGATGTGGATGTACCAAAACAAGCTTCCATGTCTCCAGTGACAAGTAAGAGGAACCCAAAGACTTCTCACATTGTTACAACTTACAGATTTACAAGTGTAAATATGGATATAATGTGTGCAAATATTTCTGGAAGGGCACCATGTGCTGAATGACCAGGTTTTTTTTTGTTTTCTTGATTAAATTGACACTAAGGTGCTGAAAGAAAACTGGTTGAAGATTTGGATACCTTCGAGGTACAGTTGGTAGCACCCAAACAGAAGCAAGGAGCAGGAGCCCCGGGAAGTGCATCCTCATTTGGTAAAAACAAGCGGAAATGATGATGTATTGGGCTAAGGCCAATGCACACTATTTTCTTGTGGGTAGGTCACTCTTGGCTGTTCTAGCAGTCATTGCAGAGATAGCCACATTATATGCTTTGATATGATGTGTATTTCTGTGTATATCATGCTTATTACTTTGATGGAATTTGATATTCACCAACCATCCCATTAATTTGGTTGCCAAAGGTAACTGAATTTGGATTCATTTGCTTTTATGGTTATATTTTTTCTTAAACTTTTAGCTTAATCTCTTTGTTTTATGCGCTTTTTTTAAATTTCAATTTGCATTCACATTAGCTCACGCTAAGTTTTTCTTGACATTAGACTTAAATTCAACCTAATTAGATTGTTGATTACATTGTTAACTAGGGATTGATAGTTTCATCAAAATTAGTAGATCAGTTCATCAACCCCTAGTTTAAAAATCTCAATAAATCTTAAAAACTAGTCTAAAACTTTATTTTTTGCATTAGGCTAAATCCACGTGAATCTAGAGTTTGAAACTTTTGTGAGCAACCTTTCCTCATGTGTACAACCCTTTCCTCATGTCTACAACCCTTTTTGTGGAAATTAATGCACATAAATTTGATCAAAATTAGAACTATTGCCAAAAATTGCCAAAGTAGTTGCACACGTGCCATGTATTCTATGAATATGTGTCTTAGACATTGTAGGTGAAAGTTTTCTCATGTCGGTGTCAAATTTTCCTCATGTTGGAGTGAAGGTTTTCTCACACCATTGTCAAGGTTTTCTCACGCTTGTGTCAAGGTTTCTCATATTGATATAAAAGTTTTCTTCCATCCCTTTCTAAGGGTTTCACATCGGTAGGTTCTAATATTTTCACACCGATTGTTTCCAAGGTTTTTTTTTGGGAACATAAGATATCTACTTAAAGCAATTTACAAGAGTTGATTACAAAACGACTTCCTTTCCCATCAATTCCATCCAACCTATTCCCAGACACTAAACAACAAGCTACATGTTTGATCCCAACATAAGCAGAGATTTAGTAGTACGACCTTTTGGAATCCGCTCCTCCATACTATTTTCTTTAGTCCATACCTTCCCAATAGGTCTCTTGCCCATAGGAGTCTCAATGAGGGCTGCAAAAAGTATATTTAATTTATTAGTGGTTGCTTCTCCTTCAAATACCATCTCTTGGTTTTGGGCCCAAACTTTGATGTCTTAATTTCAAGTCCTTCCTAGTGTAACCCTCACATATCAAGATTTGTTAGGTTACACTAGTATGTACTAGTATCTCCACAGTCAAAGAACAACTCATCTAATCCCTGCTTGAAGGGCCTGAACAATCTCAACAAAAGCACTATCACTCATTTTATTTACATAATATACAAACTAGCATTTGCAAACACATTTATGCGTCAACTCAGTCACATATGTCTCCTGATTTGGTTCTCTTTGAAATACCATGCAGCTCTTGGAGTTCTAGATCTCCTACAAACAACAGTTCTAATAAGGTAAAATGCCAAATTAATAGCCCCTTCAGTTTCAGACAAGGTCCCCCAACAGGCAACCCCTCCAATACCCTTGTATCCCTATATAGCTTGAAACCCATTTACCAATTCTACCCCAAGACCCCCTAATTGTAGGCCAATCCCAAAAGGCATGTCTGCCATCCTCCAACGCTGATTTGCATCTAGGACAAACTCCAAAAGTTATTACCTCTTTCACCATCTTGGTCCAGATCTCCTCTTTGCCAAAGACATTTAGGTAGACTAGTTACTACCCTTGCTTTGGCATGGATGGGTAGATGCAGGATCCCAATGCCTCCCACCTTTTTAGGTAAACTCATTTTCTCCCAGGCTAACCATGCTTAGGTCTTTCTGTCATTTCCACCATTTTTCCATTGGGGTTACAATCCTCTTCTAGTGACATTTTTGGAAATCTAGCGCAATCAACTATAAAAACTAGTGTATTAGTGAAGAGTAGCAAAAATCAAGATTTTGGTTTTGTTTTTTATGAAATTTTTTGTTGATTAAGCTGCCTAGTATGAATGCTAGCATGCTCATGTAATCAACTGCAACAAAAAACCTAGTTAACATACAAAAATTAAGCATCTAGGAACTATGTTAACACATAAAAGAGAGCAAAAAGAAAGCAAAAACCACATAACAGAGAGCAAAAAGAAAGCAGAAACCACATCAAAGAGAGCAAAAAGAAAGCAGAAACCACATCAAAGAGAGCAAAAAGAAGGCAAAGACCACACCATTTCCACATAAATCTCATCAAATTCCACACTCGTTTGTGGCACTCCACTATTCAAGAGTGTGAGCAATGGGTAAACCATAGATTAGAGAAAAGAAAATGATAAAGCTAAGGGAGCAATGCCCAAAATTTTAAGGCTGAGATAGCTTTGAGGGAACCACTCATCTCTACTCACCTCAACGTGTCGTGGTGGAGATATTTTCGATGGGGCCAAGCTCACAACCCTTGAGGTTTCCAAGCTCAACATTGTCATGGGGGTAGCTTATCGTTCACCTTCTCCCGTGCGAGTGTTGTCATAACATTGTGTTGTATTACGTGCACGACTCCCTCCTCTCACCGCAAATCACTCACACACACTGACTAGCATGCATTAGAGAGAAGATTAGAGAGAGGTTTAGCAAGAGGGAAAGCTCAATTGAACAATGGGAGAGTGCACTTGCATTACGAGAGAAATTTCTTTACATATATGGTCGTAAGTGTTCACACACACTTAAACTATGGTCAAGTAGGCGCCCAAAGCTTCTATTTAGTATATTGCTTGTACATTGCTTCATCTCATAATATGTTGATGTATTACAATACTAGGAAGCACATCCTAGCTCACCTACCACATGCTCTTGGAGCAAGAAATGTCGTTAATTATCCATCAAACCTTTATGGACACATGCCTAAGCTTGAGATTTGGACACCATTCCTTCATGGCTTGTTTATACATGAGTTTGGTGTGTCTATCATTGATATTTGATGTAGATTACTCATGCTTTGGCATATAATTGGGTGTGGCAACCTTGTTAGCGATAAAATGGGTCAAGTTTGAGATTTCAACAATATTGCTTCATGGCTTGTTTGTACGTGAGTTTGGTGTATATATCCTTAACATATTTGATATAGATTACTCATGCTTTGGCACATAATTGGGTGTGGCAACCTTGTTAACCATAAAATCGGTTACTCATATGAGTAATAATAGCAAGATATTAAGTAAAATCGGTTAACACTCTTCATGAGTAAAATAGTAAGATATTCAATATGCTCGATAGAAAAATCATATACCATGGATACTAAACTTTTCTCTAAATGTTTATAGATTTTTATGATAGAACTTTAGTATAGCATAATTCCATGTAAGCTTAGATACTTGTATGTGTCATAGGCCTCTATCTATCCTTGATTTTAGAACCAAACAAATGAGGTAATAAGAGTTTTAAAATTAGCGAGTGGAGGAAAGGTTAGGGGGCATATCTCTTCCCTCTCATCCTAAATGGAGGAAAGGTTAGGGGGCATATCTCTTCCCTCTCATCCTAAATGGCAGAGTTCATTAGTACCTTACATCATGATCTAAAGTTAAGAACTATTGATTGGTAGGCAATAAGTATACATGGCCGTATATTCTATATTATAAATATTGTTATGAAAAATGGCTATAATTATGGTGGGGTCAACATCTCTATTAGATTTTTGTTCAACTAATACAAGTCTTACCTAGTTAGATCTTCACTCAGTATAGGTCATACTGTAATAAAGAGAGGGTTAATGTAGAAGAGAAAAGTTAGTGTAATAAAGAGAGGGTTATTGTAGAAAAGAAAACTGTTAAATTTTAAGGAGGGGTTGAAGGAATCACTGTGACAGTGAAGCCAAAACTGCGAGGCTCGCTTCACTCCATGAGTTGCTTCATGCAAGCATGTAGCTCTTTATCTTGAGGCTTGAATTTTACTTGACTAATGCAAGTCCCCCCTAGTTAGATCTTCACTAATTATAGGTCATACAATAATAAAGGTGGAGTCAACATCTCTATTAGAATTTTGTTGGATCTTCACTAAGTATAGGTCATACTATAGTAAAGGTGGGGTCAAAATTGCTATCAAAATTTTGTTGAACTAATGCAAGTGCCCCCCTAGTTAGATCTTCATGAAGTATAGGTCATACTATAATAACGATACGGCTAGTGTAGAAAAGAAAAGTGTTAAAGTTTAAGGAGGGGGACCAGAGGAGTCACTGATAATGAAGCCAACTATGAGGTTCGTTCTCCAGTCCACGAGTTTCTTCATGAGGCATTTAGCTATTTAGCTTATGGCTTGATTTTTTTAAGACTAATGTCATTCTCCCCTAGTTATATTTTCACTAAGTATAGGTCATACTATAATAAAGGTAGGGCCAACATCTCTATCAGAGTTTTGTTGGACTAATGCAAGTCCCCCCAAGTTAGATCTTTACTAAATATAGGTCATACTGTAATAAAGGTGGGGTCAACATCGCCATCAAAAAAATTTGGGACTAATGCAAGTCCCCCCAATTTAGATCTTCACTAAGTATAGGCCATACTATAATAAACGTGGGATCAACATCTCAATCATAATTTTGTTGGATTAATGCTAGTCCCCCAGTTAGATCTTCACTAATTATAGGTCATATTATAATAAAGAGAGGGTTAGTGTAGAAGAGAAGAGTGTTAAAGTTTGAGGAGGAGCTAGAGGAGACACTGATAGTGAAGCCAACTACGAGCCTTGCTCCACTCTATGAGTTACTTCATGTGGGCATTTAGCTCTTTAGCTTTCGTCTTGAGTGCTACCTCAACCATTGTTCTAATTGGACTATCCTTTGATCTTTCTTTGTCAATAATGTTGTAATGGCCACTTCTCTTATCGCCCTTACCCCTGTGAAAGAAGCTGATCATATCTTTCAGTGGTCTCATGTGCCACTTTTGCATGTTCTTCGAGTTGTAATGGTATCTCTTGAAGTACCTCTTCTTTTGTTTGTAGCTCTATCTTTACTATTTGACTAGAAGTGACACGGCTTATGGTGGCTACTGATAGCCATCTCAAGCTACTGCTTGATTACCTTGATCTCTGCATGATAGGCTCTTATAGCTTAAGCATGTTATCTATTAAGCTCCAATCACTCTTTTTCTAAATATTTAATTTTTTCATTCTTTACTTCTTCAACCTTGTACAATATGGTGATCTACTCCTTTGTCAAATTTTGTTTGCCTCAAAGTCTTTCTTTGTTCGTTACATCTTGGCCTTGGGCTCATTTTCTTATGCCACTGGCTGTCGTAGCTTTTGTTCATGTTTTGCTTTTTTGTTCTGCTAGCTACTTGATGTGCTGGCTAACTTGGGCTTGTAGTCTCTAGGATTGTTCTTTATGAGATTTAAATTTTAATGCTTAAAAAAATAACTTAGCCTTCATCCCAAAAAGATGTGCAATTATCTCTCCCAGCTTATCTTGATACCTTTGTTGTCATTCTTGGAGGTCCTGCTCAATTTGTCTTTCTCCTTGCAACTTTTACAGCCATCAATGCCTCTTTTATCCTATGTAACTATTATGAAAATGGAAATTATCTTGATACCTTTGTTGTAATTTTTAGAGATCCTGCTTGGTTTGTCTTCTTTCTCCTTACCACTTCTACAGCTAGGTCCTCTTTTATCCTATGTAATTGTTATGAAAATGGAAATTATTGAAATGGTATTTTTGTGATATGTTTCATTTATCATGGATATTTATTTTTGATTATTTGTTGCATGGTTAGTTACTTACCATAAGGTACTAGTCACGCCGTTTTGGGTACTAGTCACTAGATATAATATTTGGCATGTTTTTTTTATAGCAGATTAGTGGGAGGGCTAGTATAGGCTACTCGATGAGGGTTGTACATGTGTGCACATTTTTGTCGTCTTAGATTTATGGTTGTTATTATTTTGGATTTATGGATGTCATTATTTTATAGCTAAATGGCAACCAAACACACTTGTTCATATGGTTTATTTACCCTTAGTAGGTCCATGGATCAATTTATTTAAAGTTATGCCAAGGTTCATGCATAAAAGCATAGACTTTTCTATTTTTAAGAGAAAGGCCCAAGCTGGAGTGTAAAAACTATTTTTGGCTCACAAGTAATGCAATATACGATATTTAAATACACTTGCTTGAAAGCGTGAGCCATCAAGTGGGGAAGATTTAACCCATTTTGGTGTCGTGCATATTCTTCTTCTTTGTGTACTCTAGCAAGCTGGATACATTTTTATGCTATGGTTTTGAATAAGTAATTAGAGAGGCAAAGAGAGACATGGGGATTATGTTCATTATTTTTATGTACACCCTCTTGCAAGAGGGGTATCAAAGCCAAGGACAAGTCCAAATCTTGAAGTGGTGAAGGACCAAGCTGGTGAAGAAATTCATGTTGGATAGGTGTCATCTCCAGATGGTGTCACACTAGTGGCACACTCTTTAGCCTCTAGGCATTTTTGGGATTTATAGCATTCATTTCCATTTTTTCCTATTTACACACTTTTTTGGGTGGAGGAAAGGATAGAGGAACTTTCCTATATATATGAGGCATTGTAGTTCATTTCTAATGAAGTTGGCTAGTGGTTCTTTGATGAGTTCTTGAGTACATTGTCTCTTCTCTCATCTCTTCTTTCTCACATGGTATCAGAGCAAGGTGGTGGTTCACATAGAGCCTCCTTATCCTTCTTCCTCTCTACCTCTAGTCCTCTTCAACAACCCCGCTTTCAATTATGTTTTTTCATTCTTGATTATCTACTAAACGGATGCATTTTTGAGGATTATGCTCGTGAGATGTACTGGAATCGTCGTGGTCTACAACTTTGCAGAAGAAAGTTTTTGCAAATTCCTCACCGTTTTTGAGTTATTCGCAGACTGCTTGCATGCAGAATTTTTGCTTGCGTTTTTTGCAGAAGCTCTTACATGCAGAATTTCTGCTTGCGTTTTTTGCAGAAGCTCTTGCATGCTTGATTATCTACTAAACGGATGCGTTTTTAAGGATTGTGCCCGATGAACCTATTGGAATCATCGTGGTCTACAACTTTGCAGAAGAAAGTTTTTGCAAATTCCTCACCGTTTTTGAGTTATTCTTCATAGACAGCTTGCATGCAGAATTTCTGCTTGCGTTTTTTGCAGAAGCACTTACATGCTTGATTATCTGCTAAACGGATGCGTTTTTGAGGATTGTGCTCGCATGACCTACTGGAATCATCATGGTCTACAACTTTGCAGAAGAAAGTTTTCACAAATTCCTCACCGTTTTTGAGTTATTCTTCGCAGACTGCCTACATGCAGAATTTCTCCTTGCGTTTTTTGCAGAAGCCCTTACTCATCATCCTTGCACTCATTCAATGATGCAAGAGGCTTCAAACCAGCCTCTTACCATCCTCTACAAGTGTGTTTTTAAAGCACTTCAATCCGAGTCCTACAACTCTACTTGCGGTGAAAACATTGCCAACTAGTTTTCCCTACATGCGGTAGCGTTTTTTTGGAGGCTTCTTGTGGAGAGATTTCTTGGCTGCGTTTTCATCATCAACTTCAGCCCTCTTCATGGTGTTTTGAGGTACATATTTATCCTCTTTTTTACACCTTTCTATCGGCTGAAAATTCTACTTTGCTACACACTTTGTGTTTGCGTTTTTGTAGACAATCAACTCCTCCATACTCCTTCTACCTAAGGCTACATTCTCAGCCCTCTTTTGGAGGTTTCTACGGAGTCTATTGGTTCATATATCGGCTGCATTTTGTGGCTGTGTTTTTGCACTATCTTTATGCATATTTTAGAGATACTTCCTTGGTAGACAGCCCATCTATTAGCTACATTGGAGGTACGACACTTCTTCCCTTGTGTTTTCCCACCCTCCACTCCCTATGGGATCTCGGAAGTCCTCTACTCCAAAAGACAAAGGCAAACTTGAAGATACTATGGATCCTACATCTCCTACGACGGTTGGACTGGCAACTACTACAATGGAAGTTGGTGCAATTCTTTCTTCGGTAGGTGCTTCTACTTTCTCTTTTCCGTCGTATCCATTACCTTCTACGGATCCATACACTCTTTCTTCTTTGTCCTTTATGCCTTCCTATCCACATACTTCTATGCCCTCTATGGTATATCCCCCTACATCATCTATACCTTTTATGGCAACTTTATCTACTATCATTCCTCCTCCTACTTCTTCCACTACTACTCCTCTCCCCACTCAATCATATCAGCCCTTTGACCCATTCACTCAATCTTTGAGCCTTCCAAGTCTTTCCGATTCACAAAAGCTTACCCCAAACAACTACCACACTTGGTCCTTGTTTATGCAACTTCTTTGGAAAGCGCCGGGGTGTGGTCTATAATCACTTCTCCTCATATGGTGCCTTCTCAATATCAAACCTATATGGATGCACGGGCCAAAGCTTTACTTGTGCATGGCATGTCTACATCGGTTGTGTCTCAATTTCTCTCTACAAGGAGAACGGCTCAACAATTATGGCACGCTATACAAATGCAATATGGAAGACTTTCAACGGGTAAGATGGCTAAGTTGGAAGAAGATTTGGATAAGCTTTCTATCTCCGAATCTGATAACATAGTGGAGAAGCTTGGAGAATTCAATCGAATCAAGCGACAACTTGAAGAGTTTGGTACATTGGTAAGCAATCCGGTCCACAAGCTACTTGGTAAATTGCCTTCTTCTTTTGAATCATTCAAAGATAACATCTTTCTTCGAGTTCCTTTTCCTTCCTTTGAAGAGACTATGGGTCTTCTTCATGATAAGTGCCTTACTCGCTCCGCAAGCAAAACAAAAATGACTCGGCCTTTGTAAGCCAAGGCAAGGGCAAAGGCAAAGGCAAGGGGAATGATCAATGCAAAGGCTCTAATTCCAATGCTAAAGATTCTTCAACCAAAGGCGACAAGGACAAATCAAAGGATTCTTCCAAGGAGTGCACTTTCTGTGGTCGTAGTGGCCATACGGAGGATCGTTGTTTTGCTAAGAAGGCGGCATCCAAGAAGGTAAAAGCTGAACTTGAATCCAAATCTAAGGGTTCTTCTACATCAACATCTTCTCACGACAAAAACAAAGACAAGAAGAAAGACGGTAACGCCAAGATTGCATATGTTGCTATGTCTTCTACTTCTTCATGTGACACATCACTTGTGGTAATCAAAGATCTTGATACGCATACTGCGGATGAGTGGATTGCCGATAGTGATGCTACCTCTCACATGATGAATAGTTCTTCCTTATTGGAAAACTATAAGTCTATCTCTTCATCAGTACACATTGGTGATGCTTCGTCTCTCCCTGTGATTGTTATTGGTGATGTTTCTTTTGGAGATGCTATCTTACATGATGTTTTGCATGTGCCTAAGATGTCTGCCAACTTATTTTCTATCTCTAAGGCTACTTCTAAAGGTCTTGGGGTCTACTTTGATGATGAAGTGATTGAAATCATTGATAGACAGTCATGGTCCTCAAAATGCTGGGCTTTATCATATAAGCTCTTTTACAGCACAGTTGCCACCACATGAGTCTCATCTTCATCAATTATTTGCTTCTCCTAAAGTACTTGTTTCTAATGAAGATAGTGATCTATGGCATTTCCGCTTTGGCCATGTTCCTCTTGCTACTTTGCAACATCTTGTCTCACATGACATGGTTACAGGTCTACAAAAGCTTCAGAAACCTCGCCATCACATTTGTTCTTCTTGTGCTCAAGGAAAGCAACATCGGGCTTCTTTTCCAGAGGAGGCTACTCATAGGGCCACACGCATACTTGAGCTTATTCATGCTGATCTTGCAGGACCTATGGAAGTACAATTGCTTGGTGGATCCAAGTATTATATGCTTCTTGTGGATGACCTCTCGCAAATCATGGGTTTATTTCTTACCTAAGAAGTATGATGCTCTTTCTCAAATTCTGAATCACCTTGGATGTTCATCTACTCTGACACTCATCTACTTAGATTCACAGAGTGCTATTACTTTAGCCAAAAATCTAGTTATTCGAGGACGATCCAAACACATTGATGTTCATTGTCATTTTGTTCGTGATTGGATTTCTGAAGGTCGCATTCAGCTTGAGTATTGTCCTACCAAAGATAATGTTGTTGATTTGTTTACTAAGTCTCTTCCTCGACCTACCTTGGATTATCTTCTTCAGCGCGTTGGCGTTGGTCCTCCCATCTGGACCTGAAGAGGAGGTGTTGGGGATAGGTGTCATCTCCAAATGGTGTCACACTAGTGGCACACTCTTTAGCCTCTAGGCATTTTTGGGATTTATAGCATTCATTTCCATTTTTTCCTATTTACACACTTTTTTGGGTGGAGGAAAGGGTAGAGGAACTTTCCTATATATATGAGGCATTGTAGTTCATTTTTTCTAATGAAGTTGGCTAGTGGTTCTTTGATGAGTTCTTGAGTACATTGTCTCTTCTCTCATCCCTTCTTTCTCACAATTCAAGGGAGAAAGACCAAATCAAGGATTTTAATCAAGCCTTGAAAGCTAGAGGTAATTTTATATATTGGTTATTGTCCAAAGGGCCATAAGAGGTGGAAAACCATTTATGGTTTCTCAAATCTACTCAAAAATCCAAAACCATCTTTCTTCGCATAAATCCTCTTCTTAATCAGCAGGCACCAAAGATGTGTTCTGCAAGCATAGAAGGCTTCAAATCTACTTACGCATGATCAAAAGCTTCAATTTCACCCTCTCCAACAATCAATAGATGTAGGCGATTCCAAATAGACTCCCTTCTTCTCCACGATTTCATTTTTATAAAAAAACCATGGTTTTGAAGCTTGCAAAATACAAGCTTACAAGATTTTAAAGATTAAAAATCCCATAAACTTTATATTTTGTGTTATTTTTTCTAAATTGCATGCTGAAAAATTATGTAGCTTCCCTGAGAGTTCCAAAATTTTATCCATATTTTTTAAAATTTTCAACCTTATTATCTACTTTCTTTTAGCCCAAAACCCCTCCAAAAATGCAAAAAAGTCCCTTAAAATCCCATAAAACCCCAAAACAATCATCAGCTTCTCCATTGATTTTGAGTTCATTTCATGTGCAAAGTTATTTTCAAGCTTCACAATCAGTGTTCCTATGAGTGTCAACCTCTCCTTTATCAATTCTGGCATTAGTGAACCCTTATGCATCCTCTACAATGCCTACAAATCCATCAATAAATTTGACCACCACATTCAACACACGGTAAATTTGGCTTATACAGAGCAAGGCAAACCTCTACCTATCGGTAAAGAGCTTCAATCCATCGGTAAATTTGTTCAACCTATGCAAGGCCCTCTCCCATACAATCGGCAATCATCGTGTAAATTCAAACCCCAAGCCTAGTCACAATAGCACCCACAATGCTTCACCTAAACCCCTAGACCTGGTGCTATTTGTCACCATTGTCAAAATCGGGCCACATTGCAATGAATTGCTACTCCAAGTTACCACCTCCAAAGAAGCCAACTACCACAATCCACTACATTGAAGAAGAAGCTCGTGATGTCGATTGTGATCTCACTCTAGATTGGGCTGAGCATACTCTTCATGATGAGATTAATCAAGAATCAACTAACCCTCCACGTATTCCCCAATCTTTCCACCATTCATTATTGCACATGAAAGAATCCATCAATGGTAGTCAATTTTATGTTTTACATGATGATGGAAACTCACATGATTTCATTTGTGAAAAGCTTGTTCAAAAATTACAATTGCACACCTCTCCTATATATAAGGTCAAATTTGCATTTCAGGAAACTCATAACAATGGTACATGTGAAGTTAAAAGTCTTAAAATTTAGATAGGGCCATACAAAGAGCATCAAAATTTCTTATTGCACCATCGTATTCCACAGATATTATTCTTGGCATGCCATTCCATCACCAAGCATGACTACCACACTCACACTATGAAAATCACACATAATGGTGCATTGATTTCTCTTTCTAGTAGTGGTAACTTTTTCCATTGATTACAGACACTCAAGCAAAAAGAGCACTTTAGAAGGAAAACAATAAAGACATGATTTATGTCACAAAGGTAGATAAAGTCAAGAACTTCGGAAGGAAAATAATGTATACATGATTTATGTGACAGAGGTAGATAAAGTCAATCAAACACTCTCATTGCACACCAGCAATGCTTTCTTGACTCTTTTCATGATTGTTTTGCTAATGATTATTCACTTGACTTACCTCCCTCTCACCTCCCCAAGGACCACAAAATAGAACTCATACATACCAAGTAGTCAACCACCACATCATGCACCTTATAGACAAAATCCTTTACATCAACAAGAAATTCATCATCAAATTAAGGAATTGCTAGATAAGTGTTTAATTCAACCTAGTAGTTTACCATTTAAGACCCTATCTTGCTAGTCCAAAAGAAAAACAAGGCCTATCGAATGTGTGTAGATTACTGTGCATTAAATAAAGTAACCGTAAAAACATAGTTAGCCTATCCTTCCCTAGGGTTGACGATTTGCTTGATAAGTTAAAGGTGCTAGTGTCTTTAGTAAAATAGATTTAAAATAAGGATATCATCAAGTGCGTATGGATTCTTTCAACATTTATAAAACTATTTTTTGCACTTAATTTGGTCACTACTATGAATTTCTAGTAATGCCCTTTAGCCTTACGAATGCACCAACTATATTTGTTTGCATGATGAATAGAATCTTCTTAAATCACCAAGATTTTGTAATGATCTTTTTTTATAACATTCTTGTTTTCAATTTCTCTAAAAAAGAACGTGCGGGATCATTTAAGAACTGTTTTTAGACTTCCAAAAGAGAACCAACTAAAAACAAACCCTTACAAAAGTTCTTTATTTCAAATTGAAATTGAATATCTTGGACATATTATTTCTGCACTAGTGGCATCGTTGTTGGTCCTAAGAAGGTAGAAACTATTAGAGACTAGCCCATTCCTAAAAATGTCCATGATGTGAGATCTTTTCTAGGACTCTTTGACCCTAAGAAGGTAGCAACTATTAGAGACCAGCCCATTCCTAAAAATGTCCATGATGTGAGATCTTTTCTAGGACTCTTTGGCTTTTATAGGAAATTTGTGTAGAATTTTTCCCTCATTGCCCTACCTTTGACTTTATTACTCAAAAAGAAATTTGTTTTCTATTGGGGAGATAACTAACAGAAGATTTTTGATCATCTCAAATAGCTTTTGACTCGGGCCCTAGTCTTACAGCTACCTGATGATAGACCCTTTTTCATAGTTATCATTGATGCTAGTGGATCCGGTATAGGAGCTATTTGGCATTTGAGAGTAGAAACTTAAAACCCTTTGAGGTTAATTATAGTACCTAGCAACTTTTGGCCATAGTACATGCTCTTCGCATGTGGAAACACTATCTTATGGGTTCAAAATTCTTGATAAAGACCAACCATCAAAGCATTAGACAACTTTTTAGTAAGCCCTTAATCTTTGAGTGTCATATTAAATGGGTGTCATTCATTTAAAGCTTTCACCCTATGATTCAGTATCAACTAGGTCATGCTAATGCTGATGCTTTGAGTTTCAAACCATCAATAAACAACATTTTGTTATTCACATTCAATCTTTTGATGCTATGTGTGACACATGCATATAATCTTGATTTTTCAAATACTTAAAATGCAATTATGCATAATAACTACTTGCTTTTCAATAGTTACTCTTATACTGATGGTTTTCTAGTCTTTAAAAAAAGGTTATACATTACTACACCCTATAGAGAACTGATTTTTTTACAAGAAATGCATGCAGCATCTTATACAGGACATCATGGCATACTCTCTACTTTGACTACTTGTAAAGAAAACCTCTGTTGACCTAACATGAAAAATGATGTAGTAAATTCTGTTTTCTCTTACATTGTTTGCAAACATGTGAAGTGTCATTATAGAAAACCATGTGGTCTTTTAATGCCCTTACCAATTATAAATGGTCCATGTGAAAAAAAATTAATGGATTTTATTACAGGATTACCTGCTACTTTGCACATAATGATATGATCTGGACTATAGTAGATAGATTTATCAAACAAGCATATTTTGTCCCATGTAAGAAAACATTGATTGCTCCACTTGCTCCTAAATTATGTATTAAAACATTTTCACTCATCACGGTTTTCCTAGACTCATTGTTTTTTATAAAGGCTCTTGCTTTTACAAATCATTTTTGGATAGCTTTATTCTCTAATTTAGTTACTAAAATGGACTTCAGTTCTGCTTTCCATCTTGAGAGAACTGGCCAAACTGAGGCTAATAATATCCCTATCATGGATCTTCTGCGATCTTAAAGTATTACTTCACCCCCTAATTGGGATAAACATTTGCATATCTTGGAATTTGTTTATAACAATACCCCCCCATTGGGATGAGAATTTGCATATCTTGGAATTTGCATATCTTGTAATTTTCTTATATCAATACCCCCCATTTTTCCCACATGCAAAGCCCCTTTGAAATCATCTATGGTAACACGTTACATATCCTAGCCTCTAGTATTAGTACATAGGTTCTAGCTACTCATAATCTTGCTCACATGACCATACCCAAATATTGGTTGAAGTTACTCAACCTATTCAAAAAGCTTAAGAAAGATATACTAAGGTAACAAGAAGCTAACACCTATGTAGTTTTAAGAAAATGATTGTATGGTTTACGAATTGAGAAATGTAGACTTAAGAGTGTTGAAAAGTACCCCAAACTTAAACTCACTCCTCCATGATTTTATGGGCCATTTAAGACTCTTGAGAAAATTAACAATAATGTCTTCTGATTAGAAATTCCCTCATTAGCATATACACAACTCTTTTCATATCAATTTACTACAACTAGTTAAGGGAACTCTTTTAGTTTACCATGTTCTAGATGACCCCCCTCTTTACAAGAAGACTCCAAAATCTTAGTCTGTAAAATAATCATTGACCACCATGACTAGATCACAACCCATGCACTAGTACTATTTGTCATCGCTACTTGATTAAGTACAAAAATCACTCTCTTGAGGAAGCACAGTGGCTCATCATTGTTTTTTGCCTACTACCGTGCCCTGCATTCATAGTTTTCTTGATTCCAATCTTAAGTATACAGACTGATTGATTGTGGTAGTACACTATGTATAGAGACTCGTTGATTGAGGCAGTGTATAGATATCCACTCCTATGTGCAAACTCATTGATTGTGGTAGCACACTATCAGGTCCATTGTGTGTGCAGACTTGCCGATTGAAACAACACATGTTATGGGAAAGAAGACTCACCGATTGAGGCATCTTCCTAAGTTCATGATCAAATGAGGATAGCTGCATTTCAACCTTGGGGCGTGTTATGAAAATGGAAATTATTAAAATGGTATTTTTATTATGTGTTTCATTTATCATGGATATTTATTTTTTATTATTTGCCACACGGTTAGTGACTTACCACACGGTACTGGTTGCACTGTGTTGGGGTGTTGGGTAGATAGTCACTGGATATAATATTTTGCATGTGTTTTTAATAGCAAATCAGTGGAAGGGCTAATGCAGGCAACTCGATGAGGGTTGCGCATATGTGCATATTTTTTGTGTCATATTATTTTTGTGACATTATATTTTTGTAACAGATTTATGGCCATTATTATTTTGGATTTATGGCCCGTCATTATTTTGTAGCCAAATGGTGGCCAAGCACATTTATTCATATGGTTTATTTACCCTTAGTAGGTGCACAGACCAATTTATTTAAAGTTATAGCAAGTTTCATGCATAAAAGCTTAGATTTTTCTATTTTTAAGAGCAAGGCCCAAAGTGGAATGCAAAAACTTTTTTCCAAGAAAGAGACTTCTATTAAGTATGAAAAAAGCATACAAAAATCATGGCTATAAGCTTGAATAGAATAGAATCACCCCAATATGTAAGGTGATCTCAACCCCACTGAGGAGCATCATGGTGCCATGAAAGACTTATGGAACTAGAGGAAAAGAAAATGCCATGGTCCCACTCATGCGTAAATACAAAGGGCTTTGCCAGCATGGAACGAGAGGACCCCTAAATACGAGCCCAATTAGCCATGAGAGTATGGGTGATATCACCCCATATAGTGCTAATTCACTTAGACTCAAAAATCTAGACACCTTCAATAGCGTCTGTGCATCTAGCTCTCCAAATCTGCCATGCTGTAATACTAGCAAATCTGCCATGCTATAATACTAGCAAAAAATCTCCCAACTGGTGTCAATCTTCTATTTGGGGGGTGTATAATGTGAGTGAGGGACATCCTATAACAAACCATGCTAGGCAATACCTCTACAAATGAAAATGTGAGTGTTTGTATCAGTGCCCTCGTAGAAAAGTTGTATCACTACCTCTATGAATGGAAATGGCAGTGTTTGTATCATTGCCCTTGTAGAAAAGTTATGGACTAGACTGGGAAAGCCAAGCGACTTCCCCCCAAGTAACATACATGGTGTGGCTACTCAATTTGCCCATAATTTTGGCTATAGAACCCCAAATACGTTGTGCAATGATGCATCCCCATAAACAATGTTGTACAATCTCGGACTTTGCCACACATCTAGAGCAAGTAGGTGCTACACCAAAAACCAATCTCCATTGATTGGTGGGGAGACCATCATGTAAAACTAACCAAAAGAAATGAGATATCTGGCTCCTTTTGTGTGAATGCCAAACGTATGCCAATATTTGCATGGTATCACTAGAGAGATGTCATAACTCTCCCAATGAGGCCTGAGAGTAGAGATCCTATGTATCTGTTAAGTGATGAGAAGCCTCGCATTTTCGATAGTGGAACTAAAAAAGGGAAGGCTTTTCAATGGATCAAAGGCATCAATCCACTCCCACTAACCTAGATCCCACTGAAGATATTTGATAGGACTGCCACCATATAGCCACAAATACCAAGAGCCATAAGTCACTATCTGAGGAGAAGGTCAATGAACCAATGCTTCTTCGAGAATGACCAACAATCCTCATTGGACTAAGCATGTTATCTAGGATGATCCCCTCCATGCTACATCTCCTCAATCTCCCTCCATACATGATAGAATAGATGATGCAATCTGTAGCCTCCTAACCCAGGAGAGAAATGACTTGCAGAGGTATGTCTATCCTCAAAAACCTCCTAGCCATATTGGATGATAATCTCCATGAAAGGTCCTAGAGAGACACTCATGTGGTATAGCTACATCAATCTGATCAATACGTATGTGAGAGCCCATAAGATGCTGAATGGATGCAACTCTCCAATCCAACGGAAGACTCTTCAAGGTCTTCCAAGCAAGAACTATGTATGTACATCGCTTCCATCCTCACCACACCACTACATGTAATGAGATGCACCAAGTGGTCGACCCAAGTGGTCGACCGGCCTCATCCCTAATGAACTCATTCCACATAATAGGTTATTAATCAATCTCATCCAAATACCTAGGAAGCCTCTATCACAAGAATGTTCTCATGTGCTTATCCATTCTTTGATAATGGCTCCAATCAGAGGGGAAAATGGTGCCCTGATATCTGCCTCTATGAATAAAAACCGTGTGTTGGGAAGCCAATCGCTCCCAACATGGGGTGTACATCTAGAAATCTGAGAGAGAAGAAAAAATCCTTCCAAGGCTCAGTGCTTGGTAGGAAACCTCTGACCATAAGTTTGCAAAGAAACGCCCTACACTCAGTATCCGGATCAATAATATTCAACCCCCCCTTCTTGTATGGACTGAATAACTGTGAGCCAAGCTACCTTGGCACATGTGTCTATGGTGCCATCCAAACCTGACCAAAGAAAATTGCAGATCAACCTCTGCAATTGGTCAATACATGCACGAGAAAAGCACCAACAATGAGAGGCAATAAACCAAGCTGAGGTAAGCAATACCTGATTAGCCACACCAATGCTCTAGAGGCTAAATCCAATCTCCTAGAGCTCTAATGAAGAATCTTCTTCCGAATACTCATGAGTACCAAAGCAAACTGTTGTGCATGAGAAATATCAACCCCAACCTAGCATCCCAAATATCTAGCAACGCATCCTCTATTGATCCAAGTAAATCCAAGGTTTGCACCCCAAGCAACTCTCGGCAAGTCACTAATCCAAAAACCAACACATTTGTGCAAAATAATGAGGGCCCCTACTCTACCAGACAAAACTCTTCCAGTGCCACTTGGAAGGAACATAATTATATGTGTGAGGCCTCCAAGAAAATGGCTATGTCATCAGCAAACTCAGAGTCAACCAGCTCCTCTTGACTACGAAGAGGCAACCTCAATCTAGAAATACCAGAAAAAGGAAGAGGCTCATGCCCCTTGCAACTACAATATATAATAATGGGGCTAAAGGGCATCCATGTCATACTGAGAAAGAGATCTAAAACCACTCTCCTCTATCTCCGCAAGCAAGCACATGACTATGGGCATCATGATACATGCATGAAACTCCCTTGATCCATTTATGAGAGAAATGATATGGCTAAGAGTACCCTCAAGGAAGTCCCAATCCACTCTATCTTCTCAAACTCCAAAAGCAGAATGGCTAAAGGCTAATTACTCATTTTGGCCCATTCCACGGCCTCCCAAAATGAGAAAATGTTATCAAAGATTCTCCTTGCATGTAAGAATCCATTATGAGTATCATGAATGACATCCTATAAAATTGGCTTCAATCTAATGCTCATTGCCTTACCAAGAATCTTATACGCAGTCTCTCAAGTAAAGTGATAGGTCTCCATTATCCAATCAAGGTCTTATCCTCGCTCTTAGAAGGCATAGAACCTATGTCCCACATCTCCCGGAGAGCCGATGTGATCTCTACCCCAATCTCATCCCAAAAAGTAATGAAAAACATAGGGGAGAGACTATCCTCCCCTGGACACTTACCATGAGAGGTAATGCGTGAAGAGCATGGCTGAAATCTTACATAGTCAAACCAGAATGGCACACATCCCCTCAGTAATCAAATGTGGCAATATATTCCAAACCTTCCTCTATGCCTTGTGTCTCAAGTCAGAATGAAGCTCAGTGCTAAGAAATTGGCAATAGAAATCAGTTGGCAACCTGTCTAATCATAAGAGGATCTAAATGAAGAGTTCCATGTGAATCGTGCCAACTACTTGACACTATCTCTAGCATGAGATGGGCCGTGAGTAGCAAAGAAATGTTTGTTGCATCTGCCACCCATCTGGGTCCAAAAGGATTCTTGGGCATGGTAGTGGCACTCTCTGCATGCTACTCAAGAGTGTGACGAAGCTCCCTAATAGTACATAAAGAGTCTACAACCCAGTGAGCATGAGGATGTTTCTCTTGTGCTCTCTCTGTAAGGCAGCCAGTCTACATCTAATATCCCTTTCTAAATCCAAGGCCTCTTGCCTCTTAGAAAGGGCACACCTATGATAAAAGTTACTAATATCACAGAGAGCAGAGGCCAGGATTTGTGAGGCCTATGAGAAATCACGGGATCTCCAAATATCAAGCATCTGACATGATAGCTCTGCATATGAGAACAAATGTTTAGGGATACGTACATGAGGTGCTGATTCATGGTGGTGACTTGAATCTCTAATGCATAAAACCACTAGGTAATGATCCGATTTTGAAGTCCCTACAACAATAAAAGTATGGCTCCCTCTGTCAAGCACCCAATCATCCACATAAAATCCATTTAACTGTGCATAAATACATCTTGCATCCCTTCTCCTGTTAGACCATGAATAAAGAAGAGTGGAAAGTTTCCTCGAAATGTCATCTTCATGCCAACAATATCTTCCATGAATGGAGAGTATAAACCTCTCCTAAGACGCTCTCTCAAGAGGATGCACCAAGCCCTCATGCCCACCTCTTTTATCCATTGGCATCTCAACCATGTTAAAATCCCCACCAATAATCCAATGGCCAGCCTGAGGCATCAAGGTAGTGAGAGATTAACCAAAAGACAATCCTCTCACCTCTATGGTTAGGAGCATAGAGGTTAAGAATACCAATGCATGTAACACCTTGCATAAGAAGGATCCACTACACTCTCCTAGATAAAATGACACCATGTCGAATGATGTAAGGAAAAACCACAGATGAAACATAAATACAAACACCACCTTTGGTACTGATGGTTGGTGACCAAAAGGTGTGTCCCAAGAGAAACTTGCATGATCTACCACATTGGATAACATCAAGTTTATGTCCTTGCAAGAGCAATACATCCATGCAGCTGAGTTTTGACAATCTATTTCTATTGATGCGAAAAAACCCCCAAGACCTTGAATGTTCCATGAAACAATCCTCATAAAGACTCAGAAAGGAATGACCAAATCTCGTGGTCGATGAAAGACCCCCTTTAGAGTGGGGGTACATCTTGCATGGTTAAGGGAGGGGAAATATAATGATGAAAACCTTAACTCTCTTTCCCACTTCGAGGAAAAGCTAGGATTCGTGCTTAAAACTAGAGAGGTACCATGATAATACAAGTGCACAACAGCATCCTCGAGGATACAATCATCGTGTAAACTATAATGCACCATCCTCTTGCAAGGGATCCAAATCTTGTGCCTGCACAGCCTCATCCTCAAAAGAAGGATCCACATCCTGTGAGGCAAGAGCTGCGTAAGGGTTAGGGTGCTCCTCTAAGGGTGCGGGTAAAGGAGGTACAGTGGTCCAAGGGAAAGTGGGGGAGATTTCACCCATTTTAGTGTCATGTATGTTCTTCTTCTTTGTGTATTGGAGCAAGGTGGATGTATTTTTATGCTATGGTTTTGAACAAGAAATTAGAGAGAGAGAGAGAGAGAGAGAGAGAGAGAGAGAGAGAGAGAGGGATTATTTTAATTATTTTTATGTAAGAGGACCACCACCCTCATGCAATAGTAACTCACCTTCACATGCTTCTAATCTTTGTTTGCGTAGTGAGATGACTGATAGTAGTGAGAATATAACTTATGATTATATGGCATTTGGACACAAGCTTCTCTTTGTCTTCCTTTGTTTTATCAATGTCTCTATAAGACTCCACATTTTTGTATCTTTCTCATAAGCAATGTTCTTAGGCTAACATTAAGTAAGCTCGGCTCTGTGTGGCTGGGGAGATAACAATGGTAAATCATTAAGGCTCTGTGGGGCTAGTGTAAGGTCCTTAAGTTGGAACCTTTGTTGCACCTTGGTCTATCTATAGCCTCCTTTTCATCCTCAATCTTGTCGTGCTTATTGAAGAAGTGGGGCTTCAATGTAATAAATTTTCTATTGGTGGGGTTGTTGTACCTTTCCTCCTACTTTTTTGCCTTCTTCTCTACTTCTTCTCTTTCTTCAGCTCTGATGCCTTTCCTTCCAATAGTAGCAGTACTCTCTCTTCTTCTTGGACTAGTTATGTGACAGGTTCTTTTGAGTTTCCTCTTGAACTTCCATTGGCTCTGGTACATATGATCCATGGAATAAAAGAGGCTCTTGTTCCTATACTAATTGTGGAAGTCCGATCAGTTGTGTGGCTTTAGGCTCTATGAATGTAACAAATTCAATCTCTGTCATATGGTCTAATCTAGGGACCATAGGTGGAGAGGGATAAGCAAGTCCTCTTGTACATCTGTTGCATCTTATTTTCTCGGACATGAATTGAATGGTGTCTTCTTCATACTTGGCCCCGTCTTTTTTTCTTACTTCATACTTGCCAAGATTTCCTTTGTGGTTGCTAAATATTCCAAGACATCCTCTTGGTTTACTTTTATTAGCTCTGTGTAAGGACTTCATCCTCTTTTGGGAGTGGTGTACCTATAATGTGGTTACTGAGCACTTTGGTGAGAATGTATGGGTTGACTACTTTTTTTTATGTGGTGGGTAAATAAGTGTAGAGCTCCTTGTATAGGTAGTATGCCCAATTATCCGTAGTATGCCCAATTATCCTTCAAGTGTCTTCAAGTTCATATGAAATTTCTATAGTTTGTGGAGATCAACATGTTGTACCTATCCACCATTTGTTTAATCTACATAATCATAGACACATTACCTAGTCTTTCTTTTACATTGGTGTACTTTGTCCCATTGTTGTTAAACACTCTCTCCTTGAACATGGTGTCAAAAGGAAATTCCTTCTCCACACAATTGGGAATGGGGTGGCTGAGGGTAGCCGCATTGCTTACCGAATATCATCTTCCCTAATCATGATCCTCTTTATGCTTGCATCTGGCAAGGTTACTTCCCCAATCTTGGTCCTATCATTGGTCTTTATAAATTTTGGATAGAGTGGTCCTTTTATCATAGGTCTTTATAAAATTTGCATAGAGTGGTACATTAATTTTCTTTAACTACTTTCCATAGTGATCCAAACCAATAACTTGTAACTTTTCCTTCACTTTTACTATCTCCAAGAATAGTAGGCATTTTGGGGAGTGGCATTGCAAGGATACTTTCACTTTAGGTGTCACCTCCTACTGATAATTGTACCTACCACATTTCCCCCATAGGGGCCAAGGTACGTCAGCTTCTGAGCTTGAGAAACCTTGTTTTTACCCTTTTTCTCGATTGGGGATAGTGTTGGTGCCTCCATAAACTTCTGGTTATTTCAAGGATGCATAATCAGAATCCTCGTAGTCCTTTGTGGGAGGAGCTATCTCGTAACAATGAAAAACAAGTATGTTAGCCTTTACTAGCTGGTCTCCTTGGATTGCCTTATACATGCACTTTTTTTGTGTGTGTGTGGGGGGGTACGTGTCAATGTTATGTGCTAATGTTAAGTGGAATTATCTAGATTATCTGACCTTCTTTAGATTAGTTTTGGCCTAGTGTGAAAAACCAGACTGTGTGAAAAACCAGTCTGGTTTTTCATGGTCATGAATATCTAGAGATATTCATGGCAAAAAAAGGTTAGCAATTTTCAGTAAAATCAAGTTAGAATGGTCCAAAGATGCATGTGGAGTATGGATGAAGTACCTATGAACCATTAGGGACTTTTAGTGATGTGAAACCATTCTAATTTTTCACACTCGTGAATATCTAAGGCATTCATGCCAAAAAAAAAATGTTAGTGATTGATATTGAGAACTTGTTAGGATGATTCAATTAGCCTTAGAAACATGTAATTAGTAGAAAATTGTTAGTAAATTTTTTGACTAAAAAACTAGCCTAGTTTTTCTTGGCCATAAATATCAGGAGATATTCACGCCAAAAAAATATTTCCTATTCAAACACCATATTAGATAATTTGAAAAAAATTCCATTCCCATTTGAAAAATGGGAGCATGGTGAACTTGTCCAAAAGTTTGTCAAAACCCCCTCATGTGACATATCATCGGAAAGATCTTGAAGAGTAGAATCTAAATCTATGATCTCCGACAAATTTGGAGTTAGTATGTTTAAGATATGTCCAAAACTATATGGAGTAATTGATTCCCAAAATATAAGATTTTTTCCAAATTACCTAATATTGACTTTTTAACAAATTTGATGCACATTAGTTACAATGGTTATGTCTATTAAGGAATGAAGTTAATAAGAAATGTCATGTAGAGAAAAAAAAATCACATGTGATTTTGACAGAGGAAATCACGGCAAAGAAAAGTTAGCTATGTGGTGCAAGATGAAGTTAGAGAGAGTTATTAGTATAAGTAGAGATGTAAGAGGACATTTATAATATATTCTTAATGGTTTCAGCTAACATGAAAAGCCCATCACGGGCATGAAATATTCAGAGATATGCATGCCAAAAATGTTGTGACCAAAAGTGGTGAAAAGTTTATGCATACATTTAAAAGCTTGCTAATGGTCTAGTTTGGGCGTTTTCCCCTCCATATGATAAGGTTGAGTTGGTGTGAAAAACTCAACTAGTTTTTCATGGCCAAACTCTTGACACATGTGTTTTGTAGATATGATTTTGGCTAGAAAATATATGCAAAAGACACCATCATGCAAGTTTAGGCTTGTAAAACTAAGTTTTTAGGGTTTATGAATGTACGACCAATTTGGACTATACTAGAGTTTTGACGCACACAGAATCATCATAAGAGGGTGATGGGCTATAGCCTAGTTTAGTCTAGCAAAGCCTTGGTGAGATTTTACAAGTGGAGAGAAAAAGCAAGAGGTGGCTAGAGGGTTGGGAAAAAATAGAAATGGCTCCAACTCAAAAATCCTTGTTATCCTTTTACCTTTAATTTAATACTCAAACATTTGTATAACCTTAGCAAATTAGGGAAACCTTGTTGATGCCTTGAACCTTAGGGAAATTAGAGGTTGGGATTGCTTACTCCTAAACCTAGGAGAATTTATCATTTAATTAAATTATGGAAAAAGCCTTAGGATAAGTTAAGTTTTAGAGAGAGAAAATTGGTCTAGATGCTCTAAATTAAGGTGAACCTAAGTCTAGATAAGTTTTGATTAAGTTATAGATGGTGATAAATTAATTAAAAGAATAAGATTTAAATTAATTAGGAGAATTAGATTTAAATAATGAATTTAGGGTTTACCCCGATGCCTAGAGAGAGAGAATGTAGGATAAGGGATGTTGAGAGAGAAAAATAGTACTAAGATGAGAGAAAGTACGATAAGGTTTTCAAGCAAGAAAAATAGTACTAAGATGAGAGAAAGTACGATAAGGTTTTCAAGCAAGAAAAATAGAACTAAGATAAGATAAATATCTTAGTTTAATATAATATAAATCAAGGATTTTTAAGATTCACGTTTAAAATTCTTTTTTAAATTTTTGGTGAAAGGATAATCACGAATTCTAGAGAGAAAAAGTTTTGGTGCATGGATTGGCTATGAAAAGCATGGATTGGATGTGCTCAATTCAAAGAGACCAAGTTCTTAAGTTTTGTGAAGGATTACTCATCCCAATGATATCAAGGAAAATGAATCCAAGAAATCAAGATTGGAATATATATTAAGGAACCTTCAAGGAAGGGGAAGTCCTTAAAATGACTAAATACCCTTAGAGATTTTTGACATAAAGATAAGCCCTGAATAAGAGAAGTAGATAAATGACCTTATTTATATGCAAAGGACCTTAGTTGAAGTTGAATGGATTCACTTTTTGAATCAAGACTTAAAAGTCGCAACAAGGAATGGAAAATCTTGAGAAGACCTCACCAAGATATGGTGTGGCTAGATATTGTTTGAAATTATGATTTATTGTTTAGATACTTTATTCGCATGATGTATATGTGTTTGTTTCTGGAAGCCTACGAAAGTACCACATAGTTTGATAGATACTTTATTGTTTAGATACTTTATTCGCGTGATGTATATGTGTTTGTTTCTGGAAGCCTACGAAAGTACCACATAGTTTGATAGATCGTTGTGTGTGGGTGTTATCCATGGGGTATACAAAGGTGATCGTTCAATACCTTGAATCCCCTCAACCAAATGTGGGTATGCTCCTAGCATGATTGGTTATGATGCATAGGAAGCAGCTTTCGAGTAAAACGGGCGAGGAAGTGCATGGTGGCTAAGTATATGTGCTAGTACTAGATATACATGGCTCTTATTATTTTGGGATAATTGAGGACCAATAGAAGTGACTCCTATGATTTTTTAGCACTTGTGTTAAGTTTCATATGAGACAGGTAGGGCTCCTCCAATTATCACGGTGGTCTAGGAGTGTTCGAGCTCATTGGTGTAAGCTCATTGGTGCATATCATCTTGGTCTAAGGATCACGATTGTGGTGCAAGGAAATTTATGATGATGATGTGACATTGATGTGTTACTTGTGATATATGATATGGACATACGATATATGTATATATGGAAATATTCTATGTTTTTCTTTTCAAAGAACTATTTTTCTTTTGAAAGGACTTTTTTTTAAAGGAGTCCATGTGAACTTATCTTAAGTGGTGTGTGTGAGCAAAGTGGTGTGCGAACTTATCTTAAGTGGTGTGTGTGTGAGTAAAGTGGAAATTCCAATTATGGTGTGTGAACTTATCTTAAATCGTGTTGTATGTGAGTAAAGTGGCAATTCTAATTATGGGTGTGTGAGTTCACAACGGCTCCATGGGTCGAGTGGAGAGAGCAAAAGGCTAATCCGATAGGATTGGACAAGGTTGGGCTGAGCGTAGAAAAAGAAATAAACATTGGTGGAAAGTGGGCAGTCGGGTGGACCTAAGTTAAGAGTACTTTCTACAAAATGAAACAAACTTGTGTTTTTAGGAAACACATGGACGCATAAGTTTGGCAATCATAAACAAGGACAGAAGAATCACTTTCATTATCAAGGAGTCGGGGCAACTGGTTGAGCCTCAGGGAGCCAATCAATAAATATTGCCTGGTCTCTGAGACTTTAAGGGGAAAACACCAAGAGAAATCATTCACCTTTCCTACATAAGAATTGTTCTAGCGAGACAGACTAAGGGGAGCTGATGGAATGGCCAAGCGTTAGGATATGAATGCGATACAAGTGAGCCATAGATAGAGGGGTAGGGGTCGCATAATAAAGAATACCGATGAGTAAAATATACATGTAATTACAAGAGCAAAACCATTACAACAGGGAATGAGATGGATTGCTCGCCACCAAGAATCAAAGGGCCATCACCAGCCTGACAGAGGCAGAGATAGACTTCATCAAGAGTTCGTCTCTGATCCCACAGGTTGGGGACTGAAGTCCTCAACAAAGCGAGCTTAAGCTTCCTTGACGCGATTCTGGCCTTGCTGCTGATGCGCGGTGCTGTGTGCGCAGGCGGGAGTGGCAGCAACGCTCTCCACACGCACGGCTCTTTCTTATTGTTATTATTATTTTTGGATTTATTAATTAACTAATTTTTATTCCTATTTCTATTTATTTATTTATTTAAATTTTTGAACCAATTAATTAACTTAATTAACCATTTTTGTTTTTCAAAATAAATTGAGAAAGAAGAAAAGAAAAAGATGGGGTTTTGAAAAATAAAAGGGGAGCTCCCTGTGTGTGTGTGTGTATGTATGTATGTATGTACGAGGCAAGAGTGATGTGTGGTGTGAGAGGTTAACGGTATAACCATTCCAAAGGGGAGCTCAAGTGTGCTAGAGTCCTTCTTTGCCAACTGACGCAATGCAATCAGTGGTTGTGATCAATCCCCTTTCAAGGATGATTCTCTTTCTCAAAGACAAAACATTGTAGCTAGCCCCAATATCTACAAGGCTAGTCACACCGTTAGATGGTCTTCTTGTGGGAACTCTAGCCACGTGGAGGGGTTCCACATTTGTTTTTATTTTGGCCACATTGTGGAGATTGGTTGCATGTATAAAGATTTGTACACTTGGGGGTCTACGACCTCTTTGGGCCTTCTTTTGTCAGGTAGCCAAGCATGCCCGCCATTTTTTGTTATCAGCCTCTTGTTTTTCATCTTTTTTTCTTATGGATTTGGAAGAGCATATCCTAAGTGAGAGGCCCATAGTAGCGCTTCAGCTTGCTTCTACCATTGAAGTATCCCCTTCCATCTCAATCCCATCTCGGGTCTCTATCTTTACCACACCTTAAGAAGCAATTTCTCTTGACTTGGTAGGGACCTTGGCCTTTGTACTTAAGTTTCCATTAAACATCAACACCATGTCGTGCCTACATCCATACACTTGTCCTCGAGTTGGTTATCAAACCACTACTTGCATCGTAGTTTTTCAACCATCAATCCATAAGCGGATCACATCCCATGATGACTACAAGAAAACCAACTGGCAAAACTAGGATAGGACATAAAAAGAACAAATGGGTCCCTCTTTAGAAATTAATTACCCCAAAGCAAAGTAACCAAGAATGCGTGGGTGCCAATAAAGTTGGTGACTTTAAGTTAGTAAGAAGAGTTGGTGACTCTGACTGCTGAATCTATACACTTATGCAAGGGTTGGTGACCCTAGTGAGCATGTAAACTCATGAAAGAGTTGGTGACTCTGATCAGTGAGTATGTGAGCTCATGAAAGAGTTGATGACCCTGTTCAGTGAGTATTGAACTCATGGAAGGGTTGGTGACCCTAGTGAGTTATTTGGACTCATGCAAGGGTAGTTGCTCTAGTGAGTACAATATTTGGATCTAGCATGTGTGGTGTTCTTGTTCACGACTATTTTGAAGAACAAGATGGCAAGTTGGGAGATTTAATTCAAAACTTTGCGCACAAGTATTTGCCTGTGAAATGCACTTGCATGTGTGACTTGTTTTGTTTGTCTCGACATTGCTTTGTATTTTGCCTATCAATGTCCCACGAGCATTGAGGACACCTAGACACTCCGTGGACATGTGTGTGCACACCTGTTTGGGACTAAGGCAGTGATTTTATATGATTTGTAGGTGGTAAGTGTGCACACTCAACCTTATTTAATTATTTCCTTTGTCTACTAAAGTTTATGGTTGTAGGTTCAAACTCATTAAAGTTTAGGCGAACAAACTTATTAATTATAAGAGAGTTCACGTCGGGTTGGACTTTATTAATGTATCGGGACCAGTTATAAGTAATCAGCACCCAAGAACTAGACCAAAAGCCCACGAGTTGCTAAAAGTGGCTGAGGAGGTATTTTTATGGTACATAAGCTGCTTTTCTAGGAGCATGTAGTGTTAAACAAGCCAGGGTAGGCAAGAAGAGAAAGTTGACTTCTCCTTGAGAGGGCATAGGGCTGTTGGATAGTAGGGAGGAGATATTTGAAGCTGGCCGATTGCTCCTACTGATACAAGATAGCTAGTCGACTGCATAAACGCGTGTTGCAGGGTTGGTCGACTTATTGTGTAAGACTCCTCCCTCTAGCTTTTGAGGTGTAAAGGTGTAAGAACCTCCTCTTCTGTTCTTGTAATTATTCCCCCCCCCCCAGAAATGGAAAAAGATCTTGTTTTACCCTGTTTTGGCCTAGAGAGAGATAATTTAAAATTGAGATTTCATTGGATACAAAAATTCTCCTAGTGTCTAAAATAGATTTCCCTGAATCAGAAGTTCAAAATGAACATTCCAATGTGCATTAGAAATTAATTGAAAATGGTATAAGGGACCTTAGCCTAAGGGTCTACATTTTCAAAAAAAATTGGATTATGGTGCAATTAAGGTTCCCATGGGCCAATTGGATTAATCAAAGTGTTGGAATGAGATAAATCCAAATAATAAAAGAAAATATCCAAAAATGAGTAAATGCTTACATAAGATGAAGAGTTGATTTGAGTACAAGGTTTATTAGTTAAAAATTAAGAGATATTACTTAAAAAATGAGATATTTTGGAGTAATGATGCATTTTTGACACCTTGGTAAGGAAAGGGGGACCTTTGAGTTAGGCACCTTTTTCACATGTGTGGAAGGGTTTTTTAATTCAAAAAAATGTGATATTTTTATCTCTCCTCTCTCCTGGATCTAACTAAATAAAAAAGGGAGCCAAACTGGTCCAAATCTTATCCAAATTTATTCAAACTGAACCTAGGAAATTCTAGAACCCATTTAGACTTGGTTAGTGGCCTCCCTCACCTATAAATAGACCATCATTCCTTTGTATTTTTATATTGGAGCTATACTATGCCAATATTATATTAAAATAATCATATTTTCTATTATCCCTTAAATTTTTCTCTCTCTTGTTGGGAGCTTGGAGCTCTCTCTCTCTACAATAACTCTTGGAGTTACTCTTCTTCTCTTGGTGGACCAATTGATTGGTCGGGAGCTTCACTGCAATTAGAGAATCAAGCCAAACTTGGAGGTAAAATCAAATTTTATGGGTATTTTTTAATTTTCTCAATAACTTTCTTCTTCTCAACCCCTCTCATGCTTGAGAAGCTTTCAAAAAGATTGTTTTAATTCAAATCAAGCTTTCCCTAAGTTTCTTAATATTTAAGTAGCATTAAGTTAATCTTTATACTTATTTGTAATGCTTTCTTTAAGTAAATCTCTCTGTAAAAGAATAGCCATCTTTAGGGCTAAATCCCTTGAAAAAGGATGCTTCTCAATGATAGTCTCTTAATTTAAAGCTAAACTCTAGGCTTGATAAGCTAGAGATTATGAAAATGATATTTTTATGATTTTGTGTTAATAAAATAATGGTTAATTCTTTTAGATTATTTAAAAGTAGTTAAAAACTACTTTGATGGATTCTAAATGAAAAATAGATTATCCTATCAATTTGAGAAAAGAGAAATAATGGTAGCTTAATTTAGTGGGATAATTATAATTAAGTTTATGATTATGGTTAAAATTATGATTTGAATTCATAGTTTGATTTTAAGCATAAAAGAGGAACTACTATCATATTTTCATTACAAGCTTTTATTCAATAGAAAAAATTTGAGAATTATCAGTAATAGTATCGAAGCTATGGTAAAATTTTTAGAAAATAATACATATCTTATTTTTATGCATAATGCTAAAAGAGGACTTCCTACCATATTCTAGGATTGGACATCCTATGCAAAAAGAATGATTTTCATCATATTCATGGAAATAAATTTTTTTGTAATTATGTATAATTAATTGATTATGAGAAAAGAGTAAATTTTGGTAAATTTATTTTTATGCAAAAAGAGGAATTTCCATGATATTTGAGATCCAAGTAATTAAATGGTAAAAGAGGAATTTTTGGTAAATTTATTTTTATGCAAAAAGAGGAATTCCCATGATATTTGAGATCCAAGTAATTAAATGGTAAAAGATGAATTTTTGGTAAATTTATTTTTATGCAAAAAGAGAAATTCCCATGCTAATTTAGATCTAAGTAATTAAATGGTAAAAGAGAAATTTTTGGCATAATTAAAATTATGCCAAAAAATTAAAATTATGCAAAAAGAGGAATTTCCATGATAATTGAGATCTAAGTAATTAAATGGTAAAAGAGGAATTTTTGGCATAATTAAAATACTCATAATTAAAATTATGAGTATTTATCAAAAGTAAAATTTTGAGCATTATTAATTTTATTATTATTTTAAAATACTCATTATTAAAATTATGAGTATTTGTCAAAAGTGGAATTTTGAGCATTATTAATTTTATTGGAAAATATGGGTAGAATTGATTTTTGTAAATCCCATAAATCTTTTACTCAAAACGAAGAATATTGAATATATTTCACTTGAGAAATTTGAGAAAGAATATGAAAATATCCATCGAGAAAAAGTATCTTTAACTAGGCTAAGCAATTGACAGAAATTTAGAAAAGTCCCATCGGTATCGAAAGTAGAAAACGGTACTAAATGTGAATGCGATGTGATAAGATGTGAATGTGATGTGATAAGATGTGAGTGGATGTGATAAGATATGAATGTGATGTGATAAGATGTGAGTGGATGTGATGAGATGTGAATGTGATGTGATAAGATGTGAGTGGATTTGGGAGAGGAGTGGAACACCCACATCTTGTACAAGAGAATACTATGTTTGGTAATAAAGATACCTCAAGGGGAGGTTGGCCCCAACTCCAGTCCCTACTAGTGTTGTGTCATGTGTAAGATTATCTTATGTGGTTTTAGGATGCATATGTTTATGATGCATGTGATAGATGTATTTATTCATGCTCATGTATTTATTCATGCTCATGTGATAGATGTATTTATTCATGCTCATGTTGTGATGGATGTTAAATGTATGCTAAGATTTGGGCCAATGGTTTCTACATTCACGTGCCTGCCTGTAACATTGGTATCAGAGTAAAGGTTTCTTTCTCTGCTTAAGAAAGGATAATTTTTTGGGCATACAAAATTTTGGCTAAGCATACAGAATAGAAAACATGAGTATTCATGCTGAGCCTCTTGAGTAGGAGAGGGCACATGCCGAGGGATCTGCTGGAACTACGCGTACTCCTCTTGAGCAAGAGAGAGCATATGCAAGAGAGACTCTTGATACTGCCTATATAGATCATGTTGAAGTAAGGTCTAAGTTCATTAGGACATTTTGGAGGACATTCGTAGGGCTTTGTAAGAAAATGGTCGATTCTTATTTTCTCTCTCTAGAAAAAATCTTGAAATATTAAAATAAAGAGAATGTAAAAGTCATAAAAGTGTAGTCTCTGAGCTAGAGGTAAATTTTCTCCCGGGTGGCCGTCTTAAAGTTTGTTGGAACCTTCTTTGAAATGATACATTAGAAACTGCAAGAATAAGGTTAGTTAATGAGGATATTATTGCACGGAAGACAGTTTGGAGGAAATTAGAACCTTCATCTCCAATTTCAAAAGACAAATACAAGCCTTCTCTCACCATAGCCAGTCCCATTCTTTCACCCTGCATCATATAGTATACTTACTCATTCCTAGAACACTCCAATGGAGAACAACCATGTGCACACTCATTCTATTGAAGAGTCCAATCATGAAAGCATTAAGAGAACGTACAATCTGCACATTGATCTAGATAGTGCGTATGCACCCATTCAAAAATGCATAAGTGGACAACTATTGCTCTCTCTTATTAGATGTTAAAGATCATGTAAGATTCCTCCCCAGCCTCTCAGGATGTCTAGTATCTTCCCCTGTAGTCAAATCCCTCTTCAGAAATATAAAAGATCTTATTTCTACCAGTTTTGGCCTAGAGAGAGAAAATCTTCTAGAGAGTGATAATTCAATTTTTAAATATTTTTGGATGAAAAAATATCTCTTCTTATTAAAATAAGTTCCCCCGAAACAGAAATTCAAAAAGATTTTCAGAAGGTGCATTAGAAATCAAGTATAATCAAGAGGCCTTATCCTAAGGGTCAAGATTTTTTTGAAATTTTAAATTAAGGTTCCTATGGGCCAGTAAGATCAATCCATGTGTGGGGAGGAGATAAATCTAATTTGTAAAAGAAAAATAACCAAAAATGAGTAAATGCTCACATAAGATGAAGAGTTGACTATGTACAAGGGTTATTAGTAAAAAAACTGAGTATTACTAAAAAAATGAGATCTTTTGGGTATAATGATTCCATTTTGACACATGTGTAAGGAAGGGGAGTCCCTTCAAGGAGGCGCCTACTTCACATGCTTGAATGAGTTTTAAACTAAAAAATAATGTGATATTTTTGTCTCTCCTCTCTCTTGGATCAAACCGAATAAAAAAGGAACCAAACTAGGTCCAAATCTGGTCCAAATTCAACCAAATTGAATCTGGAAATTTCTAGAAATCAGTTGGTCTTAGTTAGCTCCTATAAATAGAACTTGAGCCCTTCGTAAAAAAAATAGGAGAATTATACTATGCCAGAATTATGCTGAAATAATGATCATTTTTACTATTCTCTAAAACTCTCTCCAAATTGAAGAAATTGGAGCTTCCCTCCTTCTTCAATCTCCACTGGTGGTTCCATCAACATACCAAACCAATTGATTGGTTGGGGGCCTCTACCGTGATCAAAGAATCAAGCAATTTGTAAGATAAAGGGTAAATTTTGATCTTTTTCTATAATTTCTCAATGTTTCTCTCTTCTCAACCCCTCTCAAGCTTGAGAAGCTTAATTGGAATGGCTTTTTAATGCTATTGAAGTTAATTGATGAATGGTAGTAAGGAAATACATAAATTCCCATTTATGCTTAATTTTAATGGTTTTTATGATTTTTGTCTTCTCTAAAATGATTATGATGTTATGCCTCATTGAAAAAAAAAGGCATTCCCCTCTCTTCTTTAGTAAATCCAACCATTCGTTATCCTAGATGAATGATTAATGGATAAAATCAAGTTTTTCATAATGTTTCTCTTAAATAAGTAGAAAATGTTTACATTAGAATGATTTAAATACTCTTGTAATTAATTTTAGAGAGTTAAAATTTGAAAAATGGTCAGCCATACAAAGGAGGTTATGGCAAATTTTTTTTAAAATTGTGTAAAATAAGTTTTACTTTTTTTAAATTCAAAAAGATTAATTTCCATCGTATATGTATTCTTAAAGTGTTATTTTTCATCCTAGGTATAGAAAAATGCATACTAAAAATATTTTATTAAAAAAGTGTTACTTTCTCTAGAATTAAATTCTATGCATAGAAGGAAGCATATTAAAATTGTTATTTTGATTATAAAAGTGTTATTTTCATCATAAATGATTTTTATGCATAAATGGATGCATAAAAGAAATTATTTTATATTAAAGGAGTGATTTTTATCATAAATGATTTGTATGCATAAATGATTTTTATGCATAAATGGATGCATAAAAGAAATTATTTTATATTAAAAGAGTGATTTTCATCATAAATGATTTGTATGCATAAACATATGCATAAAAGATTTTTTTATATTAAAAGCGTGATTTTTATCATAAATGGATTTTATGCATAAATTAGATGCATAAAAGAAATTCTTTTATATTATTTTCATCATAAATGATTTGTATGCATAAACATATGCATAAAAGATTTTTTTATATTAAAAGTGAGATTTTCATCATAAATGAATTTTAAGCATAAATTAGATGCATAAGAGAAATTCTTTTATTCTAAAAGTGTAATTCCTACTAAATTGGATTTATTCAAGGAAATATGCATAAAGAATTTATTTTAATCCAAAAGAGTTATTTTCATCAATTTTGATTTTATGCATAGAATGATGCATAAAGAAATCTATTTTTAGTGCAAAAGAGTTATTTTCATCAATTTTGATTTTATGCATAGAATGATGCATAAAGAAATCTATTTTTAGTTCAAAAGAGTTATTTTCATCAATTTTGATTTTATGCATAAATAGATGCATAAAGAATTTTATTTTTATTCCAAAAGAGTTATTCTTATCAATTTTGATTTTATGCATAAATAGATGCATAAAGAATTTTATTTTTATTCCAAAAGAGTTATACATATCAATTTTCATTTTATGCATAGATTGATGCGTACAGAAATCTATTTTTATTTCAAAAGAGTTATTTTCATCAATTTTGATTTTATGCATAAATAGATGCATAAAGAATTTTACTTTTAATCCAAAAGAGTTATTCTTATCAATTTTGAGTTTATGCATAAAAAGATTATTTTTATTGAAATTGATATTATGCATAGATAGATGCATAAAAGATTTTTTTTTATTTTGAAAGTGTTATTCTCATTAAAATGGAATTTATGCATAGTAAAATGCATAAAAGGTTTATTTTTAATTTGAAAGTGTTATTTTCCTTAAAATTAAAATTATGCCTAAATAGATGCATAAAAGGATTTTTATAAAAGTATAATTCCTACTAAAGTTGTCTTTATGCCTAATTAGATGCGTAAAGAATCTTTATAACAAAAAATTTAGAATTCTCTTACATTCTGTATGGATGGATGGAAGTGATATGAATCAGATAAATAAAAATGGATGAATGGATGTGATATCCTGTGAATTAGGATGTGAATGAATGGTATAGGATGTGAAGGAATGTGAATCGTGATATGAATGAATGATAAGGGATGTGAATGAATGAGACGGCATGTGAATCAGATGTGAATGGATGATGTGGTTTGATGTGTGAATGATGTGGGTTGATGTAGATGGATGAATGTATGGATGTGGATGTGGAAATGGATGTGTGAAGGAATGTGAATCGTGATATGAATGAATGATAAGGGATGTGAATGAATGAGACGGCATGTGAATCGGATGTGAATGGATGATGTGGTTTGATGTGTGAATGATGTGGGTTGATGTAGATGGATGAATGTATGGATGTGGATGTGGAAATGGATGTATGGATGTGGAAATGGATGTGTGGATGTATGAATGTAGATATGCATGTGGATGTATGAATGTAGATATGCATGTGGATGTATGAATGTGAATGTGGATGTGGAAATGGATGCATGGATGTATGAATGTAGATGTGGATGTATGAATGTGAATGTGAAATATGGATGTATGAATGTGAATGGGGATGTGGATGTGGATATGGATGTGAAAATGGATGTATGGATGTGGATGAGGATGTGGAAATGAATGTATGGATGTGGATGTATGAATGTGGATGTGGATGTATAGATGTGGATATGGGTGTGTATGTATGAATGCAGATGTGAAAGTGGATGTATGATGTGGATGTACGAATGTGTATGTGTATGTAGAATAATGAATGCAAATGTGTATGTGAAATGATGTGATGTCGATATGAGTGAATGGATGAGATGTGATGACATGTGAATTGGGATGTGAATAAATGATATGTGATGTGAATGAATATGAGGTGATGAGATGGAAAATGATGTGATTGGATGAGAATGAGTACACATATGAATGGAATGTGGAATAAGTAATGTGGACTGATGAGGGATAATGTGGAAAGATGAGAGTTCATTATAGAAACTGTATTTGTGACCTGTTTGTAAACGACTGTTTTATGTCAAGAATGCTGGGGAAGATGAGAGTTCATTATAGAAACTGTATTTGTGACCTGTTTATAAATGACTATTTTATGTCAACAAGAATGCTGGGGAAGCATTTTGACCGTCTTGTGATTAAGGTTGTGGAGACCTAAATGATAAAGTTACAACTGCTGACAGAGAGTCAATGGAGGACGTCTCGCATAGCAAGGTCGGCCGACCAACCTCGGTTCGATTTAAATGGTGAGCTTTCGGTACGGTGGATGAGGGACCAAGGAAGCAGCCTATGAGTGAAGCGCTAGGTGACCTGCGAGACGAAGGACCCTAGAGGGTGCTGACCATACGGTGCTCGGGCTCTGGGTTGCCAAAGATGCCCACAAGTACGTCGGGGGAAGATATTGAATCAAGGAGTAAGAGTTGTTTTCTGAAACCGGGCATGGATTTGGTTGATTGACCTTGCTGGTCAGTCCATGACTCTTTTATATGGATCTGTTGGTTGATCTTGCTGATCTTCCACGGAGATTCCATTTTGTTATATGAATATATTGCCGGTTACTATGAGCTAGGAACTATCGAAAAGGCCCCTGTGTGGACAGGTGGTGAGCGTTCTGGTTGCCAATGATGCCATAAGTACACCGATGAAGGAATGATTGGAAATAAGGATCCAACCAGAGATTTTGAGGATTGTGGTCACTAACACAATGGTTTCATTAAAGGATTGTTATAAAGATAGCTGATGCTGAGAAAAAGGTAATTTCATATTGGGTGTGTAAGTGGTGTGACTAGTTTTATGTTTGTATGAACATCCGGCTAGGGGGCCTGGGAACTCTTTTCCCTGGTACCCGGGACAAAACCTAACCAAATTCCTAATTGGATCCCATCACTACTGTGGTTGGGTGGTTAGCTAACCCATGGGACTGGATGGGGTTAGGTTGGACTGATAGATCCATAAAATGAGACTCAATTTCTATTATAGTACGCTAGATGAAGTAAATCTCGGATAGTAATTATTCTATGGAAAAAGAAATCAACGGTTGTGCCTCTCGATGGGAAAAAAAGCATTGATCTCTATGATCCAAGTGCAAGTTTCTTCCTTGATCTAACCAAGTGACTTTAGGTTCGGTCGGATCAGTTTGGTCAGTAATGACTTTAGGTTCGGTCGGATCAGTTTGGTCAGTAATGACTTTGACTATGTTAGAGTAAAATTTTATCTTGGAGAAATCACCTTTGCTTTCCGGGCAAGGGAAGTTTTTTCCAAGTTCAATTTTGGAAGAACCGAGGAATTAGTCACCTGTCCGGATATCCGTGGGGGCAAGGCCCCGAGTGTGGGACCCTGCCCCGCGCAAGATGTGCTACTTTCGCTGCTAGCACCTCAAATCTGTTGCGCAGTGGGGACGGGAATCTTATAGCTGGTATCAAAGCGAATTGGCTAAAGTGGATCAACCGAGAAGCCAAATATGTCAAAAATTTATCACGAAGCACTAAAAGGTTGTAATTGTGTGATAAAATTCATACAATTTGATATTCAAATTGAAATTCATAAATTAGTAATTGGGTCTTCAAATGGAAGTACCGCAATTGTATGGTAGACATGATGGTATTTACCTTATAGTTCCAGGAACCATGACTACCCGTATATACCGAGGGTATAACTGTAGCTCTTTACTGGCAGTATATACGAGTAATCTAAGACTTGAAATTGTAAGCATTAATGCTATCCAGATGATGAATTCGAATGTGGTTGATATGGTTTTTAAATTCTGGTTGAGAACTAATGAGTTGATTTGGATTCTGATTGAAAAATGATGATCCCTGAAATTTAGTTGAAATGTAATAAGCTTAGTGAAACCGCAATGAGGATGAATGGGACGAGTCCCTGTGATGATGTTCTTAATTGGAATGACGTTAATGACTTCAGCCAATCACTATGAGATTAGTGGATTATGCTGGTGGCAGATTGCTATTGTTAACTTTTGTCCAGTGGATCAAGTTAAGGGATGATAAATTAAAAATCTGAAAAATTGAAATCCCCATAAAGGACTGTTCAGATGGAAAATTGAAATCCCCATAAAGGACTGTTCAAATGGAAAAAATTAGTCTGATGGACCATTATTGTGTGAAAGATATGAATGAGATATTCTGAATGAATTATTAACTGATAATGCGTTCTATATTAGAGAACCCCAGAATCAGTTGAATCAAAAATCGGATTGAATCATAAATAAAGAGACTTAACAAGAATTTTCGTATTGATAGGAACATGGATCGAGGTCGTCGTGGTAGAAATGTTAACCCCCAACTCGATGAAGAAGAGCTCGACCTGAATGTTCGTAAAACTCTTCATAGTTTGCAGCCTGGACCTTTCAAGGGTGAAGGGGAAAACTTGGGCGAGGCTGTGGAGAAGTGGATCGATTCAATGGAAGAATACTTCGATGTCACTGGGTACAATGAGAAGAGCAAAATGGCTCTTGCAAGGCTGAAGATAGTGGAGATAGCTAGAGTGGCATGGAGAAACCACTGTGAGACAAACCGTGACCGAAATACCCAAACCTGGACTGATCTCCAAATTTACCTAAGGACGAGGTTTTGTCCTCTCGGCTTTTTAGAAACAAAGATGAATGAATTCTTAGAGTTAATCTAGGGGAGTATAACTATTGAAGCATATCACCAAGCATTCGCCCTCCTCCTCAGATACTCGCCTCCGTTGGATGAAGAACAGTTGATGGGGGCCAGGTTCATTCGGGGACTAAACGAACCTTTGAATATCCTAGTAAAGAATGCCAAGTCAGTTTCCCTAGCCGAAGTAGTTCGGATGGTGAAGGATTTCGCCAAAGCCTTTGATGTCAAAGTCCCACCAAAGCCAGCACCATCACCTTTCAAAAGGTTTTTATTCCCAAAAGATGATTCCAACCTTCCTCCGTCTAAGAGATATCAGGGTCAAACCCAAGACATGGGAAGTTCCAGAATGGAAGAAATGTCCTTTTCCCGAACCTCAATCCCCTGGATTTCAACTTCAGAAGTTTCACCCTTGAACAAGAGAGTGAAATGCTATAACTGTCAAGGAATTGGACATCGCAGTATGGATCAAGGTTTTCAGCGCAGGGAAATCAGGGATCAAGATTCTAGACTCCAGCCCCTTCCTTCCAGAGTAATCAAGGTTCTATCCGCCAAAATCAGGGAAATCCCAGAGGTAGACTCTCTATCCAACCTGCAGTTTCAATCCAAAGTAATGTAAGACCTCCACCTCAGAATAGAGGAAGTCAAAGAGAGTTGTTCCCAAATCGGCCATCCACTTCCAAGGCAGTAACACTGGAAGTGATTGAAGAAGAAGAAGAAGAAGATGAAAGAGATCATACTCCACCTGCAAGATGAGGACATCTCGCATTTTTTAAGTGGGGTAGAATGTAAGATTCCTCCCCAACCTCTCAGGATGTCCAATACCTTCCCCTGTAGTCAAATCCCTCTTTAGAAATATAAAAGATCTTATTTCTACCAGTTTTGGCCTAGAGAGGAATCTTCTAAAGAGCAGTAATTCAGTTTTTAAATATTTTTGGATGGAAAAATATCTCTTCTTATTAAAATAAGTTCCCCCGAAACAGAAGTTCAAAAAGATTTTCAGAAGGTGCATTAGAAATCAAGTAAAATCTGTTCAAGAGGGCTTATCCTAAGGGTCAAGATTTTTTCGAAATTTTAAATTAAGGTTCCTATGGGCTAGTAAGATCAATCCATGTGTGGGGAGGAGATAAATCCAATTTGTAAAAGGAAAATAACCAAAAATGAGTAAATGCTCACAAAAGATGAAGAGTTGACTATGTACAAGGGTTATTAGTAAAAAAACTATGAGTATTACTAAAAAAAGAGATATTTTGGGTATAATGATTCCATTTTGACACATGTGTAAGGAAGGGGAGTCCCTTCAAGGAGGCGCCTACTTCACATGCTTGAATGAGTTTTAAACTAAAAAATAATGTGATATTTTATCTCTCCTCTCTCTTGGATCAAACCGAATCAAAAGGAACCAAACTAGGTCCAAATCTGGTCCAAATTCAATCAAACTAAATTTGAAAAATTCTAGAAATCAATTGGTCTTAGTTAGATCCTCCCTCTCCTATAAATAGAACCTGAGCCCTTTGTAAAAAAATAGGAGAATTATACTATGCCAGAATTATGCTGAAATAATGATAATTTTTACTATTCTCTAAAATTCTCTCCAAATTGAAGAAATTGGAGCTTCCCTCCTTCTTCAATCTCCATTGGTGACTCCAGTAACATACCAAACTAATTGATTGGTTGGGGGCCTCTACCGTGATCAAAGAATCAAGCAATTTGTAAGGTAAAGGGTGAATTTTGATCTTTTTCTATAATTTCTCAATGTTTCTCTCTTCTCAACCCCTCTCAAGCTTGAGAAGCTTAATTGGAATTGCTTTTTAATGCTATTGAAGTTAATTGATGAATGGTAGTAAGGAAATATATAAATTTCCATTTATGCTTAATTTTAATGGTTTTTATGATTTTTGTCTTCTCTAAAATGATTATGATGTTATCCCTCATTGAAAAAAAAGGCATTCCCCTCTCTTCTTTAGTAAATCCAACCATTCTTTATCCTAGATGAATGATTAATGGTGGATAAAATCAAGTTTTTCATAATGTTTCTCTTAAATAAGTAGAAAATGTTTACATTAGAATGATTTAAATACTCTTGGTGAAATACTAATTAATTTTAGAGAGTTAAAAATTGAAAAATGGTTAGCCATACAAAGGAGGTTATGGTGAAATTTTTCTAAAATTGTGTAAAATATGTTTTACCTTTTTTTAAATTCAAAAAGAGTAATTCCCATCGTATATGTATTCTTAAAGTGTTATTTTTCATCCTAGGTATAGAAAAATGCATACTAAAAATATTTTATTAAAAAAGTGTTACTTTCTTTAGAATTAAATTCTATGCATAGAAGGAAGCATATTAAAATTGTTATTTTGATTATAAAAGTGTTATTTTTATCATAAATGATTTTTATGCATAAATGGATGCATAAAAGAAATTATTTTATATTAAAAGAGTAATTTTCATCATAAATGATTTGTATGCATAAACATATGCATAAAAGATTTTTTTATATTAAAAGCGTGATTTTCATCATAAATGGATTTTATGCATAAATTGGATGCATAAAATAAATTCTTTTATATTAAAAGAGCGATTTTCATCATAAATGATTTGTATGTATAAAAGATTTTTTTATATTAAAAGTGAGATTTTCATCATAAATGGATTTTATGCATAAGAGAAATTCTACCCTTGTCGAAAGCTCTTTCATTGCACGGCAACGAAGCTTAAGGGCAACTATGTAGCCTTTTGGATAAAATTTTTCAAGCCAAAAACACATTTCAAGCTCATGTGGACCTCCATTTTTCAGTTCATAAGCGTTCACGGGGGCATTGCCTGCGGGTAAGTTTGGATTCTGTGCAGAATTAAATTTTTGGTACTGCAGGAAGGGTAATTAGTTGTGCAGACACTATGTACTACAAAGAGATCTTACAGGTTCTATTGAATGTATGTATGCAAGTTGAGGTCACTGGTTATGACAATTTGGGCGTAGCATAGTCCTGCTGCAAAGAATACATCAATTTGTAGTACAAGTCAAACAAGAGTGCTATTTTTGGTGAGTTTGTGTTACAGACAAGATGTCAAATGATGGAATTAACCAGATTATTGCAGAGAAGCTTGACAAGAATAACTTCCATTCTTGGAGGTTTAGATTGAAAAATTTTCTGAGATGAAAAAAGGCTATTGGGACTACATTGAAGGTGAACATGAGGAGGTACCAAAGATATCAGAGATTGATCCAACTGCTGCAAATGTAAAAGAACATAAGGATTAGAATCAAGGAGAAAGGACTACATTGAAGGTGAACATGAGGAGGCACCAAAGATATCAGAGATTGATCCATTGAAGGTGAACATGAGGAGGCACCAAAGATATCAAAGATTGATCCAACTGCTGCAAATGTAAAAGAACATAAGGATTAGAATCAAGGAGAAAGGAAAGTCATGTATTAACCTTCTATTAGCATTATAGGACACCATGATTGGGCATATACAAGATGCCAAGTCACCCAAGGATGCATGGGACACCTTGGTGAAGTTGTATGAAACTAACACCAAGGCACGAAAGATTCAGTTGAAGAATGAGCTTCATATTGTGGAGAAGAAAAACATGTATGTAATTGATTATGCCCTGAAGATAAAGGGTATTGTGGAATCCCGTGCATCTATTGGTGTTTCTGTTGATGATGATGATAAGGTGGAAGTATGTCTATGTGGTCTCGGGCTACAATACAAGGCATTCGAAACGTCTATTCAGACTCGGAAAATCATTTTCAACTCTATAAATTTGGTGTCAATGCTAATCATTGAAGAGAAGAATTTGGGTGAAGATCAAGCAAAAACAGTTTAAAGCAGCAAGCCTTCTACAAAAGTTCAGGTAGAGAACGAGGTAGAGGTCGTGGACGTGGCCAAGGTGGTGTTCGAATAGGTAATCAGAATTATGATCAGCAGTAATAGCAACAGTACCATGAATCACAACAACAACAACACACAGGTGGAAGAGGCCAGTTTAGAGGAGGCAGGGGAAGTCAAAGAGATCGTGGTAATTGGCAAAGGTAGCATAATGATACGCGAGGTTATTTTGAATGTGGTAAGCTTGGACATGTGCAAGCAGATTTCTATAAGAAGTAGAATGACATGCGAAATGGAAAAGTGCAACAAAATAACTATGCGTCCTCTAGTAGAAATAATGAGGATAATGAGAGGTTATTTGTTATGCAACATGTAGTTGATGCTATGTCTGGAAATGATGTAGCAGCATGTAAGGATGATGTATGATGGTATGATGTAGCAGCATGTAAGGATGATATATGGTATGTTGATTCAGGTGCTTTGAACGACATAACAAGTCATGGTGAGTGGTTCAAGGAAATGAAGAGTCTTAAAAGACCAGGTTTTGTTGAAACTGGGAATGACACTGCTCATCCGATTGCCCATGTTGGAGATGTGACATTATATATGCAGAATGGTAAGGTGAAGTACCTTGTAGATGTACTTCATGTTCTAAACATTACAAAGAATCTAGTTTCTATTGGCCAAATGATTGAGCAAGGTTTACAGGTGCGGTTCAACCCTGATTATGTAGAAGAAGACTTGAAAGATAAGTGCATGTTGGTTGTAAAAGAGAATAGAGTGGGCAGAATGTTTACACTGAATGTAAATATGCCTGAAGTGAGTGTTGCAATGTTTACAAATGGTTCAAGAGTTTTTGCAGATACAGACATTTGGCATAAGAGAATTGGGCATGTAAATGTGCAAAGAATGAAGTCTATGCAGACTAAAGAAATTGTGACAAGGCTGCCTCAGTTTAAGGTTGAAGGTATGCAGAAAGTATATGAAGCATGTCAGTTTGAAAAGCAAACAAAGCATGTATTTTCACATGACAGAAATGTGAGCAAGTATGTACAAGATGTTATGCATTCAGATGTATGGGGTTCTCCGAAGACTATGTATATACGTGGCTACAAGTAGTATATAACATTCATTGATGTGACCATACGAGGAAAGTGTAGGTGTATTTCATGAAGAAGAAGAGTGAAGTTTTCACTCATTTTTATAATTTCAAAGTGATGGCTGAAAAGAAAACAGGAAAACATGTGAAGTGCCTAAGGTCAGATGGAGGGGGAGAATACTTCTCCAATGAGTTCTCTAATTTCTTGCGGAAGATTGGCATTTAGAGACAGTTTACATATAGATACACTCCCCGCAGCAAAATGGAGTTGCTAAGCAGAAAAACAGGCACATTGCAGAGATAGCACAAGCATTGATGGCAAAGAAGAATATGCCGCATAACTATTGGGTTGAGGCTGTGTCTACAACAGTTTATATCATGAACAAGACTCCTATTGCAGCCATACATGATACGCAGCCACGCCGCCAGAGGAGAAGTTTACTGGCAAGAAACCTGATTTGTCTCACTTGAAAGTTTATATCATGAACAAGACTCCTATTGCAGCCATACATGATACACCAGAAGAGTAGTTTACTAGCAAGAAACCTGATTTGTCTCACTTGAAAGTTTTTGGATGTATTGCATATGTGCATGTGCCAAATGAGTTGTTTACTAAGTTGGATCTAAAGGCAAAAAAATGTGTGTTTATTGGGTATTCCCTTGAGCAAAAGAAATATAGATGTTATAATCCTGCTACACGTGAATTGAGGGTAAGCAAGGATGTTCCATTTGATGAGATGAGTAGCTGGTATGCTGTTAAAAAAGATGTTGGGACTGATGTAAGTTGAAATGTGGTTGCACAGAATACAAGTCAACAATCACTGTCATTGAGTGGACCATGAGAGTCCTCATGCAGCGGTTCTGTTTTGATAGACCATGAAATGGCAATAGGGTGCGTCATAATACCAATCCTGGAAATGTAGTTAGTATATCACATAAAGACAAAGATAAAGTGATTGAGCCCCTTGGTATGCCTGATATTTTTGCAAGGCATTCTCTTGTTGATGGAGAGTCTAGTGGCTTGGAGATGAGCCCTGATAAGGAGCTTGGGATTCTAGCAATGAGGACACCTGGTAGCTTACATCCAATAGCTTTCTTGCCTTCAGGCAATGGCACCAAATCCCAAGTCTCATTTCCATACAATGCATCCATCTCCTTATATCCATAGCTTTCTCCCAATACACATTTCCAATAGCCTCATCAAAACATGTGGACTCTACAACCTACACAACTTTTTTCATGTAAGCATAGTGATGTGCCACATAGCCAACGTAAGTCAACCTCTGCACAGGGTCTTTGACTCTTCTAGATCCTTGTGAAACATAATAGTAATGGTAGCATAAGCAGGTACAAGGCTAGATTGATAGCCAAAGGACATGCGCAGATACATGGGATTGATTATGAGGAGAAGTTTGCCCCGGTTGCAAAGATGGCAACTGTTAGAGCTGTGATTGCAGAGTGGCTGCAACTAAAGGCTAGTTTTTACATCATATGGATGTAAAAAATGTGTTCTTGCATGGTGACTTGCGAGAAGAAGTGTATATGGATCAGCCACCTGGTTTTGAGGATACAGGTCATCCAAAGTATGTATGTAAGCTTCGTAAGGCCTTTTATTGAGACTAAAACAAGCTCCACGAACATGGCATAACAAGATTGATGAGTATCTTGTCACTATTGGCTTTCATATGGTAGATACAGATCACTGTTTGTATGTGTGCAAGAGTGATAAGGGTATTGTGATCATCACCATCTATGTAGATGATCTTATTGTTGGGGGTGACAAGTTAGAAGACATTGAGCATGTGAAAAGTCTTCTCAAAAGGAAGTTTGACATGAAGGATTTGGGAGATCTGTGCTACTTTTTGGGCATTGAGGTCATTCGCACACTTGATGGTATTTGGTTGTCACAGAGACAATATGTATTGGACATATTGTCCAAGTATGGGATGGGTGGTCGTAAGCCAATCTCGGTACCATTAGATCAAAATGGCAAGCTTAGTGCAAATGTAAGTTATGTGTTGGAAGACCCCCTATGTACCCGACGATTGTGGAGAGTTTAATCTATGTCATGATCAGCAAGCCAGATTTGAGTTACACTGTTGGCTTAAAGAGTCATTTTATGCAGGTTTCGCGCAAACCACATCGTGAATGACAATGTGCGACGCACACTTCGGTATTTGAGGGCCACTATTGATTATGCATTGTTTTATGTAGTAGGTGTACCATTGGAGCTATATGGATATACAGATGCAGATTAGACAGGTAGCATCCTCAGACACGAGATCTACCAGTGGATTTATGTTTTCATTGGGGAATGCTCCTAAGACATGGAGCAGCAAGAAGCATCCCACAATTGCCTTGTCAAGTACAAAGGCAGAGTACCGAGGAGTTGCAGTGGCAGCATGTGAGGTAGCTTAGTTACGCAAGCTACTTGCTGATTTGGGGTTGTATGTGGAGAGAAAGGTTGTTATATATTGTGAAAATCTTAGCAGTATACAGTTGACCAGGAACTTAGTTTTCCATGCACGGACGAAACACATTGAGGTACACTACCACTTCATCAAGGAGAGAGTCTTGGGCAAGCGACATCGACTTGGCTTACATCAGCACACAAGATCAGGTCGCTAACATCTTCATGAAGACCTTGGGAGCTGAGAAGCTTCGCAGATTTCGAGATATACTTGGAGTTCACGAGGTAGAGTTAGGCTTAAGGGGGAGTGTTGAGATGTCAAGCTCAATATGAGCTGACACTCACGAGACGCCTGCGTGACCATTTAGACATCTACATCACTGACGGGTTTGGTAGCTGGCACCGACATACCTTCGCCAGAGATTCTAAAGCTGGACTACACTGACTAGTCCACACCTACCCACTCCACTTTAGCATGTTCACATTATGGACCGCTTGTATATACTCTAGGATGTGTGTTAGTCACTTTATCTCCTTTATAGACCTCTTTGGTTGGAGAAGAAGAAGAACAATTTTCAGTCTCTCACCTTATGTGTTCTCTTCTAGGGTTTGTGAGAGTGTGTGTGTGCTTGCAACAGCTCAAGCTCCCTTCTTCCATGCATCTTTTCACCAACTCCCCGCTATACTTTATGTATGGTTTTTTTTTTAACCTTCACTCACATAAACGAGCACGAAAATCCTATGACTTGATGAATGACGTGTAACTCAGATTCAAATGTGGTAATGAATTTGGAATTATCAACCTTGCGATGTACCCTGAGATCTCTGTCATTATTCATCGATTCCTCACATCAAATATAATCATAGCCTTGATATTCATGCTCGTTCAAGCTCTATAAGCTATTCATATAAACTTGAGAAAGACATGCATACGAAGAGGATGTGTTGCAAAAATGGTATGGGTTGCAGTGTCCATCTTCATTCAAGCGCTTCAAGATGTTTATATGTGAACGGAAGGACACACGTTCTTTCAAAGTACATTGACAACACACAAGTGCAAGCAATCAAGAGGCTAAGGGTACCCAAGCATTCTAGTTCACTCTAGCATAACCTATTCAGCAATGTGCCAAATCTTAATTGAAGTCATCTTCATCTCTAAACCATATCACCTTCTAGGCCACCATCTCATATGAATACAAGGATGTCAAATACTAAAATCATTGGCTACCTCTCATAATGGGGACTATACAAGGATGTCAAATACTAAAATCATTGGCTACCTCTCATAATGGGGACTATACAAGCATGAGCTAGCTAATGCCTAGAAATTATAATAATATAAGGGTGGAGCATTGATGTAGATCAATATGTGGATTGAGACATCAACTAACTCAAAGTTTGTTACGAGAATTAAGATGTACCTTTGTTATGTATTAAGATGTACCTAACATGTGGTTTACTATTAATTAAAAAGTTGATTAATTCAACTTTATCAATGACTAATGTTGATTAACATGATGTGCAAGGATTTTGTGAGAGACTTCTTTCATATTCAATGATTCTAACATGATGTGCAAGGATTGGAGCATTTGCCTTGTTCTTGTTGATAAAAACTCTTTAAATTCTACAATGTGCACTTCTAATATCATTCTTATTTTTGTATAATAACTTCTCAAAATAAAATATAAATTTTATATACTTCTAAAAATAATTTATGATATTTTTATACAAACAATGTAAATTATTTTTATACAAATAATATAAATTATATTTAAAAAATAAGTATAATAATTTGAAACTACATTTTATTATACACATAGGTTAAAAATAGTGTTATTACTAAATGATAACTTAACATTAAAGAAGTAAGGGGTGTTAGAAGTCATCTCCTGTCTTTACCAGACATGAGGGCCTCTGTTGTGGGTGTGCCCGCCCATTGTAGGTGTTTTCTCATTTTTCCTCACTCCCCATATTTTTTTCCATTTTTCTGTGGCTTGGGTGGCAGCCCTGAGGTGGCAGGATGTCTTAGCATATGGCCAACTACGGCTGTATGCGTTTACTGATGCTGGCCAACTGCGGCTGTATGCGTTTACTGATGCTGGCCGACTGTGTGGACACTTTCTTGGTGTTGGTGGCCGACTTGTTTTTTACTAGTCGTGGTGGACATGCTCCTGTCGGCTCCCTTTAGAGCAGGCTGACTGCTACTTGGGGGCCATATAAAATGGCCCCACACCCCTTGACACTTTTGTATCTTGTATCTTGTACATTCCGAGATCTTGTGTATATAGAGTAGAGTTACACATCTCTATCTCTCTCCTTCTCTTGTGTTGTTTTTTTGCACTGTTCTTGCTCAAGTGTTTCCAGATTTGTTCATCATCTCTGCTGCATATTCTGACATGGTATCAAAGCCCTAGGATCTTGATAGTTCTTGGAAGTTGTGTAAGCAAGAGGGGGACTGTTGCGTTGCTGATTGGTGGACTGTTCGGGACTGTTCGGGAAGAGGAGAAGCAAGAGGACAACGGGCTGATTTGCTGGACAGCCACTTTTGCAGGTTAAGTTCTTCTTTGTTCCGAACGACCCACCCTTTTTCAGTTACATCCCTGCAATGGCAAATCTGCTTGAGATGGCTGAGAGACATGTAAAGATCCCAACACTCCCCACGTTCCCACTGGACTGTCAGTTGAACGGGAACAACTACGGCATATGGAAGGTTATCATGGGATCTGTTCTGGAGTCTTACGACCTTGCTGATTTTAACATTGTTGGGGTTCCACGGCCAAAGATAAGAGGAAGGGGAGTTACCATCGATTCGTAGCCGAGAGGCATAGGCACAGTCGTGGGATCGTGTCAACGCCAGGGTCCGTTCATTTATCTTCCTCAACTGCACACTGCAAGTAATCAATCATGTAAAGCATATAACACTAGCCAGAGGTATATGGCAGCATTTGGCTTCTCTTTACAACAAGGTATCGCCCATGAAGAGGATTTCGTTGGAAGTACAGATGCGGGTTATGAGCCCTGCAAAGTCGTCGACGATGCGGGAGCATATTAAGAAGCTACAGGCTCTTCAACAGGAAGTTCTTTTTAGGCTGGGAAGGAGATATCATCGGAGGACATGGCCATAACGTTGCTGTCGCATTTTCCCTGTCAGTACTCAATATTTTACTCATCTTTAATTACCAGTGGTGGCAGGCTCAGCACCATCACGTGGGAGGATCTTGTGCACATGGTCTTGGCCCAGGAGACAAGATTCTCGAACCCTCCTCAGGGTGGAGGTTCAGAGGCCTTAACTAGCCAACGGTTGAAAGGCCGTAACAAGGGCAAAGGGAAGGCTTCACAAGAGAAGTCTTATGAGAAGAAGTCCGATATGCTGACTGCGAGAAACTAGAGGCAGAGAGGATCTGTAATGATTGTGGGGGCAAGAAAGGCCACTATTGGAGGTAGTGTCCCCAACAAGCAGAACACCGAGAAGGGTGAAGACTCCTCAGCAGAGCAATCGAAGACTCCAGCATTTGTGCACCTGGAGGTGATGGACACCGATTTTTTATTTTCTTCGGGCAGGGAGGAGATTGGAGGACTCGCCGTGCGGATACTCAGGAGTGGATTCTAGACAGTGGTGCTTCCCCAAGCACATGACTCCTTCCCGTTCAGATTTACAGGATCTCTATAGGTATTCTGGTCACATTCTTACTGGGGATACATCCACTATCCCAGTTCACAGTGAGGGCAAGTTGGAGATAGTTCCCAATGATAGAGGGGGGAAGTATTCCTGCTCCCAGGTGTTGTATGTTCCCACACTTGGTTTTCATCTGTTCTCAGTGCATCAAGTTTGCAAGACTCGCATATGGGTGGAGTTTGATGAGCATTTTGTTGCTCTCTGGGACAAGGCAACCGGCCACGTAGTTTGGGAAGGCGGAGTGGAGAATGGAGTTTACAAACTTTCAGCACTCTCTCCCAGGTCCTCGGTTTTGTGATGAGTGGCAGTCTGGTAATGGGCACTTAAGTGTGGATACGCTGCAGGTGCAGGCTTTCCGAGACCAGATGGAGGATAGCTTGCCAGTTGATGGCAGAAGTTGGCAGGAACTTTCCAGTACAGATGTGGTAGTTCTTGTGTTCGTCAGCAGTCAGAGGAAACTTTACAGGTAACTTATGCTCTGATGTCTCGTAGTATTCGGGACAAAGAAACTCCTGTAGATGAGGATGTTCTTTCCACAGGGATCTCTTGGAAAGCCAAGCAAGTGGCAGTTGATTACTTGCAGAAGGAGGTCGTTGTTGCACATTCTCCAAGCTTTGTGGTTCCGGATTCAGAGGGGGTGGTTTACAGGTTTCAAAAGGCCTTGCGTGGTCTTCAGCAGGTTTCCAGGACTTGGCTTCCCACTGTGTGTTGATCCTTGTGAGCAGTATGGTGCCTCTTTGACTCTCAGAAGCAGAATGGTTCATTGATTTGGTTGATGGATATCAGATTGGACGGGCGCTTCCTGGTGAGGCTGTTGAGCTCATGGTTTTTACAGATGACTCTTTGGGAGGCAAGATTGCGTATCTTGTGGTTTTTGTAGCATGCGAAGGATCATGGACTCTTTTACTACACAGGAGGGGGATTGATGGATGGAGTCCTACTCCATGGGTGGAGTGACTCAGATTGGGGAGGAGCTCATGGTTTTTACAGATGACTCTTTGGGAGGCAAGATTGCGTATCTTGTGGTTTTTGTAGCATGCGAAGGATCATGGACTCTTTTACTACACAGGAGGGGGATTGATGGATGGAGTCCTACTCCATGGGTGGAGTGACTCAGATTGGGGAGGAGATCCAGACACGAGGAGATCTACTTCAGGCCCAGGAGCAGTAAGAGGCAATCATCTTTTGCCGCCGTCGAGACAGAGACAGAGTATCGGGCTACTTGTGGTGTTGCTTGTGAGGTGGTGAGGTTGTAGAGGTTGCATGGCAGGATTGGGCTTCCACTGGAGGAATCCACGGTCATCCAGAGGCACTTTGCTCGTGAAAAGATCGTTGTTGATGACATCTTGCTAGAGTTCTGTTCGACAGTACGGTGGACCTCTTCACAAAGTCGCTATCTCAGGCTTTGCTCAGGCGGCACTCCAGCTCCCTGTGGTTGGTTTCACAGCCAGGAGCTGAGAGGGGGTGTTAGAAGTCATCTCCTATCTTTACCAGACACCAAGGCCTCTGTTGTGGGTGTGCCCGCCCGTTGTAGGTGTTTTCTCATTTTTCCTCACTCCCCATATTTTTTCCCATTCTTCTGTGGCTTGGGTGGCAACCCTGAGGTGGCAGGATATCGTAGCATGTGGCCGACTGCACTTGTATGTGTTTACTGATGCTGGCCAACTGTGTGGAAACTTTCATGGTGCTAACCGACTGTACACAATACTGGCCGACTTGTTTATTACTAGTCGTGGTGGACATGCTCCTGTCGACTGCCTTTGGAGCAGGCCGACTGCTACTTGGGGGCCATATAAAATGGCCCCACACCCCTTGCCACTTTTGTATCTTGTATCTTGTACATTCTGGGATCTTGTGTATATAGAGCAGAGTTACACGCCTCTATCTCTCTCCTTCTCTTGTGCTGTTTTTCTGCACTGTTCTTGCTCAAGTGTTTCTAGATTTGGTCATCATCTCCGCTGCGTATTCTGACAAGGGGAACACTTCTAAATGATTTCAAAGCAAGTGCTCACACATAAGAACATTGTAACACATAATTAATTCAACTCTTTGGTAATTTTTTTGTCCTCCACTTTCATGAATGGAAGTACTCGTTTAATAAGAAAATGACACGTTCCCGTACCTTTTTAATTTTAAAAAAGAGACTTGTGCTACCTCCTTGCCATGCCTTATGCAATAACTTTTTTTTCCTTTTTACTCACCTACACAGAAGAAGCGCCTTTGTAGTCAAAACGATTAACTTTTCAATAATTGTTGTCAGTTAACATGTTGATGTGCAAGGACTGTAAGTTCAATAATTGGAACATCCACCTTATTTCTAACAATTACTCTCAAAATTCTAATAAATACACTTCTAATAGCATCCTTGTTTTCTTACTAATTAGCAATCAAAACTAATTTTTAATGATAAGCAATCAAGATTAATGTTTCGAACTATAGCCGTGTTATTTCATGTGTTAATATGATATACTTTTATAATAATTTATAGTAGTATTATATAAATATTATAAAGAATTACAAATAAGTAACATACTTTTCAATGTATATATAGATCATTAAATATTACCATTGTTAAATAACAATTAACATCGAAAAGGCAAGGGGAACACCTCAATATGAGTGCCCACCAAATGAGTATACTTTAACATGCTAGACTCAAAACAATTATTCCATCAACGGCTGATCGTTAATATGCTAGTATACAAGGATTGCGAGAGGCTTCTTCTACATTCAATAAATCAAAGCATCCACCTTGTTCTTAACAATCACTCTCAAGAGTGTACCTCTAATAGCATCCTTGTTTATTGATGACCAATCAAAATCATTATTTCTCAAATACAATCTTACGTCATTTAATAAAGTTAATGACTTGATGATGTGCAAGGCTTGTGAGAGGCTTTTTTCCCAACAATTGCTCTCAAAAGGATGATTAATAAATGGCATGCTTAGGTTTACATCAATGTTACCATTCAACAAGGTGACCAAGAAGAGCAAGAACGAAACAAAGAGCTGTATCAACCAAAAATATCACTCAAACCTTCATCTTTAAGCATGGTCAACCATGACTGAGTTGTACAGACAATGGTTGTGCCAATGCAAGCCCATCTTCTCAGTGCTCGAGACGTGCTCAAGGCACGGTTGTGTTTCCATACAAGGAAAGAAAACAAGTCACTCAATATTTGCTAGTACGTCCCAGATTTAGAACGAATCATCCACACTCAAATGGCATTCTCATAGAGCCTTGTGAGTACTTGGATCATGAACCAATTGTGGTAGCTTTTCACCAGACGGATCACACCATGTTTACTTCCATCTTAACAAGCAATAAAAAATATGTTTCACAAGGACCTTGTGTATGAATCAATCAAGAAAGGCTTGTGTGATGTCCAAATACAATGTGATTGAACAACAAAGCCTTGTATGTGATTCAAATGACTAGGCTAGCCATGCCATGCCTCAATAAACATGTCGACATACTCTCACATCTCCATACATAACATTTTAAATGTACACGAGAAACCAAACACTACATCGCTGCCTAAGCAATCATATTTTCTTTCACTCAACAAACCAAATATTTCCATGCTGCTCCACTTACTATAAACATAACAACCTAAGCCCAAACACCTAACCAAAAACATAAGCCATCAGAGGTTAGCAGGAGTGGAGTAACTCTATCTCAAGAAGGCTGTGATGCAGGACAAGAGGCATGTCAATCTTCTTCATGGAGGTGAGTGTGAAGGAGAAAGTGGCAAGACTGCAATCCACCCAAGAAAGCCCATCTAAAAATCCCAGCCCACAAAATCTTGAAGGGCTCTGCCCCCCCATACTTCAAACTTCTCAACTTAAGCCTAACGAAGAGCTGACAGGTTCCAAGTTTGGCTTGATTATATCAATTTACACACTGCTCACGCTTGAGCACAAACTTCCAATTTCATGTTTTAGTAATTAAGATCCAAAAGATTGGTTTTGTTCTTAATAAAATTCGCAAATGCTAGGAAGAATGTGCATTCCTAGGTCAACTTCACAGCTCTGTGGCATAGACTCCTTGCACACCAATACTCTGGCCTGCAACAGATATGCATTAGTCCTACTTCTGTAAGGGTGGTGGACTGTGACACCCTTGCATTGCTGTGACACTAGAGCATGCAGCTCATATTGCAGTCATCATCAAGTTTTGTTTCCTCCAACCAAAACCCACCATTCTCCCTTTAAACAACAGAAGAACTTGTATGACCTAAATATACCAGAACAAACGCGAGGAAAAAGAAAGAGAATCAGCCTACCACTTCTTCTTTTTCGAAAGCCTGCCTGAGTGGCTCAGCTCATCACGGCCCACCCTAACCAAGAGGTCGTGGGTTCCAGCCTTGACACCGTAGGGTAGTGTGTGCGCGTGGTGTAGCTTGTAGCTTGGCTACATCCCCCCGAAAAGGGAGTGCCCGCTGACAGCCTACCACTTTTCACTACACAGAAAACGTGATGTTAGGCACACTGTCAGTACATGTTCTCGCAGCCCATGATCCACTTTGGGGTGGGGCTATACAAGCCACTATTGGCAACCCTGGCCATTATTTTAAATTCCAGCATTGCATCAAAACAGCTGAGGCTGATCCATCTAGGCATGAATCTCAAAGCAGAAAATAATCAGCTCACACTGTCGAGATAAATAAGACCTTGTGGAACTGTTGAGATGAGACAAGCATGAATCAACTTACAAAGAGCAAAACAAATAGCCTTTCTCCAATGACGAGGTTGAAATGCCACACCATGCTCCAAAGAAAGTCTTTACAAGAGAGACCTTTCGAGCATCAATCAAGACAGTGCTAACAATAAGCAGAGAGATGACTGCCTTGACCTACGATAAGTGCATGCCAAATCTCCATAGAATCGATACAATGACATCCCTCATCCCTGCCAAGCTATGATGGTGCTATAAATGTCTGCCAATTGCCAACTTTCATACCAAAAACTGGAACAGCGATGATCATCACCGCAGTAGACTTGCTTAAGGTCCCGAAATCATATCCAACATGTGTATGGGACCACAAACAAGCATGAAGCCTAGTGCAGAGGAAGGGCTTGATAGGGGCTGATAAGTGAGCTACAAAAGCAAACATTGCTGAATTCTGGTGTCCTCATTTGGAAAGGTTTCTACCAGATGATATTTGCACCCAACCCTCCATAAATGATTTGAAAATTTCTACTCATCCCATGCAAGGACGATGAAAACATCTGCTATGGACCATTTCTGAAGAGCTGCCTTGTTTGGAGGATTTATGATGGCCCTTTGTTGAGAAGATCTGCGATAGCCAATCACAGTTTCCTGTCTCTGCCGAGCACGAATCATTACCTCGAAGAAACTGAGCTCCTCCTGGTCATAGAGATAGAATTCTGCTGACCTTATGTACAACTCATTTCCCTGGGCCAAAACACCATTCATTCAGCACCTTCAAACCAATGTGAAACTACTGGTCTGAACCTTCTCAATGCTTAGCTTACCTCTTCTGCAAAAAGCTCCTCTAGAACGCGGTTGATTTGCTTCTCCTCAGCAACCATAGCTAAAGCCATGCTCACGAGCTCATTCGATAGTACATAATCACCAATCTGTGACACAGATACTAAGTGCTTTGTTCGAGAATCTAGAATCTCGCTTATGATGATTGACTTGTCGGAAGCCTGCTGCATTTCACCGATCCAAGAACTGTGCATGAAGCCTGGTCGCCTTACTTGAGTCACTTTTGAAGAACTGATGGGTAATCGTTTTGACTGCACCAAAGAGAAAACTCACATTTCATACTCACCTACACTGACTTATTACTGAAAGAAGCATATGCATACAAAGAATCTTTACACCCATACGTCAATGTCTTATGTACAGCCTATAAGATTCAGCTATACATTTGATGAATTAACTTCTGCATTCTAATATCAGCTTTCTCACAATAGTCCCTCCACAAAGCATGAAACCTGCATTTGATGAGTTCAATTCCTGCCTGGATTTTTCGAAACTCTTTTGGCATACAAAATAAATATTTTCAAACAATGATAGCAGAGTTAAAATATATTGTCTTGCAAGAAAGAGCTCTTCAGGTCAACCATTTGAGTCCCGTCTTGCACAATTTTGATAAGCTCACTGGGTGCTTTTGGGCATGCGTGGCTGCAAGCATAAGCCTCCCATGCCTCAATGCTCTAACAGATCTCTGAGCCCTAGATAAAGCAATCCAGAATGCGAGCGGTCTGCTCGCAGCCCTGACTCCACGGATCACCCAGGTGGAGGATGACCAGGGCATGATCAGAGAAGGTGATGCCTGCTAAATTGCCAAACTGTGCCACCATGGTCACAGGCCCACTCATCAGCAAAGAACCGGTCCAACCAGGCCAAGTTGGGCCCAAGGCCTAAAGCTGGCTACTGACAGACCGCTCTAGTTCCCATGGGGACCCATAGCCGGAGACCAAAAAGTGTAGCTGCACCCCCGGAGAGTCTTCTCACAGCGGCGAATGTGACCTGCTAATGTGGCCCATTGTGAGATGATTCTCTCGTATGAGTAGGATGACGATGACACAGCCAACTAAGGTGCGCTAAAGCCCCTTTCGGACAATCTTTTGCCTGTGGCATTGGGCACCCCAAAGGCACAGGCGTTCCATGATGCTGCGTAGCTGCATGTCTCAAAGGAGAGATTGTGGACTCGGCTTGAGTCCCACTCACCTCACGAGGATTTCGAAACTGGATTGAAGGGCGAGTAATCACAGTCTCTCCGAGTACGGAGACGCTCCAAGTGGGCACGAATCCGCCCATCTAGATAGGCCCACTCCGCTCGGGCATGCCCAGGTCCGACGACTAGTTCAGCACTACTCTGACTTGGTGGTGGATGAAATCATTGCTGCTTCGCCAATTGTAGCCCTTGGAGGTACCCCATGGATCATGGGACATCTGGTGGACTCCACCAGCAAGCACTGAAAGGAGTAGTCCAGTTCCTTCTCGGAGATAGTGGCCTATCTGGATTTGTGTGATCCTTCACCACTCTCTATGTCACCCCTGGCCGCGATGGGGACCACAACTTGGTTGCCTCGGCCATCTGGGATCAGGCCATGGACCTCTCTCACCATTTCGGTGACCTTCGCTTGGTTGACACCATTGGCCAGTGATGGCCGCTGGCCATGACAAAGCTTGACAGCTCCGGCCGCAGGATGGACTGCGGATCCATTGAGGTGGAAGGGATAGAGGCACATCGCTTCGTCATTCTCCACATCATCTTCTGTGTGACCCAGGATTATGGGTACCTACATTGCAAGGAGGTTCACCACTAGTCCACTCTAGCGTGATGGATCGGGTGCTGCATGATGCCGGCGGCAATGAAGAGGCTAAGGGAGGGGGGTGTTGTGCAGGAGGCGGAGACGATGGTGGGGTGAGGGAGGCGGGAAAGGGGAAGGGGAAGGGGAAGGGGGATGGGGAAGGTTATGAGAGTGAGAAGCCGATGTCAAGGGAAAGATGGTGGGGAGACGAGGAAGGCCGGACCTCCTCCAAAGGGCTAGCGGGGGGACGCATATGTAGCATGCAATAGGTTGATCATCATAGCGTGCAACAAAGCCTTCTTTATACCCGTGAGTTTATGCAATTCCACTTTACTTGAGAGAGAAGACAAGAGAGAGTATGGAGGGGGAGACGTAATCCCTAAAGCCCAGTCTCCTGGGCTGAGAGAAAACTGCTCATGGCCTCGGCGACAAAAAGGAAAAGGTAAGGTGCTAGAGGACAGCCCTACCGTACCAAGCGGAAAAAGGGGAATTTGTTGCCACGGACTTCCTCAATGAGAACCTAGTTGTGGGAGGCTGAGTAGTCCTGAAACCCCACGAATCCACTCCACGGGGAACCCCATCCGGCTCATCATGCCCTCTAGAAAGCTCCAATCCACCTATCATAAGCTTTTTCAGAGTAGTACTATGAGGTCCTACTGCCGCATCCTCGCTGAAGCAGTCAGAAGGTGAAATGTTTCAAGGCTGAAATGTTTCGCGGTGACACTATACATCGATGACCTCCGACGAGAGAGTCATGGGCATCATGAAGAAGTGTCTGTCGATTTTCCCTAAGTATGCGTAGCCTGTTCTTGTAAAATAACCAGCCATCAGGGATGGTATAGTGACCCGGTTTTGACTGCATGGCCAATCTGTACTAAGTCCCAAATTCCAAAGCATCCTCATACTTAGCAGCATCAGCAACATGGTTATTTGAGCCAAGAAAGTCTTCGGTTCTGAAATTGGCTTCATGGGATGATCCTTTCAAGGTGATTACATATGCCAACAATTTAGCCATAGGAGCTGTCCTCTAGCAGGAAGGGCACCCAGTGGCTTATTATAGCCGGAAATTAAATGATGCAGGAAAGAACTATTTTGTTGTATGACAAGAAGTTATGGGGTGTAATGTCAAGTTTTAAGCATTAGAAACATTTTCTTTTTGGGAGATATTTCACAATTAAGACAGATCACCAGGCACTTAAATGGTTGCAAATCATGCCTAGTGCCAAATGGAGTGACAGACAAGCCAGATGGAGTTAGATCTTCCAACGGTTTGGTGGTATGATAGAATACATTCTTGGCTCAAATAACCATGTTGCTGATGCTGCTAAGTATGAGGATGCTTTGGAATTTGGGACTTAGTATAGATTGGCCATGCAGTCAAAACCGGGTCACTATACCATCCCTGATGGCTGGTTATTTTACAAGAACAGGCTACGCATACTTAGGGAAAATCGACAGACACTTCTTCATGATGCCCATGACTCTCTCGTCGGAGGTCATCGATGTATAGTGTCACCGCGAAATGAGGCATTCCATGCAATGAAGAAAGTTGCCTCAAGTACCTTGCCCCCAACGGATACTCTGTGTCGACGTGTGTTCACCCCCTTGAGCAGATCTATAAGAGGTGCTGCAAGGTCAGAAAATTTGTCTCTATATGTGAACTCGATGCAAGGTAGAGACCTATAAAAGAGTGGATCTCCTAAGCATTTTTGGGAACATCCCATTCGAGGATTGCCCTTACCTTATCAAGGTCGAGACTTATCCCATCCGCCTTGATAACATAACCCAAAAAATGACTTTCTACTCCAAATTTTCTCTTTTTTGTATTGATGTAGAGCACATTGTCTCCCAAAATTTGCAAGACTTTTTCAACATCCTGCTCATGCTACTCTGCAGTAGCAGAAAAGCTGAGTATGTTAACTGAAAAGATGAACACACACTTTTTATAAGCTCCACAAATACCCAAGACATCATCTTGTTAAACGTTGTGAGAGGAGTCTAGAACTAAAATCAAACATGGTGTATGGGAACATGTAATGTATGTAGAGTGGTGTGAAAGGAATCCTAGGTGGCAGAGACAGCATGGTGGCCAAGTGGATAAGCGCAGGTGCAAAAAAACGAAAATAGAAGGTGTATGAGAGAACAAGGAAACCGGGCAACACAAATTTCTGGAAAAAGGCAAGGTGGCGACGGGCCTATGAAGGAGAAAGGAGAAGATTTTCAAAAAGAGAGTACAGAGAGCATAGAAGAGAGAAGCAAGATAGTGAAGAGTGAGTGAGGAGAGTGTGTAAAGTGACTACAGTGAAGAGACTACCTACAAACAGAAGGTCTTCCAGTTTTCGAAGATTGCAAAAGTGAAATTCATTGCTACAGAGGTGAAATTGGTTAAGCCAGAGCAGAGAATGTGCCGCGGACCAAAGAATCAGATAGGAGGTCGACCATGGTTTCCCTATGATTTCTGTGTGGCGAATCTGTTAGAGACATGACTTAGTCGAAATTGTTCAATTGTAGTTGTTGTCAGTCAACTAAGTGCTGATTTGCGTCTATTTGGGAAAGACCTACAGTTTGTGATTGTAGATTCATTGCAGTTTGAATAGTCGCAGGGATCTGCCTATGAAGGATCCCCAAGTTTTAGTGTTTTCTCCTGTTATGTCTGAAACTCATGTCTCAAGGGTGTTGAGACAAGGTCTGTCTTTGTTTTGGTAAAGAAGATTGAGAGTTCAAAGCTTGAATCTGTGTTGTGATTGATGAGATTTTATGATACAGAGCTTTGTTTGTGTTATTTTGATTGAATTTGTTGAGATAGAACAACTGTGCATGTATGTCTGATAGTCAGAGCTGACTCATAGCTGAATCAATTATCTTCAGTTAAGAGGATTCTACATCGGAAAGGATCAGAGAGATGTTAGTTACAATCAGTTGTGCATCTAGGGGGATCAACTGGTGAGATAGAAGGGTTGTTATAATCTTTTTGGATTCAAGGGAAGTAGATTTGAATCAAGTTTGACACTCAAGAGACTGACAGAAGTTAGCACTCAGACAGTCGGGTTTGTGGGCTGATTGATCATTCAGAGTCAGCTGCTCTGCGAGTTGATTGTAATCAGCTGAATGTCTTTAGGGGGGAATTCTTGTGTGGTTTGAGTGTTTAGGAGACAAAGCTAAGAAAGTATGATCTAGTTGAGTCAGCTATCAGAAATCAGTTCAATCAGACCACTCAGATAAGTGTCAGCTGCAATCAGCAAAGAGTTTTTGATGCGATACCTCTTTGACGTTTGAGCAACCTAAGGGTCAGGGAGAGTCGGTGGACAAGAAAGAGGAAGTTTCTGATTTAATTCTGACAATTGAGTTGGTTGGATCTGTCTGTCAACAAAATCTAAATCTAACAAGTTCGGATGGACAGATGTCAGCAAAAGGTCCGCAAAGCATCAAGTGAGTGTTCAGTGTGGTTCTAGGGTTGAGGGTTTGAGGTAAGCTAAAGCTGGAGGACAATTAAAGAGCCTGGAGGACATATTTCGGACCGAAGTCAGCGTCAACCTTCCATATTAGTTTGTAGTCAGCTGGGTGTCAGCTAAGAAGGATTCACGTCAGCTGCTTGTCAGAGGCATAGTTGTCACGGTATGAAAATACGATACAATTTTTGGTACAATATGATATTTTCGGATACCGTACGATAAAATACGGTTTTTTTTTAACACTTACAAACTATGGAGCTTCAAGCTTGAATGTGAGAGAAGGTTGGGGAGGGAGGAGTCTACAGTGCTTCAGGAACAAGAACATGGAGATGTGTCTCTCCAAGTTGGATGTCCCAATTGTCTCCAAAAAAGAACCGGTAATGCAATACCAAACGTCTCCCAATGTAGCGTTTATGACTAAGGGACCGTCCTTGCACAAATACGAGCAGTGTATCTAGGGTGATAGGTTTGGGGACTCCTCTCTAGATCAAAATGGCCATGTCCAAATCTTCTCCCTCGTACATAACTTGAGGATCTAACTGTCTAGCCTACCTGTACCAGGGATCTCCAAGTGATGTAGCAAGATTCTCATATCCTACCAATCAAGTGTACACTACCAGTCTACCTTGTCAAATTTTTTACGTCTCTCTGCAACCCCATATGGAATACTGAGTGGACACGAAAGTTACAAAGTATTGCGGGCATTTAGGATCTTCTTAAAGCACGATTTCTATATTTTTTTTTAGCTCGTACCGTACGGTACGAATGGGTTCGTACTCAGACGAGAAACAACTATGGTCAGAGTATATAACATGCACGTTCCGAATGTTCCTGGATTCATCTAGGTATATAATTCAGCTGTATTAGCAGACATGCAGATTTCACATTGTGAAGTTTTCGTCCGAGTTGCGGCCAATTGATTTTGTGCTAATTCTTTCTATCTTTAGCGGTGCATTTGTCCTATCAACTACTTATTCTTTCTATTTGCTACCTCCCTTAGTGCTAGGCTTCATTATGGTTGAGTCTGCCCTGCATCTCCGGAGGTTTGACAGAAACTCAATACGAAGGGCTTTGTGTGAATATATGCTCTTATGTGCGTGTCTGTGTGTGTGTGTGTGTGGAGTGCATGTGTGAGAGCATATCTTGATACAGAGTTCTACACCCACTATTGGACACTGATGACATTAGTGGGGATGTCGTAGTATCTAGTCCATACTATGCGTAATGGAGTTGATAGTTATATAGTCTTGTGGGTTGACTATCATGAGTATATAACATGCACGTTCCTAAAAGGTGAATTTGGCAATGTTCTTGGATTCATCTAGGTATATAATTCAGTCATGGTTGTCACGGTACGAAAAAACGATACCGTACGGGAATTTTTGGTACGATATGAAATTTTCGGATACCGTACGATAAAATACGGTTTTTATTTTTTACACTTACAACCTAAGGAGCTTCAAGCTTGAATGTGAGGGAAGGTTGGGAGGGGAGGAGTCTACAATGCTTGAGGAACCAGAACATGGATATGTGTCTCTCCCGGTTGAATCTCCCGATTGTCTCCAAAAAAGAACCTGGATGGGTAATGCAATACCAAAGGTCTCCCAGTGTAGCGTTTATGACTAAGGGACCGTCCTTGCACAAATACGAGGAGTGCATCTAGGGTGCTAAGTTTAGGGACTCCTCTCTAGATCAAAATGGGTAATGCAATACCAAAGGTCTCCCAGTGTGTCTCTCCCGGTTGAATCTCCCGATTGTCTCCAAAAAAGAACCTGGATGGGTAATGCAATACCAAAGGTCTCCCAGTGTAGCGTTTATGACTAAGGGACCGTCCTTGCACAAATACGAGGAGTGCACCTAGGGTGCTAAGTTTAGGGACTCCTCCCGGTTGTCCCGATTGTCTCCAAAAAAGAACCTGGATGGGTAATGCAATACCAAAGGTCTCCCAGTGTAGCGTTTATGACTAAGGGACCGTCCTTGCACAAATACGAGGAGTGCATCTAGGGTGCTAAGTTTAGGGACTCCTCTCTAGATCAAAATGGCCATGTCCAAATCTTCTCCCTCGTACATAACTCGAGAATCTAATTATCTAGCCTACCTATACCAGGGATCCCCAAGTGATGTAGCAAGATTCTCTCATCCTACCAATCAAGTGTACACTACCAGTCTACCTTGCCAGATTTTTTAGGTCTCTCAACAACCCCATATGGAATACTGAGTGGACACAAAAGTTGCGAAGTATTGCGAGCATTTGGGATCTTCGTAAAGCAGGGTTTCTATATTTTTTTTAAGCATTTGGAAAAAAAAAATTCAAGGAAAAATAATTTTTTGGGGAGGGAAAAAAAACTCGTACCGTATATCGTACGGTATTGTACCATACGAACCGTACCGTATGAACCCATTCGTACCGGTACGAGAAACAACTATGAATTCAGTCGTATTAGTAGACATGCAGATTTCACATCGTGAAGTTTTCGTCCGAGTTGCGGCCAATTGATTTTGTGCTAATTCTTTCTATCTTTAGCGGTGCATTTTCCCTATCAACTAATTATTTGTTGTACTAATTCTTTCTATTTACTACCTCCCTTAGTGCTAGGCTTCATTAGAGTCTGCCTTGCATCTCCGAAGGTTTGACAGAAACTCAGAGCTCTTTTATGGTGCCCATTTGGTCCCTTTTGCATGGCCCTTGCTTGTGGGCTGGCCACCCCTTTTTTACTATTTTTCTGGGATTTTTCCGAGCCTTTCTGGCATTTACCAGTCGGCCTGTTTATCAGCTCCAGTCGGCCAGCATTCCCTTACTATAAATACTGGGTGCTGGCCTCTCTTTTCTCATTCAGTCTTGTACATATTTTGCTCCCTCACTTATGAGACTATTTGTGTCTCTTGCTTGGGACTGTTTTGCTTCAGTATATTCAGCATAGTTCAGTTTCAGGTTGTTGTTTAGTTGTTTTAGCTTTTCTCACACACACATTGTATCAGATCCACCAATTGTTGTAACTTTTTTGGTCTCATAGGTCATTTTGGCCTTTTGAGGACGTTAATATATCATTTCATTTCCCCACTCCCCTTTATATTGTTTGTATATGGGCTCCACCGATCCATGATGATTCACAGTTGTATCCAGACATATGCACACTTTTTCTTTTCTTTCTTTTCCTTTTCTTTCGATGACCGGAAGAACACAGTTGTATTTTTTGTCTCATAGGCCGACTTTGGCCTCTCGTAGACGTTAACATATCTTTCTTTCTTTCTTTCTCTCTCTCTCTCTTGCACTCTCTGTTCAGCACATTCTAGTGCCACTCTGCTTCCACTCTGTGCACTCTTTCATGGTATCATCGCTCCCAGTTTATCAACCACTTTGCTGCCCCAGATTCAGCCCTGTTTTCAGCACCTTCTCCTCTGCGTTTTTCTCCCAGATCCACAGCCCTTGCTGCTGCCTTTTCTGGACAGAAACTTCTGGTCTCTTCTCCTCCAGTTTTGGCTTCTCCAACTGCAGCCATCTACCGTTTCTGATCAGCATTTTTCCCACTTGGAGATTGGACAATAGGCGGCCTGTTTTCTACAGGACAGCAGCCTTCTGTGCTGCGTTTTCCTCTCCAGTGGCCCTTTCCCCTTTGCAGAGGGGGCTTGTGGTGTTGCAGGCTTTGGTGGCACTCTTGGTACCTGTGGAGGACACTTCTTCAGAGTTTGTGCATTTTTTGAGATTGAGCCCAAGCTTTTGTGATGGCTGCACCGACTTCTCTTCATATGTTTGCTGAGTCTACCAAGTTGGATGGTTCCAACTACACCCTATGGAAGGTGAAGGTGAAATCGGCCTTGCGTGGCGTGGATCTCTGGGATTGGCTTGTAACACCAACCAATGCCACCCCTCCCACCCTTGCTTCCGGTGGTGCGACTCAGGCACAGATTGGTATTTGGCAGTCGACGCGTTTTCTCCTTCTTGATGTTGAGCTGTCAAGATGTTGTTCTCTCTCGTGCGTACAGGAGATGCTGCACATGAAGTTTGGAAGGCTTTTGCAGATCTCTATGAGATTAAGTCTCTGAGTCGGATTTTGGCGTTGGAAAAGCAACTTACGAACTTATCAGTTTCTGCGTTTCCATCTTTATCTGCTTTCATCTCGAAGATGAAAGATCTCCAGGACGAGCTTGTTGTTTGTGGCAAGGACATCTCCACAGAGGATATGGCTATTCGGCTGCCCTCCAAACTTCCAGAGAGGTTTGATGCATACTTTCAGTCTCTGGTTTCTTCTCCTCGTCCTATTCTAGTTACTTGGGAGGAAGTTCTCCCCTCTGTTATGCAAATTGAGTCTCGCTTTGAGGAGCGGACTGGCACTTCTGGTGGCCCTGATGGAGCTTTGGCAGCACGAGATAAAGGGAAGACTCAACAAAAGAAAGGAAAAGGGGGTTCTGACAAGAACTCCAAAGATTCCGACAAGGATAAAGACAACAAATCTTCAAAGAATAAGGACATTGAATGTCATTATTGTGGCAAGAAGGGTCATAAATCACCCCAATGTCACAAGAAGAAGCGTGATGAAGCAGCAAAGAACTCTTCCTCAACGGCGGTGTCTCAACCCAAGAAGGATGATGGCATTCTTCTCTTAGCAGGTACTCGGCGTATACTTGCTCTTGTGACGTCTCAATCACGGTCTTGGATTGTTGATAGCGGTGCTACTGCTCATATGACACCCCATCGAGATTGGTTCAAGGACTTCACTGCCAGATCAGGCGAGATCACTCTGGGTGATTCTTCTTCTGTGCCAGTGCATGGTCATGGCACTATCCCCATCTTCCGTTCTGACGAGGACAAGAGGTACTTCTCTGACGTTCTGTATATTCCAGATTTAGCTTTTAACCTTTTGTCAGTGAGTGCTCTTACAGCTCAGGGTGCGGAGGTGATCTTTTCTCGTTATGAGATTACCATTCGTGATAAGGCGACTGGTAGCATCTTGGCTCAGGGAGTCCAAGATAGTGGTCTCTACAAGTTGACCGCTCTGCTTTCTTCTAGTGCTTCTTCTGCTCTTTGGCATGCTCGGTTTGGCCATTTGAGCTATCAGCTTCTGCAGCAAGCTTCGAAGGATGGGTTGGTTCACGGATTATCGACCATCAAGGCTCCGTCTTCTGCTTGTTCCTCTTGTTTGCAGGGGAAGCAACACCGAGCCGCCTTTCCGAAGGAGGCGACACACAGATCTTCGACATCACTTGCTCTCATTCATGCAGCAGACTTATGTGGTCCTATGAGTACCGCGTCTTTGGGTAAGGCGTTGTACATGCTCGTGATGGTGGATGATTTTACCAGATATACTTGGGTTTTCTTTCTGAAGACCAAGGATGAGACTTTTCATCACTTCTGTGATTGGAAAGCTGAGGTGGAAAAGAGACCGGTCACTCGGTCAAGGCTCTCAGGACCGATGGAGGGGGTGAGTTTACATCCCAGGAGTTTCAGCAATACTGCAAGACACATGGCATTCTGAGACAGCTTACTACATCATATACTCCATCACAGAATGGAGTTTCCAAGAGGAAGAATAGAACCATTATGGAAATGGCCCGTGCTATGCTTGAGCATTCTTCATTACCTCGACGTTTCTGGGCTGAGGCGGCTTCCACTACTGTCTCCATTCAAAACAGGTCTCCTACTGCTGCTCTTCCCAACAAAACTCCATATGAGGCTTTCCATGGTGAGAAGCCCTCCGTTGTTCATTTCCGGATATTTGGGTGAATTTCTGCACCACCTTCATCATTTGCTGGCTGTCCTGTACCCTCATGAGTTGGATCACCAACGTGGAATGAAACTCCATAGGTAGTAGACCTTCAAACACATCATTTTCAGCCTGATTTGCATCATAACCAGCCATGGATATTTCTGATTTTTCATCAAAAAACACATCCCGACTAGTGAATATCTTCCTGGATAGTGGGTCATATAACCGGTAGCCCTTGCTCTCACGCTATACCCAACAAAAATGCATTTTGTGGCTTTATCATCCAACTTCCTCCTCAACTCTTTGGGTATGTGTGCATATGCAAGACACCCAAAGATACGAAAATGTGATACAGAAGGCTTACGGCCATGCCAAGCCTCAAAAGGAGTAATGGAAACCAATGCCTTTGTGGGACATCGATTCAAAATATGACAAGCACACATGACAGCTTCCACCCAAAAGATATGTGGTAGCCTTTTTGCCTTTAGCATACATCTGGCCATCTCCATGAGTGACCGATTCTTCCTTTCTGCAACCCCATTCTGCTGTGGAGTATAAGGAGTAGTATACTGATGTTTTATACCTCTACTGCCAAGAAAGGAATTCAGCATGTGTGACATATATTCCCCCCCTCGGTCAGAACGGAGTCTTGACCTTGCATCCTGACTCGGTCTCAGCAAGTGCTACAAAGGCCAAAAATGCATCATATACCTGTGATTTCTGTGTCAAAGGATAGACCCAGCATATACGAGAGAAGTCATCAATAAATGTTGCAAAATAGAAGCAACCACCTAATGACTTCGTCTGCATGGGACCACAAAGATCACTGTGTATAAGCTGCAACTTTGCAGTTGCTCGTAGAGCTTGATCACGTGGGAAGAAAACCTATGCATTTTTCCCAAAATACATCCTTCACAAATGTGATCTGGAGGCTTCTCCATGAGAGGTAGATCTGTAAACATGTTATGTCGCTGCATAAGCATAAGACTACCAAAATTTACATGCCCCATGCGAGCATGCCATAACTCCGCATCAACCATAGCTGGAGTAAGAGTGAATGCATTATAAGCAGACTGATCCACTGGCTGAAATGCATCCAACTGATAAAGTCCATGACATAATGTACCAGTAAGCATCAAGGTCAAAGCATTAGCTTTGTCTCTGACCATGCATTTATCATCATCAAAGTGGACTTGCATACCACAATGTGCTAAAGAAGAAATGGACAACAAATTCTTCTTTATCCCTGGTACATATAAGGCATCTGTAAGGCGGAGAATGGAGCCATCAATGGCTGTGAGCTGAATCTCCCCAATGCCACGAACTGGATATGAAGCATTGTTGGCACACTGAACAGTTTTGCCAACAGGGGCAGGGCCAACATGACAAAACAAATCCCTGCGAGATGTGATATGCTTTGAGGCACCACTATCAAAATACCAAGTACATGCATGCTCTGTCATACTGAGTGCCTGTGAAGACCAAGAGGCATCATAGCTGCATGTATAAAAACAGTAATCCCTGTCCTCAACAAAAGAAGCAGTCTCTGGAGGAGCTTTAGAAGCATCATTAACAGACATCCCAGCTTCCTTTGCCTTCTCTTTGGCAATCCTCTTCCTACATTCAGTGATGTAGTGACCTGGCTTCTTACAGTAGTGACATTTGCCCTTCTTCTTGGGCTGTCCATCACCTTTCTTGGTATCCTGAGAAGAACCACCATCACCTGAATTCTGATTTGAACTCTTTGGCTGAGTTTTTCCTTTCCCCTTTTGACCTGTAGTGCTTGTTCAGCACTTGTGTTCATATTCATATTCTTCCTCATTTGCTCTTCTTGTAGCAAGAGAGCAACAAGTTCCTGATACTTAAGGGGTTCAACAGCATTCCTCATGCTGAGGTTCAAAGAGGTATGAAAAGCCAAGTAAGATCTTGGCAAAGAGTGCAAGATGGTGGACACAAGCTGTGTCTCAAGAATAATCTCATCCACATTGATGAGTTGCTCTCTCAAATCCTGCAGCTTGTTTAAGTGGCTAGACATATCATCTCCTTCATTCATTTTCTGATTTTCCAGCTCTCTTTTCAAAAATGAGATCCGAGCCTCATTACGAGTAGCATACATCTACTCCAAAGTCACCCATGCATTCTGTGAAGAGCCAGCTGAACGAATATGAGGTATAATAGACCTCTGTACTGACAATGCAATGAGTGACAAAGCTTGTGCATCCCTGGCATCCCATGTCTTCTGAGCATTTGTTCTTTGAACAGGCAATGGCTGCCCTCGAGCCTGTACCTGTTGTCCTTGTCCACGAGCACCCCCTTGGGGAGGAGTCTCTGGAGCCAATGGACCTGGACGTGGTTCATCACCACTAACAAAATCCCAAAGACCTTTTGCCACAAGCACATTTTTCAGCATAAAACTCCACAAAGAGTAGTTCGTGCCGTCCAATTTGTCTTTCTTAGACAAATATGTGAATACATCACTCTGCTGTTGATTTGCCATTGTGCCTATGCACAATGTTGTACCTGTGTATCAAAAAACCCAATAGCAAGAACCCTGAAAACAACTGTACTCCACTGAATACAGTTCACCCAAATATGCCTGCACTCTCAATCCTCTGAATGTGCAGCTCAATGCACCAATGATTGAGTAGAGTAGCAAAAATGGCGTACACAATGCCAAAATGCCGCAAAAATGCCCAAATTTACTGCACCCAAAACTGTGCAAAAAGCCTGTAGACTTCTTTGCAAGAAAGTCTGCCTGTAGTGCCTGTAGATTTTCACAAAGAAAATAGAATTGCCCAAAAAACAAAATTTGTATTGCTTACCACAAGTTGACTGAGTAGGTTGTGGTACCAAATGAACATATGCAGGTACAGTCCACCAAAAGAACAAGTGCAGTTGACTGTACTGTGCAGGTACAGTCGACTTGTACTGTACGGAGCAGAAGGAGACTGCAGATGGATATTCGTAGCAGGTACTGTGCAGGTACGTTTACTGTACTGAGCACAGTATGGAGCAGGGCGACCAGGTACACCTGGTAGTATAGGTCGTATGTTTGTGCAGTCGACTGTATGCAGCCAGGTACAGTATACGGGCAGGCAGGTACAGTACGAAGGGTGCTGACAGGTGCAATCGGCGCTGACAGCTGACAGGTGCAGTCGGTGCTGACAGGTACAGTCGGCGCTGACAGGTGCTGTAGGCGGCGCACAATGTACGGGCAGGTACCTGTACGGAAAGCTTCAGTACACCTGCTGACGGGCGGCGAACAGGTACGGCAGCTGCAGGCGAAGCTATTGCTGGCGAGTCTGTACGGGTAGTGCAGTACAGACAAAAACAGAAGGCGACTATGTACAAGCTGGGCAATGGCAGGCCTACTCAGCTCTGATACCAAATGAAGGCCTATGCACTGTTAGGGTTAGGGTTTAGAGATAGCAGCAAACAGGCGTGGAGAGCAACAGAGAGAGAACACGACTTCTGTATATCCAGATGATAAAAAAATGTGAAGTACAATAGCCACATAATAAGTGACCTAAAGAGATGTGTTCACATGTCCGGCCATAAAATGTGCCGGGTGGACCAAAACACCTATAAACTGCTTATAAGTGAAACTAAGCTAAACTGGGGAAAAAAACCTCCACTAACTGAAGTAAAAAGTGCCCCAGTAATCTACTGATGATCACTAGCACTCCTCTGGGTGCATACACGGCATAAAACCCAACATTGGTACCAGCGAATTGATGAGTTCTTTCAGAAGCTCGGCCTGCGCCGTTCTCATGCAGATTCGAACCTTTATATCCTCCTTGAGAGGGGGTTGATTGTTATTATTGTGGTCTATGTTGATGACCTCATCTTTACAGGTTCTTATTCTGTGCGGATCCATTCTGTTATGGATGCTTTGGAGACAGAGTTTGAGATGACAGATCTTGGCCTCTTGCATTATTTTCTTGGCTTTGAGATTTGGCAGACCTCGAAGGGCATTTTCTTCTCTCAGCAGAAGTACACTGGGGAGATTCTCAACAGATTTCAAATGACTGGGTGCAAACCAGTATCTTCTCCTATGGATATTGGTGAGAAGCTTTCTTCACTTGATGCTTCTCCAGGAACTGATCAGGGACAGTATCGGGTTCTCGTCGGTTGTTTGGTATGGTTGACCTACTCTCGATTGGACATATGCTTCGCAGTCAGTTTATTGAGTTCCTTCTCATCCAAACCCCAACAGCAGCATTGGCGGTGTGCTCTCAGAGTTCTTCTACAAGAAGTCATCCCTGAGAGTATAATGATCATGCCACTGACCCTCAGACATCTAATCATAGACCCTACCAAAATCCTCATCCTGGGCATACTGCTCTTTCATCTCATCAAGCTCATGATGATAAGCAAGTGAAACTGCTACGACCTATGGCTTGCGTGACAAAGCATCTGCCACAACATTCTTTTTGCCTTCCACATGTAAAATCTGAAAGTGAAACATAGACAAAAAGTTGGCCCATCTCATGTGCTTCTCAGAAAGCTTAGCTTGCGTGAGGAAATAACACAAGGTCTGGTGATCTGTCTGCACGGTGAAATCAGCCCCAAGCAAATAGTGTTTCCATGTAGAAAGAGCATGAATTACAGCCAACATCTCTTTCTCGTAGACCTGTAAATGCTTCTCGGCATTCTGTAATATACGACTCTCATAGGCTATCACATGTCCTTCCTACATGAGAACTGCCCCAATGCTATTCCCACATGCATCACTGGACAACAAAAGCTTTTTGGAGATCTTGTAGTACCAATACGGGATCCGAAGTAAGCTTTTCTTTAAGCTTTTTAAAGGCTGCAATTTCTCGATCAGCCCATCGAAACGGAGTTCCCTTCTTTGTTAAAGCATGAAGGGGCGAAGCAATCTCAGCAAAATACCGTATGTACGGCCTGTAATAGAAACACAATCCCAAAAAGCTGCATACATCATGCACGGTCCTCAAATCTGGCCAATTGAGAATTGCTTCGACTTTCGAAGGATCCATACGGACTCCATCTTTAGACACGATATGCCCCAGGAAGTATATTTCTTCCAAGAAGAACTCACTCTTCTTGCCATTTATGACCAACCTATGCTTCCGGAGTTCTTCAAACACTATGGCCAAATGCTCCCTATGCTCCTCCTCTGAGCGTGAATGCACAATCATGTCATCAAAGAATGTGCCCACAAACGCTCTATGAGGCCGGAAAATCTATCCATCATCCTGTTAAAGGTGGCGGGAGCATTTGTCAAGCCAAAGGGCATGACCAAGAACTCATATAGCCCAAAGGTGGTCCGAAATGTTGTCTTATGCACATCCTCGGGTCTAATGCGTATCTGATGATACCCGCTTTTCAAGTCTATCCAACTAAAGACTGTGGAGCCTTGTAAGCGGTTCAATATGTCATCGATCCTCGGAATAGGAAATCGATTCTTGATGGTGTTCTTGTTTAGCGCCTTGTAATCTATACACATGCACCAAGAACCATCTTTCTTTTGCACTAAGAGCATAGGTGAGAAAAAGGGTGATGAGCTAGGTTGCATCAACCCTTTTTTCAACAACTCCTGTACCTGGCTCATAATTTTCTCTTGTTGGGCTGCACTAACGCGATACAGTGGCCTATTTGGTGGGGTACTTCCCGGAATAAGATCAATAGCATGATCTTCTAGCCTTTCAGGAGAAAGTTCTCTTGGCAATGACTCGGAAAAGCAATCTTGGTACTCACGTAGGAAATCAATCCCGTCTTTATCTAGCATAGACAAATTAGATTGAGCTTCATCTTCTTTTGCATCCTTTACAAAAACCCAATACGCGGAAAGATGCTTTTTCATTACTGATGAAATGGTCGAAGCCGATACAATAGGAATAAATTCCCCTTTAAGCCTTACATCCAAAATATGCTCTTTCTCTCTATAAGTCAAAGTAATCTTCATGTTGTCAGTATACACCACTGCATGTACTCTATGACACCATGGCATACCCAACAAAACATCACACCCATCAAGTGGCATGATATAGAATTCCTCACTGTTCACATAACCCTGCACATGAAGCCTCAGCTTCCCAATAATAGGGGTAGCGGGTTCTGCATACCCAGGACAAGCCATATTAGCCTCATACAAAGGCCCCATCTTCTTTGCACGGATCCCCAATCTACCAGCCAAATCTCATGAGATAAAGTTGGCTCTAGCACCTGTGTCAAAGAAAATCAAAGCATTCTGATCTCTAACTTTGCCTCATGCCCTGCACAACTCAGTCTCCTCAACCACCTGGCTGTTCCCCAACAAGATCAGGAACTAACCCTGCAGAAGGCTTTGCTTTCTTAGACTTGGGCTCCCCTTTAGTGTCACAGTCCTTGTTGGACTTTTGCTTGGGACAATTGAAAGGCATATGTCTCTCTTCGGTACAAAAAAAGCATTTCCTGGCATCCAACAAAGCCTGTTTCTCCTCGGGAGTTCTCTTGGGCATTGGTAACATCTTACGCCACTTCTCTGCAAGCACTGTTGCATCACGCAATGCATGCCCTGACTTTTCAATTTTCTTGCCAGTGCTTTTACTGCCATTAAATCCAGTTAAAACCCCAGTGAGTAACGCATTTGCCGTCATGGCATTCTCTATCATCTGCGACATATTTGTTACTCGAGTCTTAATGCAATAGTCACGCACTTCCTTGGGCAACCCACAACAATACTTCTCAACTTGCTCTGACAATGGCAGTGCGCATGTCACGACCCTGTGTTTTTCTCTGGACAAGATGCAGGTGTGCACGGGGACATGGTGGACAGTGTGAATGGCATCAGGTGGGAGTGAAGATGGAAGCCCATGTGTGGATAACCCCATGTGTGAAAGGGGGCAAAGAGATTTTAGCTTAAAAGGTTTAAAAACCTTTAAAAATTATTAGAAAGCCCTTCATTAAAGATAATCGTGGCCCTTATGCTATTTTGGGGCCACGTGTGCTTTTTAGGAAAAAGGAGGGGCTGCCAGGAGGAGAGGCGCCTAACTCTTGTTGGGTGGTGTGCTTTTTCGCTAAGAAGGGCTGGTCGCCTGAAGACCCATGGGCTGGCTTTTCCGTTGGAAAGCGGGCTGCTTGGCTGGGCGCACAGAGCTGCACGCTGAACATCCTCTGTTATGCTCGTGTTGAGGGCGGGGCAGGAGATACAGAGGCTACAGGCGGCTGCAGGACAGCAGGCGCACAGAGCTGGGCGTGCTCTCTCTCTCTTTTCCTTGCCACCAGGTGGGCTGGATTTCAGGCGCAGCATACAGGAGGCTGGACTGTGTGTTGCTTGGTCAGTTTTCAGGGCACCTATTGATAGGAGAAAAAGCGCATGGCTGCAGGCGCTTTTCTATCTTTTTCTTGGTGCAAAAGCGGAGGACTGGGCTGAAGCTGTGGCCCATGCTCTTTTCTCTCTCTCTCTCTCGCTTGGTGCTCAGGAGGGCTAGACTGCAGGCGCTCAGGGTTGCGTGCTCTTCTCCTGAGTGGAAAGGGGCTGGTTTCTCTTGACACAAAGGTGGACAAGGGCTGTTTTTCCATGAACATAGACATCATGTCGATGGCATTCAACTGATGGAACTTTCAGCTTCTCTATGCTTTGGTTCGGGACTGTTTTGGGACAGATTATGGGCTGTTTTTGTTTGGCTGCAAATTCAGCTATGTGCTTGGGTTTTTGGCTACAAGCACAGGTCATTTGGTTATGTTTCTTGGAATGGGAGTGAAGCAAGCTCACATGGCTGCGTGCTCATGGAGCAGATTGTTTTTCTCTTGCTAGAAAGGAACAGTGGGACCTACAGTTATGGGCATCTCTATGTTGCCAGATGTTTCATGAGGGAACAGGTAACTAGATGTATGGAAACAGGACAGAAGTTTCAAAGGGAAACAGGCCTAAGGGTTTCATGTGGAAACAGGTCATAGGTTTTCTCGAAGAGACATGTTTTTGGGTTTCTCCAGGAGAAAGGTCACATGCACGCAGAAGGTAGAGTGGACACATGTTTGGTACAGCCTTGCTACTGATAGGACAGGGGACAGGGAATCCATGACAGAGATGGATAGTACCCTTGGATGGTAGAGGGGGTTTGTACAGGTGTGTCAACTGTATGGTATGCTGTGCTGTGATACTCTTTTGAGAGACAGTTTGGGAGTCTGTGTTGTGATGCAAGAGCACTGGATGTGTCAGTGTGTGATGTTGTTCATAGTGTGAGAGGCTATGGATGGTTGAGGCAGCCTTGATCATGGGAGAAAGCTTCTGTATGCAGACTCAATGTGAGAGAGTCTTTCGATGCGAACAATGGCTGGACTTGTTTGTGGATGCCGTGTGGACAAGAAGCCAGATGCAGGTTCTTTGCAGGCTTCACGAGTTCTACTGCGACGGCTGAGTTCCCAGCCCTATATTGTCATCAAAGCTCTTTTAATCAATTAAAGAAATACCGCAAGGGGCGCCACTGCAATTTGGGGCCAATCGGTGTCCGTGTACTATTTGCAGGAGCACTCTAGCTACCCCTGTTTGTTTTCCTTTTCTAGGTCCTCAATGGTGTTGAAGTGTTCTATGTGCGAGTGTTTGTTTTCACCGCCCTTTGCTCTCTGAAGGCCGGTTTACAAGGTTCCGTTGCCGGGACACATCGTCGACTTTCTCAAGGAGGCGAGTCCGTGGTTGCTTTGGTCGGGACAATCGCCAACTTTCCTAAGGGGGGCAAGCTCGTGGTTGTCTCATGAGAGTCACATCAAAAGCTTCAACATGAGGAAAGTGAAAAGGAAGTGCAGGATACAGTACAGGATTTTGTGTCTTTGCCTATATGAGGTGAAGAGCAAGAGCTGAAGATGAAGTTCAGGAGAAAAGACACTAAGGACAAGAAGTAGTCGGCCAGGAACTAGAAGCAGTTGAAGTGTTATGGTGCAGGAGATGCGTTGAAGGCTATGGCTTTGGACAGTTTGTCACCAGTGGTATCTTCATAGAGGCTTCATGGGTTCGGAAGACAGTTTCTTTCTATGTTTAGCAGTGGTGATTTACTATGCTTCATCGAGAACTTGTGCTTACCACTTGGGTGGAGTGCAAGCAGGTTTTGCGTGCCTAAGGATGTATCAGATGAGGCTCAGATGGAAGTGGAGGAACTTGACGAGGTTCTTATTCCTGAGCATATACTGGCACATAAGGAAAGAAAGGTACAGGGTAAGGTTTCCCGTCGCTATCCTGTGAAGTTCAAGAGCTGTTCACTGATGGATACGAAGTGGATGGAGGAGGTTCACTGATGGATGCGAAGTGGATGGACGAGGGTGACTTAGCACATTCACCTCAGGAGTTGCAGCTTTATCCTGATGCCTATGAGTTGGAGTCGACTCTTGTTACGGCTCATTCAGGTTCAGCAGAGCATAGGTCTGGAGCATTGCCTGATGCTCAAGAGGGGGGTAGCACCTCCGCTCCCTTGTTGTTACAGACAGGCTCATTTGTTATCTAGGAGTCGCTTGGTGACATCTTTGTATTCACCCGAAGGTACTGAGGCTGACAGTACATCTGCTTATGGGACTTCTATGATCTTGTGTTCTAGACACATGAGATGGTAAAGTTGGGTATGGTTCACAGTCGCGCGCACCTTGAACTCTAACTTCAACTATGGATAACTCTATGGAGGACATAAGTCTTGCGAGCAGTCCTAGAGTTGGTTTGGTTCATGGAAATATGGATCGAACTCTATTTGTGCATGTATGCATACACTTTTTGAGGTAGAGGTATTTTTGTATTCTGGTGCCATTGGATCCTGGTACCATTGGGAATACATTGGGAAATACTCTGCATTGTGTTGAGTGCTGCATGTATGTTGGTATGATACATCAAGTGCTTTATTATGTTCATGGGTGTAACTCCTGCGGGATGGCCATGAGACATATGTGGGAAAGTACTTACTGGATGTAGTGTTTGAATGCATTGAGTGCTTGCATATGTTCATGTTGTACCATCAGTCGTGGGTCCTGCGGGATGCCCATGGGCGTAAGGCTTGCGAGCAGCCCTTAGACTGTTACTTTGGAGTAGGTAGAGCATTTTGAGGACCATATTGTTTGCGAATGCATATATGTGTCATGCATATGTTTGTCATATGTAGAATGATGCATGGTTTTGTTTTTGGCTAACACAGTTAACGTGTTTCCATTTGGTTTTAGACTTTTGCTGTAGGTTCTGAAGGAACAAGCAAGAGGACAGTGTGGCTTATTGTGCAGGATGATTGTTCTATCATCCAGATGCATTGGAAGGCCATTGTTTTTGCCATATGGGGTGTCTTTGCTCATGAGATGCTTTACTGTGCCATTGAGTGCAATCGAGGACGCTTGCCATTTTTCAAGAGGGGGGTATGTCACGACCCTGTGTTTTTCTCTGGACAAGATGCAGGTGTGCACGAGGACATGGTGGACAGTGTGAATGGCATCAGGTGGGAGTGAAGATGGAAGCCCATGTGTGGATAACCCCATGTGTGAAAGGGGGCAAAGAGATTTTAGCTTAAAAGGTTTAAAAACCTTTAAAAATTATTAAAAAGCCCTTCATTAAAGATAATCGTGGCCCTTATGCTATTTTGGGGTCACGTGTGCTTTTTAGGAAAAAGGAGGGGCTGCCAGGAGGAGAGGCGCCTAACTCTTGTTGGGGGTGTGCTTTTTCGCTAAGAAGGGCTGGTCGCCTGAAGACCCATGGGCTGGCTTTTCCGTTGGAAAGCGGGCTGCTTGGCTGGGCGCACAGAGCTGCACGCTGAACATCCTCTGTTATGCTCGTGTTGAGGGCGGGGCAGGAGATACAGAGGCTACAGGCGGCTGCAGGACAGCAGGCGCACAGAGCTGGGCGTGCTCTCTCTCTCTTTTCCTTGCCACCAGGTGGGCTGGATTTCAGGCGCAGCATACAGGAGGCTGGACTGTGTGTTGCTTGGGCAGTTTTCAGGGCACCTATTGATAGGAGAAAAAGCGCATGGCTGCAGGCACTTTTCTATCTTTTTCTTGGTGCAAAAGCGGAGGACTGGGCTGAAGCTGTGGCCCATGCTCTTTTCTCTCTCTCTCTCTCTCTCGCTTGGTGCTCAGGAGGGCTAGACTGCAGGCGCTCAGGGTTGCGTGCTCTTCTCCTGAGTGGAAAGGGGCTGGTTTCTCTTGACACAAAGGTGGACAAGGGCTGTTTTTCCATGAACATAGACATCATGCCGATGGCGTTCAACTGATGGAACTTTCAGCTTCTCTATGCTTTGGTTCGGGACTGTTTTGGGACAGATTATGGGCTGTTTTTGTTTGGCTGCAAATTCAGCTATGTGCTTGGGTTTTTGGCTACAAGCACAGGTCATTTGGTTATGTTTCTTGGCATGGGAGTGAAGCAAGCTCGCATGGCTGCATGCTCATAGAGCAGATTGTTTTTCTCTTGCTAGAAAGGAACAGTGGGACCTACAGTTATGGGCATCTCTATGTTGCCAGATGTTTCATGAGGGAAGAGGTAACTAGATGTATGGAAACAGGACAGAAGTTTCAAAGGGAAACAGGCCTAAGGGTTTCATGTGGAAACAGGTCGTAGGTTTTCTCGAAGAGACATGTTTTTGGGTTTCTCCAGGAGAAAGGTCACATGCAGGCATAAGGTACAGGAGTGGACACATGTTTAGTACAGCCTTGCTACTGATAGGACAGGGGACAGGGAATCCATGACAGAGATGGATAGTACCCTTGGATGGTAGAGAGGGTTTGTACAGGTGTGTCAACGGTATGGTATGCTGTGCTGTGATACTCTTTTGAGAGACAGTTTGGGAGTCTGTGTTGTGATGCAGGAGCACTGGATGTGTCAGGGTGTGATGCTGTTCATAGTGTGAGAGGCTATGGATGGTTGTGGCAGCCTTGATCATGGGAGAAAGCTTCTGTATGCAGACTCAATGTGAGAGAGTCTTTCGATGTGAACAATGGCTGGACTTGTTTGTGGATGCCGTGTGGACAAGAAGCCAGATGCAGGTTCTTTGCAGGCTTCACGAGTTCTAATGCGACGGCTGAGTTCCCAGCCCTATATTGTAATCAAAGCTCTTTTAATCAATTAAAGAAATACCGCAAGGGGCGCCACTGCGATTTGGGGCCAATCGGTGTCCGTGTACTATTTGCAGGAGCACTCTAGCTCCCCCTGTTTGTTTTCCTTTTCTAGGTCCTCAATGGTGTTGAAGTGTTCTATGTGCGAGTGTTTGTTTCCACCGCCCTTTGCTCTCTGAAGGCCGGTTTACAGCGCGATAAGAAGTAACTGGGAGTAAATCTTCCCAAAACTTCTTGTTGTAATTCTCAAGATTCTCACATTTCGATGCATCCAACTTATGCCATGCTGTTATTACATCCACCTCAAATGGAGCCACATGGAAGAGAATACCTGTTTAAACTGTACCCAAGTAAATGGTGCTATGCCCTGTAAAAGAAGAGTGGACCACCATTGCAATGCATTGCCCTTGAGAAAATCGCAACCTTTCTCACTTTCGGGGATTCTGTGTAATTTCCACCAGAAAAAGCAGCATCGAACTATTGTAAAAAGGTAAGAGTCTTGAGCCTGTCTTTGGCCCCACTAAATTGTCAAATTTCACCGCATCTCCCCCTTCCTTTTGTCCCTTTTGTCCCCTCAACACATGGGGTTATTTAAATACCTTGTCCCCTCCACACATGGGGTTATTTAAATACCTTGTCCCCTCCACACATGGGGTTATTTGAATAAAACATTTGCCCCAAGTATGAACCTTAAACATATATCTTGCTCACCGACCACCATGCTCACACTTACGCTACACAAATTCACAGGGTCGTGACAGATTCTGTGTCGGAAAGGATCAGAGGGATGTCAGTTACAATCAGTTGTGCATCTAGGGGGATCAACTGGTGAGATAGAAGGGTTGTTATAATCTTTTTGGATTCAACGGAAGTAGATTTGAGTCAAGTCTGACAGTCAGGAGACTGATAGAAGTCAGCAGTTAGACAGTCGGGTTTGCGGGTTGATTAATCATTTAGAGTAAATTACAAGTTGATTGTAATCAGTTGAATGTCTTTAGGGGGGAATTCTTTTGTGATTTGAGTGTTTAGATGGACTAGAGGTGTTAGAGGACTCAAAGCTAAGGAAGTCTGATCTAGTTGAGTCAGCTGTCAATCGTTAGCTGTCAGAAATCAGTTCAATCAGACCAGTCAAATAAGTGTCAGCTACAATCAACAAAGAGTTTTTGATCAATAACTCTTTGAGGTTTGAGCAACCTAAGGGTCAGGGAGAGTCAGCAAACAAAAAAGAGAAGTTTCTGATTTAATTATGACACCTGAGTCGGCTAGATCTGTCTGTCAGCAAAATCTGAATCTGACAAGTTCAAACGGAAAGATGTCAGCAGAAGGTCCGCAGAGCATCAAGAGAGTGTTCAGCGTGGTTTTGGGGTTGAGGTAATCTGAAGCTGGAGGACAATTAAAGAGCCTAGAGGACATATTTCCAACCGGAGTCAGTGTCAGCCTCCCGAATTAGTTTGCAGTCGGCTCGGTGTCAGCTAGAAGGATTCACGTCAGCACGAATCAAGATAGGCTCAGAAACACCATCAACAATAGTGAAAATGTCTTGCCTCCAATCAGGAATGGGTGCATAATCCCTAAAAGAGGTGAGAATGAAATCTTGCTGAAATGTGGCCTTTTGAATCATGAATGCAAATTGTTGAACCTTATGAGATATATGAATATGAACATCGAGTGTGAACCCGTCTACGTCCAAATGATGGGGTACAAGTGTACAACTCATCTTCTTAGCCAACTGAGGAGAAATGGCATCCTCAGAGTTGCCCATATCGAAGAGGACAATGAATTGTTGTCCCTTCATTGTGCCATAAGCATGAATGAGGACTTTCTTCTCCTCCTCAACCTCACTCTCTTTATCGTCAAATACCACTGTGGGTACTGCGTTTAAGGTAGGTAAGAGTTGCATGGCATTGGTGGCCTATGTGGGAGGTGTAGATGCAGCTATGGCGGTGGCTACTGTGGAGGCAAAGGTCTTGGAGGCTTGTACAGCCTGCCACTTGGTACAGTCTTTCTTACCATGCCCCACCATGTGGCAGAAGAAACATTTGTTCTCTCCCTTATACCGCATTTTCTGTTCTGGTTGGAGATATCCACCAGTAATGCCCTCCTTGGCCTTTTCGTCAAGTGTTTTCTTACGCGTGAAGTTTTTATCCTTCTTGCCTCCTGAGATGCTCTACGAATCTTTCTTATTGTCTTTGCTATTCTGAGCTCCCTTCCCCCCTTGAGATGATGGCTGTCACGTGGTAGATGACTGCTGTTGAGGAGCCTGGATCTCTTTGAGCTTACCTCCTTTCAGCATCATTTCCTAATTCTAAGCAAGAGTGAGAGCCCTAACATAGGACTGTGACTTGAAATTACTTCAGTAAACCTAATGTTATTATCCAGACCTCTAATAAACTGTTTCAACTTATCCTCCTCAAAAATACCTAACTGTTGTGCTGACGTGATTACTCTATTAGAGTATGTCAGTGAAGGGTGAGCCATTTTTGTGGAGGTAGAAACTGTTTTTTGAGGTCGGACACAAAGGTGTTCCATACATACTATGGAGCCCTTGTTAACGGGTCTACATGTAGACTCCACCAATCCTGCCACTAGGTGACTGCTTCCCCGGAAAGGTGAGATGCCGCCGGGTGGACTCGATCTTGAAGACCTGAAAGCTTAGGGAATGGAAAATATGCTACAAATTGATGAATGAATTGCATGGTTGCACCATGATTGACTTACCATCATACTTACTGGAGTTCGGTTGATCATGCTCCGTGGTGGTTGGGGTGGTGGAGGAACTTGCCCCATGGTGCACCAAGGTGGGGAGAAGATAGCATATTTACCAGCTATCAACTACTTGTTTTGGAGTTGCATAGCATCACGTTCAAGCCTTACTCACGTAGCTTGGTCTGCCTGTCTTTGGTCTTCTTCAGCCTTGCATTTAGCATCCTCACGTCAAGCTTCTTTGGCCCGTCGTTCTTTCACCTTTTTGGTGTCTTCTTTTTGCCGTTCTTGCTCCATGATGAGGAACAATCTTTCTAGTTATTGTTGGAACTCCTCAATCTATGCAAGAAAGACATTTACATGTGTGTGTGACCCTGGCAAAGCATGTGCAGGCTAACCACTGTAATGTGTGTGAGTGTGTTGGAGTTGGGGACATTTAACCCTAAAGCTATGTATATAAGACTATAAGTAGACTCACATTTTGAAGTGAGCGGAACCTTAATGTAATTCAACATTGAAGTTGGATAAGGCTCTCACACGTTTTGAAGCTCCTTGCATGTTAGCATCTCCTTTCATGAATTCTCTCAAGCCCACTCACTTTCTCTACATGGTATCAGAGCACCCTGATGAAGAGAGAAGCAGATAGAGAATTTGTGGATGAAATTGGAGCAAATCTGTGTGGTGAAGAATTGCTGATTTTGGAATCCCTGGATCTGTGTGGAGATGGAGCCTACTTGAAGAGCAACGTGGAGAGAAGCTTGGAGCTGTTGAAGAAATCCGCTCAAATCTTTTGATCTGCAAGAAGACTATGTGGAGCACCTATGTGAACAGCTGGGGTCATCGATCTGCTGCTAAAGGAGGCTGTGGCAACAGCAGGTCATGAATCAGCGAACTGTTGAGTGACCAGCAGTCAGAGCCTTAAAGAATACCTGCAGTAGAAGGAGCGTAGTATACAGTGGGCTGGATCGAAGTAGCGGTACCTGTAGCAAAGCACCCGCAGCACAACACGCACTGCAACGAAGAAGAACAGAGCAGCAAACAAATATACTAGCAAAGCAGAGCAGTAGCAGTTGGAAAGATCTTGAAGAATCTGCTCTAAAAAACGCCTGTAGCAGCAAACGAAGTGAGTAGCACTGCAGTTTGTGTAGTAGATAAGCAACATCAAAAAGCGTAGCGAATGTCTACAGCAGCACAAAACACGAAGCTGAAGCAGCAGGCAGCAACTAAGGAATCAGAGTAGCAGTAGCAAAAGCAAGCAACGTGGAGCCATTCGGATTTACAGAGTAGCAACTACAAGCAAAGCTGGCACAAGCGTAGCACAGTAGCAACAAACTAAATAGTGCAAAGCTACAACAGCAGCGCAACAGCAAGTGGAGCAAGCGCAGCAGCAGCCAGCAGTGCACCCTCTGCAAAGCAGTCTGCGCAATAGAAGCCATTTGTGAGAAGCACAGGTTCAAGGGAGCTAAAAGCAGCATAAATCTCATGTGTGGGCCTGCCAAGACGCACAACAAGCCTGGACAGCAAAAAGCAGGGCCTGAAAGCCTGCAACTTTCGTGCAAAACGACATGAAGCCTAAAGACAGCCTGCAAGGTCTTTGTGAAGGGCCTGGAGAACTCATGTGAGAGTTGAGAAGCTGTGTGGGCCTGCAACAACATGAAGCAGCATCAACTCAGCAAGGAGAACATGTTAACAAGGTATTTTGCAGCCTTGTGATTTTTTAGTTTTGTCTATGAAAGAGGTGCAGCTGTTTATCTCTCTCTTTCTATCCTCTCTGTACAACCTCAAGCAGCAGGAACTTGACAATCTGTGCGCCAAAGCATAATAAAGGAGCTATCATTAAGTACCATTAAGCCCTTTGATGGAGAGAGTTTCCACACATGGCAGACGCAGATCAAGTACTTGTTGATGTACAAGGGATTGTGGCCTTATGTGAAGGGCACTAAGCAAGTTGATCTGAGTGATACGGATGAAGTGGATCCAGATGAGCAGGCCACGGCTGTCATAGCCCTGAATTTGCACCCCAAGCTTATTCACTTGGTGGCAGGGTCTATGTCCTCAAAGGCGGCATGGGATGAAATAGAGCAGCTGTACAGAGCAAGAGCCAAGCACTCTCGGATTGCTCTAAAGGTCAAGTTGTTTGGCCTACGGTTTTCCGAGGAGGAGAAACTTAGCGATTTCATCAATGAGCTACATAGCATCACCACTCAGCTGGCCTCCACCGATGCAAAGGTGGAAGAGGAGGATGTAATTGCAGTGCTTTTGAAAAGCATGCCCGAGCTGTATGAGAGCCTAGTCACAAAATTGAAGCATCTTCCCGATCCTACACTGGACGGCATCATTAGTGCCTTGCTTGATGAGGAGAGGAGCATCAAGGCAAAGAGGGGAGACACAGCATCGTCATCGACATCCTCTCGGGGCAAGCCCTATCCATGGGTCATGGTAAGAAGGTCTCAAGCTTGATCAAGTGTACCTATTGTAAGAAGATTGTCACGATGAAGCTCGTTGCTTCTTGAAAGATCCATCACTCAGGAAGTGTAACACTTGTGGAGAGATTGGCCATCTTGCACGGGATGTGAGTAATTATGCAAGCACTTCGCAGGATGACAAGGATGGACTCCTCTAGCAGGAAGAGGAGCATGGATGCATGAACCATTGGGCTTTGGACACATGTGCTCTACACAAACAATCTAGTCTTGTATGCTATTGGAGGATGATTGTGCAATGCTCATCATAGTGTCACATGTTGGCATTGAGAGGGGGTGTTGGAACTCCTCAATCTATGTAAGCAGACATTTACATGTGTGTGTGGCCCTGGCAAAGCATGTGCAAGCTAACCAATGTAATGTGTGTAAGTGGGTTGGAGTTGGGGACATTTAATACTAAACCTATGTATATAAGTAGACTCACATTTTGAAGTGAGTGGAACCTTAATGTAATTCAACATTGGAGTTGGATAAGGCTCTATCTCTCCCTCACACGTTTTGAAGCTCCTTGCATGTTTGCATCTCCTTTCATGAATTCTCTCAAGCCCACTCACTTTCTCTACAATTATGAGAGCTCTTTTGGCTTTTCAGCTGCTTTTTTGGCTTTTCAAGCCTCCTCCTTAGCTTTTATTTCTTTGGTTTTTCCTGACCGCAGTTTTACCATCCACCAAATACTCTCACTTTAGGGTAGCCAAGTTGGGTTACAACCTACAGCTATGATATCAATGTAGCATGCAATAGGTTGATCGTCGTAAAGTGCAACAAAGCCTTCTTTATACCCATGAGTTTATGCAAAAGAGCGAGAGAGAAGATAGATAGTCAACACAGTTTTGGGTCCCAATTACCCATTGAAGGGCTCCCCTGCAAGCAAGAGTATTTGCTTTATATTTCTTTGGAGAACTTTGTACAATGCATATGAAAGATGACCGAGGTCTACCAAACACAAGGATGCAGTAGACCGAACGCAGGCTGAACCATATGTTGTCCAAGCTCCTTTGAATAGCTCTTCGATGACCACTATGCAAACCTTGAACTGAGGGATGCACATATGTTGGCTGAATGCTGAAGAATGCTCTTCGCAGAAGCCTTGGGGCTGTAGCACAATCAAGTGCTGAATGCTGAATTTATGCTCAAGAAGCCGTAGGGTCTAGACACGTAACTCCTCTTGTACTGCTATAGACTCATTTTATGAATGATGACTTATGATGTGGGCTGGGAGATTGCTTATATATGACTTTATGCTGCTGGTTGACCGATATAGCTGCTGTCGGCCTGTTTTGATGGGACAAAACTGCCTTTATGCTAGCATTTAATGCTGCATAGGCTGTCCCTTGCGCCTTGCCAATGCTGGCCGACTGCAACACTTCACACCTGCTGCCCTAGCCAGTTTTGATGCTGGCCGACTGTTGTATGGAGGATCATGTAGGCTGCCGACTGGCTGCCTATGCCATCCATGGGCATGGGCTAGCCTTTGGCTGGCCCGTAGGCATGCTTCATATGCATCTATATGTGTAAACTTCTACATGCTTGCTAATGCACGGTCTAAAGCTAAGGTTGACTTCTACATGAACCTATCTGATAAATTCTCCAAGTGGGTAAGAGAACTCAACACATGCAAACTCTCTATGGCTATGGAGACTCACCTATGTAGCTCGTGCCTTACATGTCCCGGACAAGGGCTCACAATGGGGTCACGGGATATGACAAATATTCCTAAAAGGTAATCCTATTGTATACATGTTGCACTGATGTAGAGCCAGTGTGTCAAATAGCACTCTAGTGCAGGATGCATGTGACACCTTAGGCTACGGGCCCTCTATGCGCCGGGAAGGAGGGTCCCACTCGAACTGAATTGGTTACTGACTGGCCCGTCGAATCTCTTGTTGACTCTACGTCTGGATCTTGAGGCAAATGCGAGTAATGGTTCGCAATGGGAACACCATTACCTTCGGGGCCCTTGCCAGGACCTATGCCAAGTGACTCCTGGCCATGTGAACTGGCTCCATTGTTGTCAAGGCCGGCCGCCGGTGGGCTGCCACCATTGCTTGGAGGACGACTGCTACAGATGAGCCTGCTGGGGAGTAGATCCCCCATCTGCCATCGTGGGTAAGATGCATCCTCATACACCTCTTGGGGCCACGGGGCAACGCCACATCTTGTGGCCCGAGGCGAGGGCAGTCTCCTGGTTGGTCGCCCTGGCCTGAGGGGTGGTCCGGGGCAGGGTCACTTGGGGTGCATGGCCGGCACTCTACGCACAGGTAGGTCCAAACTTGATGCCCCATCTGATGGCATATGAAACACTGTACAAGGAGTCCAAAGAACTCCACCCGCTGCTGAAAACGAGAGCCCTCGAGCCAAGGAATCAAGAGGAACTAGGAAAGGTTCTCAAGCGAGGCTATGAGCACCCGGATGGACAGTAGACCGCTGCCCTCACGACCATCGAAGTTGCTGTCTGCGGAGTCTCAATGACCTACCCAAAGGTGTTGCCGAGCGCATGAAGAAGGTTGTGGTTCTCTTTGGGAAGGCCTAGGAAGCAAACTTTAACTTGGAAACCTAATGCAGATGCCACAAGATTAGAGTCAGACGAGAAGCCGTGGTGCGAGCGAAGTACGCATGAGTATTGCATAACGCAACCGGGCTCTGTAGCAAGGTCCACCAAAGAAGCATAGTCAAATACCACCTAGATGTACCTCTTTCCCACCAGGGAAGGAACTCGATATGAAGAAGGTTGTGGTTCTCTTTGGGAATTTCCATGTTAACCCTTGCCAGAGACCTCTAAGGCGTCAATGCCAACTAACCGTATCATTTTCACCTCCTTTGGGCCACAAGCACCGGAATGGCCGGAATTCACTTGAAGCCATGTATTGTATATTTTACGTATGTGCTCGCCGCCGCTTGTCTATTAAAGACACACCATGAGATCTTAGGTGGAGAGTACTATTTGTGGATTAGGTGTTTGCACAAGCTAGAGTGGCCGAATGAGCCCTAGGACCTAATTTTCAACTTTGGGCACCCAAGAGTGTAAACCCTAGTAGCTACACATAAGAGGCAAAATGTAACTCTCACCACTCATTCTTTTATGTATAAGCTAATAGAGTACTCTTCTTCTATACTCTCCTGTACTATTACTTGCTTGCCTTCTGCTTGTTTGAGCTCTTATGTAGAGTGAGTGTATATGATTGAGTGGTGAGGAGGGTTGAGCTTCCATTAGAGTGCGGCGGCAACTAGCAGTGGCGGAATGGAGTTTTCGGGTGCAAACTGCACGAAAACATTGTCTCCTACAAGAATCCCGAGCAACCAACTTTCACAAGGTGAGTGCCACACCCCGACTATGCATTTGTGTGCTAGGCCACAGTAAACTGGTATATCGATTGAGCTTTCTATGCTCCCGAGTGTGGTTGGGCAAAGCCCCACGACATTGGGCTGTTCCCTTTGTTCTTTCTATGGCACCAAGGCTTCCCAGCCTAGGAAGCAAACTTTCGCTGGGAAACCTAACGCAGATGCCACAAGATTAGAGTCGTGCGAGAAGCCGTGGTGCCATCGAGCACAGTAGGCATGCGCATTGCATAACGAACCGGGCTCTGCAGCAAGGTCCGCCAAGGCAGCAGGGTCAAACTCCACTTAGATGTAGTGCTTCCCCAGGAAGGGAACTGGATATCAAAGATCCGTCCCAGCTCAATCAAAGCAGCTTGCAAGAGGTCCAAAAAAGGCCCCTGGCTGGTCTGCTACTGACGAGCTTGCAGACCACTTAAGAGGCTTGCAAAGAGGCAATGTTGGTTGACAAGATACCCTTCAGATAACTGGCAATGGAGGACAGTGTCTGTAGGGAAAGGTGAAGCAGCTGCCATGGAGTCCTCCGAAAGGGTAAAACCAGAAATCGAAATCCAATGCCAAATGAAAATTAAGTGAGGGCCCCAGCAGCAGATCAAAACAGGAGACCAAATCCGGGAGGAGAGGGGCAGGAGAGTGCAGGGATGCGGGAGCCGAACAAGAGGGAGGCATGGGGCGGGAAAAGGCTGCACAGAGCAAGAGGGGGGCTGTGCGAAGGAGGGAAAGGGCAGGAGGAGGACAGGAGCAGGAGGAGAGTGGGCAGGAAGCACCAGGAAAACCCGGGGGGGGGGGGGGGGGGGGGGGGGGGCGGGGGGCAGCTTGAGATGTCGAAATATCCAAGGGGACTCAAGTCTCAGCCATGAGAATATGTAACACGTTGGCAGACGTGACACCTAATCAACGCTAATCCTACTAAGCAAAACACACAATAGAGAAGACCATGTATACCTAAATTATTGTATAGAGGCGAGATATGAATACATACAATGAGTTCCATCTACCATGCAATGCAAGTCGTACATATGGCGCATATCTACCATATGCAATGCAAGTCGTGTTATTCTCTGGCTAAGAAATGCTGATGAGGACTGCAAATATGACGATCCAAATGCCTTAGCACTCCAGACACAGACATTGAATGATGCTCTACAATGACCCTCAACTTGCCCTTATGGAGTGGCTAGAGGGCTAGTCAAGTGCTAGGGTTGGTTGGTTGGCCGGCCAAGTGGGCCAACTGTGCATGACTAGATACAATGAACCCAAAAGCTGTCCACACTCGCTCATCCTTGGGTGCCCTGTTGTCAAGTATCTCGCTGCCCAAAACTCCAGTCCATATACCCAAACATGGTCTCTGATCTTGCCCAAAAGGCAGCTACACTAGTACCACACGACCATGGGCATCCTTGAGCGGGCATGCAAAGAGCATTCCCTCCTACTAAACTTGGAGCAGTGGAGCAGATCATGCACCTTTGCTTCACTTCTGATCCGGACTATCTGTAGATTGTGCTCCTTATCCACCATCTGTATCTCCAATAGTACCTCTAATGGATCTTCGATCACCAAGCACACTGGCTCTACCTTCAATAGTACATCTACCAGAGATACTAACTCTGCAACTGCACCTGAAAATGAATCTGAATGTGGAAACCACATCTTGGACAATTGCACCTCATCACTGTGTGTGAGAGCATCCTCCAGGAGCTCCTCTGGTCTTGGAAGCTCTGCCGTATAGTAGACAACACCCTCAGTTTTGGGCTATTCTTCAACCCATCCTGACTCCACTTTGGTACCTACCAATGCTGCATACTAGACATATATCGATTCAAGATTTTTTCGAAGATGTTGGGTATCTGTCTCAAGACACCATCAGGAACTACTCCTTGTTTGTTCCATGCTTGAAACTCTTCGGTCCTCTCAGTCAACAAGAGGAATCTGCCTACCTAAGACCAAACTACATGCATTAATCCTAACCCTACACCTATGACCCGATCTGGCTGCCAAATACCCAAACACATGCTCTAATGCTGACGCGGCTGCCTGCAAACCCACAAATCTAGACTTAGCTTGACTGGGGAAATCCTATTGCACATGCACAAAACTGGCTGCACATGCAAAAATTCAAACCCTAATTTGATTGCAAACGCAAAACAAAAACCCTAATTTGTCGTATATATGCACTTCCTACAAACCTTGATGCAAAAGGCATTGCCTAGGAAGAACCTAGAGCTTTGATACCAATAAAATTTGCCGTATGAATACACTTCCTGCAAACCTCAATGCAAAAGGCATTGCCTAAGAAGAACCCAGATGCTTTGATACCAATGTAGCATGCATGTGGAAGCATGATCTGATTAACGATAAGCAAAGCTGAGATTAACGATAGTCCTACTTAGCAAAACACACAATAGAGAAGACTTTGTAGACCTAACCTACTAATGTTGCCAAAACATGAATATATACAATGAGTTCCATGATCTACACTAAGATCTGTTGTGCATATCTACCATGCAGTGCAAGTTGTTCTGTCCTCGGCTGGGAAGAAACGCTCCAATGGGGATTGCAAATCTAATGATCCACATGCCTTAGCTCTCCAGACTAAGTAACGGATGAAGTTCAATAGTAGATTGATCAGCTTCAAAGTATCCAACCTCTTCTAGAGATGTAAAGCATGAATTCAACCACTCAAGCCATTTAGTATGTGATTGCTTATGTGGGATTCAAAGTTCTACACCCGTGGGCATGCGCACACATATACACCAAAACCTAGACAATACTGACTATTAAAGCATTGTACATACATAAATCGATTCCATGGTGTTTGTGTAATTTGAAACTTCACACAAATACATAAAGCAACAAAAGGAACCTGAATGTCACGAATCAAAAGAAGAGTTGCTAGGGAACGAGAGTCTGCAATCACAACATTTTCCTCCAGCTTTTCATCAGCAAGAATCAATATCTAGCATCAAAAACAAGAAAGTATTAGAAGAATTTCCCTGAAACATGATCGTGCTTGCTATCAAGAGCTCAACAATGATATTGGTAGCTCTACATGCATCCTGGTTATGCAACGAACATTAGCTCCAACATAAATGATTTTTTAAGAGATGGAGAAACAAATTGCTTGTTTGGCAAGGATATAGAAGGTTTGTAATTTGAAGAAATGATGGCCGCTAGGAATGCACACTGAAATAACTTCCATAAGTTTAAGGGACACAAATACAGGCATTCATAAGACTCCACGATTGCACTTCAACACGATGAGGGCTGAGGTAATTCTGCTTGTTGATTGAACTGGAGCCCTATCAATAATGCATGTTTCATGCACAGCATGTCGTAAAAAATGCAAGAGGCTAGAGCTAGGATTACACACTGAAAAAACTTCCACAATTTAAAGAAAAACACACATGAATATTCATATGGCATCGTGACTCAACTTCAGGGTTATGTGAACTGGCTCTGCTAGTTAATCACTAGGGACGTGTAAGCCCTATCAACAATATATGAGCCATTAACACACCATGTCATTAAGCTCATAAGTAGCTGCGGTGACAAAGAGGGTTTCTACAATCATTTGGAGGTTCATAATGCACTCACTGAGTGTAAATATTTGAGCTCAATTCGGGCCTTTGTTAAAGCTCTAACAATAAATCAAGCATTAAGTTCCTCCAGACAAGTCACTCAATACTCTTGTGTCGCTTTGATATCATAAATACATGTGAATCAACAAAGTGGAGGTTGCTTACAGAAAAGCGTGGTGTGCAAAACTCAGCAAATGCAATTCATGCCATCCATGCAGCCTGGAATATCTCGCACATGATAAAGAACACAGATTAAGCAGCAACATCCAATGTCTCCAAAGTGGCACATGATACCGCACATGAAGAAGCAATATTCACTAATGCAATTTGCACCTAGAAGAAACAACGGAAGAAGAGTCGCTTTAAGCATAGCAATCAAAAGCAGAGCAAGCAACTGCAAATACGTGAGCTTGGGCTGACAAGCTTGCAATATTCAAGAGACAAATTTAACTTGAGCAAGCCAAGCTACCTTGTCTTTTGACACACCTGAAATTGAAGGCCCAAGGTTAATTTTTCCATCACATACGGGATCACGTTCATTGCCTACACCCACTTGATTAACTGAAACTGTCAGCTACGGTGCCTTATCTGCTATATTGGACTGTAGAGTTTCACTCAGGAAACATCCACCAAAACCATGATTCGGTAGTAACACCAAGAGCAAAGGCAAACCAAACTTAGTCTTTGAGTTCACCACACTAGTGAATATGGTGGTTATTAAACCAAAAGTTCTAGAAAAATCAAAAGTTCCAAATCAAGTGTCTGAAGAACAGCCTTGATGAGAATCCATGGTATCTACAAAAGAGCCTGTCACATCATCAAGTATGGTATCAACACCCCCAATGATGTTTGAGGAAAATCCTTCAGCAGCTGAGTACATCAAGTGGACCTATCGAAAGACGCGTTTTAAGATTCACCAAAAGAATATCAAATCATACCCATCGCATTAGCTGGGGTAAAGTGTTCAGGTGACACAAATGGTTATCCAAATGCAGTGCACACATTTCCAATGGTGTGGCTCATTAAGTGGACAACTAAGCTTCCACATCTTCCATTAGCCATACCATCCACACCAGCCAAGTCAGTTCATCCCAGGTGGTTCTTTGCCATATTTTGTTGCCCAAATTTCCCTCTTGCTTTGGGAGCAACATAAGCAATAAACCTTGGCTAGTAGCAAGTGTTTCAGATTTAGAACAACAATTATAACCTAGATAAGTGCGACATCCAAATACTTGTTGCCAAAATTGGCAATCTCAGTTGGATGCATGGTTATCTTTGGGTGCGGCTACAGCTGACCGCTGCAGACAGAGTCAACCACATTGTTGTGCGTTATTTTGCACCGAGCCACTCCCCTTACACCGCACAGCATGGCCAGTCACCGTACTTACCATTGGGGATATTATGTTCTCACAGCTGGGGGAAGTCCTCTTGCTTGGGGACTTCACCGCGCGGGGATGGGAGTCAACAAATCCCACTACTTGATCTAGACGACCCTATTAGACTACAAGAGCTGGACATCACTGACGTGGAGTTATAGAGATCATCATAGGACCGTGAGGAGGTCATGGTGTATGGGAGACATTTCTTAGAGCTGGGAGCTACACATTTGTCCTTCATCCTCCATAGCTGCTGGTCTGCTAATCCTAAAGTTTACAAATGGTATCAAAGCCAGTTCATCTTGTTGCCGCCTATGTGGAGCACTACCACCTCAGAGCCACCTGTTGGTTGGTGCCATGCGCTGCCACTTTCGCCGCCAAAATCGGGCAGCACTAGTGTCGCGCGCACCATCGCCACCTGTTTTGTTGACAGCGCGAGTGCTCAAAGACCATTAACGCCACTGCTCCGCTTGGTCTCCTCCACTATTGCCACCGACACATGTTCGCCACCCTGCTCCACTCGCCTCTAGCATGTTGTTGTCAGAAAAGATGAACCCTCACCATGCATGGCTATGGTGTGCTTAATCCTAATTACTGTGATTAAGAAACACTAATCTTATGGTGAGTGCAACCTAATTAACAACATAATGATGATGAAAAGATTATGCTTACTAAGCTTAAGACTCAAGCACAATTTATTTACAAGATTGAGACTTGTACTCATAAAGAGGCTTGAGAACTTACTTCATGTTTCATTGCTTGAAATGGTCCCCTTTTTTATGAGAAGGTACATTCTTGTTCTTGTACATCAATGTGGGATAAGTCTCCACTCTTCTCTCTAGCTCACATGTCACAACACCCCTCCTTGTTGGTAACTTGACCTATCTTTGAGGCCTAGAGGTCAACTCTAAGAGTGAGATCCCCCCTTGATAGAGACTTGACCTATCTTTGAGGTCTAGAGGTCTCTTCTAAGAGTAGCGTTAAAAATTTTGGCTATTTCTTCTACCTTAGCTACATCATCGGTGCCAGAGGGTAGAATATACAATGATTTTAGAGAAGATTTTTGGAGCTAGAGGCATTATTTCTTGCCACAAAATAACCATCTTCCACATAGGTGTTTTCTTGATTCTGTTTGGAGTAGCAATGTTCTTCCAAGTGCCTAATCCTTCCATAAGCACTACAAATTCTTTTTGGTTTGCTTTTGTGAAACATCATTGTGTTCCTATCTTTTTTTCACTCAAATCGATTAGCGCTCGCTGAAGCTCCCGCACTCCCACCCCCTACTCGCGTTGCCTGCACGCCTCTACCCTCACCCTCCCTCGCACCCCCCTCCCCCCCCCCCGCCTGCCCTTGCTTCTGCGCCTCCCCTCTGCCTGCCTCTTTCGCGCTGAAGCTCGCCCCCCCTTCTTCTCGCCATCGCGCCCCCCTCCCCTCTTCAGCACCCAGTCCCCCCCCTCCGCCAGCCCTCTCTTTCCCCCCTCCTCTCCTTTCGCATTGCTTCTGCCCCCACCCCCTAGGGGTTCCCCCCCCCCCTTCCGCCAGCCCTCTCTTTCCCCCTTCCTCTCCTTTCTTCGCAGCCTTATCCCCTCCCCCCCTCCTTTTTTTTTTCCTGGTTTTTTTCCGCCCCCAGGGGGTTCTTCCCTTTTTGTTTAACCTTCCGCCTTCCCCCTCCACCCTCTGTGTGCAGCTAGCTTCTTGCAGGTCTCTCCGCATTCACTCTGCCTTCGCCATAGCTTCAGACTCTAATGGAGGCTCCTCTCGCCCCGCCACAGAGGGACTCTTCTGCAGCCCCCTCGACCGCCCCTGAGGATACCCCCATCAGGCTTTCTCTTTCGGCGGAAGAGGAAGCAAGCCTCGCCGCAGAGGTGGAACGTCTCCAGGCACATTCCACCATCTGCCGTATAGTCGGCACTCGCCCCAACAGAGGGGAGATCCGAGATCTTCTCCAGGCCCGCCTTCTTGCAGATGTGGGCAAGATCCTGGACGTTCAGCTACTAGGCCGTGGACACTACCAGATCGAGTTCGAGACTGCCCAGAGCGTGGCCCAGGTCCTAGCCATGAGTCCCCTTGACATCAGGGGCGCTCGGGCATTCTTCAGACCTTGGCAGGGCTTTGACCCAGCAGCGGCCGAGCAGGGAGAGCGCCTCTTCCATGTTACAGTTTGCTTCCCTGGACTCCGCTGCGAGTACCTTCCGCTCCTTTCGAGGCTAGGAGCACTGGTGGGCTCAGTGCTCGAGACTGGCCCCACTGCCGCTTCAGTGGTGGCTAGAGCAGTTGGGCTACCTTCGGTCAGAGTGTCGGTGCCTGACATCTCTTCCCTTCCGACGGTCATTCGGCTACCTCGGATAGGGGGGGATGGATTGATCAGAGAGTGGAGTTCTCGTGGCTCCCGAACCAGTGCTTTATTTACAGACAGGTCAGCCACCTGGCCAAGGCCTGCCCTCGCAGGAGACCCGACCTGTACCGCAGCAGACAGCAGGCCCCTGATGGCCCGCCCACAGATGCGGCTCGGCAGGCAGCCTCCGGGACACCTGCTCAGCCAACAGAGACCTCGGAGTGGCAGCCTGGTCAGGGGCGCCGTCGAGGGAGACAGCCCCAGCAGCATGCCCAGAGACCGATGCAGCAGCAGCCACAGTCTCAGCATCACTGGGTTCCCGTGAGGAACAGCTTTGCTCCGTTCCAGGAGGAGACACCAGTGCCGACTGAGGACCAGGAGATGCTAGCACCCCCTCCTTCGCCCCCGCCCCCCCTCCCCCGTCCCCCCCTTCCTCCTCGCTTCCACCTTCGCCTCCACCCGTCCCCGCTCCGGCTTCGGCAGCAGCTCCTTCCCCACTCCCTTCTCCCCCCCCTCCGCTCGCCTCAGCTACTCGGGAGGCCCTGGCAGTCCGCTGGCGTTCACCTGCAGTCCGGAGGGCTTTGAGCACCGACCTTGCTCGAGCACCGCAGAGGAGACTTACCATGCCAATCCGGGCTTCACGGATATCCTCTATCCGCAGTCGGCTGAGTCGTCTCAAAACTAGGCAGCGCTCGGAGGCTTTTGATTACTCCTTCACACGGCTCTTTGGAGCAGAGGGCCCCCATGAGCCAGCACCCATCAGAGTGCATGTAGTGATACCTCCGGCCCGCGGGGAGGAGGCACTTGATTCAGCGGTGGCCTTCTCATTCCCTCTTTGGGGCCCATGCGACCGAAAGTGGACTCTGGAGCTCGCTCTTAGCACTTTTAAGACTCAGGCAGTTGAGTTTTCTCATCATGTGAGCGATCTGGAGATGACAGATGTGATAGGCCGACTATGGGAGTTGGCTCATTTTTTTAGTGGCAGACTTAGCACGGGACCCTGGATATGTATGCATACACGAGGGTGCTCTGTCTGAGCGGGAGGCAGTCGCCATGGGACACAGCCCACTGGCGCCTGATCCAAGATTCTTGCAGCACACCGGATGGGCAGATTCGTAGCGCTCGGATGGGGACTATTCTCCATCCAAGCCGCTTGCGAAGGCCCGGCGCACAGCTGAGACAGCATCCACCTCAGCAGGTCATCCATGAGGATCATCTCATGGAATGTACAAGGCCTTGGCGGTGCACATTATATATGTTATCGTGGATGCTTGAGGCAGGAGCTGCAGAGATGCCTGATTGGGGGCAGTATTGCTATTTTGATGATGCAGGAGCACCATTTGGGTGAGAGCAGGATCCGGAGATATGGTTCGGTGATGCCTGGTAGATGGGACACCTTTTGGTCTGCAGGGTTTGGCCCCTTGGGTGGGCAGGGAGGAGTATGTATGGTCATTGCGGATGTATGGCGGCAGGCCATTGTGGATCGGGGGATCATAGTGCCTGGTAGAGCACAGAATGTCATTCTGAGGACGCATGATGAGCACTTTGGCGTGCTCAATGTCTATGCGCCCAACCATGCTAGTGCCAGAGCAGACTTCTAGACCCAGGTTACGGATGCATTGCCAGAGGCCGCACATTGGTGTGTCGGGGGGGGACTTCAACATGCTTGAGGACCCGACCGATAGGGTGGGAGGCAGTCATGTTACAGTGCACGGTACGAAGCTTGCAGCTTGGGAGCGATTTTGCATGACACTGAGGATCACTGATGCATGGCAGCATGAGGCCTTCCCCCGCTCTCAGGACAGTCTTAGTTTCTCTCGGTCGGATCGCCAGCAGGGAGGGACTAATTATCACGGATTGACCGCTTTTATGTGGGCGACAGGTTAGGGGAGCGAGGGGGCTCTGTTGGCATTCTCGCTAGCACCTCTTTTCCAGACCATGCGCCAGTTATTTTGACACTTGAGGAGAGGACACGGGAGACCAGCTTGCAATTGAGGATCCCAGAGAGGGTACTTACCGATCCTAGTCTCGCTGAGGACATTGAGAGGATATGGCATGATAGTCAGAGCTCTGACCAGGATGCAGCAGGCCAGTGTGCCCAGGGACTCATCGAGCTCAGCTCTTTTTTGCACACTGCAGCCTTGACACGGCTAGGAGAGGCTCGCAAGCGGGAGCGTCGGCTGAGACGTAGCCTTGCTTCGCTTCAGCGCCTTCAGGAGCAACAGCCTACATGTGAGTGGGTGGCATCCCAGCTGAGCCAGGCACGCCAGGAGGTTAGAGAGGCAAAGGAGCAGAGACATGAGTTTTACTATCGCCGCCAGGCCTCTCAATGCACGCACCTTGGTGATAGAGTGACTGGGGAGTTTTTTGAGATTACTGGGCCCCGCCATGCTCGAGCAAGAGTCCACCAGCTTGGGAGGCCGGATGGATCGGTAGCTACTGAGCCTGAGGAGATCAGAGCCATTGCCACTGGGTTCTATAGAGACCTGCTTGCAGCGGAGCCAGCCACTGAGGCTCGAGATGCTTGCAGACAGACTGTGTGGGCCCATGTGCAGAGGAGGGTCACAGATCGTATGCGTACAGTTCTGCGTGAGCCTCTCTCAGAGGTTGAGCTTGCTGAGGCCTTGAGGGCCCTTCCACGCCATAGTTGCCCAGGGGAGGATGGATTGACGCTTGCCTTTTTTATGCGCTATTGGGACCTTTTGGGGCCAGGCCTCCGCAGGGGCTTTCAGTATGTTTTGGACACTGGGATGATGCCACAGAGCTTTTCAGAGGGCTTGATCTTTCTTATCCCCAAGGGGGAGGGAGTATCAGATGATATTCGGCATTGGAGACCTATTACGATCCTCAATACTGTCTACAAGGTCTTGGCAAAGGCCTTGAGTTTGAGGATCCAGCCCTTCCTGGGAGAGTTGATTCATGCTACCCAGACAGGATTCGTCAAGGAGCGTAGTATCCTTGACACTATATTCCACAGCTCGTAGCCACGTGCTGATTGCAGGAGGACGGGGGCCGAGTTTTGAGTTGACCAGATCAGTCCGTCAGGGGTGTCCTCTCGCCTCGTTTCTTTTTCTCTTCTTTGCTGAGGCTATGAGCATGTATCTGACGGCAGAGGAGGTTGGTTTGAGAGGACTTCAGCTCCCAGTCCGGGGGGAAGACCTGCTTGATGCTAAGTTTGCTGATGACACGGGCTTATTTTTGCATGGCCAGGAGGCCAATCTTCAGCGGGCCGAGCAGTCGCTCCAGGTTTTTAGTGCAGCTTCGGGAGCATTGATCAATTGGCGCAAGACAGTGGCCTTTTGGATCAGTAGCGCTCCCATTCCGACATGGAGCCCAAACCCGGGTTTTAGATGGATTCCTCCAAGCACACCAATGCGATATTTGGGATGCCAGATTGGACTAGATTTGTCACCTGAGCAGCAGATTGCCCCGCTTCTTCTGAGCATTCGGAGGAAGCTTTTGGCTGGGAGGGTGGTGCTGGCAAATCAGGTGCTTTTAGCGACCATGTGGTACATTACGTCTTGCTGGATCTTCTCGAGCTCTTGTATCAGCCAGGTACAGAGGCTGATCAGGAACTTTCTTTGGTCTGGGCGGGATGGTCAACCAGCCCGGGCAAAGGTTGCTTGGGCAGTTATTACACTTCCGTTGGCCCAGGGAGGCTTGGGCATTATAGATCAAGTTGATCAGAGTAGAGCTTTATTGGGGAAGCTTATTGTTCGGGGGCTGCTTCCAGGTGCGCTGAGCCTTGGAAAGAGCTGCTTTTGCAGCGGCTGCAGGCTGCTCGAGCTCCCCCAGCAGGGGGCACTTGGGCACCAGAGATACGATGGATCTTCATAGAGATGAGGAGGACAGGCCTCAGTAGAGGATGGGAGGACAGATTTGCCTTGAGCATCCTGAGAGCTTGGTAGTTGCTGAGACCGGGGCTCTCTCAGAGACCTCCCTCTTGTGATGAGGAGCGGGCCAGACAGCCGCTCATCTGGAGCCCATCGGTTCGCACAGAGCAGGGTGCAGGGTCATATGTTGGGTTCTCGACCTCGTCTAGCCTGGGGACCATTGGCGGCAGGCCCAGCACGTAGTTTTGGAGATTGGCATGCCTTTTGCAGTCTCCCAGAGGAGATCCAGGTGGAGAGGCTGAGTCACTTCAGAGGGGGGTTGATTATGAGGGATGACATTCAGGAGGCACTCACAGAGGAGTGGTTCACGCCTCTCGAGCTTGTGGCCCCACGGTGGAGCCTTTACTCAGTTGGAGATCCTGATTGCTGTCAAAGCTTGCACTGAGGATGGCAGATGCCTTTACTATGAGATCCAAGATGAGGGCAGGCTTCAGAGAGTGGAGGTGGAGTTGCCTTTGGTTGCAGAGTGCATCTTTCAGAGGATATGGGTGGTGGCCGCCGCTTCTCGGAAGTGGCATATTGACCCAGACCTTGCAGATGTGGACTCTGATTGGCGCATATGGGCATATGCAGCGCGCCCCTTGGCCCGGCTCCAGTGGGACCTAGGTGAGTACGAGTGGCATGATCCTTATGCATCCCTTGAGGCCACAGAGATCACCTTTTTCCAGTATACTGTTCGATTGGGGCGACATATTTTGACGGCGAGGAGGATTGTCACGATTGTGACTTACTTTCTTAATCTCTCCTTAATTACTCATTAATCTCTTATTAACTGAAAGGACACCTGTGAAGGGTCACACCCTTGCACATGGGTCACTATCAAAGGACATGTCTATTCATTAAAAGGCACACCCCTAAGTCCAAAGGACATAACCGTTGACTCAAGAGCCACACCCCTTCCCAGGGATGTGTCTCTTCACTTGTACCCTTTCGGCCTCTATTTAAGAAAGGCCCCTGTCTCAATGCAAATAACTCATCTCATCTCAATCTTTCTATCAGCATTTGTCTTATGTTTGTTAATTAAGTCTTAATCATGTTAATAAAGCTATAAAAGCTTTACAGTGGTATCAGAGCAAAATTTTTTGCTACCCGTGGGTTGTGAAGCCCTCACCCTCTCCGCGGTACTCCCTCATCCACCTCTCCTCTCCTCTCGGTGTTGTATGGAAGAAGCAGAGCGATGGTGGACTTGGCGTGAATCCTTGCTCGCAGTAATGTAAACAAGCACACAAGGTCTCACACCCATACACACGTATATTGTGTATAGCAGAGAGGGACCCCCCCTGCTGTATTTCCGGAATACCCTCCCTCCCTGCTGACCGGTGGTGATCGGCGTTCGCAACATGGCAGGAACTGCCCCCTTCGCTGCTGCATATGGAGCCCCCCCCTCTCTTCGCCTTGGTTGCTGCCAACGGGTGCTCTTGTTCGCTGAGAGTGGCTGCCGGTTGTGAGCCGCCTTAATATATGCAGCGACTGCAGGTCGCACACTGTTCGAAGAGGCGCTGTTCGAAGAGGCGCACCCTCCAGTCGGCGACGTGATCCAATCTTCGAAGCGGCGCATCCTTCCAGTCGGCGAAGCGTCAACCTTCAAAAAAAAAAAGAAACAAAAGCAATACACAACATTAATACGTGCATTGCCACGTGGATCATCTAAAAAATAAAAAAAACAAGCAGCCTTATAACTTAAGGCTTATAATTAAGCCTTATTATATACGTACGTGAAGCGCCAGCACCGAACGGCCACCCGCCAGCGCAAGGAAACCCAGCCGCCGCTGACCAGCGCACACTAAAAAAAAAAAAAGAAGAGACGGCCAGCCAGCGACCTGCGCATTAAGGGGGAAAAAAAAAAGACAGAACCCGACGGCCAGCCTTCAGCGCATTTTTTTTTAAAAAAAACCCATACACTTACGGGTTCCTACGAAATGGCGCCTGCCTTGGTCTTCTGCGCGCCAACTTGCTGCCGCCTCCCTTCCTCGAAAACAGCCTTCTTCATTGCTAGGCTCCTGCGGTCTATGACGGTGTTTTCCGCAGCTTGACGACTACGACCTTGTTGCTTCTTCTCCAGCAAAACTATTTATTATGACATTCACAGCAACAAGCTACATTCCAGCGGTTTGAAGCCATGTTCCATCAACAACGAAAAGCTTGTATCGATGAGCTTCAACATGTTTCTCAACAAAAATTCTCTCACCCTCAGCATGGTTCTTCAGAGACAACTAGACACAAAGTATCTTCGTGCGAGCAACGCAAGCCTCAACATGGATATTCTTGGAAATGTTACGGTTCTAAGCAACCAACTTCTTATTGGAATCATCAGCAACAGAAGCAGCAACATGAAGCTTCCAAAGGATCACATCTTGGAAAGAAATCAGCCATATCAAGATGGGCTTACTTAGTGGCACGTGTGTCCGACCCTAGTCGAGTACTCGGTCGTGAACGCCGCGACGTTGGACAAGTTTCCCCTCGCGAGCAATGCCCTACATTCAAGTCCTTGCAAGCTCTTGGTGGCAGTGTTGAAGACTTACTCATTCTCACGTTGTGCAAGAGGATCCTTGAGAGGTCTAAGAGGCGCAAACAACCTCAACCTCCCCCTTCTACATTGGAAGCCTTAATACCTGCTGAGAAAGCTGAAGATTCAGAAGATTCTGGTACATGTGTGACAAATACAATGTCCACAACTCCTTTTCTTGCCGTGACCCAGGCAGAAGCAATAGCCTCGTCACCGCCCGTGCAAAACGGAGTCTTTGTCTCTGACCAGATACCTGACGCCGTGGTGAATGATGATTCTTCTTCAAAAATGAAGACTCCAGTCCTTACCTTCAGTGGTGCAAAGGATAAATCAGACGCAGACTCTTGCAGCATAACTTTAGTCGCTGCAAATGAATCTTTGGACATAACTTGTCCCGAGAACAACTTTCTAAGCAAAGAAAACCATATGGAAGATATTTCTTCTTCATCTACGACAACCCTTGAATACATCCATGTTACAGACAAGCCAATGGAATCCCTTTCAGATTTCCGAATGATGGTCACTAACCAAATGCAAAGTTTGGTGACACAATCCTTGATATTGGAAATTCAAGACAGTTTGCTTATGGTTTCTCTAAAGGCAAACGAAGATTCAGTCTTTTCTTGGACAAAGCTCGAAGTTACCAATGATGTTAAAAAAAGTTCTACTCAAGTTACAGATATGATTCTCATGCTTTTGGTAAAGATGAGACAAGTTGCAGATGCAGTTAATATTCAGTTTGGTATATGCAAGATTGTTATGGTCAACAATAATGCCATGACATGGGATCTAGCAGCTAGAGCTTTGGATGCAGAAGCAATTCAATCATTTCTTCCAGAGGCTCAACAACTACCCCTGGATCTTATTTTAAGTGGGAGGGAATGTCACGATTGTGACTTACTCTCTTAATCTCTCCTTAATTACTCATTAATCTCTTATTAACTAAAAGGACACCTGTGAAGGGTCACACCCTTACACATGGGTCACTATCAAAGGACATGTCTATTCATTAAAAGGCACACCCCTAAGTCCAAAGGACATAACCGTTGACTCAAGAGCCACACCCCTTCCCAGGGATGTGTCTCTTCACTTGTACCCTTTCGGCCTCTATTTAAGAAAGGCCCCTGTCTCAATGCAAATAACTCATCTCATCTCAATCTTTCTATCAGCATTTGTCTTATGTTTGTTAATTAAGTCTTAATCATGTTAATAAAGCTATAAAGGCTTTACAAGGATGGTCTCTCCAGTTGCATCAGGGCACTGGCGGCTACAGGGACTCTCTCAGGAGTTCCTGGAGGATTTTTGGACCAAGATCTGGGCTAGTCGACAGGCACGCAGGATCTCGACTTTCCAGTGGGACTGGTCGCCCCCACACGGGCTCTGCAGTTGGCACCTGGCTTGTTTACAGCGGTCTTCCGGTGGCCTGCGTCCGATACGGCCACCCTAGGGAGACACAGAGACATTGCCTATGGGACTGCCCTCAGGCGCAGCAGATTTGGCTGCGGATGCTGCACATTCTGGCCCCCCTTTCTCCAGAGGGTATGTACACGTGGGGTGTCACTGCTTGGTCAACTTCGTCAGGGCCTGCTATGGGCCATGAGACAGAGCAGGACAGCCAGGCCATCAGATTCATTAGGGGCCAGCCTCGCCTTGTTCCTTCACCAGACTTCTCGTCCGCCAGCTGGACACAAGAGAGGGATCTACGATGGGAGCTCCTCAGCAGCCTCACCATATGGTTCACCTGGAGGGCCCGGTGCTTCAGGGCCTTTGAGAGGAGACTGGAGCCACCAACAGAGACTGTTCGGGGGATCTGGCAGGAGTTGATCCACACCCTGCGAGGACAGTATGATCGCATCCGGGGCGACTCGGATGAGGCGATCTTGCGGCGCCAGGCCTTTCACACCACTTGGCGTAGCGGCCCCTTCTATACCCTACACGCGGGGTCCCCCCGTTGGCACTACAGGCCACCTGTTTGGCTTTTCCCCCCTCCTATTGTATGATATCGCCTCTCAGTTCTTTGTATTGATACTTGTATTTTTTCCAGCACCTAGGGAGAGTCTCCCAGGCTGCATTGCTTTGTTCTCTGCTCTGTTTTCTTATGAGCAGAGAGGATCTTTTGTAGCCCTACGGGCGTTTTATATAACTAATGAAAGGATCTTTTCTCGGAAAAAAAAAAAATCTTTTTGGTTTATTTTTGAAAGGAGAGGCGGTGGCGGGAGAGAGGGCTGGCGGAGGGGGGGGGGGGGGACGGGACGCTGACGAGGGGAGGGGGCACAAAGGCGAACTGAAGGGGGGGGGGGGGGGGGGGGGCGCTTCAGCGCGAGAGAGGGAGAGAAAACGAGGAGAAGGGGGGGGGGGGCGCGATGGCAAGAAGAAGGGGGGGCGCATAAGCGCTGGCATGCGGGAGGGGGGGGACAGGGCGCGAGGGAGGGATGGCGAGGGGCGAGCAGTGCGAGCAGGGGGGGTGACGGCGAGAGCTTCAGCGAGCACAACTTCACCACCTCCTGCTTTGTTTTCCTTGCATAATCAATGCCTATTTGAACATTAAGGATATTATGCAAGATAGTGTGCCCCTTTATAAACCCATACTTAGCAGGGTGTATCAAGTTTGGCAGAAACTCGTGCAATCTGTTTGCCAAGACTTTAGAGAAAACCTTATGCATACAACCCATCAAAGAGATAGGCCTCCAATGTTTTAAAGCAAAGGGAGAACGCACCTTTGGCAACAACCGTATCCCCCCCACTTTCCAAGAATGAGGCATAGCTCCAGATTGCGAGATCTCTTGACAAATGGATGTCACTGGATCCTTCAACTGATCCGCATACTTGGAAACAATTCATTAGTAATGCCATCCCAACCTGGGCTCTTGTCTTTGGGCAAATGAGCAAGCACAAAGCCAACCTCCTGCTCTGTAATATCAGCATCTAAAATATTGGCCGAGTCCAAAGATACTTGATGTTGCACCGATGCTAGAATACTAGCGCGTGCTTGATGAACATCATTAGATAGCACTTAAGGAGTGCCCAACAGCTCCTGGTAAAACTGAATACACAAATCAATGATGCTATGAGGCTCTGAAATCATCTCCCAATGAATTTTCAAGCCTCACAATATTCTCTCTAGCATAAGAGGGATGCAACTGAGCATAAATGTGTTTGACAATTATTATCCTTAAGGACCTCCAATCGAGCAGATAACTTAGCCCTCGTATAACTTGCCTTCTGACATTCAGCAACTCTACGAGAGAGCCAAGTAACAACAGTATCCACTCTATCATTCCCTGGTGATATAGCCGCCTGCGATTGCAAGGCCCCCAGTAAAGATTGCACCAGTGTCAGCTCTTGCCTCCTTTTCGAGGCCTGATAAATACCATACTTACGAGCAAGGTGTTGAACATTAGACAAAAAGCAATCCCAGGCTGACATTCCCTGTTATACAAAAAAATAGCTGAAAATTATCCATCAATTGCAACATGTATCCATGAAAGACCTCATGATCAAGAAAGCTGTGATTGAAGCGCAAAGGCAGCCTCCCAAGCAAAGTTTTATAAACATCCACAAACTGATGCATTATGTCCAAGACCACTGGGAAATGATCCGAAAGAACATGTTGCCTCTCCACAGCCACTTTCAATATCTCAGGCAAAAATAAATCATACAGCCACTTTCAATATCTCGTGCATAGCATACATTCTATCCAGCTTGCTCCAAGTACCAGGATACTGACGAGACTAAAAAGTAAAGCCAGAATCATAAGGATGCAGCCAAGACCAAATGTCCTGCTTAAGGACTAGAGACATAAAAGAGTCCCAAACCCGCCTTTCCACATTATCCATTATAGAGTGAGGCGAATTAGCTTGATCAACAGAAGGGCAGATATTAAAATCCTCCATGAGAAAACCTGGTTTTCCTAACCTCAAACATTGTTGCAGATCCCGCCAAACAGAACAACGATCCCGCCAAACAAAACAACGAGCCCCTATTGTAATTTTCACTTCGTTCATGAGCTGGTCGCCGACGGCATCATTACACTAGAGTATTGTCCTTCTCATAACAACCTTGCCGATTCACCAAACCTCTTCCTCGAGATACTATTGATCAGCTCCTTACCCATATGGGAGTTGGACTCCCGTGCTGGAGCTGAGAGGAGGTGTTGGACATGTCATCTCCAGCCCATTGTACTCCATTTTTATCCAGATATTTATCCGATGTAATTAGGGGTTTTTTCCATATTTTAGGCCTTTTTATCAGTCGTGGACATTTGTCCTCCAACCCTACAGGCGGACTGGCTCTACAGATATGTATATAAGCATGGACATTGTTCATTCATAATTAATTCAATACATTTCAGATATTGGCTGTCTACTTTCTCTTGTTTGATCTCTACTTGCTCCCGCTTCATATTCACATATTCTCACAGCACATAATCGATGAATAACTGGATGTCAAAAACATGAAAAAAGAAACATCTTTACAAAAGAGAGAGAAAGAAAGAAAGAAAGTAAGTAATATTAGCATTTGCAGGAGGCCAAAATGACCTATGGGACCAAATACATAACTGAAAGACCATGCCGGTCTCGAGCTAAATCTATGGTCCAGAAAATAACCTGAAAGTTTGATTGTCAAAGTTAAAAATTACTACCACTATCCCTCAAGAAGATTAAGCCAAATAACCACCAACCGAATCAAATGTCTGCAGAGGCAGACTCTCCAAATGCCGTCGAATGACTGGATTGCCTTCCCGATGTTCAAGCCTTATATTCAGCAAGGAATCAAGATTGCCTTCCAAAAGCTTCTTTTCCCGCTCATCTACACGAACATCACTAAAAATCCACAACTCTGAGCCATTTGGAAGAAAGGCATCCAGAACCTGTGGGGTAAAATAAATAAATCATTGAGACAGCATATAAAACTCGGAGACCACATGTAAACCTTGCATGCAAGAAGCTATATGATAAGATTATATTTCCACAAGTTGTTTGTCAATTATATCCCATAACCAATGTTGCAAGTCACCTTGATCATATCATGAATGTCCCGGCGCCAACCACAGAATAAGATCCGCTCAGGAAGCTTTGGGGGAACAATAACTTTGGGCAGGGATCCACACCGTATCTGCACAAAAGAAACAACAAACAGTAGGAACCCCATAAACAAAAGAGGTTGAACTTCTTCTTGGGTTACACCTTATCCATGCAAACCTGCCACACTGCCCTTTATCCTGCTGCTAGCACTCCATTCTCCACCTCCTTCACTAGCTTCTACCTGCTGTAGAGCTTGAGCTTTTTACAATTATATGTAACATCTTTCCTGAGCTTATCCACACCATTCAGCCAGACATAATTCAACCAAGAGCACATGATCTTAATGCTTCTATGGTAATTAGCTCAGACTTTTGGCTCTTATCCTTCCTAGCTATGGCTGGAAGCAGTCCTTTGTTAGACATAGGTCTTCTGATGTATACGAAACAATTTATTATAGGATTTCTTCATCTCAAACCACTCTTGGCAACAGCTAAAGCAAAGATCAGTTTGCACACACATTGAAAGTGAAAGAAATGGATACATGAAAGGTTTTTATTTAAGAGATATGTCCAAGCCTTCAAATAGCCTAACAGAGTAGCTTTGTTTCTAATAGAAAAGAAAAGCTATGCACTCAGTCTCACACTTCTTCTCCCACCCATTGATCAGAAAACTCCACCACAATGCAGCCCAGATTTGAGTACTCCTGAACGCTCACACTGGTTAGACTTTTCACCAGTCGTGAGCTTGATTCCAAAAAGAAAGTCAAGGAACACAAGGTTATTTTCTCACACATCCACTACTGCCTCCGATGTACTGTGGCATGGTCTTCTAGGATAGCAATGCCCGATTCTCATAAGCCTAGTTACACATGAAAGGGTCAGAGTGATGTAAGGCTTGGGAAAAGCACACGGATTGTTTGCACAATCAAGAAAAGAACGAATCCTCACTCTAAGGCTGATAAGGAGCTGGCTCAGAGGCAAATTGAACAAGACATTAAAAGCAGCTAAAAATCCAGCCTCTCAGGCAACAACATCAATGATTGAGCAGCACCAGAGGTCAGCACAAAGAGCAGCCACCTTCGACCTTGAGTAAACAATCATCAACAATAAACACTCAATTTTACCCAAAAAAAAAAAATTTGTTGTAAATTTTGTATTTTTCTATCGATCGCTTAGCAAGTGTTTAAACCAAAGAAAGTAGTTGGTTTTCAACTCGCCCTATCATCAAAAATCCTAAGTTCTACCACATCAGCACACCCATATGCTAACACAATCCAGCCTCCCACTTTCCTTTATGCAAGAAGTTCTCAACCTGCTAAATTATATATTCTTCTCTTTTCTCTCCTAACTCTTTTTCTTTTTTGTGTTCTATGTAACATCTTTTTGGTCTCCTAGACCCTTCATTAATAAAATCTTTCTTTCTTTTCTTCCATCCTTGCTTCAACAGGACAACCAGTTATGGCAAATGGCTTCATACTCTTACAGGACAAAAACTTGGGCTGTCTTCCATAAGCACTTTGCTGAAGGCATGAGCAGAGTACTTTTGCCTAGCAAAAATTTGAAATTTCCCAAAGGTATGGTACCAAAAGATTCTAAATGAAATTCTTGGCAGATGCACAAAATCAGTAATGCTTAAAGAGAAGGCAAAACAAGCAAGACAGAGCAGAAGGATCTCTGGTTTTCAAAGAGCCGCATGAACTTAGAAGGCTGCTGTGCAAGAGCCATAAGAGTCTGAGACAACGCATAACAAAAAGTGCTCATTTCTTAGAATTGGGAAACACCAAAAAACAGAGGGTCTCCAGACTAATAGACCCGTTACAAGAGTCCTTGGGTCCAACCATTTCAGCGGTCTCCATTTCCAAATTAGCTCATTCTCCCCCCTTCAACCGTTTCCCTCTTCACAGCCATTTCCCCAACACCTGCCTCCTGTGCACCTCCCACTCCTTTTCTTTCCTCTCTTTTCTGTTCCTCCCTTTCCCTTCTCTTTCGTCTCCTCCAAAAAGCATCAAAAGAGCTGCCCAAGCCACACCCCCCCTCCTCCCTCCCGAGTCCCCTCCCCTTCCAAACAAAAAAACACAGGCACACACACCTAGACAGCAACAAAAGAAAAAAGCGACAAAGTATACATTCCTGCCCACGTGAGATAGCATTTAATAACTTTTGCGAGTTCTCTTTTTCTTCTTTACATTATAAATAACCCAAAAATCAAAAAGTCAAAGCACTCTCAATCTTTTTCTCTGACAATCCAATTCGTATATACATCTAATCAAGGGCGTGATAAAGTTCAGATCTCATTGAGCATATGTGAAGATTAAGACCTGTGGAAGGGGGGCAGGAGCATAAGTATCATCATCTTCAGCTATAACAAGAATCTCATCTCCTTCAGCTAAGGTGTAATCATCATCAGGATTCAAAACTATCTTCCCCTTTTCAGCAGCAACTTTGACTCCACATGGTATAGCCTCAGGAAAGCTTACAAGAACATCTTCAAACCGCATGCCATCCAAGTATGGCCATCTTTTGAGATAAAACTCAGCATTATCAAATCCAAGAATATCCTCCCAAATCTGCAACCCCAAAAAGGAATCAACGTTCCTTCAAAGTGATTATGTACTAAGGCTTTCATATACATGTGTAGTCTGCCATACGTGATGTACCATGGAAGCTGCAAGCAAAGATGAGGGAAACGCTGCTGACCTGAGCAAGCCCTGGTTGGCGGGCACACTGGATCATTAGGCGACCAATAACATCGTGTGCAACAACAGTTTCGATGATGTCCCCACCAACAAGCTTTACAAGTGGCTCATTATCAAGATCACTCAATTCTACAACAACGTGACCTCTCAGACCTTCCTTCACGGCTGTCAAACTTAGCACTACTCGTAAAGCCCGTGCATCACTCTGCAATAGAAAATAGCACAATCTTGCACTGTCAAAGAATTTCCATGATGAGCTGATGAACAAGTGCTACCGGAAACACCCATGCACACACAAGAAATCCAGAAAACCATAGCATTCTTGCTAACATACCATATGTCCAAACTATTTATTATTGATACTAAGTATGAAAATTACCTGATCGGCATTTTCAACCTCAGCAAGTACAATTATAGAGCGAGCCTTTGAAACAGAAACCTGCATTTAAATATATATATTTATATATATGTAACTGATCCTTGTGGCTAACAGCTTCAAAGTTAGACTGTATCACTTTATTTAATTGGCTTATTGGGATGAAGCAGACCTTCTTCAGATCTGCCATAATGAGAGGACTGCCACTGCGGCAAATAACGGATGTTCCCATAAAGTCGAATTCAAGCTTTGCAATATCCAATTCCATTTCCTCCTTGTCCCTTTCAGCAAGCACCACAACTACACCTCCACCCAAGCTTTGATTGGCAATGGCCAACTGCTTCAAAAGGGATCCCTGCAAGGAAATGATTGAATCACTAAACCTGAAAAAAAATAGCGTCACTCAATTCTCAGTAAAGAAGGTTGAAAAGAGAGGTCAAATGTTCCACCAAACACTGAATTGTATCCAATCCATACTAGTAAAGCCAAAGAAAGAAAACGATTTTCAGCCACTCAAAAGAAAGGGATCTAAAAACCCAAAACATAAACAAAGATACATGCAAAAACATGGTTGCATGGTAGCCCTATTTATATGGCCAAACCCGCATATTCATGGTGTGTCTGCCACCACATCACAATGACATAACGTTTTGCCAGACATCCTTGATTTTTACAAACACCTGTTGCCAAAGCCGTTCTCATAGAACCAAAGAGTTAGCCACAAGATTAACTAATAGTTGCAATCATCACTTCAAACCCATCATTTTGCACTACACTTACAAGATGGATCACCCACAGCTCTACAGCCTTATACTGCTCCATCCACTTAGCTATGGCTTATTGGCACTGCCATGTATGATAACTGCCCTATTCTGTGTGAAAATGGTATTTTTACCAGCCCTAAAACGGGTTTTTTTGGGGATTTTTGGTCTTGTGCTGCTGGCCGACATTCCCTACTCTGGGCCGACCAGCAGCCCAACCCCATATATATGCATCGCTTCATCAGCATAAAGCACAACATCATATCATCAACCAGTCTGCTGCCAGTGCTACCTCTGCAACAGCAGCAGCATCGTTTACCTGTGTGCTGTCAGCTCTACCCTCTACAGCAGCAGCACTCCCTGATCTGATACCTGCATCAGATCACATCTACTTGGGAAAGCAGCCCTCTCTGCACATCACATGACTTGGGACAGCAGCCCTCTCTGCTCATCACACCTCAGGACAGCAGCCCATTCTCTGCTCATCATTCGTCATCACACCTTAGGACAGCAGCCCATTCTCTGCTCATCATTCGACATCAACTGGGGACAGCAGCCCTCTGTGCTCATCATTCTCCACCGACTTGGGATAGCAGCCCTCTCTGCTCTTCACCCTCTCTTGGGCAGC